>NC_140610.1:2556301-3168801 GCF_057381915.1 Diplotaxodon limnothrissa | reverse complement strand
TTGTCCAATGCCTGAACCACCTCAAATGGCTCCTTTCGATGTGGAAGAGCAGCGGCTCTGCTCTGAGCCCCTCCTGGATGGCTGAACTTCTCAGCCTATCTCTAAGAGAGAGGCCAGCCACCCTTCAGAGGAAGCTCATTTCTGCTGCTTGTATATGTGATCTCGTACTTTCCTTCACTACCCACAGCTCGTGACCATAGGTGAGGGTAGGGACTATGTAAAAACATCAAATATTCTTATTGGGCAGTGTCAGGTTAGGGAGTAGGTGGTAGAGGTAAGACAAGAGAAACTGACAGATCAATTTTGCTATGATAAATTGTTTGCGTTCATGTCAACATAGTTATGTTAATATTGTTTTCTTAAATGTCATTTTACCAAGAACGATTCAAGTTCCAGATAAACACGACAGAGTTTGAATTCAACAAAAATGATAAAAGCATGGAATGAAATATACAGTGAAATTCAAAGAGTTTTCTCAGCAGCCTTCGGGAAACACCTCTAAAACTTAGACCTCAGAGGCTTAAGAATCATTTTGTTCTTAAATGTTATTAGCAAAACGAAGCCCCGATCTGCAGTTGGGGCTTATGATCTGATTCAATTAAAGAAATGAAACAATCACCCTTACACTTTAAGCTGTTGGCTACGCCAAATTAAAAAGCGGTAAAGCGGTTTGGATGATGGAGAGACCACACTGCCTCTGGCTAAGATTATCTCTGACCTGGAAATTCACCCCTGCCTTCTCTATTTAAAAACAGCATTCAGGTTAGGAGTCCCAACAGCTACAGTTAAACCATACAGTAAGGCTGTTTGATGGGAGGATATAGCGCTGTAAAGCCCTACACAGTATGGTTGCTCATGTCCACTAACACATGTGTCACCGACTGTTGGCGAAATACATGATCCCTCACTGGTCAGTCATGTAACCTGCAGTGTTAAAGATGATGTGCTGTGCACCCTAAACATCTGATAGTGCTTAGGATATAGGGAGGGAAAAATAAAGGCGGCAATTCATAACAAGTGCAATTCTGAACTTTCCATTGGATAGTCCGTTATCATCAGAGGAGTGAGGACACGGAACAAGAAACATGTTTATTAAGAACAAAAGAGAATAAATGGACTACTGTCACAGGCTTTCTACAGCTGAGGAAGACTCACAGTTTGAAGGTGTAACTCACGAGCCCTAAGAAAAATAGTCCAGCCTTTCAAATAACCTGTATTGAAGTATTGTAATTCGCATTCGACTTCAGTGAGTGATATGTGATCGCCAGGTGAGCACGAGTAAGCTGGCTGTGACAGAGTGTGAGGGATGCTTTGTAAGTGAAGCTGAGCCACGGGTGGCAGTCAGAGCTGCGTTTACAGGCATTAAGGATGAGAGGCACTTGTCTCGTTCTGTCACTCCCTCATTTATTTTCCTACCCCTTCTCTCTCTCGCTCTCTGTCTTTTCTTTTTTTCGGTCTTGTGACTGATTTGGCTCATTAAGATCGGGAGAAGGAGAATTAATTATTGTCATTAAATGAAGCGTGTTTCTCCCCCTCTTTCAAGCACTCCAGGGTTAGTGAAGTGTGGACAGCAGTGAGGGAATGAGGAAGGAATAGAAAGTAAAAGGATTGGGGGGGGGGGGGGGGGGGGAGTAGGGAGTAATGGAGACTTATGCAGCAGATGTGAGGAAAAAGAAAAAGGGTTCGAGAAAAGGAAGAAGAGCGAAAAGAAATGGGACGAGAGAGTTTAAGATGGTGAGAAGAGTGGAAAGGGTGGATATGATTGGATGGAGGCCTCGTGGATAAAGAGAAAGGGACAAAATGGAGAGTGACCAGAAAGCACACATGAGAGTCAGGCATCATTAGGGTTGCCAACTCCCTGAAAAATAAATAAGGGACACCTCGTGGCCAGGGCCGGGCAACCCAGTTGTCTTCACCCTTCCCAGTGTGGTAGCTCTTTTTTTGTGTGTGAAATTATTTTTTAACCATTTGACTTGAACTTGATTTAAGCAGATGCATATTCTTTGTGATATGACCATATGGGAAACAAATGATCATTTAGCCATTTATTTTTAGCTCACAATGACAACATTAACACAATAAAACAGGTCTCTTTCTTAAACAGAAGCCTGTCATGCTTAACTTTTGAGAATATAAGTAAATCTTTCTTTAAAAGAACTCTGTCCTGCTTAACTTAAAATTACATAAATTAATAGAAAGCAATAGAACGAAAAATATTCTTGTAACAGTGCACATTTAGTGCATTTAGTACAATTGGCTTCAGTTGAGGTATTATTTCAGCTTTTCTAATGCTAATCAGCTGCTCCTGTTTGTAAACCCGCTTGTTCCCATGATTACGCATCTTAACTCATCATCATTATTCATCTATGTATTACTTTTATGTATTAGTCATCTATTTGTTGTAATCATCTATCCTTGCAGTTGTTTATTACACAAAATAAATTATATTATTACACTTCTGGCCACATAGCGCTGATATTCACTGCACATGCCCATATTAACCTTAACCAGAGGGTTTAAAAAACAAACCAGTGTTTACATACCATATCTGCTTCTGCCGTGGCCTGGCGGACAAAAAATTGGTAAAGGGTTCCCCGAGCTTTCATGCCCCTCATGTTCTTCATGTGCCCACCAATAGAAGCATGCCTATGGAAAAAGTGCGCCGGCACACAGTGCAGTGCGCTTTATAGGTGTTATGGTGACCTTTTCCAGCCAGGTGTTTTCCTTTTCCCATTCCTCCCAGTACTTTTGCAGCCTTTTTTTTTCTTTCTCTGAGCGAACAAACATTGCTGCTCTAATGCTGGGCTCACTCTGTGCGATTTTTGGCCCATTTTGAGCCGATTTTTGAGTCGTGCGACCGATTTGGTGATCAGCCCGATTTTGGCCTTCATCGTGCGTCGTGTAGTATACGTGGGGTAACGAGAAGCGATTAACACCTCACGACCAGCTCGTGAGGGTGTCACCGCAGCTGCTCACGCGCAAACACGTAAACGTCGGTGAAAAAGACGTTGCAGCACAGCTGTGCAGCGTGTGATCTGGACACAAGCGATGGAGGCACAACTTGTAGAACTTTGGAAAGCTCATCCGAGCCTTTTCCATGTGGCATCACAAAATTATCACGACCACAACAACCGTGAAAATAGTTGGATTTACACTGCTGCTCAATCACAGCTGCCTGATCAATGTTTTTCATTAGCAATTTAGCAAAGTTGATGGTAGTGGTGTGTCTGTGTGAGTGAAAGACAGAGAGAGCGACAGATTTTCTGTTATAACCTTCATTTTATGGACGCACAGTGTGCCGTCCGAGACTTGCACCGCAGTGTCGGCGTTTGTTTCCCTGTTGGCCATGCTTGTTGTTGTGGTCATCGGTTGTCTTCCGGTATTTTCTCCGTAAGCGACCTTTCCTCAACCAATGAGATGAGCGGTAATCTGACTTGTCATACTCGAATTGTCATAAGTGTGCTGTCAGCTCATTGGTCACAAAGCAGGAGAGGGGCTGGGAATTATGTTTTCAAACAAAGTGTTAATTCCATTAACATTTATAGACTACTTTTGATTCTCACTGTATTACGGGACAAAGTGCGTCCCTTATTAGCTCAATACGGGACGTGTACTTTTGTTTCGAAATACGGGACGATTCCGTTTTTTAAGGGACGGTTGGCAACCCTAGGCATCATAAGATGGAAGGCTAAGGCCGCAGGAAAGGAGAGGAGAGGAAAGGGGACAGATACAGAGAGGCGGAGCCTGAGCAGGATTTCATTTTTTTTTCTTTTGGCTGGGCTGCATGCTAATACGCTGGAGCGTATTGTTCAGCTCAGGGAGCTGAAAAAATGTATAATCCAGGTCAGGCAGGGATGGAGAAGGATGGGGAGGGGGGATGGGAAGAGTGGGAGGAAGGGAAAAGTGCAACAGAAAGACAGAGCAGAAAAAAAATACAAGAGGAGGTCAGAAAACCCAAACCCAAGAATGCAGAGAGGCAACAGAAATATCACGCAGGAGACGCTAGTCACCTCCGTAATTAACGGTACGGCGGCTGCTGTTTCTGTAATCGCTGAAATAAGCAGGGAAGTGAGACAAAAGCATCAAAGAACAGCGGGCGAAGTTTAGTTTGTGCTCGCTCTCACTCGCCTGTCACCTGCAAAAATTACATTCAGATTTTTACACGAGAAGCCTCCAGTGGCTGCTGCACTGCCTGTGTTTGTGTGTGTGTTTGTGTTAAAGCTAATATTATTGACTGTTGAGGAGGAAGCTTGAATGCACAATGCCTAAGGGCAAAGCCTCTCAAGAACATCCCCTACAATTCAAGTGACCTGCTTTCCTGATGTTGGCTCGTTCCCCATTACCCAGAGTGGCATTTCATTTAGCCTGTGTCATTCATCGTTCCTTTTCCAGATGGGATAGGGACTCTTGTGTTGCTGACACCTCCCCCCTCTGTTTTTTGTTTTTATTGGGGGGATGTTTTCTTTTTAATTTCCCTATCGCTGCCTTCCTCTTTGTCTTGCTTTACGTTTGTTTGCTCATCAAATGTGGTCTTTCTCTCTCCATCTATTTTTAAAAATCACGAGCTTCATATATTTAAGCAGTTTTCCAT
Organism: Diplotaxodon limnothrissa; assembly: GCF_057381915.1. Taxonomy (NCBI): domain Eukaryota; kingdom Metazoa; phylum Chordata; class Actinopteri; order Cichliformes; family Cichlidae; genus Diplotaxodon; species Diplotaxodon limnothrissa. The sequence goes on along the minus strand of NC_140610.1, from coordinate 3,164,210 downwards.
GCATGGAAGCTATTTGCCACACAGAGTAGAAACACACAGCTTAGGGCGCACGTACGCAGCCAAATTTGTTACACCACAGTCGTGCACCTGGGAGGGAATGGTATTTGAGGTGAGGTTCTATTGAGTGCTGCAGTTAGCATGACTCAGCCGACAAATATACCTAAGCGATAATCTCTGCTGCCCTTAAAGTGTTTGTGCTTCAAGACCAACTAATGCTGACAACCATATACATTCAGATGGAATTTATTAAGTTGACACACTTGCTCTAACAGAGTGTACATCAGCAATAGGCAATGGTGAGAATGTGTTCTGTTGATACTGTGTTCATATTGAAATAGACGAGAAGATAACAAAATGATTTTATTGGAGAAAATTAGTCGGGAGATGCCAGGATCAGAACAGCAGTGCCAGCAGTTGAAAGTTGGGGTATGCTGTTATGTGTAAGGTACAGGTGTGCGCAGCGATAGCGATTTGTCTCTATTCTTATGTTATTTGGCTCTATTCAAGGAAGTGTTAACACTGAAGGTGTCTTTTGTCTCTTTTTGTTTAAGTAAAATGAAAAGAAACTTTCAAAAGCAAGATTTAGATTTTGCACACTAACAAACTGAATTGCAATACAAGCATTCTGGGATACACCAGAGCTGGATAAAATCAGACAGACAGACGGTATTAATGAAAGTGGTATTGCCTAGTACTTCTATCTCCACCACTGAATATCTTAAAAACTGGAAAGATTGCCTTGAGATTTTGTGCAGACGTTTATGGCCGCTTTAATGATGAACTGTAATACTGTTGCTGATCATTTTCACGTACAGCTATTATCAGTTCAGGATTTTAATTTATCTGCTGCTTTCCAGAAAGCTATTGTGGTTGCAGGTTGGGCTCAAGGCTAATTAGCCATTGTTGCCATGCTAACACTAAAGAGAGTTGAGAGACTGTCCTCCCCCAGAAAGCAGCTTAATACATTGTTTTGTGCAAGCTGTAATTATGATGTGTCCGTTTTAATGTTAAACAGCCCTTCAGAAACTGTCTAAGTACTGCATGTAAAATACAGACTGTTGTGCTTTACATGTAAATGAACTACATGAACCTTTAAAATTAAACTTCTTCTGTTCAACAGATGCAATTAAACTCAAACCACTCAAATCTTTTTCTGACCCTAATCAAGACGTTTTTGTGCCTGATGGGAAGAATCAGAATCAGAATCAGAATACTTTATTGATCCCTGGGGGAAATTATTTTTTGTTACAGTGCTCCATTTTAAACCAACATTAAGACAAGACAGACAATACACTAACTAAGAATAGTACAATATATACATATATATACACACATACATACATAAGTCACTCATAAATAAATAGTTGGAAAAGAAACATGTGTAGCTGTAGCAGCAAACAGTGTGTTAAGTGGATGCGTTGTACAGGGAGATGGCCACAGGCAGGAATGATTTCCTGTGTCGTTCAGTGGTGCTTTTCGGTAATCTCAGTCTCTCACTGAAGAAAACAGCGAATGCGGTTCAGGTGTCCCGTATGAGGTCAGGTGTGTGTTTGCGTCACAGTAACGTCATCTCCACCCTACCTTTTGTTTCAGGAACGATTACAGGGGGTGTTATCACGACTGACGTCGGTTTAGTTCATGGAAGACGTTGTAACATTGTAAAACTGGTCATGCTAATTATTATGTTTTACCTAAGAGAAGTACATACACTCACCAGATGTTTCATTAGGTATACCTATCTGTTCCACTCGTTAAATCTCATATCTAATGAGCCAATCACATTTCACTAACTCAGTGAATTTAGGCATGTAGATATGGTCAGGTTGGCCTATTGAAGTTTAAACCAAGCATCAAAATGGGGAACAAAGGTGATTTAAGTAACTTTAAATATAGTACGGTTGTTGGTGCCAGACAGTTTGGTATTACAGACACTGCAGGTCTGCTGGGATTTTCCCACCCAGCCGTCTCACCAGTGAAAATGTCCTGTGCACGTCCGTTCTCTGGGTGAAAATACCTCGTTGATGCCAGAGGTCAGAGGAGAAGGGCCAGACTGCTTTGAGCTGCAAACAATAGTAACTCAGATAACCACACTTTACAACAAAGGCATGCAGAAGAGCAGGTGGTGATGGTGTAATGGTGTGGGAGATATTTTCTTGGCACACTGTTGGCCCCTTTGTAGCAGTGGAGCATCATTTCATTCCCTTTATGATCACAGAGTACCCATCTTCTGATGGCTGCTTCCAGCAGGATCATCTCAAACTGGTTTCTTTAACGTGGCAATCAGTTCGCTGTACTCAGATGGCCTCCACAGTCGCCAGAGCTCAATATAACAGAGCAGCTTTGGGATGTAGTGAAACAGGAGACTGACATCATGGATGTGATGCTGTCATGTCAATAAAATCTCTGAGGAATGTTTTCAGCACCTCGATGAATCTATGCTGCAAATAATTAAGAGAGTTCTGAAGGCAAAACCCAGTGCTATCAATGATGTAGCCGCTGAGTGTATAAACACAAGCAGAAATCATTGCAGTGCCTCTAACTGACAGCAAGTCGCTAGTCAAATCTAGTCCATTAGGGTTATTCACTCAATACCAGGATAGATAGATGGATATCAATGGAAAGAGCAAAACGAGGGGGAAATACTGATTTCTGGAACATTTCGTCATTTGCTGTGATGGCATTAATACGTTTCTTTACTGTATTTTTATGATCTGAAAATACAGGATGTAATAGTACTTTTAACCTCCAACCAATGGCACAAGTTTTAGTAGAAGGCACAAACCCAAAAGCAGACTAAAGAAACCTTTGACCATGGATCATCTCAGGCAGGTCTTGCCCAGGGGTCTGTATGGGCAGCTGCTACAAAGTTTGAAAGAGAGCTTCCTCTTTTTAAGATCTGACATATAATTTGACCTGAGTGGGGTACATGAATACACCAGCAGTTAGACTAAAACTGCTTTATCTACTGTATGCCTGAGGCAGTCCATCATTGTCTACTGCAGAAGACATATCATTTTATACACCATTACACAGCAATAAATGGTAAACCATTATTTTCTGGCAACAGCAATCCAGTTGAATTTTATATTTTGTGTACTCATCTGAGATATTATCCTGCAACACTGAAGCAGAGTGCACCATCTCACATTTGTAGTCGTCTCAGCCATTATTCTGCAGTCAATACCACTAAAGATCTAAGTTTTCAGGCAAAACTTACTTCACAATTCAAACCTTGAGTCAGCAATGAGCAGTGAAAGTCAATATTTATTTCTCACCTTCAGACTCTCCTCTCCGTCTCCCATATCTGTCTCTTAGTTCATTCATCTCTTTAGTTATGTAAAAAAAAAAAGAAGAAGAAGAAAACAAGGCAGCGGTTTTACTGTGTGCCATCGCCTTTTTATAATATAACACTGCGGTTGTGCAGACAGTCACCACAGGTGTCTCTGGAACCAGTGCAATCTAGAGATAGAGATGTAACCACACAAAGCGGAAAGGGAGAGACGGGAAGAGATGGGGAGACAAAATTGAGTAGAGCAACCAGAGGGAAAAAATAATGACACCAAGCCGAAGAGGGAGGGGGTGAAAACAAACAACGAGAGCAAAGATCAAGAGAGAAGAAAGATGGCAGCGAGCTAGAGAGAAGAGTTTGTGCTTTAGTGGCTCTGGGGCTTTGTTTGCTACGTAGATGCTCATATATGCCAAAGGTGCGCTCAAAGTCATGCTAATAGGTGCAGCGTATGCGAAGATGAAACAGTGGGAGAACAAACACTCGTAGCTTTAGCACGCCTTGTGCCAACATCTGTGAGAGAGCTGGGACTTTGGTATGAATGCAAATTATCGCTGCTGTCCTCTTCTGCAGTCTCCCTGTGCAGAAATAAAGTGGGATTGTCTGAAGTGTCTCAATATTCTGTTTCTTTTGTGGGTAGAGCATCTGTGAAAATAGCATGCATTATACCTACCAGAGAAGGACACACACTTGCACGCTTTACACCATCTGCACCCAGAAACAAGCTTCATGTGCTACACACGAGCTCACAAACCGTCCTCCACGTACACAAGAGCTCATAAAATTACTGTTTCCACACACAGACACACACACACATGTGCGCACACTCCAGGGTGGAACTTAATGGAGTGTGATTTGGTCTGAAGTCTCGGCGTTGGGTCCCTCATCTGCATGCAGGCGGTATTCGCCAACGTTCCACGACCCATGATAATAATAATAAATCCAGACTGAGGAATTGGCACACCTAATCTGACAGGCCTTTATGGATCGTCTCATTCATGTAGGACCGGCGTCACACTGTATTATGGTTCTGTAACTCTTTCATATACCCTGCACATCACCAATTGTTGAAAACTAAAGATTAATGATTTGAGGGAACATTATTTCGGAAAATTGGATAAATCATGTTTGACACATATAGATCACATAGTGAGATTGGGGGAAGTGGGGGAAAGAGTCAATAGCGAACAAAATGAAACACCGGCAACGCACAAAGCCAAAGATTTGATGCGAGCGCTCGCATTATTGGATCAAACCAAATCTTTAGAGAGGCTGGTGTTTTGTTTGACTTCACATAATAAGTGGAATAATTTGCTCTTTGATGAAAGTCTGTCTGGACCGAACGCGCTGAATTAAAAAAAATCTCTTAATAGAAAAGGCACTCTTCAAAGTTAATGATCTCCCCGATACCACATCTGCATGAAAGCTACACAATAGTGCAAATGATAGTGTGTGTATTAGGCGTATATATTTATAACCTGGTCTGGACTTTGCATTGCAGCACCTTGATTCTCTTGTTTTTCTGCCATCCTGTTGGAGATTTGCTGCTGTACTTGGGCTCATTGTCCTCGAGGTTTAGCTGTCAGATGTCATATTTGACTCTGGAATACTTTGGTATGAAGAAGAATTCATGGCCGAATCGATGAGTACAAGGTGCCCAGGCAGCTGTAAAATGGACCAAAACGATCACCGCTCCAACACTGAGCTTGAGGTGCTTCAGCCTTTAGCCTGCATTTACACCTTGTTCATGACAGTCATATGACCCCCCTATGTGCAAGCACTTTGGCGACAGTGGGAAGGAAGAAAGGACAATTCCTGGGAAGATTTGCAGCTGTCTCTCACCATGGCTGCTACTTAACCTCGTAATTGCAATGGAAGCAGTAAAGCATGTACAGTACGCCGTTTGTGTTGTGGTTTGGTTTTTCTTAAATGCATGTATGTCATGCTATGTCATTTATCTGAGATTCTATTTACATAATTTTAAGAAATAGATGAAAAAAAGATGGAAAACGATGTGCATTCAAAGTGCATAGTCTTACATTTTTAGGCCTGCTTCATAAGTTTTATTACTGTTATTATTTTGCAGATATAGTCAGCATTAACATTTGGGGATCCATAAGCCATTAATTTTCATGATGTCATTAAAAAAAAGAATCGAGTTCAAGTGGCATCCTGTTTTTCTCTAAGCGCTGTTGCTGTTGCATATTAGTGATGCATAAACATCATTTCTTAGAGACAGAGTTGCTGCAAACACCCGCTCCCCAGCTTTGACTTATACAATGCACGAGCCAAATGCTGTGAGATTTAATGTCACACCTGGGTGCTGTGTTAGATAATAGTGTGTGCGGGTAATGAGATATGAAACATCTTTCTATATGTACGCCTTGTCGCAGTTAACACTCAGTGTACTTTTTTTTCTGGCCATTGACTCGGTATATTCATGCCACTTACAGTGGAAAATATATATATATATATATATATTTAAAATAATATATAACGTAGAAAAGGAATTGAGTTTCTGTGGTTAATCTATCATCCTTTTCATCATCGGCTTCATCGTTATCTGCAGTCGCTCCTCTTTAAAGTTGCCGACCCGCAGGACAAGCTTTGACCTTGGAGCGACAGCCGTGGCTTTCTCCGATGTCTCCGGGTCTGGTTGGTAACAAAGTCCCTCTCCGACAGATCCACGGCTTAATGAACTTCACCCAGATGCTAAGGGGAGGAAGAGCCTCCCAGTAGCCCACAGTCCCTCTCCAATCTCCGCCTCATCTCCCAGTCCTCCCTGTTCGAGCTGTCTTCTAGCATTTCTCTCCCTCTGTCTTTGTCTCATTCTCGACTGGAGCTGGTTGTCATTTTGATTATAAATGACTTCCATTACCCGTTTCCCTCCTTTCCCTTTGCACAACTTTCCCCGAGAACCGTCTTCTTTCTTCTTGTCAGGGGTGTTAGGGAAGACGGGACAGTTTTCTACACATATCCATGTGTGCGCCGTCACGGCACGCATGCTGTAATAAAGACTTTCCCCGCCCCATCTTTGTATTCTGAAGAGAAAAGGTAAATATTAAAAGGCTTTTGTAGTGCCGCGAGTCTGCGAAGAACAAAGTCATTTATCTTCTAACATCGTCCCTCTCTCCACCAGCAGCCAAAACATCGAGCGAGCGAGCGTTTCCATTCGCCTCGCCTCGTCTCCCCCCGCAGCAAAAATAGCTGAACTTCTCTTAGCTCCCGTGAAGAGGGAGGGCTATAAAAACGTTTGTTGTTGGAATTTTTCCCACACACTAAAGCACAAAATGGATTCATCTCCTTTTAGCACAGGGGAGCGGGGGGAAAAAACAAAAAAGCAAATAAACAAACAAACAGACACAGAAGAGTAGGCCAACCAAAAAGAAAGGAGGAGAAAAAAGGAAAGAAAAAACAGGAGCATGACAAATGGTTCTTCTGAAAGCTGCATAATTCTCCCGTTCCTCTTTGCCTGGGAGTGTTAGAGCTATTATGTCACTCAAATAAAACATCTTCCAGCGCCTTGACCCTTGTTCATAATGGACTCCATATGCCGACGGTGATATAAATAATGGGGAGACGGCTATGGGCTCAAGAAGTCTATAAGAAGAGGTGTAAGTACATTACCTCTGCGTATGCGTTTTTTCCCAGCTGCCATACGTGATAATCATTCGCCCATTTTTCAAAGGGAAAACGTGCATCTTTAAAGTCAGCACATTTGCCTCGAGGTCTAATTTGTGATTCAGTTCAGCTGAATGACTCAGTAAACAAAACCCATGTTGGCATTTTCAAAGAAACCCTCACCGTGTTCTGACGTTTTCTGAGGCCATTTCGGTTGTATTTACTGACCCTCGATGGCCACTCATCACACACCGGGCAAAACGTACCTCTGCAAAACCAATGTGACACAGCGTGGCCCATGCTGTGCTAATTAATATCCTCCTGCTCTCATGCTGTTTTGGATATGCTGCAGAGTGCACTAGCTGAGAAAGAGTGCCAGAGACATGAAGTGTTGGTTTATTGAAAAAGGGATTCCAAGTCTCTTTGCTGTCAACAGGGGTTGGAACCCGTGTTTCTCCTCTTATCTCGCCTCCTCTGTCTCTAGTGCTCTATTTGCATTCGGGTGTGCGACTTTTGTGCACAATGCATGTGAGTACACAGGCATGTCTCCCTGCATGTGCCTTCCGTGTGTACATATCCCTATGTACAGGCACAGATGGACCTGGGATTCACCATCCATTCCTTTCCAGGGTGTTTGCATGGTGCCTGCCCACCACAGATGGTCTTAATCATCGGCCATTTTGAGCGTGACGTGGCACTGAGAGCGTGGGTACGTGGGAAATCAGAGAGCGAGCGGATGGACAGAAGTCGTGGCAAGAGTTAGATAATGGCAAAATGGCACATGGCACAACTGAAGAAGTGTCAGTTACTCTGTTACTTTTTTTGATAGATTAGACAGTAGGATGTGATGGGATGAGACTGTTTACACAATTGACCATTGAACCAGTGATGCTTAGTAGTTGGCTGGCCTTCAAAGAGAAGATGAGACCTCTTCTCTTGAGGCACAAAGTCTGCCAGCTTTCAGCTCTTAAGACCACACTAGCTGCCAGGAAAAGCCATCGTTTGTCCTGCACACTGTGCGAATCGCAGAGGTGACAAATTAAAGGAAAACATGAACCCTTGATATCCACGGTGAGATGATCGAGCAGCTCTGTTATTCTGTGAGCGCCGTTTGGCTTCACTTGCTCTCTTGAAGTAAAGGGTTGCTGTGTATCCTCACCGTGCTGTACTGAGTGATCAACAGGCATAGGATCTCAGCACCATTAAGCACCTTTGGGAAATATTGGACTGACGCATTAGGCAGTGCTCTCCACGGTTATTCACAATACCCTGTATAAGAAGAATCATATCCCTCAAACTAATGCCTAAAGTAAAGTCATGCATTGAAGTTATACGGTGATCTGGGATTCTTTTTTATGAAACAGTTGCAGTCTCATGCCAATGTCAGTGTAGTGAGAATGACTTGAAAAGGGGACAGACAGATTACTTTCAAAGGAATGAAATCACTTGGCTTCAGAGATGGTTGGTCGGCGTCTTTATTACAGAGTGAACGATTTAAAGAGCTTTTTTTTAAAAGACCTTCATAGGTCCCGTAGGATAATGCTATTAGATACAATGTACAGCTATAGTAGTGGATGTGGTCTAATGTTACTACCATTACTACTCTTGGATTTTATGATGCCATTGAGAGGGGATATCATATATATGCCCAATCAACAGGTAAGTGGGGCCAATAAAAGGGAAGCTGGTATAAAGAGGCGTGGCCTTAAAGGGAAAGGCGTTAAAACGGTTTATTTCGTACCGAGGGCCGTCCCCACGGAGCAGCATGAGATAAGTGAGGATAATTTTGAAGTGTAAAACATGCACAGCTGCTCTAGCAAAGTAGCTGCATATGAATAAGAGATGCACTTTAATGATACGGAAACTTTTCCACTTTAAAACTGGAATTTTGTGTTTTTTACCACCATCTAGTCCAAAATTTGAGAACGCTTTTAAAAATAAATATCATTATTTATGACTCATGTTGGAAGAGTCGTGCACAACATTTGTACAGTTGCACAACAGCGTGATTTAGATCCAGGTTATGGTAAATGCTCAGTAGCGCACAGTGCGAAAACATTATCGGCAACACTGTGGAGCTGACCAAGGTGCTGAAATTTCATATGCAGTTCTCTGCAACATAGTTGGACTTTAATGCTGGACGTTAAAGATCCCACAAAAGCAATGAGGGTGGTGGTTGTTTAAACTGTCGGTGAAAAACAAGGTCCGAGATTTTATGGATGCTTGAAAACTGTTGTTCAGTTACACGGAACAATTGGAATTGTGCATATGACACATTTTGGTAGCGACTTCAACACATCCAAGAAAAGTAACAAGTTTGCTACATAATATGCGTTTTCCCTCTGGAAAATGTAATGACAGCGTGTTAAATCCTTGTGCTCTATTTTAATCCATCTGTTATATTTTTCGAAGCCCCGTCAGAGTCGGCGTGAGTGAATCTAACGCTAGAAAAATTTGCTGTTAGGAAAAAAAGTGCAGAAAAGGAAGCTGTCGGAGTCACCTGGCATCATTTTGCAGAGCAAATGGTCGCGCTGAAAATGTCAAACAGGTGCCAAAAGCATCGCTTAGGTTAGAACTCTTTTCGTTTGTAGATTCAATGCATCTCAATTTTTGCAGATTAATGAAACATGCACTGCTGTTGCCCATTTGCCCTGAAATCTTTTTTTCTGTCCGCTCGCTTTCAGCAATATTCTACTATGTGGAGCAAGAAAGGGACATAGACCGCGGGTCTTAAATTATCCCTGCTCTACATTGGCTCTGAAGCCTCTGAAGCAATGTGGGTGGACTGATTTTATGAGTGCAATGATGGTTTGACGTGGCGTAATCCTCTTTCACTGATCTCCTCTCGTCCATCTGCTCCATCTTCATCCCTCTTTTCTCTCCTCCCTCAACATTTCATCTCTCCGTTCAGATGCACACGCATGTAGATACTCTAACATAAGCGTGTGCGTACACATGCACACATACCCTGCATATGCACAGCATTCAGCAGATTACATTTGGATGTTTTCTGACGTCCCGGGGCAGCTCTGCGAAGTAATCATAGGTCAGCGGAGCAAATTTCCATCCGTCTCATACTCCATTGGCACGCTTGTGTTTTCTGATGTTTCTGCTCCATCACTGTCGCTCCAGTGAAATTGGTAAAATAAAACTAAGTGTTCCTATCTGATGAGTCTCTGCACTCGTGTGCCTCTATTTTTTTTGGCCAGAGATTGTATCACCTTCTATCTTTTTTTTTCAGATAATCCTATTCACTGCTAAACAACACAAACAGTCTCAGAAGAAGCCACTTGCACTGGCAACATGTAATTTGTCTGACAAGTGGAACACTTGGTTTTCTGGTATATTTCTGGTGGCGTGGCAGGGACTTTCTTCCTAAAAGACAGCCAAGAATATCCTCTTTCACCCTGCTTAAAACAGTCTCAGAACCCCTTGTTGTAATTTGATGTGTTTAAAAGAGATAAATATAAACCGAGGGCAGCATTTCCATAATGCAAGGCTTATCATTTTAACAGAAATTACATTTTAAGAATGACACGTTCTTTTAAGTTTTCATTTGCTATCACTGGAGAGATTGCTTTTTCGTGTACGCACAGATATGTACATTCATGAAAGTTAATATTTCATGCGTCACTTCTGCTACTTGATTTCTTCTGACTTGGGTGGAAGTCTGCATTTGGTGGCAGGGAATACTCTGATTCCTTTTTTTCACATGCACAAGTTTGCATTGAAGTTCTGAATTTCACACACTACCTCCACTTACTCACCTTTGATGATTCCTTTGGCAATTTTCCCCATTGTCTCTCACCTCCCCCCTTAATCTTTTTTCCTTTCTCATAGCTTTTATCTTCCCTCAGTTTCTCTTTATCTTTCTTTCTCTTAGCCTCCCTTCTCATCATTCTTACCCCCACCCACCTCATCTTCTCCTCTCCTTTTCCCTCACTCTCTCCTTGCCATAGCAGTGGGTGTACTAAGCAGGGATTAGGCGTGATTGAAGTGCTGACGTGAGAGTTCTTCCTTCGGGGCCTCTTATCCTCTGCAGTTCCCCAGAGAGACCTCTCATCGCTAGGCTTCAGTAGCAGGTTGGGTCTGGCCTCTCCAAGGACTCCCCATGGAAATAGCCTCTCTTCATGCCTCCGTGCTTTATCCCCAGAAGCCTTAGTGCCTTTTCCTGATAGATGTGTGGCTTGGCCCTGATAGAGCTCTCTGCCTGCCCGACTCCAGCTTCTAATTTATTTATTTATTTCTCTCTCTCTCTTTTTATTTATTTTTTTAAAGAGAGAGGCCATCCCTGCCGCTGTATATCAAAGCCTGGACTGGAAGACTTGTCTTCCTGTCCTTCCCCGTCCTTTTTTCCCCTGTGCCTGCTTTGCTTCACGGTTTAGATGGAGCCACATGAGTGGCAGTTGCTGAACTTACTCAAAAGACCCACTAGTTGAGTTTTCATGGAGGTGCCCAGCTTACCCAACTCATCGTACCATTTCAAGATCAAGCTCGAAAGGTCAGAGTGTTTTTCTTTAATGTGGCATATGCCCGCAACACTGTGTGATAGTAGCAGAAGTAAATTCATAATGTGGAGCAAGCAGATGCCAGAGAGTCGGGGTTGGGTGAGAGGTTGTGCGGTTGCTGGGGTGGGTGTTATGCCAGTCACTTCCCACGACCTAAATCTTCATTACATTCTCATTCGTCTTCCATCTGCTGCTGTGCTGATGGTGATTAACACATAAAAGAGTGTGAGATGTGTGATATGGCATACACTCAGCATATTGTGTGTGCTTTACCCCCCACCCCCCAACCTGACTTGGATTCTGCAAGAGCGCTAGCCTTTGAAGTTGAGCTGTAGAGAAGAAGAGAGGGGAGCGGGCGGAAAAAAGACTCCTATATTCAGAATGTAGTGTTGCCCTCAGGGGCGGACGGGAATATTCATGGCGCCACTTGTTTCAAGTTTGTTGATTTAGCCAGTATTTGATTTCCCCTCTTTGCTTTTTCTTTTCTTGGCAGTGTTTTTACACGGCTTGTGTTTGCTCAAGAAAATGCTGTGATTACCTCTTTAGCCCAGAGTCAGACCCTCATCATCATTTTCGCATAGCAATCTGTGGCAATTGCAAAGCTCCGCTTTTGACCTTTTACGCCATCAGCTTGTGTCCTGTTGGGCCGCCGCGTTTAGAGGCGATGGTTACTGTCACGGTCCGGGGCAGCGGCCGTGTGGAGAGTGGAAGGAGGACTCAAAGCGCAGCACTCATTCAGGTGTGAGGGTGATTTATTGATAATAACAAACATAAAGAGGAGATGGCAAAACAGAACTACGGATGAACTAAACTGGGTGAAACTACACAAAGGAGTGGCAAACCTGAACACGAAGGGAGAACAGCAGGGAGAGCACGCAGAGGATTTCACAGGGTAGATGCAGAGTACGCAGGGTAACACAGAGGATGAACACAGGTAGGAACACAGACGACGCGACGAGGAGCAGAGGAAATCACACGCTATAAATACACAAAGAGACACTGGGAAATCACACACAGATGGGGGAAACAGCTGGACCTGATTAACCTGACGAGACAGGGGAACACTAACACCAGGGACCAACAGAGGGAGCACAAACCCAGAACCCAGTGTCTAAAATCCCAAACACAAACCATCCCAAAACAGCCATGAATAATAATGAAAGTAATAACAATAAGTACATAAACATAAAGTCACTGAGTCATGGTCGCAGGACCATGACAGTTACTGTGCTTTTTGAAATCACGGTGAGCAAGTCACAGTATTACTTTTGACTCTTTGCTGTGATTGATGAGAAGAAAAGGCAGAGCCTAATGTGAGCACAAGCATACGTAAACTGAAATGCTTTGCAGCCAGGCGACTCAAGTTTGAGATGATGGATTTATCCCAGCAGCAACACTCCCCACAAACATGCTACATATAAACCTGGGGAGTGATTAGTTAAATATTCCCCCTGAGCTTGCAGGTGAATCCAATATAAGAGCTAAATAATGGGCTAATTTCAGCCTGGTGTTCATCTATTATATGTTCACTGTTTGGCTTTTGGGGCTTCGTGGTAAGGCTGAGAATGTTTTTTTCTGGCATCCAGGTTTAAGTTTAAAGAGGCTGCTAATGACATCTCAGCACACTGACTTGGACACAGTGTGTCTTTTGTCCTGTCTTCCTCCCCTTAACACCAACCAATCACAGCAGATGGCCCCGCCCCTCCCTGAGGCTGGTTCTGCTGGAGGTTTCAAATAAATTCAAATTCAAATTCAAATTTTATTTGTCACGTACACAGTCATACACAGTACGATATGCAGTGAAATGCTTAGACAACTGCTCGTGACGTAAAGAAAAAAAAGGAAAAGGCTATGAATAAGATAGGAAATAAATATGAAAAATTAAAAAGGGTAAATTTAACTAGGAAGGAATAAAATATATAAAAAAAAATTAAGGTTAAAAATGAAATAAGATAAAATATATAAATTAAAGTTGAAAATAAAATAACTGTACAACAAAATACACAATACACAGTATAGAACTATATAACTATATAAGAATTCTTCCTGTTAAAAGGGAGTTTTTCCTTCCCACTGTCCCCAAGTGTTTACTCAAAGGAGGTCATTTGATTGTTGGGGTTTTTTCATTTTTTCATTTTTATTGGTTGCTTTGCTGCTCCCTGAGTCAACGAAGACTCAAAGGACAATTTTGACTTGTTTGCGAAGAATGAAAAAAAGGACTGGTTGAGCACTGTGTTTGAAAATAGGTGCCCACATGCACACGTGTAAAAACTGCTTGTATACTACGTGGAAACGTCGATGTTACACAGATCCATAGGGATGGATTGACTATGCATCCAGCATGATGGCACTGCTGGATGAACCTCCACTCTATACTAAAGCGGGCGTCAGCTAAATGCCACATCATAGACCGGAACCACACTAATCGCTGCATTGTGTAGCTGTGTGGCCGACTTCTAAACGCCCTTTCCCTTCTCCTTCTCACTCTCCTTGCTGTTGATTCTCAGGGCAGCCGGGAACGTATGGCACTTATTACAAGTTAATGGATCATAAATTGAAACTGAAAGTTCTATAAAAGAGCTCCAATTCTATGCGCATGTACTCACAAACACTCACACACACACACTGCTCACGCTGAGACTTCTTCCAAAGAATCCGACCTTAGTCTTACTCATTTGTTATGCCCAGCCGATGCCTGGTTTGAGGTCATCGTTTATGAATTACCAGCCTAAATTTACAACCTAATAGGTTTTGGAGCATTTATGTGGTGCTCTGCCCTTCATGTCCTCTACAGGGAAGTGCTAAAATAGGCGTCAACCTCCGGAGATTTTACTTAATGGACTGTTTCAGTTACTCCTTGCTGGTGATGTCATCTGGTTGTGGTCTGTGAGCATGTCGTGGTTGATATGTGTTTATGGATGCACATGGAGTGGCACAGTGCGGCAGCGGTCCCAATTTGCGAGTGGCGCTGTCGTGAGGATTTGATTTGAGTCCAGTGAAATGGGGAAAAGGGTTTAATGTTGAGGTTTGATGTGGATGACTATATCAGCTAATAGTGAATGACTGAGTTCATTGATCTTTACCTCTCAGCCATGAAAGATTGATGGGCGAGTGTGTGGCGTGGACACCCAACTTTTTCAGTTTGATAATTCGAGAACGAGGCAATATAGGATTTTCACATTGATACCATACCTGCACCTACTAAACATCCACTAAAAATCTCTGACCTTGACCTCAGAAGCTAGATCAGGTCATTTACTAATTGGAAGGTTGGGGTTTGATCCCTGTTCAAGCTACAGTCTTCATGCCAAATATCTTTGGGCAAGACACCCCAAGTTACTCTCTGGTGCATTCGTCAGAGTGTGTGCGAATATATATAATATATATTAAATAAAAAATAGCTAATAGATAGGAAAACGTGATTGCATGAATGGGTATGAATGGATGAATAAGGCAAAGATGTATAAAGCCGTTTGAGTGCTCAGTTAGAGCTGAAAATATAGACGAACCAGTCCATTTAGTGGAAACCAGTCCATTTAGTGGAAACCAGTCCATTTCGTGCTGTTGGACTGTCGTTGTTGTCGGTGGAGAAGTCGCACACCTCCACAAACATATCCACAGCCAGACGTTGCTTTTGTTTGAAAATGTTAAAATATTTAAATATGCATTTAAAATATGCAGATATATTTTCACGTGGTTTATCTCCGTGCAGTTCAAGAGGAAGCTCAAGCTGAAGCAGCTAGCCCATTTGTAGCTCCGATTGAAAGGCCACAATTCCCTGGATCATCAGCTACATCACATTAAATGTGTCTCTGTGAATAATTGCAAATCACCAGTGGTCATCATGATGGTTCAGTGGTGTGTGGTGTTTACAACATGTCCGATTAGATGGGTTCTTTTGGTTCCTCCAGCTGTCTCATTAGATACGTGATTTGAAAGCTGCTTTCATCTTCAGTGACATCCAGTGAGGCACGCAAGGGTTCCCTATGATTCGCTCAAGTATATACCCGAAGTATAGCTGAAGGAGTAACAAACTGATGACCAAGCAAGTGGACAAATGAGTGAACGCACTGAGACGAGTACTGTGGTTTTGACTGAGATGCATCATGTGCTGGTGAAGCATAGCCACCGAACAAACTGCTGAAAGAATCTGAACGAATTTTTTACATCAACAGAAATGTTGAAATAAATCAACTGTGTCCAAAATATTTTGCTCATCACTACTCCCCTTCTCCCCAGTGCTCATTAATGTTTCAGATATGGCACATGGATGTTCAGCGTTCGACAAAGTACATAAGAACACGCAGATGCGCAAATGTCCAATAAACATGAACCACGAGGACTCGTGTTCATCTAATGGCGATTTCATGAACTCATTGGGATACTTTAAATTCCCCCAATGAGATTAAGAAACCAAAAAAGGCATTGCACCCCTCCTTCGTGCTCCTTTTTCCATTTTATTTTACCCTCCTCCTTGGCCGGCATCCTCAGCGTAAATTAGTTTCTTGACACGAGCTCTCTCACATAATTCCACAGACATTTAAATAAACTGTCATAGCCATCACCATCATCATCATTCCCATCGCTATCCACTCACCCAAATAATGGAAGTGTGTAAAGTGTGTGTGTGTGTGTGTGTGTGTGTGTGTGTGTGTGTGTGTGTGTGTGTGTGTGTGTGTGTGCACGTGGATGTCTTTATTTGTTCTCTCACCACATGGCCATTGTGGTACAATAGTCAATTAACAATCTGTGAAGTGGAGGAAGCAGTAGCATAATAAAGCTAGAAACCACTTAGGTGGATACGACACTAAAGCTAGCTCATATTCTTTCTGGACTATCAATTCAGTGAGCGTGCATCACTCTTAGCTCCGTAAGTACCACCTCACATACGCGCACCATTGTACTAAACCCAGCTGTACTCAAACCCCTCATCCATCTGGGTTAGCCTGTGATCGAGGAAAAGAGTCATACTCATCACCGGCTCTAACTGGTCAAACACAGATGCGCGCGCTCATGCAGATTCCAGAAATAGACATGTGGAGTGATAGCCTGCAGATTGGAGCTGACCAGTCTACCATACAGCCAGCTGTCCCACAGGAATTGGCATTTACTTAGACTGGTGCACACACAGTCGCACACACACACAAACATACACTTGTGTTTGCATGAGTCACGTGAGTTTCAAGTCTTATGATGACAGCTTGTTCTGGATTGGTGTTAAAACAATACTGAATCCCCAAAGTAAATAATATATAAATAAAGCTATTAGAGCTGTTCCTCATCGTAGAACTCTTTTGAAATGTTTTTATTAAGAAGTAGAAGCTAAAGAGTGTCAAACAGTATTTAAGCCTCTGGTTTTCTATATGTGCTAATGGTAAGGCTTCAATTGATTGTAATGACAAGTAGTTGAATTTATGTATTTAATGATGAATAGAAACTACACTTGCACTTGTCTTTTTTAATCATTTGCACTGGACACTACACAAAGTTATTTCAAATGTGATATTAAGAATAGTAAATGGACATAGTCTCAGGATAAAGAAGGCTTGAATGTTTTGCTGACTTTATGACAAAATGTTTTGCTGTTGTTAGTTAAAAAACCTGAAAGTTTTAAATGACACTCGTGCTTTTTCTAACAGAGCTAGCCGACTGTGCAGCTGGCTACTCATTCCCTTTTTGTTTTTGCTGTTAGTTTTTTTTCTTGCGCCATGACACGATGTTGTAAAAATAAATAAAATATGTCAAAATTAATAGTGCTCACATTCCGAGTCCCAAATTTTGTTCTTTATCTATTTTTCTGTCCTCATTGGTAAGAAATTAACGACTGAGTTTGTGAAGTGGCTCCAAGGCTTGAGAGGATCCTTTTCTCTTTAATTTTAGAATAGACCGGCCCTTGGATACATAACATGGCTTCTCCCTCTTTAGACCGAAAGCTGTTAGTCTTATCTGTGCTGATGAGATATAGATGTATATGTTGTTTTTGTGCGTGCACCTAACCCATGCTTGTCCCATCGTTAAACTGAAATATGTTTGAAACAAGGATCTGCAACTGTGCTAGAAGCAGACAGACTCCTCCCTCTAACAGGGGGATCTGATCAAAACAACGGGGGGTCTAAACAAAGATGTAATTTGTTGGTTAACTTGAATGATTTCTCGAAAATTCGATCAAGTGAGTAGCCAAATGAAGCCAAACACCAGGTGTGCGCTGATGTCTCAGTAAAAGTGCCTTTACTTTCAGTTCAGCTCTAAAATACTTTATTCAGGCTTGTCAGTCAAAGTTCTGGGCTAAAACACAAGGACACTTAAAAGAAATAAAACAATTCAGATGCAGAGATTCAATAAGCTTCGCGCTATAATTCATATCATGGAAATATAAATGCTAATGCAATCTCTTTTGTGCATGCAATGTGAAACACAAAGCACTGCAGTGAGTCATTCCTTTCTCAAATTTCTGGAACCAGCCTAAAGTTGTTGATGTAATGTCCTTAGCCCAATGAAAATAGGCCACTGAAGTCCATGAGGTGTTCACTAGTGTGTTATTCAACTAGCAGTAGGCCTTCTGGCATTTGTTCCTCTCCTTGTATTTTGAAGGGTCCCGTGGGAGAGTGAGCCGGTGAAAACGGAGAGAGGAGTTGGTGGCCGGGGGGGAGACAGCGACAAAGAGGATGCTTTTAGTGTACCGGGCCAAATAAAGCACCTTTTCTCTGATAAAGCAGTGATGAAGCTAAAGAGAAGGAGACTGTGAGTGTAATAGAAGAGAGAGAGAGGGATTCAGGGGTTTGGTGCGAAGAAACAGGAAAATTAGCTAAACCTCGTGTTTCGAAAAGACGTGTCTTCGGATCATTTCTAATGTAGTGTAGGAAAAGAAAGTCATACAACCTTGACTAAGTTGTCTCTCTGAGTATTCTTACTCTCATTCATATTCCCTCTCACTTCTCTTTGCACACTCATCCTTTCAGTGTGGTGATTTATCCCTTCATCTCCAGAGTGTCACTGAAGAGAGCCGTTTGGCTCTCCAGACTAATAACCGTCACTGAGATGGAGAGAGGATAATGTTATTGACCTCCAAGCTAGAAAGCAGCTGGCAGTGTGTGTGTGTGTGCGTGTGTGTGTTTCCATGTGCCATGTACTGTCATTCTGGGTTGTATTTTTCTGTGTTGTTTAGATCTGGTGTGCGTATTTAAAATTTGTGAACATCCGTGTTGTGAAAGCTGCTTCATTCACCAGTACACCAAACAGTTAGCTATGCTGCTGCAAGCTTGCATTAGCATCGTTGTGCTAAATGTAGGCAGACCTTGCTTCACAAATAGTAAATACCGCTTTCCTCAATGACAATAATTCTGTATTTACCTCCGCATGTCAGGATCAGTTGATTTGATTGCAGCCAAACAGGATTTGCTAAAGCGGCTGACATTTGTTTTTCATAAAACACCCACTCATGTTGCCATATTTTTATTATTATCACGTGCAGGAACCTGGATCACAAAAGTTTACAGCATGTGTTTAAAAAAAAAAAAAGCTATGTATGAAACAATGATGGTCCAGATGATATGGTGGTCACACTCAAAGCACTGGAAAATCTATGTAGGCAAGGCAAGAAAGAAGAAGAGAGATGGCAGAGTTCAGAGTGAAAACTGATGCAGAGACACGGTGGCTGGGCATCCAGCATCATGTTTGCTTCCACGTGATAAAGAAAGCAGATGTGAGAGTGTGAATGTGTCAAAAAAATCCAAGCTCACCTTTTGCCTGTTGATGCTTTTGTGCATCTTTTTTATATATATGTCTGTGGTTGTAAACTGAGATGTACTGCATTGTAGCTTATTTACCTTCATGCTTAAAGTTTGCAATCAGCCCTGCTTTAAGGTTAAAAGGAGGAAGCTCAAGGAAGGTGAGGGTAATCCATCGCTACTCTTATCTCTTGAAGGAGCAAATCGTTGCAAATGCTTGCACACACTAACACACAAACACGTGGGCGTGCACGCACACACACACGCGCTACCGAGTGAGAATCACATATTGTTTTGGCTACGGGCTATAACTGGTTCTAGCTGGATTTAAAGCTACAGAAGGGTTTTCTTTCTTCATTTTGTCAAGCTCAATGTTAAATGTGCTTCCCTGACTCGTCTCCAGCTTTGTCCCCGAATCTCGTCTGCTCTCCAAGAAATAATTATTACACTCAGCCCTCACATATATTTGTAAATGAGAAGGGATATACTTCTTAGTTATCTTGCAGCCCGTGTTTCATGGTTTGGCTTGAACTAAATACTCGAATGTCTGCGTGTAACCAAATTGCTGTTTCACCGCCTTCTTAAAGCGCCACTCAACACGATTGGCTGTTGAGATTAGGTCACAGATCGAGCCTGAGGTTTGGCACCTTGCTCTTCCTCGCCATCCAAATTATATTGGCTTTGAGGGCTCTTTCACAGTGAGTCATGTTTATTTCATTGTCCCTTTTATGGCACCGCTGTTCCCCTTTTAACCCCTCGCCTCCCTGCGTGCAGCTAAATGTTCTGGCAGTACACAGGAGAGTAAGTTATGGAGGTAATAAATATTAGAAGACCTCAGCTCCGACTAGGAATGTGTGCTAATCTGTTAAAAGTGCTGTAGAGGGACTTTGCCTCTCGCCTGCTCTCATCAGTTTCATCCAGGAATTGCATTAATGCTATATTAAACAATTTAATATGTTATTTAAAAACTGTTTAGTTTTTTTTAAGGAACAAATGCAATGACCGGGAGCTGTCTCTGCTGTTTCTGGTTCCCAGTGCTGCTTCAGATCTGTGCGTCATGTCATGTTTAAAATAACAGCACAGACAAAGATCTTAAAAGCACCACCCAGTTAGTTTCTTTATAGCTGATTCTTTTTATAATGTAATTTCATGTATAAATGCAACTGTGACAGTTCATCAAACGTCTGTTTGATTTATTAGCATGTCATTCCAACAGCAGCGGTAAGAGCTACACAAATCTACTTTTCTAATTGCGTATGCTGTGCAATCTTTAATCGGCGTGTCACGTTATCGCAACTGCACATGTTGACTCGCATGCATATGGGATGTTCGGTAAGGAGGAACTGCAGAAAAAAGCCTTCACATTAAGCGCACAGTGTTGCTGTAATTACAAGTGTGAATTTTGATGTGGGCCCACAGATTTCCCATGTGGCATTGCAAATTCAGAAACTGTGTCAATATAAGCAGTAAACATACTGAGGAATCCATGAATGTCCTCGTAAATCAAAATTAACTTGCGGTGGGATTTTATTTTTGTTGTTCTCTTTTAATTTGAATGAGTACCATTTTGCAAGTGTTGACTCTCTTGAATGAAAATAACTTCTTTTTCCTTAAAGATCTGATGTGCAACTGCTAACTGCCATTCCTGCGATGTAAAAATGATTCAGGTGCGGCTGGTGACATGTGCTGCAGTGTGAATTCACTTAATTAATCGAGGTTCTCCTGCATGTGGACAGGAGCAAAACGGCATGCCGCAGCTGTGTCGTTTTAAATAGTAGCACTCAGAATATCTACGTAGCTGTTCCACTCGTTAAACAAGTCAAATGATTTTATTAGCAAAAGCCTCAAAATAAGAGGTGACATTTGGGTTTGGAGCTGAAACCGTGAAGTGGCAGTAAAACTAATGATAAGAGTAGCGTGCAGCTTCATGCTCCGTGGCTCTATCCACAGGCAGGTTGGAAACTGACAGAGACTGATGTGGTGAGGTGGAGACACAGCCAGGCTTCTGACAGGAAAGATAATAGCCAATAAGGCAACGCCACTCTGGATGACTGACAGGCTCCAGGGAAGGCCTTGCCTTCCCGCAGTCCTGCTCCATGGAGCAAGTCTCTGCTTAGATATAAACATGATGAGTAGACACACATGCACAAAGGCACACGCTGAGGACTTCTCAATCCAAAGTGACATTTCACCGACTACACAAATTACCGAAGGACAGCTTATTATGAGTTTGTGTACTAGGGCTCAGTCTATAGTGTACATACAGTGATCCCAGTATGCTTTTATTACTCATTTTAAATTGAATTCAATTTTAATCTGATGACAATACAAAAGAAAAAGCATTATATTAACGACATGAAAGAAAAAACACTCAATTTTGATCAAACAGCATTTTACATCAAATTAGATCAAGGACGGCTTTTAGTTTTGGCTAAACTTTAGTTTGTAAAGATAAAAATGCCATGATAAAAAACATAAATGATTGTTGACAATTACTAACAAATTAAATATGTATAATGAATTCACAAAATTGAACTATGTCACCAACTAAAACTAGGCTGCAGAACTTGGGGGATATGAAACAGGCCACTGAATACTGAGCCGCAGATGGATATGGAAATGAGACAAAATCTGATTGGATGACGTGTAAAGCGTAGAAATCTGTAAGAGTTAGCGATACTTCCATGTGTGCACAATCTAAAGGATTCTTTCATTGTCACAACAGTGGATGGACGTGCTGAAGTTCTTACCTCGATTACATTGAGGACCTCTGAATTCCAGCTTCAGACATTCTGCATGTTTGCTTGCTCACATTTGTGGTGATTCTCATGAGCAAACAACAACCCCTACACAGAGGAGCAACAGCTTTGCTCTTTTATGTAGCAAAGCCATTTGATTTTAAGATAAAAGGGTTTGAGTGGACTTAGAATAAAGTATGTGTTAATTAGGGATTCCCCTACATATTGCCTAATTAACACATACTTGGCTTTTTCACTAATATCAGGCTGCTGGCATAGATGATGGCTTATAGACAAGAAGCTACTTTTAGCTGCTCCCTCATCACAGAGGATGGCCACAGTGATAGCTCCACATTTTTTCGATTTGGCAGCGTTTTATGCCCAAAGGGCGTTTGTGTCTCTGGTTGGAATTGAAATAGCGACCTATTGACCTATCAAATGTGTTTGCTGTGAAACATTCATAAGAAAATCAAGACATTCTTACAGTCTACAAATCTTTAAAATAAGCTGAATGTCAAATAATCTAAGTGAAGGATGGATTGTAGTCCTTTTACTCTATTTATATCCAACAGTTTTAATCCCAAGCAGAAAACCCCTCCTAATTTTTACGGTACATGTAGCATATAAAACATATGTCAAACCAACACAGATGCAGAGTGGTGAAAGTTTATAAAGACGCTGCCATGCAGAGCAGCGGAGAATATGAAACCAATGCAATGCTCACTGCCGTCACTTTCCATTTGGGTTCAGGATGGCAGCTGTCAGGCTGACGCAAGAGTCGGCATTGGAGAGACACTCTGTCAAAGATCGTTTGATTGTTAAAGGAATAATAGCGACTGCAGATGACGCCATAGTATCATAACACACACTTATAGACATTAAAAAAAACGAAAACAAAAAACCTGCAGTGCATAAAGATTCAGTCAGCATGTGACAGTATTAACCAGATGCTAAAAACACACAAGTAAAGAGCTAATGACATCAGCTAAATGTAAAACCTCAAACTGTGTCAGGATGTCAGGACTTTGAATGCATATTGCACATTTAAAGTCAGAAGCATGGCTCAGGTGTCTTTCTTTTTTTGTTTGTTTGACTAAGGTTTCCACTGTTTGCAATTTCTGTTCAGTTTCTCAATAACCATCACTGTCTGTTATGCTCTGTGTGCACGTTATAACTGCATTATGCTGTCACACTCGGCACAAAACTTGAAAATTAGCAAAAGGTTAAATGTGCAGCACATCTATTGAATGTTCTGCACAGGAATTAAGAAAAACAGTGCTAACTAACAGTTAATGTAGCTATCTTAGCAAAGCATTGACATTGATATATTGCTTACAGAGGCCACTATTTACTGCTTTGCACTAAATCCTTCAGTAGAACAGAGTCATGTTTTACTTACTTTTTTAAATTTAAATTTAAATAGCTTTTAACAAAGTCAATCAACTCTTATCAGTACATAAGACTTCCTCGTGATTTTAGCCAGTTAATGCCGACATATAACTTTGGAAAGCCAACGTTAAAGGGGGGCGCCATGTTCTGAGATTTCTACTCTTTATTGTATACTATCACAGACTCGTAGTCGTACTTAATAATGGGAATGCAGGATTTCTCCCTTTCTCCCCTTTGCAAGCTCATCTTCAACCTCCACCTCCTCGCTCCAGCATTCGCTCCGCACAATTGCCTCAGTTGATGGGATTGGACCTCAGGCGCCTGCCCCCATTCTTCAGACACCCTCCATCCCTCCATCGTTCACTCCCACCATTCGCACCATCCCCCGGCTGTCATTCCAGACCTCATCGCTCACTCCATGGAGACTTCACCATCAGGAGCCAATAAGGAGCTTCACACACACACACACACACAGACGTAGAAAAACACATTGAAGGTGACAGTGACTGTTTCAATCGGTAGCTGGAAAGAAGCCTCTGGCCATGTCTAAACGAATGCAGATAAATTAAACAATAAAATTTATCTGTCCAAACATTTTCAGATCCTTTTCCTTTGGACACCCAGTACAAAAGTGAAATCTTTCACATTCTTCTTTTGCCCATTTCACTGCAGCTCTGTGTTTTTTCTGCAGTTGCTTGAAGAGTAGCTGCATGTCATTCTCTCGTGGTATCATATCAAAGTCCACGGGAGAAGTAGCATTTTTAAATGTTACGCTTGAATAACTCACCCCTTTGTGGGCATGAGAGACATTTTTAGTCATTGTTAACAATTAAGTCATTATAAATTCAGAAGACACAAAACGACACAGTATGTGTGTGCACGTGATTCATTTCAGTGCCATATTCCCCCTCCTCCTAGTGCTGCTTCTTTGACTTTACTGAATCCTGAGGGGACAAACACTTCTCTATATCTGGTAACGCTACATTATATTTATCATCTAATTTAGAACTTTTTCAGTTGCCCTTTGACCCTTTAAGCATAATTTATACAACTATGTCGAATCCCTGCATCGTTGTTGCGTGCATTTCTACGTATGCCCTCTTGTGTCTGCGCTGCTCGGCCATCATGAGTGAAACTGAGCTGTTGATGTTGGCACTAATACACTTTGAAGTTAGTTGTTACTTTTACTGAAAAGCAGTATACTGTCCATGGCTAGTAAAAGAAAAAACTCCAGAACGCTCACTACTTCATGGTGTAATAATCAAACTAGATTCTGTACAATTACAACCTATTCGGTTTTTTTCAATAAAGCCTTTCTGCTTTTGCCAATCAATAATATGATCCATAAATAAAGCATTGATGCTAATGCTGTGTTTATAGACCATATTACCAAACAGTCTGATTATGGTTGACTTCAGTGTCACTGCAACGTTAAGTCACATTTCTGGTAAGC
The DNA here is from genome assembly GCF_057381915.1 of Diplotaxodon limnothrissa. NCBI lineage: Eukaryota > Metazoa > Chordata > Actinopteri > Cichliformes > Cichlidae > Diplotaxodon > Diplotaxodon limnothrissa. The sequence continues at coordinate 3,139,488 of NC_140610.1, read as the reverse complement.
TGCTCGTCGTAGCTTTAGCTCTATGTCATAGATTTAATGCAGCACTATTAATCAAACATTAGTGCTTCCGGAAGTGCTACAGAGTAAGTTTGCATGTATATTATTAAAATAGGAAATGCTAAATCTAGCTCACATGCAATAAGTGAAGTGGTATAGTATAGTGGTAAAATATAAATTAGTTTTGCTGCTACTAATTAAAGGCATGTGGGTGTTTAAGCACATAAGACTAAGGCCTCGCCCATGCATCCTGTGTATTTTATCATCATCATTTGTAAAGTGTGATAGATAATCTGCTGTTATTTTATTATTATTTTTATTATTTTCATAAAAATAATCAAGAACATGTCCGACAAATGGAATTTGCACTCTCATGCAGACACTACAGAACAGGGGGAGTAACTCCAGGCCTCAAGGGCCGGTGTCCTGCAGGTTTTAGATTCTCACACCTGAATCAAATGATTAGTTCATTACCAGGCCTCTGCAGCACTTAATTTAGCCATTTAAATCAGCTGTGTTGGATCAGGAACACATCTACAACCTGCAGGACACCGGCCCTTGAGGCCTGGAGTTCCCCCACCCCTGCTACAGGACCTTGAGGGTAAATAATTGAAATAGCCCTTGGAACTGACCGCTAAAGTACTGGACTTCTAGACAGCCAAACCATGGATACACACATGACTTTATTCTTACATGAGTCTCTACAAGTAGTTTAAATGGTTTAGTATGCATATCACCAGCCAATAAAGAGAAACACCAATATCATCTCGAGCTTGCTCTCCTGGCAGTTTGTGATAATGAAATTGCCCGTCCACTGAGAATAATATGGTGTCCCGCTTAAGTGTAATATAAAAAGGAAGCTGTTTGCTCTGCTGCCATTCCATGTGCATTACTTGCCTTCCTACCAATAATGAGCCACATGCTCTCACAGTCAGGATGTTGCATTCTTTTAAGTCTGCCTCGTTTCTCCCTTCAGCAGTTTCTATTGCGTGAAGCATTTTGAAGTTGAGAGGGGTTTATTTTATTTATACTACGTGGTAAATATTGCAGTAAAATGAGCATGTACTGCTGTATAAGTAATGATGGTTTTGAAACTCTAAATGAAACATGTTTTTTTTTTTGCAGTGGGAGATCTTAGATACTAATTTAAACAAGCCATTCATTGGGGACTGTACTTTTGCAGGGATGATCTTCCAAGTGTAAAAGGTATCGTGGAAAGTGTTGGACTGGCAGAGTTATTTGTGTTTTCTGAGAGGTTAAAGGAGGTAAGGAGAGACGGGGATTTGGTGATGTGTTATCAGGTGCAGTAATGAAGAATCGCAAGCCGGAGGGACACCTCCTCACTGCTAGTCTTAACACACAGTGTCACTTTGTTTCTCTGGAGAGCCATTGGTAGCGTCTCTGTCTCTCCTTGCTTCCATCTGCCAGTCTCACTCTCCTGCTCTGGCTCTCTCCATCTTCCAATCTCTGCGTCCTTTTTTCTTTTTTTTTCCATCTCAGTCTCTGCTTCCATCTCTCACATCCTTTTGTCCTAGACTCTTTTTGCTTCCGCTGTGTCACTTCTGTTTATGTTTATCTCTCTCTTTGTCTCGCTCTTTGTCAGTCTTCCTTTCTCAATCTGTGAGCGCAGACATCAAAGGCAGTCTCAGACAGGCCGTCTGCCACGGCTTCACAAGGTTACATGAAATACGAGATGAGAAAAGAAGTGTCAGGGTGACAGTTCAGTTTAACCTCTTAGATATGTCGTGTGGCATCTTTAAAGCTGTCATAAAAAGGACACACTAAATGATTTTTATGTGTAGTTTTTGTCTTGCAGATAAATGCCTGAAATCTCTCATGTGTTGCTTTTTCACTGCATTTTTGTATTCTGAATGAATGTAATTGTTGCAGAGAGTACGTCGGTCATAATTGGCCGGTAAAATATTAGCAGGGAACACATTTCCCACCAAATCTCCCTCCAACATAAGCCTTTCTGACAGTGCTGCTTGCTTTTGAAGAGAGACATCACCCATGGTGCTCCAAATTCATTTGACATGTGATGGCTCACCACTGAACCAGAGCCGCACAGTCGCATAGTTAGCATTAGCCTTGCATTGCAGTAGAAAACCATATGGTTCATATTGTTTGGGGTTTTCTGGCTAATTTGGGCTAAATGTAGTCTTTTAGCAGTTTTCAAGTGATCCTGTTCTCACATATTAGGGAAGGAGGTACAAAGTGGTGATGATTTTTAAGCTCATTTTCTTTTGAGTGGATGCAACCTTGGATAATCCCTAAGAGTACCCCACAAATGCTAGTAGCAGATACTTAAATCTTCTATGTTTAAGTTTCAATCTTCAGGCTTGTTTATCTGAAAACACAGTGCGAACATGTATTTGATGTGTCACACATCCTGTTCACTTTGCCAGTAAAGTGTCCTTGGGACTGGTGGTCATGCTTACTACCCAGCTCACTTCCTTGTGAGGTTTGGGGGTTTGGTGGCTCTGCAACTGTAAGTGAGGATTTTTGCCACAATCACAAAGTCTCAAATCTGATTAACATCATCTTGTTTCCCTTTTATATGTTCCAAGTCTTTTTGCCAACAAACGATAAAGGGCAGTTTGGTGTCCTGCAGCGATCCTGAGTTAGCTGAAGGTTGTGGGCAGTTGTTTCATAAGACCCTTGAGGTCAGACTGGAGAGAATTCAGCGTGTGTGACAAGAGGAAGCGGAAGAAAATGGGAGATGGTAATGAAGGAGCTAATTGCTTCCAGTGGATTTTGAAATCGAACGCCAACCCCCAGTGCATACACCAGGCATCACACAAATGGAATATTGATGACTAAGGCGAAAATAAGAGAAAATGACCCCGCTATGTGATCAATATGAAAGCCACAGATCTGTGCAGAACATGTCTCAACAGGCAATACATTTCCCCTGGTCTTTATGGATCCGTATACACTTACCGCAAGCTTTGTATTGCTGAAGTGCACAAATAATGCATATCAATTTGCACTCTCTGTTATTCAGAGCAACAATGCTATATTAATGGCTTTTTACAGCTCTACAGAAACTTTGTAATTACATCATTGTAGATAACGCTGTAACATATCATAGTAAGCTTCTATTTGGAATTTACTGTCAGTGTAATTTATGATAAACTAGCTTTGACATACACATATATACATTTCCATTCATTTTCTTTTTTGCTAGCTGTAGATTCAAACTATATAGAAATTTGTTTAGCTTTAAAAAGAAGCACAACACCTAAGCTGTAAACCTTGGGTTTGATATAAACATAGAATACTGTTGGTATAATAATAATGTTGACCTCTAATCTTAAAAGAGACATTTAAGGGACACAGTGCATATATTTTGACAATAATTTTAGATCCTAATATACATTGTACCCTACTGGATTCACATGTCGGTCAGGCTGATCATTTAACCTCAAACTTCTGCCTCCATAATTATTCATTCATAATGTAAATTAAAAAGAAATGAAACTTGCACATAAGATGATGAGCATGATCACATTTTATCTGCCATCAGTCGTTAGCGATATTAACATGATGAACATTTTGGTTGACATTAAAATGTTGACCAAAAGTTTAGGAATTGGCAACATTATGTCAATATGATACATCCAAGGCCCCTCAGTTTCCCTCATTTCTTTATATATTACTAGGAAAATAATAAAATAAATGAGAAAGTTTAGCGATTTATTGAAACGAGGGATAAATGGAAATAAATAAATGGAAGAAAAGAAAAAGCTGATTCTAATGAGCCAAGTCCAATATTTGTTATGATCACCCTTATTGTTCAACACAGCCTGACTTATTATAAGCACGCTTTCTTGTAATTTCTTTAAATAGGTTTCAAGAATAGTTTTCCAGGATTCTTAAAAAACATTTCAGAGCTCTTCTTTGCACGTTCGCTGCCTTTTGTTCTGTTCTTTGCCAAAATGATCCCTCATTAGTAATCAGTAATGCTGAGGTCCGGGTTCTCAGGAGGCCAATCCATAACTGATCATTGTGGATGTTTTTTCATCCTGGTATACTTTCACTGTCGTGCTTATATAATAGTCCGAACAGGTGCAAAGAAACAGTCTCTCTAGGCTTGTTGTGCAATTTGAGCAGCATTCCTGAGATAGCCAACCTAATTAAAGTGTGCTGTATAGTAGAGGGATGTTGCCATGACAATAACCTTTCTACCTTAGGTCAAGGGAGAGCATACTAGATCAGGTGTCTGGAGATGATCTAAAGGATAACACTGCTGCATGCCTACAAAGAAAGCTTGTACACAGAGGTACTTTCCCTGTACCTTTCGGTTTCAAATCACAAGTGTTCTTCGTTTAAATGCGTTCATTGCTGTGTATACAGTAGAAAGGTTGCTTAGTATTCAAGTGAGAACAGCTTCAAGGATAATTGATTTGGAAAAGTGAAAGACGCAGCATTTTATGCGTCTCAATCAGTTGGGAAAATTCAGCCCTGTAACCATTTTTGCTGTCAGTTTGCCATGCAAGAGGCCTTCAGGCAAGATGTGACAGAAGGCCCACAGAACATATAGCACTGGCTCTCTCTGATGCTAGTGTTAATGTTCAATAAAGCCAACCGGAGCGAGGGGCTAGACTCTCATTTTATTGCTGTGGATGTAAAAATCAATATTTTATTAATAATCTGAAAGTGTTTTGAAAGAAATTACGGCCCTTTCTGGGGGAGCTTTTGGATGCGACATGCCGCTGTCTGTTTTTCTTCAGTTATTACAACACTATCGTTTTGATTTTGATGCCCAGCACAGTATAAAGCTTTTGCGAAGAACAATATTACATGAATATACAATCAGGCGAGCTTCTCCACGCTGTCAGTGCTTGTGTAATTTCTAAGATGAGATGCATAAAATCAGTAGAGATGGGAGGAGGGCTTTTTTTTGATCCTCCAATGTATATTCTTTTAGCTCTGTGTTGTGCTGTCTCAGTGGTAATAATGGGTTTCTATTTATTCCCCCGGCACATGGATGAGGGCTTTCACAGTTCCTTTGTTTCCTCCCATACTATTTCTTCCTGTTTCTTCGCGCAGTGCAAAGACACGAGTTTGACATCCCACAGCCTCGCTCCCCTTTTTCATTTGTTTCTATCTCAGTATTGTCGTTCTCATCCTTCCTTCCTTTCTGCCAGCTTCTCAGCACCGCTCCCTCATGTTTACATATTGCCTGATCCGAAACAACAAAACTGAAGCTCGCAGCGCTCGTGTTCTCCCCCTCTCTCCCTTTTCCTTTCTCGGCTTTCTTCTTCCACATTTGTCCATCATGACTTGTCTGCGAGTAACACAAAGGAAGAACCGCAGGACAGTGAGGAAATGAAATGACACATTGAAATGCCTTTTGTTGGCAGGTAGCATTGTAGTTACCGTCACAGCAGTGCCAGAGCAGTTAGTAGGTTTGGTTCATGTTGTTCTTGAGGTTGAAATTTCTGAAAGGTGACACCTTGAACAGTGCGCCTTCGGAGGAGGAATTATGTAGTCGCTGCAGGTTGCTGTTGCCAGCTTAACACAAATGATAGTGAGGGTGTCTCTATTAGATTCACCCACACCCATATTGACCATGCAGCACAGAAAGCTACACTGAGAAACTGGGAAAACAGATTTCTAGAGTCCTCCCTTTCCCCGTCTCCAGCTGTCTCACCATACTTATAGCGTCAATTTAAAAAAAGGGGCTCAGGAAGTCACTTTGCAACAGCCGAGTGACATAAAACTGTAAAATCAGACTAAGTTTGATTTATGCGCCCCATTAGCGGGGAATAGTGTTCCATCATAAGTAGCCTGTCTGTCTGGAGGCTGTACGCGAAACCCAAACCCACGGTCGTACAGATCGGATTTTATGATCTCAGCTGAATGATGGGATTATCATAGCTGTAATTATAGTGCATTGTGTATGTGTGTGCTTGCCTGATGGAAGCTTTTGTGCAACATGCAGCAGTTCCCTATTTACTCAGGCTGACTCACGATGAATGAAGAGAACAACACTCATGCTTGTTTCATGTTTAGGAGATTTTATAACAAACGGCAGAATAAATGCGGTAACGACCGGCTGTGGTCTTGTGGAAGAGTGCGATGAATCATAGCACGGCACCGCAGCAGGGGGCTTAGCTGCTAGACGTTAACGCCGAGCCTCGTCGTCTGTCAGAAGATGCATAACGCCCTGAAAGTAACACTTTGCTTCTTTTCCCTTTCCCATTCAGCGAGGGAGGAGAACGTGGCCACCTTCCGCGGCTCGGAGTACTTCTGCTATGACCTGTCACAGAACCCCATCCAGAGCAGCAGCGACGAGATCACGCTGTCCTTCAAGACCTGGCAGCGCAACGGCCTCCTCCTGCACACGGGGAAATCCGCAGATTATGTCAACCTGGCACTGAAAGACGGGGCAGTCTCGCTCGTCATCAATCTAGGTTCTGGCGCTTTCGAGGCCATCGTCGAGCCGGTCAATGGAAAATTCAATGACAACAGCTGGCACGACATCAAAGTGACACGCAACCTGAGACAGGTAATCGGGGGTAGCGGCGATGGACGGAGTTTGGAGACACAGTTTTGTTTTGTTGTTTTTGCTTTAGATAAGCTGCTTCTGAGAGCTTCTGAGAGGGAGCTGGGATTAAGAATGTCACTTTGTTCTGATTGGTTGTCATTCCATTGCTACAATTCAGACAAATGCCATTATACTTTTACAGAGATATCTTTTATTTTAATTCAATGTCATTGTCTAATTTCTTTCTTTCTTAGCAACTAGTCAATAAGAACATGGAAAAGCAGTTCGCAGCATATTCTAGGTACCGTCTTTCTAGGTGTTTTCCTCTCTCCTGTTTAGCGGCGTATTGAACTTGAGCTCCCTGTGTTGTCAAATTAAAGTTATCAGATATTTCTGTTTTGCTTCACATTCCTCTAAGATGACACTTCTGTCAGGCACTGTCACTATCGCTTTCCTTTGGGAAACTGTTCGTATGCTTGTGTAGACCACGCACTTCCACTTTAAAGGCAGACACAGTGTTTGCCTTTCAGCCGTCCATTAGCACTGTATTTATAGCACAGATGATCGTCGGGCTTTTTAAAGGCAGAGATACATCTGTATGGCATAAACAGAATTAGTAATGCGACATGTATTGTTTCCTATCATATTGTAGTAATTTATAATTAGCTTTTCTTACTGTTAAGTGCATATATTAGATCTGTCTACAGGCAGCTATATAAAGAGTGGAGGTAGTAGTAGCGACACGTGTGCGTTTGCTCATTGTGTCGGCCGACCTTTAGTTTGTCGGCAAGGTGAGACAGCCTTTAGTGTTGCTCTCAGAGCAGCGGAACAAGTAAGTGTTGATTTCCTGACCCTCCCTGACAGTAAGCTTTTGTCCCACAGGTTAGTAAATAGTTGTTGCTGAGAATCCCAACAGGGTAGCCCGTAGTTTAGAGGTTAGAAGCTAAGAGTCAAGGACTGCTGGCCTGCTTTCTCTTTCTTTCTCTCAACAGATCTGTCTTTCTATCATTTTCTTTCTTCTTTTTTGAAAGGCACAATTTGTTAGACTACAGGTGAAAGAAACACTGCAAGATTTGTGGGATTTAAGCCGTCCTACACAAATTTGATGTGAAAGTCCTCTCTGTGGTCCTCGTTGACGTTTTCATGTAGGACTCTGGTGTCGAATATTTGGAAAGGATGGCACGATGCCTCGGATCTCTGGCAAATCGCACAGTGTTTATTCACTGTAACACTAACTCATCCATGATATAAGTCATTTTTACTACTAACCAATATCTAACCAACTAATGTACTAACTAACATCCTAATTCCTCATCGTTGGTTTTGGTTTTTCTTTTCTGTCCATCCTTATTAACAACCTTTTTTGTTCACTATTCTTTTGATTTCCTTTCTTCCCCTTTTTCTGGAAAGCAATCAGGCATTGGACACGCTATGGTAAACAAACTACATTGTCTGGTAGATATCATTCTTATTGTCCTTTTTTTGGGTTTGCCGTGTGTCCCCCCCCCTCTCTTCTTTTATTCGTTCTCTTTGAGTTCCATCCTAGACACTCTTATCAAAAAATGAGGAGATGGGTTTGTATTACCAGGCAATTCTTTCTTCGCTTCTTCTCAATTTCCTCCCTGACCTGCCAACAACCTCCTTCTTTACCCCACAATCCCCATCCTGTTTTTTTTTCACTTTGGCTTTTACTTTTTTCTCTTTGTTTCTTCCACATTACTGCAGATTTACGACAAATAAAAATAATTGACTTCTTTGCCTTTGTCAGGGCAACTTACTTTTTATTTTTATTTTTTTCACACAAAAAGTCCCCATTTTTTGTGAGGACTGTCGTCCAGAACTGACAGAAGCTTGCCACAATCCCAAAGATGGTGACCTCGACAACGGGCCCTAAAAGAGAAACTATCAAAAAATGGCAACCCCTAACCTTCATTGCGGGAGCTCTGACAGTTGTTTCCAACACACAGTGACGCATGGCATGCCCACACCTCATTGACCTGTCACCACCCAAAGTCATATAACAAACATGTCACCCAGAATAACCACTAACACTCTAATTCATCCGCTCACCTTCCACCTATCACCTTCTCATTCACTTTGCCCTCCCCGTGTGTGTTTTCGTAGCATGCTGGTGAACGTGACGTTCTGTGTGTTTTGACTAACTCCGATCACCCTTGCCCCCGGGCCCATATGCGTAACATATCCAAGAATAAGCAAACTGATCTAGGATTATTGGTCTGGTGTAGTGACACGGGCACTGCAAAGCATGACACCTGAGCTAAACCTGATCAAAGATCAGCATGAGCTATTCTGAGAGTGTATATGAATATGGGCTCTGGTCTTGATTGTGCATGAGCGCAGCAACCTGTGTGGCTTGCTCCAGCTTTGTATGGCACCATCGATCCACTTACCCCCCTTACATGTCCAGTTAAGTGTGTTTAATTTGCCTTCTAACAGTGATGACCTTGGTTTGCACATGGACGTGGTGTGAAAAGCCTTCCCTTTGTTTTGCATGTGCGTGGGTATATACATGTAGTCGTCTGCAAGAGAGGCGAGAATGTGAAGATGGTTGGTGTGAGAGAGAACGTGTGGAACAAGTGAGGACGTGCGTGTGCACGTCTGTGTGTTTAAGTGCAGTCACATAGTGTACTGTAAATGTCTGTGTCTGCAGTTACAGATAAATCCCGAAACCTAAGACAAGTGGAATCAATTTGTCCTTGGTTTGAACATTGTACTAACCCTCCCCCAACCTGAAGTTTCAGAACCAAACCTAGAATCCATTCTCTTACTCCCATCAAAGATAAAGAAAATATGCCTCTGCCATATTTTCTTTACCTGTCCTGTGAATCCTATGGCAAAAATTCCATTAACAAAATCAAAAAACGCTGTCTTATCCAAAGGTTCAATGAAAAACCAACCTATCGTCAGGAGTCTTATAGCTCGTTTTGAATGCAGACCAAGGAAGGAGGTGTGTTGTATCCACAGCATAGAATCCCAGAGTGTAATAGCTTGGCTTTGGCTATGTGTTGCCCCTCAACAGGTCACAATCTCCGTCGACGGGATCCTCACCACCACTGGCTACACCCAGGAAGACTACACCATGCTGGGATCCGATGATTTTTTCTACGTGGGTGGGAGCCCCAGCACTGCAGACCTGCCTGGATCTCCAGTTAGCAACAATTTCATGGGCTGTCTGAAAGAGGTAGGAGGGGCTCGAATGGGAAAATAGGTGCATTATCAATTAGCGTACCATGCTGGTACTTCACGGTCACGCTCTCTCAATCTGTGCAGTTGTTTTCAAAGTGTACAAAATAATAATCATTATACTGGCCCTGAAAGGAAAGAGAAGAAGAAAAAAGAAAATTACATTATCAATTAAAGCTGCTGAGTTGGCAGAGGGAGTATCAGACTTTCAATATTCACCCCCTTAATCTAATTCATAACACTTACTGCAGTTTGTATGTGAGAAAATATTCCAAAATTGCTTCTGTCACATGTAATTTGCAGCATCAGCTTAGAATTAGAATTAGAATTAGAATTCAACTTTATTGTCATTGCACATGCACAGGTACAGGGCAACGAAATGCAGTTTGCATCCATCCAGAAGTGCTTTAGTGATATAGATATATTACAATATATATTAGCAATAATATAGATATGTGAGTATATTACAGAAATGGGTCTATTATGGTATGTTATAATGTACACGGTATGAAGTATGTTGTGAATATTCTATAACTATAAGTATGTACAGGCTGTAGTGAGTACAAGCTATGTACAGGCTATGAACAGGATATAAATATGAAAAACTATACAGAATATGAAATAAATAACTTTACAGAATCTGGGATATACAGCTATACAGAAATGGGAACTATGCAAGTTGTAAACAGTTGTAGGATTAAAGATTATCGAATGTACAGAATGATTATTTACACAGAGCTATACAGTAGTGCAGTTAAGATAAGTGAGGGTGTAGATAGTTTCTACAGAGGCTATATAAAGTGCTAGTGGTTGTGAGTGGTGGTTCAGTCCATGTTATTATTGTGTTTGAGGGTACAGTTGTCCATTGTGGGTGTGTGTATGTTCAGTCCATGAGTTTAACGTGGGTCAGATGTCAGGAGGCAGAGTTCAGGAGTCTGACAGCTGTGGGGAAGAAGCTGTTCCGGTACCTGGTGGTCTTAGTCCGGAGGCTCCTGTGGCGCCTCCCAGAGGGCAGGAGGGTGAAGAGTCCATGTGATGGGTGACTGGGGTCTTTGATGATTTTCCCAGCCCTTTTCAGACACCGCTTCCTGTAGATGTCTTTTATGGCAGGAAGTGGTGCTCCGGCGATGCGCTGGGCAGTTTTCACGACCCTCTGCAACGCCTTCCGGTCCGAGGCAGAGCAGTTCCCGTACCAGACTGTTATACAGTTGGTCAGGATGCTCTCGATGGTGCAGCGATAGAAGTTCACCAGGATGTCTGAGGACAGGTGGTTCTTCCTCAGAGTCCTCAAGAAGAAGAGGCGCTGGTGAGCCTTCTTGACCAGCTTGGAGCAGTTGGTCGTCCAGGTGAGATCCTCGGAGATGTGGACTCCCAGGAACTTGAAGCTACTCACACGCTCCACAGCCGTCCCCTTAATGTGGATGGGTGGATGTGGGTCAGCATTCCTCCTGTAGTCCACGATGAGCTCCTTGGTCTTCTCGGTGTTAAGCAGCAGGTTGTTTCTGTCGCACCACTCAGCCAGACGATCCACCTCCTCCCTGTAGGCGGCCTCATCGTTGTCACTGATGAGGCCAATCACCGTGGTGTCATCTGCAAACTTAATGATGGTGTTGGAACCATCAGCAGGTCTGCAGTCGTGGGTGAAGAGGGAGCTTGAGTGCGCTGCTAAAACGCCTCTCAATAGGCGGCAATCTGAAAGAAATATTTGCTTATGATGAAATACGAAAACGCATTGTTGTTTTGGGACATTTAGAATGTATTTGCTGGCTCTTTGAGTTTGTTAGAACCAGAAGACATATAAAGTACCCCATTATTTTTATTCTGCTCACCATTACTTATCCTGCAGCCAGTAATAATAATAATAAAGTGCAGGCTGGTGGCTCTTCATGGCTGTAAAAAAGTCTGCATTGATTCCTGCACTTCAGCAGCACCGTCAGGAATAACCTTCGCGTTTTACTTGTGATTCAGTTTGTCTTTATATGATGATACTTCTTATTATAAATTATATTTTATTGCTTTTTTAAAGGTATTTCTGAGCTCTTACTGGGCGGTTACACTATTCTGTTTGAAGGCTGTACTTTTCTACACTTAAAATATCTTTTTCTGTTTTCATATGATAACATTAAAGCTGCTGCTTTAAACTGTTGAAATGACAGAAAACCAACTCCTCATGATGGGAATCCTACCTGAAAACTGTTGCCATAGTTATAGCACCAGTGCTGAAAACGTGAATAACAACAGTGGCTCTGAAAAGATGCAGGCAGTCGTTCAGTGGGGGATATAATTATTTAATCCCCTGCTGAATTTGCAAGTTTGCTCACTTACAAATAAATGAACAGTCTCTCGTTTTTATGCTAGTTTCATTTTAATGGAGAGAGACAGAGGGCGCCAATATGGAGGCCAAATTCTGGCTGTGATATAGGGGATCAAATACTCAATACTAATTCCGTACATAATACTTATGTTTCTCTCCATTAAAATAAAGCTGCCATAAAAATTAGTGACTGTTCACTTATTTGTGAATGTGTGAAAGTGAGAAAACTTACAAATTCTAGCAAGGAGTCAAATAATTATTTCCCCCACTGTACATAAAACGCTAATTGTGGCTCCACGGTGTAGTGGTTAACACACTCTTCATCTTAGACATGAAAGAGACACATTCCCAGTGTCGGTCCCTTCCCTAGATGAACGCGAGGGTTGCATTAGGAAAAACATCTGCCATAACGACTGTGCTGAATCTAACATGTCCAAAATGTCGATAGGGCTGATTTCTAGGCCAATATTAGCCATTTCCTGGTGCGTTAGTATTTTGGATTGTTATCTGTGTATCTGTGGTTTGCCATAACATGCAGTATTTCAATAAGAGGTAACTATTAGCTGGTATTTTATTATTGTATCTATTGGTATTACTGTTTCTAATGGCAGATGCATGAAAATTAAAACAATAAAGAGAGGACAGGAGAAACACCCTTCAAACGTGTTAAGAATGTTGACATTTCCCAGTTTTTCCACCAGAGGGCACTCTGTAACATCCCTGCTGGCAACGTGTGTTTGGAAGCCACACACAGCGGACACAAACACAACAACCAGCTAACTCTACTTGGATAAACAATGACACATAAAACTGTTTTAGGAAATCTGGTTATTTTTCATGGTTCTGATATATCCAAGTGTCAGGTTGTTGTTTCTTGGTCCAAAAAGAGATGCCAATGGAATAGTGACTTAAATTGGAGTTTATAAAGGCCAGCAGGGAGCGACTCCTTCGGTTGCCCAAAAAAATACAGTCGTATAGAAGACTATGAGTCATTTGGCCTACAGCTCTTTTGACCTGTGAACCTAATGAATTTTTTCGGTGAGTTTATGATCTCAATTACGAATTTTAAGCGTTATTGAACACATCATCATGTCCATTTTGTAAATTATGTTCTCATTAGTGTCCAAAAGGATTATAAAGCAGATCATGCTTTAGTTCTATGATTGACAAGTTATTATGTGAGAGTGCAGTGTCCTTCAGTTACCCAATCAGATACATCAGTCCCTTGTCATATCCTATTTCAAAGCACCAAGATGGCGAGAACCAAAATATACAGCTTTAGACTAGAAAGTGAGGTCTCACTAACCAAAGGGGACCTCCCCGTGGCTATCTCCATCAGTTTTATCCAGTTTATGGAAATATTATACAACCTCATTTCTCACAGGACTCACTCTATCCTCTCATCTAGGCTGTTTTTCTCTTCCATTACAATCTTCTCAATTTTGACAAGGGCTAGTAAAGTGTATGATGTGCTGGCAAACTCACTGGGCCACTGTCCAACTTGACACACACGCGCAGGTTTGGGTGACGGATAAGGGGAAGGTCACCTTGTCTGGACTGTTGTATGTTTCGACTGAGTGGCTCAGATTGCTGTTCCTTTAGTCATTACCACCCTGGCTAATGCATCCCTCATCAGCCCTCAAAGTGCCATGACCCTTTGTGTGTGACTCTCACACACACAGATACATGTTTATGGAACATGCTGTATGATTAAATAGTTTTCAAGCTTTTGATTGATTGCCAGTGTTTGTTTTAGCACCAATGTGCCAAAACGATACACAGTAGAGAGAAGAGGACTTATTCTACTTTATTTTTATAGATTAATTAATGCATTAATGGGCTACCTGGCATGAAGCAAGAAGGAATGATCCAAGTAACCAAAGCACACATCCTGTTATAAAAATTCTCTTCCTAGCTGTGTCGTGTTTCCATGAAAAATGAGCATCAGTATGTATATTGTCTTTTTTGCAGCCTGTGAAAATCTGTTGATGTTTAGTTCTTGACAGTACTTTACAAAGCATGAAATATAAATGAGCAGTTTGGCCAGTTTGCTGCAAAGCAAGTCTCTCTACAGCGTTACCGGTAGTCTAAATACAGTTCGAATTTTTTGTATCAAAGCAACACAAAGTGGATAACAGTAATATCTGACCTGTGTGATGGATATCAGGGAATGTACCTGGACCCACTGTGTTTTTTCCAAAGCTTGCAGTTCAGTGTTTGACTCATTAATTGAATATTGATTTGTGAACACAAACGTGTCTCCTGTGCTCTGCAAGTTTGGCATAATTGTTTGGATTTCAGTCAAGACGGCTATAATCGAAAGAAGAAGACGAGTATTTGGCAAGAGCTATGACACTGATTAAGTCAGGAGGAGCATTAAAGAGGAGCTGGTGTGGATGTGAGCTGCAAAGTGGCTTGCAGTTGTGCAAATTGCTAAAGCAGCTTAAATGTTGCTCTTTATAAGATTCGTGAGATTTGCAGAATGGATGTGGGAGCTGATGTGGCTGTCACCAAGATCAGCTGAGCTCCAGGATTGCAGCTGAGTTTGGTTTTGTGTTTTTGCTTAATCTGATTGTAGATTTCTGGGTATATTTCATTACCATTGGTGCATTACCTTGAGAGCCAGTACACAAGGTATTCAGTAGGTACACGTGTGCATTCTGAGTGGCTGCTGGCAGTTTGTAAGTGAAATAAGGTGACAGCACTGTACAAAGCATGAAAAGAGCTATTCAGTGTTCAGTAACAAAAACCTTATGATTGCTTCAGAAGCAGAGAACGTTCACCTTCAGAGTAAAACGTTGTGACTTACTGCTGCAAACTAATCTGCCATCGTCCTAAAGTTGATTCTGTTCATCTGGACGTTTTCAGTGGGAGAAACGTTTCGTCACTCATCCAGGTGACTGCAGGTTTCCCCAACCTTAGAAACAGTACATCTGCATAATGACTGAAACCCGCCCACTGAAGGAACAATAGGCTGGGAGGTCAGTTCCTTCATCATGATTATGCAAATTGTCATGACCATTGATCAACAACCACTGATCAAAGTCTTACAGTATTGTAAGATGGCGATCTGCCAGTGACCAAAGCAATCACCAGGAGGTTTTTGGTGCAGCACCCTCTTTGTGACCTCCTGCAACCACTTGCCAAACGGTTGGGGAATGCACGTTACTAGCAGCAAGTAGCTGTCAGGAACGCGATGACTGGTCTCTACATCTTTGCCACTGAGGTCACACCAAGTCAGCAAAGGTTTTCAAATACAGCAAGTGCTGGAGCCGTGCTACCTAAGCGTGCTTACCCTTCTTCAGATGTAGGCAAAAATGACAAGCCCACAATACTTTATTAATAATGTATACTTTATTAATCCTGTAGGAAAATACTTAGTCCTCTGCATTTAACCCATTCACTCAGTGGGCGGCTACCGGGGAGTAGTGTAAAAGCGGTACCTTGCTCAAGGGTACTTCAGGGTAGCCATTCGCTCATGGGGCAGACACTCCACCTACTGAGCTAACCCTGCCCCCTAAAACTGAAGGGCCATGGGTAGGAGTTGAACCCGCGCCGCCCACTGTCAGGGCGCCTGCTCATCTTGCTTGAGCTAAACCGGCGCTCGTTAGCCATGTGTGTTATGATTACTTGTCGTATCTCAAACCTCAGTCAGTCATTTATTTCCCAAAATTGTCCACCCTGCTTAAAATTATTTATACATTAAAAAAAATAGAAAAGTATATGAATGAACTGTGTAGTATAATAGTGCTAAAGCGTGAAAGAGTTCCCCCGCCCATTTTAAATAAAGTGATTAATGACAACGAGCAATACTTACTACTTGAAGCTGGATCACTCTGTTTGGGGGGTTTGGCCTCTACATAATAATAATAATAATAATAATAATAATAATAACTTTTTTATAGGCACTTTTGAGACCCTCAAGATCACCTTACAATAGTACAATAACAGTAAGAACAATACAATATAATAAAATATTGTACTCCATAGCAAGATTGGATTTCGGAAATATTTTTGCCCTTTTTAGAAAATAAAATAAATAAAATCTACACGTTTGCTAGGAGGTCCTTGTTGGTACATAAAGAGACAAGGATCCATTTAAAATCTTAACACGGACAATGCAAATCTATTATTCTCCGTCCTTCCACCACTTGTCGAGGAAATATCTTTTTAGCTGTTAAATCTTCATCAGCGGTCATCGGCTAGTTTCTAATTGGAAACACCCCAAACACTGTCTCTGAAAAACGCCACCGAGCTTTTAAAGAAGCAAATTTGAGCCGATAAATAGCTTGCATGTTTCCTGAGCCACGACGCGGAGACGGTTGTATAAAATGTTTGTTTCCATTATTATCTCAACAAGCGTGACTCAGCATTAGCTGGCACTTGAGTGTTAGGTGCACAGAATCACGAAGTGATTCACGGTGTGTTTGGTTAGTGGTAGTGTCGTGTGATGCTCAAGTGTTCATCATACATAGCTCCATTAAGTGGGCACGATGCCAGCTGCTACTCAGCACCGTGCAAATTGCTCACAAGTGGCACCCTGATCTCCCTTTCATACTCTTATTCATTAAAGGTATTTCTTTGATTGTTCCATTAGTCCCACATTGTACGCATGTGTGCATTTCCCCTGCGTGTGCTCCCTGTGTATCATCCCTTTGTCTCTCAGCCTCTCTCTTGTTGTCCGTATTTATTCCTTCCTGCCCCCTCCGCCTCTTCCTGTGGATTCAATATCCCCACATAATGAGGGAATGATTCAGTTGAGTTTGGCCCGCTGCTCAGATCAAGATGCGTCAGTGTTTCTGTCTGCGTGTGTAATGTCTGGCTCGAGCACTTTGAAATGCTGGTGAAGCAGGAATGTTGGTCTCTGTTCATTCTGAGACTTTTTAGAAATTTTTTTCAAAGAACACCTTTTTAAGCTGATGAATACGCTGGTGGAGACATGTGTCGCCACAGCGAGCAAATGCTTCCTTTTCTTGTCTGATAACAAAAGAGATGCCTGCGTGCTGCCATCACAACCCCTGTCCTGTTCAGTCTTCGCTGCACTCATCTGCGCCCATAGGCTACATAGGATCTCATCCATACACGATGCAAGCACACATGTCCCACCCACACTCGTGTTCCGCCATGTGGGCTGCGGTGTATCACGTGACCGACTGGCCAGCGGGCACACTCTGGTCAGCCTGATGTTTGGTAGTGCCGTGCAGTCTGTGCCTTCTGCAGCCCCTTTGAACTCTCACTCCAGGCCCCTTCAAGCACAGGGCGGCACTGCGTAGTGGCAGACTATGGGGGCGGCTGGGGAATACAGTGTCAACCCTGTCAGGAGAGGAGGAGCAGCATCCAAGAGGTGGAAGCAGAGAAAGAGGATGTTGAGTAACAATCAGGGAAGCAAGTATGTCAGGCTAGAAAGTGGGAGTGTTAAAAAAAAAGAGAGGAGGTGGGTGACAGAATGTAGGAGAACAGAAGTGAAGTGCAGGTGGAGAGGAGAGAAAATCAGGATGGATGGACATGGAGAGTATGATGAGTAAGTGAGAAAAAGAGAAGGGGCAAGAGACCACTATTTGACATTTGAGAGAAACGATGTCGTCATCAGTTTTGTGTTATTCACTGCTGTATGTTCAGGCAGTGCTTCTTTCCCTCTATTCCAAAGCAAATGTCACTCTGTCCTTTTAATAATTTGACTTTTTTTTAATATCTCCTTCGAGGGGAACAATGATGGATGGGTGCAAACAGAAGACTTTAATGGAATACCTTCACCTTTCCCATCACCCGCCCCCACAGGGCTAAGCTGTGCCACTGGTAAACAGTTTCTGTTTAGAGGATTTGGCTCCAGGTGACACCTTTTGTACAAAGCACCTTATGCGCCCGAAACACAGGCTACCTGTAAATCTTATATAATGTGATAAAAATAAAATTGCTGAAAGATATTTTTAAGTTCTACAACCACTTGCTCGGGGAGAGCACAGTTGTGGCTATGATAACGGCGAGCATTTGAGAGGAATGATGTTTTTAGAGTCGATAAAATTAGATCTGTTTTGTAACTCTTTTGAAGGAGTGCAGCTAAAAACAGATGTCGTTTTTTTGAGTTATTTGGAGCCATTTGGTAACACGGGTGAAATTCTGTACTTGTTATGTATGAATACAATACAGAAATCGAGTTCACGACTCCATGCTTCAGACTTTGCTGAAGTATTTCACACATGATGATCCTGTGCAGACTTTGTAAGGTGCAACCCACCACCATTTATAATGACCTATAAATGGTGGTGGTCTCTGTCACATAGAGACTAACAACCATCTGCACTCACATTCAGACTTATGGGTAATTTAGATTTACCAATTAACCTAACCCTAATACTTGCATGACTTTTAACTGTGGGAGGAAACCAGAGTACCCAGAGAGAAGCCACTGCAAACAGCCAGACCTTCTTGTTGTGAGGTAACCACCACCATGCCACCGAGATGTCGATCCAGGCTTAACAAAAGTAGCAAAGCTATGACTACAGGGCTTTTCCTTTTTGTCCTCGACAGGTTAAACCACAATAAATACCAGTAGCATACAGATGGCGTGTGTATAGTTGTTTGCCTCTTATAACCCTGGTGATTTTCCTGTGGTTGGAAATCTTGTGTGATGTTGTGAATTTTGTGAGTCCAGGCAACTAACTAGTCTCACTAGATTGCATCATGTTATCTCAACAAGAACAAATTAAGTTGTTGAATTTCATGCAGATCCTACATGATTTAATTATGTCCACCATAGAAACGTGAAACTATTTTGTTCAAACTACAAGTTAGACTTTTGTAAATGTAACAACCACCCAATTTACTTTTTTTCAGTGTACCCTGATATTCTTTGATGAGTAATGATGCAGAAGTGTTGAAAAATATTGATGTTAACACTTGTTAAAGATCATTGACTGACAGGGATAACAAAAATGTGCATGTTAACTGTGACGCAATTGATATAGAAAACTGTTAAAAAAATGTTAACAAAAATACCAGAATCTCAAGCACCCGGAGATTAGCTTGTGTGACGCAAGCCCAAAGTGTACAGTGCTGCAACGCTTTAATCAGCTGAAGAGCAAAAGTGTGATCATAGATAAAATGTTTCAGGTTCAGTATTTGACAGATGACACAGCCGAGTGGATTTAGGTCAGTAAGCTTTAAAAAACTAAAAAACACATTGGTTAAAATCTGTGGTCAGAGTCAGTGAGAGTCCTCTATGCTGCACACGAGTAGTGAAATGTGCTTAGACTGTAATAGTGATAGCATGCTGCAGTACAGTAAGGATTGCATGGCACAGGTGGGTGGTTTGGGTGTCCTGAAACAGGAGGGATACGACTGATTTAACAGTAAGCATCTCTAAAGCACCTCTGATGAGCACAGTGTGTACACAGGATGTGTTCAAGCACAGCACTAAGTGTAGGTCGTCAGCATTCGGTTCTTCATAAAATTCTTGTAGATGTCCTCATAACATTAAAGCAAATAGACTTCTGTTAAAAGTGATGTCCCGTCATGTTTAAGGCTGAAAAACACTCCTGTGTGATGTACAGTATATGCAGTTAAACCACTCAACTTGTACTGCTTTTGCTATGGTGCCACTTTTGACTGTTTATTTGACTTGATGCTGCAACAGAAGGAAGTGAGAGACTAACGATCCCCACAGGTGTAACCGTCAATAGTGCTGAGGGGGGGTAGCCATAGAGACAGGGCTTTCACAATGTCATATCTTCACTTCACAGTTATCTTGGTCAAAAAACGATAACAATAATGAAATACCAACATTTTAAAATGAGGAATAATTGCAGTATTACAGTCAAATTTGGTGAATTAGTTGAACTAAAATTACAATAAAATACGAGTGCTTGGTGCAGAACGGTATGCACTGCAAAAAAAGGACAACTGCACAGTTATTTATGATAATATGTGATATGTGTTACCATCATTTGTATGGTTGTCATGTCATCCCTGCACGCAGCCAGAGGACAGTATTTTAAACAGGAGGGTCAGTAATGACTCCATGACCAAGATCATGTGACAGCCCAAACAGGAACGCCTCCCTGTGGATGCTGCAATGAATAATGCACCATGTCAACAAACTGAAGCGCTGTGCCTCAGTTTTGCCACATTAAGGGTTCGCCCAAATCATAAAATATCTCTCCCACGGAGTTACCAATTCATTATTTCTTGAAAGACGTGTCTCAGAAATGTCATGCTTTGTTACTTTGAGAATCACAATGCTACATTTGCACGCTGCCTATGTTAAATGCACGTGTGACAAAACATCTGTTTGCTTTCCGCTTTGCACTTTGACTATCTCGACAAACAGATTGTGTGCATGTCTGTGTACATGGCGGCTTGTGCGTTTGGATCTGTTCACATCCAAAAGAATGTACTGGTTTTGTGGGTCTGTGTGTGCACACTTGAACAAATTGCCATGTCCCCCTGCGAGGCTGTCTTTGTAAGTGTGTGAATGTTGTTGTGTGTCTTCACTGCACTTCACTGGAATTATCCTGCTCCTTCATTAACACTAGGGTAAATCAGCAGCTGACAGCAGCTGTGTTTGGGGCCGAAAGGACATGAGCACTCATCTAAAGTAGATTAGGGAGGAGAGCGACCTACCCTTGCTCTGTACCCTTCTTCTTGTAGCTTTACTGTGTCCCAATCAATACTCAATCCGTGGAGGATCTGGACTTTATGGAGCTGTTACAGTCCCCCTGTGCGTGCATTATGAATGAGCCCCATAAGGCTGTTGGCTAAAAGATAGCGTAACAAAGCACAGCAATAACAAAGGGAAAGATGAAGCGTGTATAGCCGCAGTAGTCCATTCTTCTGTTATAACAAAATTTCGATTACATTATCGATCAGCCTGCAGCGGGACGGACGAAATCATAATTCCAAAACAGATCAGGGATGGTTGATTGGAAGATTATCGCACCCTCGAACAACACCGCTGCGCCTCGGAGAGTTTGTAAAGACTTCACACTGTCAAGAAAATGAAGCCGGAGGGCAAGTTAGTCATGAGTTAAACAAACTGAGGTTTTCTTTTTTTTTTCTTTTTTTTTTTTTTTTTTCTTTTTTTTCTAAATGACATCAGAAACAGCAGTATGCGACATTACGTGATGGCAGAGCTTCAGTTCATCCTTTGTCATTTTTTTTTTTTTAATAAATAGGACAGGGGGAATGAATGAGAGAAAGAGGGGGAGAGAAAGAAAGAAAACCAAAGGGGAGAAGAGACGGTGAGAAGGGGGGGGAAGAGAGAGAGAGAAAAAAAAAAAAAAGAACTCCTGGGTCACCTGTATGGAGAAAAAAAAAACAAACAAACAAAAAAAACAAACAGAGGAGACAGCAAACAACAAAGAGCAACATAATAATAGAGAAAACAAAGCACCATCACAATAAACTAGGTAGCCATAGATATCAATATTTACTAAATAATAAACGATATTGTGCAGCACGCAAGATAGACAGCGCACAGTGTGCTTTGAGGTAGCAGCCAAGAAAGCTTTAGTCCGCGTCTGTGAATACCCATGTGTGCATACCTGTGTGGATCAGCATGCTTGCATTCCAAAGGTTTCTCCATGTAATGATCTGCTAGGGAGTGTGGGGGGGCCACAGCCCCGTCCTCCAGGGTGTGAAGCGGGTATGGAGGAGATCAAAACTCCAGACATCCAGAGGCCCCCAGAACACAAGAGACCATGGAAGACCAACAGAGGGGCAGCCGCGCCACTGTTCCAGTAAGAGCTGAGGAGAGTCCCAGATGAGGGCTCGCCCAGCAGCCGCGGAGCAGAAGTCAGGGGGAGTTGCAGTGACGCGCCCGTGAGCTCCGCCGGCCCCCAGCTGCGCCTGAGTGACCGAGCCCCAGGCCGAGAGGCCGGGGGCACCCCACCTCCAAAGGGGGCCCGAGCGAGCCCCAGGCCCCAGGCCCCGACAAGCGGCCGCCAAGGAGTGAGCCGGTGTGTACCCGGACGCCCACCCCCAGACACAAACTGAGGTTTTCAGAGCACAAGACAAACCGTTGTTCCTCGGATAGAAACCAGAAGGAATCTCAGGGCTTAATTCCTCTTTCCATGTCTACTTGTTATTTCTCAAAGATATAGACATAGTGCCTTTGAACTTTGGCAAGTTTGAGCAATTTACATCTAAGAACTGCACAGTCACTATCCCTGTACTATTAAAGAAAAAAGTTCTTCATTGCAAATGAGTAGCATTAAAGCACCTCTTTCTTCTTCTTTCTCTTTTCATGTAATATTCAGTTTGTTCTCTTGCCCAAGAGTGGTCTTAAGCATGCCGGAATTGGAATCCAAGGTATCGGGCTTCAGACGAAAACATGGTAAAAACGTCAGTGTTTCAGAGAGATCAGTAATGATGGTTAAAGCTCAAATATGTTAGAGCTACAGGGCGGCTGCAGCATTTCAGTATTAAAAAAAAAAAAAGAAATTCAAAATCATCCCCCATTTTTCATCTGGCGCTTATCATCATCTCAGAACGTGCGTTGCATTTACTTGGGTAAGTACAGCAGAGCAACAAATGTTGCTGCTGCTGATTGATAATTATCAGAGAGCAAAAAAACACAAACAAAAAAATCTCTCAGATCTCTCAGAACTGAGTGGGGGGCAGAAACGACCCCCCAAGCCATGGGTCATATTAGCATATTTAGCATATGCAAACACTTTATTGCTTTTTACTGTTTGATTTATTGCCTAAACCTTCTTCTGTGTAGTACGGAGGACCAAAGCTGCCAACATCCAGAATAAATAAAATGCCATGCATTCTTCGTGCTCACTTCTGTTCCGCCAATACGTGAGGACTTGACCCTGTGGCGTACTTCGAATTACACTCTCCCTCGTTTGTGTAGTGAAGCAGAAAGGCACAAAGACATAAATAACTCTGAGGAAATAAATTGGCAAAGAAATAAAAGCATGGCTAAGTAAACGGGGGCATTAATGCAAAAAGAAATAAATACAGAAGCAAATTAAAAGAGGAAATGTATTTTTTCTTGTTTTTGGCAGGATGGGAGACAAAAAACCTGATTTTGACATGTTGCAGTAAAAGGAGAAAAAAAAAGCACGGGATTAATTAACGATGGCCCAGTTCCATTAAGTGTGCCAGTAAGCCATGACAGTGAACCAGTGTACACAAAAGCATTCGTTTAAGTCATGTCTGAAGCACCAAACAGTTTCTAGAAAATACTTCGTACTTATAAGCTTTTGCTTTTATTTGTTTTATATTGGAAGTACTGGGGACTGTGTGTTTGACAGATAAGCATTTGGATTTTATTTTTATGTATTTTTCATACATGTTACTTGTACCTTTGCTTGCATTGCAATTTTTTAGCATTCCATCACAAAGGTGGGCGCAGTAATAGAAATGCAGTTTGAAACTACTCGCAGTTATTACATATTAATTATTTCTTTGCCAGTTACATATTTATATAAGTGTATTTATTGACATAAAAGCTAATCAAAACTGCTGTTAGGAAGCAGTTAGTACCTATTAGCTATTGACGTTTGTGTCTAAGTGGCAGGTGGGTTACACAGTGGCCTTAACACTTTGCATATGACTAGATAGCATCTGCAATTTATAGCCACCAGCCTGTGTTGTTAATGTTTTTTTAAATAATTTTTTAAAACAAATACACAACCTTTGCTTTTGATTAGATTGAAAATTTAAGACTGGGTGGGCCTGGTTATCAAGTAGTTTTTGAGTAGTTTTAAGTAATCTAAGAAACCTCTTATTAACCCTCACCTGTAAAAGGCTGTGGGGGTGTTGTTGTCACGCTGCTAGATGGCCCGGCGGTGCAAGATTTTGAATGCAATAAGTCAGAGTTTGAAATTGATAACATAGGTGTATCTACTAAAGGCTGAGGGGTAGCACTGGCGGCTACCAGTATTCCCAAAATGTATCTCAGGCACCTTTTTCCAGTTTGTGTTCTTACTGAAAGTTAAAGCCACAGGTCTATACCCCATGAACTCTCATTTTTACAGTAAACGTCTCAATTAAATCGCTGCGTTGTGTTCCAGTTGGCTTTGGTTTTCTTTGTTAGTGTACTTTTGTTTTCTCTTGCTATTCTGTATAAATGTTCATTTTTAATTCAGAGGGTTTCTTTTACTGTGTATTTGAAAGTCAAATCACCTGTAACAGTACATAACCAGTGGATTAACAAAGCTTGACAGTGAGCGTATTTTGTTGTGTTCATGTTCAGGAGATTACATGTGGTCATTAACTGCACTGACATCTGCACACACACACACACACACACACACACACACACACACAGGACCCTATTTGACCTTTTTACTTGTGTCTTGACATGTTTGCTGCCCTTGTTCTCACTAGCTTGTTGTTGGAGCTTGTTGCCTCCCCCTTAACACACAAACACACACACATTACACCCCTCTCAACCCCACCCGCTCCCCTCCTCAGTCCTCCTCAGCGCTTGGGTCACCTGTGTTGATTTACTGTCAAATCTTCCAGGATTATCAGTAATCCCACAGAAGTACAATCTGTTGGCTGACAGCTGTGCTCGCTCTAACAGTGTTGCTGTTTCCTGCGCATACACTGCCCTATATACCCGAAAAAGCCTCTCTTCCTCCTCAGAAAAAAAGAGGGAAAAAAAACATTAATTTTCTGCATCAATGGATTCCAATTGACAATATTCTGCAGCCCATATCTGTGGTATTTTGTTGTATTTGACTATAATGTGGCGCTGCTTTCTACTTTGATGGATTAGAGGGTTGGTGAAAATTTATTGCTGGTAAATAAATATGATATTGGATATATTCTCACACTGTCACAGATCCTCCTGTGGGGTTTCACCCTCGGTTTATCAAGGCTGGTCTTTTTGAATATTACAAGAAATGACTCGCTAATAATTTAGCCATCACGTCTCACAGTTCAGTCAGTGAGTAGGTGTTCAATCAAGCCCAAAAGAAATAGTCGTGCATCTCCTTTTTGTCATAGATGAATTGAAGCGGGAATAGAAAAATGACTGAGACAATCAAAGCTTTACATATATATTAGTTTTAATGATCCAGCTGCCCTTTAATTTGCAGTATATAATAATGTCAACATGATGCTATACTATTGCACTTTGAAATGAACTGCAATTCATTTCCATAGAAGTT
The DNA here is from genome assembly GCF_057381915.1 of Diplotaxodon limnothrissa. Taxonomy (NCBI): domain Eukaryota; kingdom Metazoa; phylum Chordata; class Actinopteri; order Cichliformes; family Cichlidae; genus Diplotaxodon; species Diplotaxodon limnothrissa. The sequence goes on along the minus strand of NC_140610.1, from coordinate 3,114,356 downwards.
ATTTACCGTTGCTGCACCGGCAAATCATTTCATATACTGAAACATTGGAAATAAGCTTTGAAAAAGGACGAGAAAGTACAGTAATCGTACAGGATTCTTGGTGATCGTTTCCCTCATATATCTTCCACAGGTGGTGTACAAGAACAACGATATCCGCCTGGAGCTCTCCCGCCTCGCCCGCATTGTCGACCCCAAGATGAAGCTCCAGGGTGACGTGGTCTTCAAGTGCGAAAACGTTCCCACCCTCGACCCCATCAACTTCGAGACCCCGGAATCCTACCTGGCCTTGCCAAAATGGAACACCAAGCGCGTGGGCTCCATCTCCTTCGACTTCCGCACCTCTGAACCCAACGGGCTGATCCTCTTCACCCACGGTAAGCCTCAGGACAGGAGGGACGCGAAGGGCCAGAAGAACAACAAGGTGGACTTCTTTGCAGTGGAGTTGCTCGATGGAGGGCTCTACTTGCTGCTAGACATGGGCTCCGGGACTATCAAGGTCAAAGCAACGCAGGCTAAGGTCAATGATGGCTCCTGGCATCATGTGGATATCCAGAGAGATGGTCGCTCAGGTAAGGATGAAAGAAAAAAGACGGATAAAGGTTGAAATGTCTGTTTTTGTGTTTTTAAGTTATCTGTGCTGAACTTTCACAGATGTTTAACATCCCTGTTAAATCAGCTCTGTGCTTTGAGAAGGCACAGTGGTCCTGCCATGTCACTGGTGTCCTGTTTTCTCTGATACACACACAAATACACAAGAAAAAAATGGCTTCAGTCAAAAAAATTGAACTTCTGCTTCAGCTCAAACCGTGTTGCCTTTGGCTGAACGGTACAAAGTATAAATTTATAGGCAGAGAACTAAAACATGGTCAGAAACAGAGTAATAAATACAGAAGAAAAGAGAATTGCAACTGTGCAATATTTACTTATGTAATACACAGTGAAGCATATCTTGTTTTGTTCTATTGCTATTGGGGCTTTTCTATTTTTAAGCAGTAGTCAGCTTTTTAAAATGCCAAAAGAATTAAAGACAAAATTGCATCTTTAATGCAAAGACATCAAGTTTACATCCACTCACCATGGGCATGGATGGAATTTGGATTTTTGGATTCTAATGATTTCTTTGAACTGTGCTTTTTCCAGGCTGAAATGACTGCACGCCATACATCTTTAATGAATTTGAAAAGCAACTCTTTCAATTTATTTTGGATTTTCTCCACTCCACACAGGGTCAAAAGCATACATACACACATCCACACTGATATTTGTGTCACTTAGCACCAGACACTTTTGCCATGAACAAGTTTCTGGCATAATTCTGGCTGGATATTCATTTGTTTTTTTCTTAGCACATTTGGTAGAGTTCATTTAAATTCATTGGTTTCATGGCACAGACCGAGCTTCAAGCTTAGTCGAACTTGAAAACTGTTGATTTTGGAGCACAGGCTTCTTTCTTGATTGGTACCCACTCAGCCCACGAAGGCGTGGACAAACTCTTGTCACGTTAATCTGGATAAAATCCAAATCTTTAGTGAACATGCTGAGACAGAACATGACACAAGGAAAAATACTTGGAAACACAACTGGAAAGCTTGACTGCACAGTAGACGAAGAACGGCAGGTGACAGAGCATGGATATATTATATGTGTATATAAATGAACAGGACAAAGTGAATCTGACAGCAGTGCAGAAACATAAATGCAACCAAAATCCAAAAGCATGGCCAAAACTGCAGAACTGCTCGCTTGACTGTTCACTCACATTTTGCAAAAACTGACACACTCTTCAGTCAATTACAAACAAAAACTAAAAAACCTAAAATAGCAACTACAAATAGGGAAACATGAATTCATTTGCATAACCATTTATCTCTCAGTTGACTACAGTCTTCGTAACACTAGTGAAACTAGCTTTGATGTAATGAAATTGCTTTGCTTCAAAAAATACAACTTGTGCATACTTACAGTGAATTATACCAGCTCAAATGTTGCAATGCTGCAGTGATTCTACGTATTCCAGCTTTTCCTGCATCCCCACAGCGAGATGATGGAAACCATCTCAATATATTAATACAAGCATTGATTTATTGCCAGGATAAAAGTCGTATCTCTCTCTAGATAGCTACTGAGTCCATTTCCTCTTACCTACCGATATCTGGATGTTCTCTGACCTCATAACATGGGCAAATACACAGAAAGTACTAGAAGAAGATTATATTAGAGAAAGGGGCTCGAAACTTCTTTCGCCTTGAGCTCCGAACCCAACACAATCTCTGCATTAGGTGAGATCCTCCAGAGGACTTGGTTGTGTTAGACGGCATTACAGCCCATGTTATATATCATATTAGAGCAGCCAATTTAGCCATGTGTCAGAGCTCGCTGCTTTGATTAATCACCGGCACAGCCCCCAGTGCGATAGCAGAGTAAAAAGTAGGATTTTCAGGGGGAAAAAAAGAGGAATGAGACAGATATATGGATACCAGACTGAGGGATGGTTAAGAACAGCCATAATCACACTTGTGGCTTGAGTGAAATGTTAATAGGAGTTGCAAGTGAATTAAATTTTCTGTCCACCAAGAGCTATATCCAGGATCTCTCTCTGAAGGACGGCAAGGTGAATATAACATAAAGTGAGAACTCACAGTGCACCACTTTCAGACAAGCCAAGTTTAGGCTTTGTAGTGAAAGTGATGTTTTCATCTGTTGTGTCCCTCGCATTAAAAAGAGCTGATAATGAGCTGCGGGTAGAGGCAGTGTAGTAGAAAAAGAGCTAATGAACCTGTTTATTTCTTCCTGTAAGTTCATAATCATCGAATAAGGTCATAAAAGTGTTAAAATAATTAAAAATCTTGACATAAAATATGAATATATGGCCTTGGGTAATGACATTATGTATGCATGATGTTTTATAGACACGCAGAGCAATCTGGGGGATTTTTATGGAGTTTAAAAAAAACACACACACAGAAAAGTCTATAATTTGGGAGACAAACCAGATTCTCTTTGCTTACCTTTGAGTTTGTTATTTGTACGTCTAACACCAAATGTTAACTTGAAAAGATCTGAAGTGTGAGGAAAATAACATGAACAATATAACACAGTCTACCACAGCACAAAAAGAGTGTCTCGTGACTGCAGGGGTTATTTCACCTGTTGCATTAAAGTGCAGCTGTAAAATGTGATCTATTTCCTCTGGACCCATTGCTAGGACAACGCAGCAAAGAACCAGTGTTAAATCTTTAGGCACTTTGTTACTAGCAGCCTGCCACAAAAACACATAATTTGTCCTCATTTCTTTAGTTGAAAGAAAGATTACACAGTTTGACAGGCATATAATGGTATTTTTGCACCGGCAAGGTTATTTCAAATAACTTTTATTACAAAATAACAAGTGGAGGAAGAAGTGGCTGGCCTTAAAGGGTATCTGCTGCTGATGAGTCGTATCTGAAAGTCATATCCTCAAGAAAAGGAAAATCCAGCAAAAACCTCACACAGGACCTGATGCATCTGACCTCCAGCTGATTAGATAGATGTGAACCCAAAGGCAGACGATGGAAACAGAATCTTATTTTAAATTGAAAGTGTACCGTTTATTTTGGCAGAAACACAAAAACATGGATTTCAAACCAAACTGGGGAAACTAAGGCAAGGCAAGGCAAGTTTATTTGTATAGCACAATTCAACAACAAGGTGATTCAAAGTGCTTTACAGAGACATTAGAAACAAGAACAAATAAAAAGCATGATTTAAAATTGATTAAAACAAGCAAATAAACTAACTAACTAATTAACAAACAAACAAACAAAACAGTATATAAAATCAAAACAGATAAAATCAGAACAGTAGATAAAATCAGTAGTTAAATGTAAGTTTTGAAATTTAAGCTTAAAAGTGTGGATTTGGTGCTTTATTCAAATGCAGCTGAGAACAGGTGAGTCTTCAACCTGGATTTAAATAAACTGAGTGTTTCAGCTGATCTGAGGCTTTCTGGGAGTTTGTTCCAGATATAAGGAGCATAAAAGCTGAATGCAGCTTCTCCGTGTCTGGTTCTGACTCTGGGAACTGATAAAAGACCGGATCCAGATGACCTGAGGGATCTGGAAGGTTCATACTGGGTCAGGAGGTCACTGATGTATTTTGGTCCTAAACCATTCAGAGCTTCATAGACCAGCATCAGAACTTTAAAGTCTATCCTCTGACAGACAGGCAGCCAGTGTAAGAACCTCAGAGCTGGACTGATGTGGTCCACTTTTTTGGTCTTAGTGAGGACTCGAGCAGCAGAGTTCTGAATGAGCTGTAGTTGTCTGACTGATTTTTTAGGTAGACCTGTAAAGATGCTGTTACAGTAATCAAGCCTACTAAAGATGAATGCATGGACTAGTTTTTCCAGGTCCTGTTGAGACATCAGATCTTTTATCCTAGAAATATTCTTGAGGTGATAGTAAGCTGACTTTGTTATTGTCTTAATGTGTTTTTCTAAGTTTAGGTCTGCATCCATCACTACACCCAAATTTCTCGCCTGGTTTGTGGTTTTTAGATGTATAGATTGAAGTTCTCTGGTGACCTGTAATCGTTTTTCTTTGGCGCCAAAGACTATTACCTCAGTTTTGTTTTTGTTTAGCTGGAGAAAATTGTGGCACAACCAGTCATTGATTTCCTCAATGCATTTACCAAGAGCCTGTACAGGGCCTCGGTCTCCTGGTGACATTGTGATATATATTTGTGTGTCATCTGCATAGCTGTGATAGTTTATTTTGTTGTTGTTTATAATCTGTGCCAGTGGGAGCATGTAGATGTTAAACAGAGGGGGTCCCAAGATGGAACCTTGGGGAACTCCACATGTGATACTTGTCTGCTCAGATGTGAAGTTACCTATTGATACAAAGTATTTCCTGTTTTCTAAGTATGTTTTGAACCAGTTTAGTACAGTTCCTGAAAGACCTGTCCAGTTCTCCAGTCGTTTGAGTAATAGGTTGTGGTCAACTGTATCAAATGCTGCACTGAGATCCAGTAAAACTAGGACTGACATTTTTCCACTGTCTGTATTCAGACATATGTCATTAAACACTTTGGTCAGAGCGGTTTCAGTGCTGTGGTTCTGTCTAAAACCTGACTGGAAGGCATCGTAGCAATTATTCTGTTTTAAGAAGTAACTGAGCTGTTGGGAAACTGCTTTTTCAATGATCTTACTTAAAAATGGGAGATTTGAGATCGGCCTGTAGTTGTTCATTTGTGTCTTGTCAAGATTGTCCTTTTTCAGTATAGGTTTGATTACAGCAGTTTTTAGTGATTCTGGAAACACACCTGATAATAAAGAAAAGTTGACGATTTGTAACAGGTCTGACTCTAAAGTCTTTGAGACCTTTTTGAAAAAACTTGTTGGCAGGACATCTAAACAGCAGGAGGAGGAGTTCAGTTTACCTAAGATGTCCTCCAGGTCTTTGCTGTTAATAGGTTGAAACTGTTTCATGATGTTTAAACAGTTTTTTGGTGGACACAGTACATATCCTGGATCTGCTGTTGATGTACCAATTGCTTGTCTAATTTTTTGGATTTTTTCAGTGAAGAATTTGGCAAAGTCATTGCAGGCCATGGTCGAATGAAGTTCAGCTGCCACTGACACAGGAGGGTTTGTTAGCCTGTCAACTGTAGAAAATAAGACCCGAGCATTATGGCTGTTTTTAGTGATGATGTCAGAGAAGTAGGACCTCCTTGCATTCCTCAGTTGTAAATTATAATTGTGAAGTTTCTCTTTATAGATGTCATAATGAACCTGGAGGTTTGTTTTTCTCCATCTGCGCTCAGCTTTCCTACACTCTCTTTTTTCATTTTTCACCAGTGTGGAGTTTCTCCATGGAGACTTTTTCCTTCCTGAGATAACCTTCACCTTAATGGGAGCAATAGTGTCCATTACATTTAACATGTTAGCATTGAAGCTATTGACGAGCTCATTGACTGACCCTCTGGGCAGGTCAGGTGTTAATGGGAAGACCTGGTTAAAAATTGCACTACTGTGTTCAGTTATACACCGTTTTGTGATCACTGTTGTTGATATATTTGTGTGGGCTGAGATTTTAAACACAGTAATGATCAGACAGGCCCACATCAGACACAGTAACCTTTGAAATGCTCAGGCCTTTGGAGATCAGTAGGTCAAGAGTGTGTCCTCTATTATGTGTGGCCTCTGTTACATGCTGAGTCAGCCCAAAGTTGCCCAGAGTGTTACTCAGGTCTTTAGTCCCTTTGTCCTGAGGGTTGTCCACATGAATGTTAAAATCCCCAGCAATAATTACACAGTCAAAATCAACACAGATCACAGACAGCAGTTCACTGAGGTCATTAAAAAAGTCTGTGCAGTATTTGGGAGGCCTGTAAACATTAAGAAACACAACTTTGGATGGGGCCTTCAGCTGTAAAGCCACATATTCAAAAGACTGAAAACTTCCAGGAGATAGCTGCTTACATTGAAATGATTCATTAAATAAGACAGCAACCCCTCCTCCTCTCCTGCTCGCCCTGGCCTCACTGATGAAACTGTAGTTAGGAGGGGTCGTCTCGATGAGAACAGCTCCACTGTTACTTTGGTCCAACCAAGTTTCAGTTAAAAACATAAAATCAAGGCTGTGCTCAGTGATTAAATCATTAATTAAAAATGTTTTCCCAGCTAAAGATCTAACGTTTAATAAAGCCAACTTAAGTGTTTTAGAGGTATTACTTGTCCCCTCGTGTTTGGGAGCAGTCTGTGGCACACAAGGTATGTTTACTATGTTTAAAGATCTTTTAGAGTGCAGCTCTCTGTGTTTTGACCAGGCCACAAGTCTCCTGTCACCTAAAAGTACAGAAATTTTAAAACCTTCTAGTAAACAGGGTCCCAGCTTCTCCTGGGAAAAGTCACCACTGCCATAATCCTCACAGCCCAGACCCTTCACATATCACATATCAGACTGCGGAGACAGGGCATGAAGAGGAACTAAGGGGGGCGAGGCTGGGCAATGTGACTTCGATTGCTCTGTTGAGGGTGGGGCTCGATGGCAAACCTTTGGCCGCTCTGGTGGGGGGTTTATGGGGGACAAAAAGGGATTGGGACGGGGGGTAGATCTGAGCCCAGCATTGACCCGCTCCATCATCTCCTCAGTGAATTTCAGGTGTGGGGAGGAGGGAGAAAGGGAGGGGGAGGAGGGTGATGGCCTGTCAGGGGTTTGGGGGACTGGGGAAGGTCGTGGTCCCTTGTCCTGGTCGTTGGTATTGTTGAGAGAGTTGGAGGCAAATAGGGACCCCTCTTCTTGCCTTCGATGTCTCTCCTTTCTGAGGCTCTTCCTCAGATGCCTTAGATGTCTTTCCTTTCTGAGGCTCTTCCCGGGTGGGGGCAAATGGAGCTCCTCCTCAAGGTTTCTGCTGGGCTTTGTCTGTTCTTGGAGTACTGTTTGTTCCTCTTTATGAGATAACTCCTCGTTTATCTCAGCCTTGGCACCAAGCACAGATGGATGACGTATGGAATAAAACAAGTTGGAGGTGAACAGTTTCACCCCTGACTTGTTAAAATTAAATCCATTTGCTTTGAACAGATGCCTGCGTTCCCAAAAAATATTAAAGTTGTCGATAAAATGCACTGAGTGGGTTGTGGTCACTGATATAAGCCATTTATTCAGTGTAAACAACCTGCTGAATCTCTCGTCTCCTCCTCTGACCGGCGGTACAGGTCCACTGATGAATACAGCTGCATTCAGAGAGTTTACAGTATTTAATAATCCAATAAAGTCCCGTTTCAGAACCTCCGACTGTTGTTTGGACACATCGTTTGACCCTGTATGCAGAACAATGTTTGTCACAGTTGGATATTCATCTGCAATTTGAAGAATTCTCTCCTTCAGGTTGTTGACCATATCGTTAGGAAAGCAGAGGACTTTAGTGTTCTTACCGCACATCCTTTGTACATCCTTTACGGCAGAGTCACCCACAATCAGAGTTTCAGGCCTAGCCTTTAGCTTTCCCTGTGGTCTTTTGCTATTCAGCAGATTTTCAGACCTTACTTCGCTACTTTTAGATGGATGGTTGTCCGATATAGATCCAGGGTCCTTTGATAGTGGAGCAAATCTGTTCTGCAGTTTCACATTCAGTTGTTTTGGAGGTTTGTTGTTATTCTTCCTATTCACGGTTGTCCAGTCCTGTTTCCTCCCGTATACAGGGGTAGAAGAGCTTCTCTGTCTCGTAGGAAGTGAAAGCCAGTCGGTTTCAGAGATTTCAGCTCGCTGTGCCCTGCCTGTGGTACGTCCTCCCCCTTCCAGGAGACATGATTTATGTCTTGGTTTTGCACCAAGACAGTCCAAGGGGGGATTATCACTTGAGGATTTATAATAATGCACAGAGTCTACTTTCTTGGTCATGTTATCTGTGCTCCTTAGCTGTGTACTAGCTTGCTCATCGCCATTGTTTTGAATCAAAGGCAAGGTTGTTTCATTTCCACACAGTCCATTTACCTCCACGTTTACTTCTAAGCGATGAATTTTTGTCTCCAGTACTGCAATCTTCTGCAGGAGGCTGTGGTAGTCATCTGTGGAGAGGGAAGGCATCTTGTTGCTAGTTAGCCTAGCGGTTAGCCCCTTTCCAGGCTATTGAGGCTGCTCGGTGCCCAGACGCTGTAATCAGGCTTCAGCTGTGTCTAGGCCACAGACACACGGAGCGCTGAGGATAAGGTAACTATAAAAATGTTGCTGTTTCTGTTAAGAACACTTTAGTCCTAATGATCTATGAGTGTCCAGAAGCTATCGCAGGTAAGCTCATAAGGAAAAAAGGGAAAAAATCAGCATAAAAATCAATAAAATCAATAAAAGAAGCAAAGCATTAAAGAGCAAAGAGATGAAGCGTCCACACTCACAAAACTAAGCAAAAAAACCACTAAAACCAGGGGGATGGAAACCAGGAGGGAAACACAGCTAGTGCTAATCACACACAGAAACTGAACACACTATACACAAGACAAGGAACTATCCAAATAAAATTGGAAACAGGAAACAAAAACAGAAACGCAGACTAGACACCAGAGCTGTGGAAGAGCAGACATGAAAACTTAACTAGACGTGGAACACAGGAGGAGGCACAGTAACAAATCTGGGAACAAGAAATCACTAAATACAGGAGAACGTAGGGAGCTAGAACTACAAGAGACTAAACCATGGAAAACACTAAATCGAAGAATATACAAAACCCAGAAAAACACAAACACTGGGTCCCAGACTCAGTACCATGACATCATGAGATTTTGATCCACCTTGAAGTGCAATCTGGAATGCATCTGACTGGCAATAGCTTCTGTAGATAGAAAAACACACAGTGGAACACCATCAGTCACTGATTGGCCTCCCCAGTGCCCAGACCTGCATATTACTGACGCAGTGTGGGATCATGCTGACAGAGAACAGAACAAAAGGCTGAAATGTCCAAAGAAGAGCTTTGAATGCCTGGAGAACTGTTCCTGAAGATTACTTAAAGACGTGACATAAAAGCTTGGCTAAGAGCATTCAGACTGTGTTGAAGAATAAAGTTGGTCATACCAAATATTGACTTTCAGGCTTTTACACAGTTTCTGCCTTAAACACCGTTTTTCCACGTATGTTTGTGCATCTTTCAATAAATCGTTACACCTTTTGTCCTTGCAAAATAAAAAGAAATGAGGAGTTTCTAAAGTGTTTTTCGGCAGTACTATATGAGCGATCGTTGAGTGTCCACAGGTGCAGACAGTGACCTGCTCTGTAACCTTTTCCCAGGAGACGAGTAGTTTTGTCAGATTTGAGGGTTTTTTTTCTTTGATTTTTTTTCGTTCAGCCTTCTTTTCTGTTATTTGGTGACACAAATAGAGTTTCCCTGAAGAGCTTGTTAAAGTCTGTGATCAGTGCAATTTTGGCTGCCAAACATAGGTTTGCACCTCCACTTACTCAGCCCACATCTTTAGCACGGGGTGGTGTGCTGCGCTATTTCTATCTTTCACAATTTTGCTGAGTGCATCTCTACTTTGTTAAAGCTCAAGTACAAAATTACAAAAAGAAATCTGTCATTTTCAGCTCTGTCCTCACCTTGATGAATGAAAAAAAATGACTGTCAGTCTCTTTGAAAGGTTCTGGAAAGAACTATAGACTAAAGGTAATAGATGTTACTTGGGTTCAAGAACTGTAGCTGAAGCAAGCAGTGTTTTTATTTGTCAGCCAGTAGAACATGGCAGATCACTTAGACTGTAAAATACGAGGCCTGCTTTGAAAAACACCACCAAGAAACATGTCAGAGTGGATACCCCAGCATTTTTCTAACACAAGTCGATTTAATGATATTTTATTTGTCAGTAATCGCCTTTTCCCCCCTTCAGGCATCATTTCAGTAAACAGCCGTCGGACCCCTTTCACAGCCAGCGGGGAAAATGAGATCCTGGACCTGGAAGGGGACCTTTATCTGGGCGGTCTGCCTGACAGCCGAATGGGCTTGGTGCTCCCGACTGAGCTCTGGACAGCTATGCTCAACTACGGCTATGTGGGCTGTGTTCGGGATCTGTTCATCGATGGCCGCAGCAAGGACATCCGGCAGATAGCTCAGTCGCAGAACATGACCGGCATCAAGTCTTCGTGTAGTAAGGTGACGGGGAAACAGTGTGACAGCAACCCCTGCAAGAACAACGGGGTCTGTAAGGAGGGCTGGAACCGCTTCATTTGTGACTGTACCGGGACCGGCTTTTGGGATAGTACCTGCGAGAGAGGTGAGAGTCCTTTCCAGCCACTTTCTGCGTACTGTTTGTCTTGCGTCTTATGGTGATGATTTTAAAATCTTACTGCCTTTGGCAGAGGGTTTATCGGTCTGAGAGTACAAGACCTTTAATGCGGCTCACTCAGCTCTCCTTTTATATTCTAAAAACCATTTCTTCAGTGAGCTTATGGAGCGGTGTTTTGCTGCTTTTAGACAGTATATTGTGCATCTTACAAGGTGCAGTGGTTGACAGTGAAGTAGCTTTGCAGAGTTCAAGTATCTTTTCTGTCTGTTTTTCTAAATATGGTTGAAAAGTGGTGGCGGTGTAGCTGCTGCTTACTAACTATAGATTTTCTAAGGGTGTGGACAGCGCTCTGTTACAACAGAAGTGTGACTTGGCACACTTGGTTCACATTATTTATGGAAGGATTTGCTGAAAGATTTAATAGGAGGGTTTTCAAGCATTTTCTTTCCTGGGAAAGATTCTAGAGAGAAATTGAACTTGTCTCTTGCTCTCCTTGTCTGAGTTTTAAGAGCTTGGCCACATAAAGGTTTTATGAGATGGAAAGAATAGGGACACTCCAAGCTGTGGGAGAGTATATTATTGGACTATTGTTCAGATTGCTCTTGACTCTTTCACTATTTTACAAAGATTTTCAGGATTCAGTGGAGAGATTTAAGTACTTTCCCAAGAACTCGAGGCCCGTAAAGAATCGTACGTGTATGACGGATAATGAGCATCTAGAGAGTAGGTGCTTAAAGCCAGCATTAAGTGTGAGTGTAGTATGTGGGACAGTATTGACTGATTAACGCATTCAAAGGGGGGAAATCAAAATGTACCCAATGTAGATGTAGGTCTGTTTTGTAGTCATTGGTTTGGAAAATGCATTCAGGTGGAGACAGAAATTTGTTCCCTTTTTTGTTGCTGATACTGCATGTTTACAAAAAAGAAATCATAAAGTAGCTCAGAGTTAGAAAAGACAGATCAATATTCAATAATGTACTATCATAAATAATTTTTCTGCAAAAGTAAATTTTGCATTGCAGTAATGTGGAGAATGTTGAAATGTGAAAGAGGTGAAATTCCAGTGGGAGCTGGCTCTTTTCATCGAGTTAACCTTGTGCTAGTCCGACTGCTGCGCCTGGCGTAGTGTGGACGTCCGTCATGTTTTATTTGCACAAAAAAAGGGGAAAAGAAAAAGCCAGATGTGTGAAGCCAGCTGTGCCTGGCTAAAAACCACTCAGTCAGTGAACTTCTGTCACCTTAAACCTTCGGGAAGAAAACTTATCACTCGTCTTTGTCCTGCTCTGCTCCTTCCCGCACATCAGTTTCATAATTGTCATATCTCTGCATTCATGCAAACCGTTTGCCATTGTTTGACAACTCAGCAGGTCTGCCTGAGAACAAAGCTTTACACTGTTCAGCAGTGGATTGTTTTGGGGGGTTAAATAGTGAGGCTTGAGGTGTAATGACATGGTGATGTTCCTGATGCTGTTATGACTGAGTGAATGCATCATCTTTATGTGTTATGCTGCTAGAATTTGAGATAATGTTGGACTGCAACACACACAGCAGCTGAAACAGGTATTTTTCATGGCCACTCCATAATGGTTTGTTTCCTGATCCTGGTGAGAACGATGTCACTTCACCAAATTCCAAAACAGTTGAAATGATGCAGTCTGTTTTGGCTGTGGAGCTTTTTTCCTTGAGGGTATCATTTGGATTTTCATGGCTTGGGTTTGGAGACTAAAGTTTTTTGTTGTTTTTGAAAGATAAGCATTAACTGTTGATGACTGTTTGTCCGTTGAGTGCATCAGGCAGTGCTGTTTGTTGCAGGCAGCTACCACATAATAGGATGTCAGGATATCTTGGCCTTTAGTGCTCCAGTTTTTTAATTAGCAGGCAACTAAGAGTACCACTCCAACTTCACACTTGCCAACAGCAAATATCATGAAAAAACAAACAAACAAGCAAATAACTGTACAGCTGCATATACAATGATCTCCGACATACACACAGTGTTGTATAAGCAGCCCACTCACTGCATTAACCTTAACAAGCTAAAGTTATTGTGATAAGTAATGAAAACATCTCAGGTTATGAACATTTTACGCCATACTGTTAATTTAATGTTTGCATCTGAAACTCACACTGCTCTTGTAAATGCAGAATTCATCACCGGCTTTGAGGTGCACTGATGGTGAGCGTTCAGATTCCCGTTTTTTAATTCTGGTCCATACTGTTTGCTTTCTGCCTTTTTGTTGTCTATAGCCTGTCGATATCCATCCTCCTCAAACACAAAATATCTCAATACCCAACTCTTAGTCATACGCTGCATAAAAACATGGATGGATCTGTTTCTGAAAGGCAGTGCATGAAAAGCCTTAAAGCTGCGTCTTCAGACTCCTGCAATACAGCGTGATGATCATTTAGTAAATTATGGTGAACAGATAATTGAACAGTGTCGTTCTTGGTCATATTCACCCACTTCAGGACTTCACAAACCAGCACGGTTAAAGAGTCCTGTATATCTTTATGTCTTTCCTTTTTCTTTCACTGACCTGCTGCTGGATATTGTACTACACAAAAACAGTTTACTTGCGATTCCTCCAGCCTTCTCTTAAGAACTCAGTCTTTCTTCAGATGTAGAGAAAATTTCAACCCAAAAACTAATTATATCAAATCGGTGTCTTAATGGTAAAAACATGGACAGAGCTGCCTCGACATCCTTCCCACACAGTGTGTTGTCCTTGTGGTCTGGCCTGAACCATGTCAGCCAGAGCTCCTGTTAGTGCAGAGGCACCACAGCTCGATACTGTAGCCCTCTCAGTTTGCGGCTCACTTTCTCATATTGAGTGAGGCTAGCCACCCCGCAGAGGAGTCTCATCTCGGGCTGCTGGTATCAGTGATCTAATTCATTCAGTCGCTAACCAAAGCCCGCGACCACAGGTAAAGGGCCGTAAAGAAGGCTGAGCAATAAATTGAAAGCTTTGATTTGTAGCTGTCAAAGTGAAGACAGATCTCAGTGTTACTCCCTAAAGGTGAATTATTGCATTTAGGTCCTCTGCAGTGCTCACTGTTTGTTTTGAATAGGAACTCCTTTGATTTGAGCTCCTTGTTCTTTTTAGGTTTCGTGGCTTCATACTCGTGTTTGACCTTTAGCTGCAGGCTAAACATGGGAGGTCACAGTCACATTAAAGCCTCTTCATTACATCAGTGGTAAAAAAAAGAATCATTTCTCAAGGCGTGGATGTTAGCAGACGGTCTACTACTGTCACGGTCCGGGGCAGCGGCCGTGTGGAAAGTGGAAGGAGGACCCAAAATGCAGCACTTATTCAGGTGTGAGGGTGATTTATTGATAATAACAAACATAAAGAGGAGATGGCAAAACAGAACTACGGATGAACTAAACTGGGTGAAACTACACAAAGGAGTGGCAAACCTGAACACGAAGGGAGAACAGCAGGGAGAGCACGCAGAGGATTTCACAGGGTAGATGCAGAGTACGCAGGGTAACACAGAGGATGAACATAGGTAGGAACACAGACGACGCGACGAGGAGCAGAGGAAATCACACGCTATAAATACACAAAGAGACCCTGGGAAATCACACACAGATGGGGGAAACAGCTGGACCTGATTAACCTGACGAGACAGGGGAACACTAACACCAGGGACCAACAGAGGGAGCACAAACCCAGAACCCAGTGTCTAAAATCCCAAACACAAACCATCCCAAAACAGCCATGAATAATAATGAAAGTAATAACAATAAGTACATAAACATAAAGTCACAGAGTCATGGTCGCAGGACCATGACAACTACTGCATATTCTCACACTGAAGAAAAGAATACATCTGCCTGTTTAGAAAACAGTAGCCCTTGATTTAAGTGATCCTTTGATTTGAAATGTTGGGCTTGAAACGGCATGAGGTATTTTCTTTTTCTCAAAATGAATGCGCGACACTTTAGACTGAATGGGATTATATTAGTCATGCTGGTAGAGGAATTTATTTTCCTTCTCCTCCATGCTTTTAAGCAGACCCTGGAGCTCCCCGGTGACAATATCAAACAACCACTGAGATGTATTTGCACATGGCGCTCGCTATTGATCTCAAGCACGCTATACAGTACAGCGGAGAAGTGCGCGTGTGTGATGAGACAAAGGGTGAAATGATAAAGATCAGCACTCTCCCAGGGAGTGTAACCAGGCTTATGCATTTACATCACAATGTTTGGCCTTTGCTGGTGACTTTTCCATCTAATGTAAATAAGCTTGTCTTTTGTTTGTTGGAATCAGCCTCAGACTTTTGTTTTGTGATATTTTAGTCAAATAGATTTCAACTCCTGAAGTCAGAGACTTCTCACACCAGCAAAGTCAGAGTTGGGTAAATCAATAAAGTATGTACACAGGTTTCTCAGATAATGACTGTCGTAATGCACCGGTGGTGGGAAGCACAGTCAGTTTACTCCAGCCAGGCAGCTGAACAGATTCATGTGTATTTGGGTATGTGACGATAAGAAGGGCAATGTTTATTCATCGCCTCCCTGTGGTCTCAACAGAAGAAGCCACTTTCTTCCACTTTTTTCCCTCTGGTTCTGTATTAACATCTGAAATGCGACGGATTGTTTTAGATAAGATCCAGTTTTGAATGCAGCTTGTTGACGTGCTAGAAACACTTTGAGATTAGCTTCAGTCCCATTTGCCACAAGTGTTGAAACGTCTTAACTGCAGCTCTCTTGTTAAAAAAATAAGGTGCACCGACTCACAATCAAAGAAAAGTTACTTTAATCACTACTGACCAACAGTACTGCACAGTGATGGTCAGAAACAACCAGCAAAATGGAGTAGTACAGGAGCAAGTTCAAGACACAAGCAAAGCCAAAAACAGAAGGATTAATCAAATTAGAGAGTAGCACACAAGCAGGGGAAACAGGCCATTTATATATTGAAGCCAATGGGAAATAAGAAACAGGGGCGGAACAGGTCACAGGTGAATGTAATCAGGATAATCAGACTGCCTGTCAAAAATGGGAAACGACCTAACAGACACATCGCTAAACACAAAGACAAGACAACTCGCTCTAAACATGAAGAAGGGAGAGAGGAACGCTGAAAGATGAGGGTGCAAAAACAGAAGGAAGAAGCACAGAGGGAACGAAACATGCCAGAAATAACAAACTCGGTGCAGGAACTGAAGCTAAATTAAGACTAAGAATTGGAAAAAAGAATTAGGGGCGTAAACCATCCAGCACTCCATAAAAACTAGAAACTACAGCTCAGCATGTTAGTTGAAAAAACATGAATTAACCTCCTAAGACCCGAACTCTTCCACTGCATGCATTTTTAATTTCTCTTTGATATTTGGGCTGATTGGGTCCCGATGAATGTAAAAACAAAGAATTACCAGATTTTGTTTTTTACCTAATTTTTGTTTCTAAGAACATTTGAGCCACATATGAGGATATTCGGTAGAACAGTAGCAGTATAATGTCCTCGTAAGTGGATATCAGGCCCTTGTAGAGCAAAATTGAGTATTTTGGTCTAAATAACCCAAAATGTGATGTCCACATATGTAGATGCCAGGTCCTAGGGGGTTAAAAACAAATAATGGAAACTGGATCCAAATATAAGAACAAAGCCTTTAAACAGGAAACCCAAACTGCAGTATATAGCTAACAATGCAAAACTCCACAGAACCCCAGGACCGTGACAGATTTTGTTTTACTGATTAACTAATTCTTTGTGGAAGTATTCTGCAGCACCACGGGTGGAAGTGGAAAACCTCCTCCTTATGTACCACTGATGGTTTTTAGCAGAGGAAAACCCAGGTCCCATGAAAGTAGTTTCAGCCCATTTTTCGCTGATTATATTTTTGGATCTCAA
The DNA here is from genome assembly GCF_057381915.1 of Diplotaxodon limnothrissa. Lineage (NCBI taxonomy): Eukaryota > Metazoa > Chordata > Actinopteri > Cichliformes > Cichlidae > Diplotaxodon > Diplotaxodon limnothrissa. Next base: position 3,097,742 of record NC_140610.1, on the reverse strand, counting down.
ATAATGGAATCATCAGAAATGAAAGTCTCACGATGATTTCATCACAGTTGTATTGAATGGAGCACATCGCTCCGTGTAATTCCTTCTCTTCCACCGGGAGCTAAAAAGCAGGCAATTTTCTTGCTCTGTTTACTAGAACGAAAATGCAACCTGACAGATATTTTAGACTCTTTGAGGAGATCAAAGATCGTACCAGGCGACATTAACAGACAACAGCACTGCTGTCTGCTTGCTGCTTTCTACCTAGTATCAGTGCCGGGTTTAGTATACAGATGATTTCTGCCTTTTATCTGTTTTTTTGTTTCGGTTTTCCTATCATATTTGTTCCCTTTCTTGTTTCTCTCTTGATGTTCTTCCTTCTCTTTTACCTTCCGCATTTCCCATTTTATCACTTCCCTCTCTCTTCACCCCCACATATACTCCCACCTTTTGGCAAATCTGCTTTAACCTCGCCCATGAGACATGACAGCGCCTGTGATCAGAGGCTTGCCGTGGTATGGCACAAACAGATGTAGTGTCAGCATGGTAGCTAGAGTGTGTGTGTGTGTGTGTGTGTGTGTGTGTGTGTGTGTGTGTGTGTGTGCGTGCGTACTATGGATATGCACCTGGTGAATATGATGAATAAAAAGCTTTAAGTCTCATCATTTACAGTTTCTTGTGACCATATGTTTCTGTGTCTTCACACTGTATATATTTGCATCCATTATTATGATTAACTCCAGTAGGCCTGTGTGAATGCATGTTTGTATATGCCAGCCAAGCAGCGCCAAAGCCGAACAGTATGCAGGTGTAGTAACAGGGCCGTAGCCCTGATAGGCCCCATCATATGGGCTGTGACCAGGAGCTTGCCCCTGCCAGCAACTGTCTTCCTGTGATCTAAATTCAAATGGGGCCGCTTGGCTTGGTGCAGCCTCTATAGACACGCATGGCAAACAGAAAAAAGAGAGTCTTGCTTCGGGCTAGGCAAGCTGACGATCCTGGCCGATCTTAATTTGGCATCAAGGAGCACTGTCCAAACTTTCCTACTGAACTGAGAGAAAGTGTGACTGGTTGTGACAAAATTAGGACAGCGTTCACCGGATGCTCTGGAGGTGTAGCTTCCTCTTATAGGTAGAAGACAGAAACCACTTTTAACCACAGGGCACGTTCCACAGGTCATGAGTTAACCTGTGTCCAAACAATCACTGCCCAGCTGGGGCTGCAGACTGCAGTCACTCTCAGACAGACTGGTGAAGGTCTGCAAATACTGTTATCTAATTTATAAATGCAGACAGATTGCCAACACATTGCAATCAATCTGATTCACTCTGTGCCAAACACATCGCGTCTGTTAAGCATCTCTTTTGAGGCAACTTGAATCAAGTGGTTGTATTCTGGTTACATTCACATATAAAAATCGTTTTGAACTTTGAACTGCAGCAACTACATCACTGTTTGTGGAGGAAATTGGTGAGGTTCAGGCTGGACTCTAAATGTAAGTAGTTAATGTGAATGCTCTGTGTGTGTAGATTAGCAGACAGCTTGATAAACCAAGAGGGGTTTGAAGACTGCGTGTCCTCAAAGACACGGTCCCCGTCTTCAGAGTAATCAGTTCAAACGCAATGAGACCGCTAGTTCATTGCAGATAGTCACAATAATTTTGCTTGTGCCACGGTCTCCAGTCACTCTTTTCCCTAGTGTGACTTGTAGCCTTAAGTTTATTTAAATCTTTAGAAAATCAGCCTCAAAAGACTCTCATGTAATCTTTTAACCAGATCCTACACCGCTGATCCTGCTTTAAATACAGGCATAGTAAAATGGTTCACCCTTAGAATAAGAAGAAATTCTTCTTCTTTTTTTAAACTTTGTTAGACTACTTTTATTCATCTGCGGTGCCAGCTTTAATCATTTGCCAAACCATGAAAAAGTTATTTTTGTAACTTAGCTCTTGCTGCGTGGGAAATGTCTAATTGGGTTGAATCAGGCGTGCAGGTTTAGTTTGGTGTAGTGCTTTAAAACTGATGCTGAGAAATGATTTTCTTCTCGCCTGCAGTCAGATCCACAGAAAGCAAAGAGGAAAAAGGAAATCATTACCCTCCTGTAATAATAATGTTTCAAGGTGGGCTTTGTCCTCTTTCCCGTCTTTGGGAGACAGCTCGAGGCTTTATTTCTTTTTGATTGTTACATTCCATTACATGAAAAGGTTACCCAAATGTTATTCCCCATAAGGAAAACTCTAGCACAACAGATTATTCAGGTCGTATTTGAGTCTAACTTGTAAGAGGTGACATTAATTCAAGACTACAGGGAGGTATATTTGATGTCATCCTCTGAGTCTGCCGAGCGAAGGAGAATGCCATCTTAGGCTTTGTTTCAGCAAGCTAGTCAGTCATCCAAACAGTCAGTCGGTAAGTGGAGGTTTTGTGTTTGAGTGTGGGTCTGTTTGTGTGGGTGTGGGAGGGGAGCTTTTAGGGAGCCGGGGCGCTGCTGACAGTTGTGTGTTGCAGAGTGCTGTGCAGCTGATAAAGTAGCCCAGTTAATCAGGTAAATAGGCCTGTAATGAAGTGTGTTTGTCTGATGGTGTGCCAGCCAAGCGCCAAGTGATCCCACCGAGACTCTCCGCTTTCTGTCTTTCTGCTGCATTTACACACACACACACACGCGCCGCACACGAATACACAGCGAACGCCAGTTGGAAGCGCACACATACACTCACACAAACACACATCAATCCACTGGAGACAGATTGGATTGTGTCTAATGCATATTGCATTTTCCCTGACAAGATTCCACCGCCCACGTACAGTAAGTGCTTGTGTTTTCCCAACTGTCAGTGCAGAAGAGTAGCGATGGCTCCAGGCCCAAGCTGATGGCTGGAAGTGTGTCCACCGCAGATCAGTCAATACATCACTCAGCACAGCACGAGCTTCCTCTTTCCTAATGTTTTCACCGGAGGCGAAAAACATAATTTGCACGTTGTTTAATTATTTGAATTTAATACTCTTTAACTTGTAGGCACGCTGAAGGAGTTGTCCTCAGTTGGTCCTCATGCTGCCATTTAGGGAAGTTTTTTTTTTTTTTTGTCATTACATTGCTGTCATTAAGTTTAGGCAGTAATCACACCGGTTCTCAGAAAGACCGAAGCACCAGAACACACAGGCTGTGCAATTACCTGCTCACTTTCCTCGCTGTTCATTCATAGTGGCAGTGAAATAATGGGTTGCCACACGGCTTTTACAGTTTAATCACAGGTTATAATTGCAGAATGTCAACCGGGTGACATTGATGGTTGCCACCTTTCAGTATGAAATTCTGCAACCTGGCAGTGATGTTACGTTCTTTTACCTTTTAGGTTATGCGCAAAGGCTAAAAATGTTCTGTGTTGTGCTCAAGATTTGCACAGATTCAAGTAGATTTACTTTTCTAAACTATTGCCGCTGCTTCCATAACTTTGAGGTCACACAGCGAATAGCCAATCAAAAACATGTATAAAATAAACACTCATTTCCATCTAAGGAAGGAAAAGGGTGGAGGGGAGGCAGCAGAAAAAAAGTTTTCAATCAGCCAATCAGCATACAGCCCTGTTTGGGGGTTACAAAGTATCAAAATGTTGCAGTAAAAGAAAATTAGCAGACAGCTGCAGTTCTCACTGATGCCCACTAATAATAATCAAACTGATGCAGCAATACCCCCTTTTTTTTCTCTTGCAACACTATTGACATCATCAAAGTTAATTTTTAATGTCAACTTTTTGGAATGTCAGAATCAGGATGAGAGACGTTGCGTGTTCGGTAAAAAGAGGCCAGTGAGGGTGATGGTGGCAGATCTTCACGCACATTCATCGTGAATAGTTTACTCTAAATCAACGATTGTTTTCTATTGTGTCTTTCACAGTGTTGTCTGTTTCTAAGATGATACAGAGACGTCACGGGAATATACGGTTCCAAACAGGCCGCGATCTCCTGCTGCATCATCTCTGCACTCAGAAAAAAAATCTTTCCCAAAGCCATTTGTATTCAGATGAGCTCGGTTCTCAGCTATGCTAAATGCCGCTTCCACTGGTGTTAGAGTGGCATAATTTAAACGCTTGTCTAAACGCCTTTTCCACCCACAGAGGGAGGGGAAAAAAATCTATCTGAAAGTCTCTTTAATCCTCGAGCCCTATAATAGACCTTGCATAATTGCCAGACTGCCTTTGTGTGAATAATTTCTTGAGGTCAGGTACCAATTACTGCCACATACGATTTTGATTCCATATGTCAAACCTAGCCTATGCACACTGTGTTTATACAGTACAACAAATCCAAGCAGACAGAAAGAGAAATCACTGCACCATTATGGATATGCTATACAGATATGAGGCCTTGTTCTGCCATATTAATCTGCGTCTTCTGCATATTTTTAAAGCTCTGATCTTTTTTTTGACACCTACCAGCATATTTAAATATGTGTTCCCATCAAAGCCTCGGGACGAAATATAAATTTAAAGCGTACCCTTAATTTAACAGTGTTTTTACCCTACAACATGCAGGTACAGTAGTGCCATGTTTTCAAATTTTCCGTAATTAGAAGTGATTGAGTGCTACTTTTATATTTAAAGTGGCAGCAGAGACGTGTTTAAACTCCAAAACGTTTCAAACTAATGGACGGAGAAACAGCTCGCTGTTTCAAACAGAAGTTAACAGCATGTCTGTAACTTTTTATCATAGATGGAAAAAAAACTTCTTATTTTGTATTAATTGAAGGGAAGTACTAGTAAATATTTGAAGTGCCTCCTGAGCGTTTTACAAAAGTGTTTTTACATGCCTGCCATTATAAATGCATTCAGTGCTTTTTAAAGGTTTCTCTATTATTTGTTTTTTTTTACCTTTTATCAGTAAAACACATTGAGTTTTGTATGGTTTCTCCTGAAAACCGTCCTCTAAATTTTTCTTTTTTTACTCGACATTTCTTTCTTCTCCAATTTTTCAAGTTGCTGCCATGAACCTAAAGTAAAATGGCCGACATCAAAATAGATATGACATGTGTGGATTTTGACCTGACGGAGTCTGTAAATCTTCAGTCGGATAAAGCACTGGGGAGTGCGGTGCCTTTACTGTTGCAGAACGGGGGGAAATTAGTGAATCTCCAAGGTCACGTTTCTGAATGGCAGCGTGCGTCGATGCTCGCAATAGAAAGCTTCGGCCCAATGCTGGACGATTTGGTTTGAATAAAAGAACATCTCTTCAAGGTCGATAACTGTGCAGCTGTCTGAGCACGCACTAAACAGTGACTCACCTTTTCAGCAGTTTTTTTTAGTTTAGCTGTCGGCATTTGGAGGAAACCATTATCGCATAGTGAGATAGAATGAGATGTACAACTAGGAGCCTTCGAGATACCTTTCCAGTGTAAGAAAGTAGATATCCACCCAAACACAGAAGGATAAGGAAGTCTTTAGAAGTAAGAGGAGGGATTCATGATTAAGGGTTCTGCAATGCCCTCAGTTATGTCACTTGAAGTGAAAATAATTTAAGTTCTCTTCTATCTTTTGAAAGAAGAGATGTTAAAAAAAGGTCCAATCCCATTCTCTTCTGTTCTACTGGTACCTCCTGTCATCTTGTTTGTTCTCGTGCCTTTCCCTGCTGCCCCTACTTCTCATCATAAATGGGTGATGAGCACCTTTGCTAGGACATTTATCTCAGCAGAGAGAGAGAAAATGACACTTGAAGGTCTGCCCTGACTAACTGGCCAGCTCATAGAAGAAGGGTAAAAAAAGGAGGATGGCAGTAAATACATAAACAGATAAAAACGAGAAGAGGATGAGGCTAAAAATACAAAACAGGCGGAATATGTTGGAAACACTGGCAAATTAAGAATGGTGGTAGACTAGTGCCGTGCAAATCTGCAAATTGCGGTAGACGTCCGACACAAAGTATATACAGAGCCGGTATTGCTGATACATACCGATGGATTTAACCTATAAAGGCAGCTTTTTTAGCAGAGAGCACTGTGTCGTCATTTTTCAGATGAGTCATCATTAGTTTGCTAGTTCCGAACACATTTTAACGACCACTAAATCACTGTGATTGTTACTTTCCACAATAATTAGTGAACAAGAGCCGCATAAGTTGAGGCTTGAGTGTGAAATTCATGGCTTTCAGGGTTTTTATCGTTAACTCGGTTTCCTTGGGTCTTTTCCCGTGTGTTATGAATAAATCTTCTTTTTTTTGATACCAGTGCCGATTTTATTCTGTTGTATTTATCCGCGACACCTTAAAGGCCGGTGCGTGAAAATATTGTCAGACATAAACCGGTCTGTGGCACAACTTGGGGACCGCTGCTGTCGGCTACCCAAATAGCTCCTCAAATAAATGTGATAGTCAACACAGAAGGCTCAAACACTTTTTAGTGGCGCATGTTTGAGATCTGTTTTCTCATTTCCAAATAAAGTATTTAACACAACTCAGCGTATTTAACACATAGATAGAAATGCAATATCGATCTCATTGCTTTAGTATCGATACCGTCGATATTGGGGCCCGCCCACCCCTGTCTCGTACCTATGATGTGGGAATTACTGTTTCTGTGCAGATGATTAAATTTTTTAATGATAGGACATGCTTTTTTCATTTCAAATAGATGACTAGACTTAAAAGACCCAGTCGGACTGTTTCCTTATTTATTTTTTAATTTTAGTATTTTTTGCCTGAAAGGGCATCATCTGATGTTTTGTTTCACATAAAGCAGTAAAGGCTCGCTGGTCGTGGATGTGGTAATTGATTCGCATCATTTAGCACACAATGTCTCTGTGGCGCACTGCAGGTGGTACATTTGGAGCAACATTAGCAGCTGCACCTGCAGTTCACTTTGGAGCAGCAATAACGCTATATGTCTCTGTCTATTATTTACCAGCCAGACAATGCTACCTCATATTTTATTTATTCATCATGTCTGTATGCTGTGAGATAAATCACCTGTCTCCTTCTCTTGACACAGGAGATATATATGTGTGTATATATATATATATAATTTATTTTTATTTATTTATTTTTTTTCCTCTGGCATGTAACTAACAAGGAGATGGCAGGACTGATATCCTCGAATATATGTACGTATATATACTTAGGTGTCAATATACCAAGATGTCAGCAGTCGCCAAAACACCAGAAAGTGTTTGACTAAGTTTAGAATAGACGTGTCGAGGTGACACACAGCTTGAAATTTTTAGTGCATGCTGAGCTTTTGAAAACGCAGAGGCACGTCAACACGCACAGATCTGATCCTTCCTGTGTGTTGCGTCTTTAAAAAAAAATCACTGGCTTTGACAGGATTTCTCAAAAGCCAAAGTCAAAGTGAAGCACTTAAAGCTCCTTTGGTTGGTAAATAAAAAAGAGAGAGATGACCTGACGGGTATGTGAGTGAATGTGCTGTCCTGAATTACATGACTGCAATTTGCCTCTTTTCATTTAGCTTTCTCGTCTAGCTTATGGAATGTTAGCTGCGCGTATACATATCTAAGCCTAACTGTTTGGCAGCCTAGGGAAGCATGCTAAATTAATCCTTTTTTTCATTTGAAGCTGAAACATTTTGTGCTGGGTGCAGAAAAACCCTGGTCCTGCATTTTTTCTTCTTTCTTTTTTCCCCACCAGCGACGACTCTCATTCACTCTCCCCATCTGAAATTTGTTCCATTTGTCTTTTAACACTTATCTTATTTGCTCTTGTTGAATAATTGTTAATTGAGCAGAATAATGGGTTTGGTATCTTCTGCACTATCAAGCAAGTCTTGTTTTGTTTTTTGGTTTTTTACCCAAATTTAGTGGTTCAAACTGCATCAGGTGAGGTATTTTTTTCCCATCGAAAGAAAAAGGCTCCACCCTAAATCATGAGCCTTTTATTTTCTCCTTTTCCGTCTGTGGAAAAGTCGATAGAAGAGATCGACGCCCATGTAGATTGAATTTTAATTCTTGTGGTTGCCAGCTGTTGTAGTTTCCCTGAACACATGCGGAAGAAATGGAATAAAACGTCTTCTCCTTTCTTCTCCCGCTGAGGAGATTTGAGTTGCCTGCCATTAAAGATTGTGCTTCCTGCCTCCGGTGCCAGAGGACAGGCTCGTGGCGAGCTGACAGTCGGCCTCCTGTGCTGGAACACTACGCCAGCGGTGCCAGACTCATCAGCTGATCTGCACAAAATCTTACAGTGCAAGAAAATGGATAGGAATTAGAAAAAGGCTGACGTAGTCGTAGATAGAGGGAGAGGGAAGTACAAACTGTTGACTGAATCACTGAAAATGCCAGAGAGGCAGTGGTAGAGAGCCAGAGATTTGTTTGACAATGTTTACCCGGGAGAAGAACAGATCCTCGTGCACTTTAAAACGATCTGTTCGTTTCAGTTTTTCACTGCTTGGAACGTTATGCCGTTGCTCCCTAATCCCCATTTGTAATTAAATGTGTGCTTAGGAAGTGTGCTGGGTTATGTAAACTCAGGCTCTCATTGTGGCACTATGCAGAGCGGGAACGATGGGAGCGCGTCGCATCCATCTTCACCGTACTTTCTGCATCGTGTGACTCGTTTCATTTGCCTTTGCCTCTATATATATTAATTTTTTTCTTTCACTTCAAGACACAGTCACGGGCAACTTCCCCTCTTCCCTTCGTGTGGAAGTCCTTCTAGAGCTAGAGCGAGAGAGGGAGAACACACAGAGGAAATCAAGCCTTCAGTGTTCGGCCATCTGAGAAATTGACAAGTCTCCAAACCTCTCGGCAGCAGGGAGGATGGTTTCCAGAGGGACTTTTTTCTGGATGAAGTAAAAATAAAAAAGGGGGGAAAATAAGATTGTACACTGTACTCCTTTGCTGGAGATAATACTTTATCCTCTTAAAGTCTTCGTAGTATTTGAGAATACATAATTTAGCATTTTCTAACAGTACTTTCGTGCAGCACGATATTCAAGGACCGATTCTCACGTTTAATGATTCTGTTATTCGAACAGAGACTCGATTTGTTTCCTCATGCTGCTGTACTTTCATCTCAGTTTGCTGTTTCTTTTTGCCTTTTTTTTGTTTCGGTAATCTCTTCTCTTTGTTTATGTTCCCAGCCTGCTCATCCCCTAACAAATCAAATGAGAAGCTGGTGTCAGCAGCAGCTGGCTGCCTTTGACTTTGCTGCCCCCCAATGGCCTGATCCTGGTCTAGTTCACTGCTTTTGTGTACATGCAGGTGTGCTCACGACACATTTGCTGCTCAGACTCGAGGACTTTCTTTGTAGCGATGAGGGAAAGAATAGTGCAACGTGTTTTGAATGTTTGTGATGCGACGTTTTTCACAACCAAGAGTGCAGTGGTGGAGAATCACACAAGTGCATGGGGGGATTTCTTCCTCCAGAGTCCAATAAAGGGAGCTGCTGTACATTTAATTTGCAAACTCAGTGGTTTGAACACAAAGCAGGAGGTACAGCTCCAGAGTACCAGATGTGAGATTTGTTAGATTTACAGCAGTACAAGGTTTTTTCATTTGTTGAACATATTGCTGGAGTTGCTGGAAATAAATCAGATAAAATTCTCTCGGCACTAGAGCATGAGCCAGACTTTCAAGGAAGCACAGTGAAAAACCACACTGTTCCCCACACGCCATCTAATTTACATATATCTAAGAATTTTACTAGTTGGGCTCTGACTAATAATTCATTTTCTTGATTAATTAATCAGCCATTTATATTGGCTTGTAAAATGCTCCTTTTAATTTCCAAAGCACGACAGCTGTGCAAGGCTCCAAGATGTTAACTTGACAATATGAAAATCTGTGAAAAGCAGGAAATAATCTCAGTAGCACGTCAGCAGAGAAGAATAAAGTGGTAAAGGGACTGCTTCTTAAAGAGTACTCTTTTCAGTGATTTCTAACATTCACACTCTGTATCAGAGATTAACTTCAGCTTAGCATCTTGCCCAACGATATTTGGTATGCAGACGGGAGCGGCCAGGGATCAAACCACCAACCTTTGTTTGTAGATGACCCGCTCGACCTCCTGAGCTACAGCCACTAAAAAACCCAGTGAGGCTCGATTTCCCGACCCCGGGTTTACAGGACCAGTTCTCTCCCTTTATCAGCATTCAGAGAATATTGGTCAATTACGTATCAATTGGCCAATATTAGGTATTTGCCACTACCTGATATTGACTGGCCGATTATGATGATTTATAACCACTGATTAATGACAATTTAAACATGTAAAAAGTAGAAAGGAAACAGGAAAAACACCCTAAGACAGGGGTCCCCAATCCCAGTCCACGAGGGCCAGTGTCCCTGCAGGTTTTAGATGTGTCCGTGATCCATCACAGCTGATTTAAATGGATAAATTACCTTCTCAACATGTCTTGAAGTTCTTCAGAGGCCTGGTAAAGAACTGTGTTGACCCAGGGTGAGATCTAAAACCTGCAGGGACACTGGCCCTCGCGGACTGGGATTGGGGACCCCTGCCCTAAGATCATGTTATGAGGGTTGATGTCATGCAGTTTGTCCACCAGAGGGCACTGGTGGACACTGGCTATTCTCTGTCAGAATTTATAAACACCAAAAAATGAAAATTAAAGTAAAGAAGAAACGGGAGAAACATGGTTCCAATGTGTTGTTTGTTGATGTTGCATAATTCGTCCACCAGGGGGAAGGCTGCAGGTTTTGTTTTGTAAACGCATGAACAGAACAACCAGCTGATCCAAGCGCAGTCAAACCAAGGCAAAGCAAAAACAAGTAATCCACAACTTATAGTAATGACTCATAAATAGCTACACTTAATAAATGTTGGGGAAATCTGTTTGCTCCTGTTTGTGTCATGCCCGAAAGAAGAAAAATATAGTGGATCTATCCGATTTTTCAATCACCAAAAACTGGTATCGGTCTTCAAAATCCTTTATCAGTCAGGCTCGGGTTGCTTCAAAGTGGCCCTCCATGTATTAGCTTCACACACTCATTCGCTCCACCACACTCCCTTTGGGTTAATCTTAGGAACTCGTAAAATTGATCTTTTTCTTTATCCCACACACCCAAACACACCAGCGCTAAGCACATTTACTGATGTGTCTTTGTCCTCTCTTGCCAGATGCAGTGACAGAACGCACAGTTGAGTTGGGGAAACTCAACAAGGGCAAAACAATAAATCAGACTTACTTTATCAAGAAATTCTCCTTGCAGAGGATACCAGGGGCTACTAGGATCTGCAGAAAACACAATTCTGTGGCTTTTTTAAGTTTCTAGTGAGATTATAGTTGTGAGGAATGGCCATTCAGCCTGTTCTGATAAATACGTTTTGTTCTATTGCACTTTTCAATTCATTACCTGTGTCCATGTCTGTCCCCAAATTATCATTATTTGTGTTGATATGTGGCGTGTTCCTTCAGACTGACCTCCTTGGTGGCGTATGGGCTGCACTGACAGCAGTCTGTGGATGGGTTAATGTAAAGTTTCATGTAAGGTATTCAGACTTTGCAAACTTTGTTTATGTGCGTATACTGTATGAGACCCAGCGTGTGCCCATGTGTGTCGCTATACCAACTAAGCAGGAGTTTTACTCCCATAAATCACTGTGTACTGTCATTAATCATAACTTCAACATCCTTTAGGTCAAATGTAGCCGCTTTGCTTTGAATAATCCATCTTACAGTGGCATAAGCTACCACAGAGACTGTTGCAACTGAGTGCTGTTCCACGACTTATATCACCGGTGGATTTAAGCCAACAACACCGCAGGAATGATTTAGCCTCTTTTCTGTCCTAAAATACAGCACGGAATAAATAGTACAATATGATGTCCTTTATAAAATTATACTTGAAATTAAATGTGTAGCAGCTTGTTTCAGATACCAGTGTTATCTGTCACATGTTGATAAAGCTCCACGGATTTACCTCATCCCCATGTAAAGCCTATTCAATATGTCTGATGCACAAAAGCGCTTACTGTTTCATATTGGCGCTACATTAACCCCTGTGATTTTTTTTGTTTGTTGATATTCTGATAGATTCATCTTGGCCTGCTTAGGTTGAGCATGACAGGATATTTAATAATCCCTGCACTGACCTCATCCTGAGTTTTGCTGCCTGAGGGGTGGAGGGGTGTCATTCTTCAGAGTGTTTGCTGTGGACGTCTTCTCAAATCTGGGTTGAGATTCAGCATTGTTGTGCACGTTTTTAGGGTTTTTCTGCAAAAAAACCAAATCAAAAATGGAAAAGAAATGATAAAAAAAAGCCTCTGTTGTGAACCACAGACTGCAGTTATTTGTTAAGTCCTCCATTATTTGACTTGTTTTTTTCATTGTTCCACCATCAATATTTTAACAGTGGATCAAACGGGTGTTTGTAATTCGAGACGGGTCTCTTTCAGGGAAAAATAAAAGAATTCTCTCTGGACCCAGGAGCATTTTGATTTCATTTAAAGCAAATCAGTCTTCAACTGTGAAATACTAATAAAAAAAAGTGAACAGGTAATTAAAAACAGGAACAACCACAAAATGATCAAAGATTAAAATAAATTTGATCATAAAAAGGAAAACTTGTAACATGTGGGTCTTTTTTCCTTTTAATTTTAGAGCACTGAAATTACAACATTTATGAATAAACAGTGCTGGCTTTTACATCAGCCTTGGGCTTCATGATTGATGTTTACATTTATTTTTAAACCTGATTCTGGGAGCACAATCACTTTCTAGTCCTACAGTTACCAACTAGTTAGTAATAAATGTCCAATTTCTAACCAAGAAATAGTCTTTTTCTCAATTAGGAAGTGGTGAAGATCAAAAAATAAATAAAAAAATAAAACTGAATGCTAATGTCAAAAGAGTATTCGGTTAGCATTAGCCACAAATTTGGCTAATACTATTAAAAGCTTTGACTAGCAAACCAATTACATAAATCTGGCTAACAGCAAACCAAACTTTGATAATAGTACAGAAATTATTAAAGAAAAAACTCTTACAATTTTTTCCATTTAAACAAAGGCATTTTTTCCCCTTTATCCGCTACATCGCAACATTATAACATCACACCAATGATTGGTCAGCTGTAATATTGATCTGGGACCAACATTGTTATGATAATGGAGGAACAACGCCAACACGGGTATATCTGATACAGCGTCTATATGACAGGTACTGCCCCCTGGTGGCCATTAAAAAGAGTGTAGGTTTAAATTCCTCTGTTTTGGCTTTAATGTTCAGGTCTTGAAGCTTCAAGTCTTCTAAGCTGAACTAAAGTGTAACATGTGAATTATTTTTCTTTCATAACGGTATTCCTTTATTTAGTAGAAGGCGGAGTTTTCTTATAAAGTAACACAGTGAAACACAATGCATCTAAATTTTGACATTAAAACAAACACTAATTGTAACTATTGTAAGTAATCAGTGACATTTAGATCAGCACACTTATAAAATCCCTCAGTGATATTTCCAAGGTCATTTGGTCTTTAAGGGAAGCCAAGTATCATGTAGTAAAACATTCAAACAGGAACGACAGGATTGAAGTCACTTTGTTGGATACACTTTGTGACTTAATGTAAGGACACACTAAGAGCTTCATACTTGATCAGCCTAATGAATGCACAGTATTTCAATTATTTAAAGTGCTTTGTTCTTTTCTTTTGCAGAGATTATTCAGCTAGAGCATCCTTTAAAAGTCTAGTCTTGTCTGTTGGGATATTTTTGATGGTTCTGGTTATAGCGGCACTTTATGTGCGTGTGCAAATAGTGAATCACATGGCGAGGATTGCTGTGGATAATGTCCGAAGCCAAGATTCTCTACTTTCAAGTGCAGGCATTTTATGCATACATAGAGTATACAAACATAAGGCTGTGGATGTGCGCAAAACACATTGAGACACACTTAGTGCCCGTAAGATTCTTTATCAGTGTCCTTATCCTTGCTGTCAGGATGACGATATGATTTTTGAACTTTAAAGACTCTTGACAGCACGCTCTACATTGTGTGCCCGTGCACGCACGTGTGTATAAAGCAAGAGAAGGCAAGTTTATTTATATAGCACAATTCAACAACAAGGTGATTCAAAGTGCTTTACAGAGACATTAAAGAACAAAAACAAATAAAAAGCATGATTTAAAATTGATTAAAAAAACAGTAGATAAAAATCAGTAGTTAAAATGTAAGTTTTGAAATTTAAGCTTAAAAGTGTGGATTTGGTGTTTTATTCAAATGCAGCTGAGAACAGGTGAGTCTTCAACCTGGATTTAAATAAACTGAGTGTTTCAGCTGATCTGAGGCTTTCTGGGAGTTTGTTCCAGATATAAGGAGCATAAAAGCTGAATGCAGCTTCTCCGTGTCTGGTTCTGACTCTGGGAACTGATAAAAGACCGGATCCAGATGACCTGAGGGATCTGGATGGTTCATACTGGGTCAGGAGGTCACTGATGTATTTTGGTCCTAAACCATTCAGAGCTTTATAGGCCAGCATCAGAACTTTAAAGTCTATCCTCTGACGGACAGGCAGCCAGTGTAAAGACCTCAGAGCTGGACTGATGTGGTCCACTTTTTTGGTCTTAGTGAGGACTCGAGCAGCAGAGTTCTGAATGAGCTGTAGTTGTCTGACTGATTTTTTAGGTAGACCTGTAAAGATGCTGTTACAGTAATCAAGCCTACTAAAGATGAATGCATGGACTAGTTTTTCCAGGTCCTGTTGAGACATCAGATCTTTTATCCTAGAAATATTCTTGAGGTGATAGTAAGCTGACTTTGTTATTGTCTTAATGTGTTTTTCTAAGTTTAGGTCTGCATCCATCACTACACCCAAATTTCTCGCCTGGTTTGTGGTTTTTAGATGTATAGATTGAAGTTCTCTGGTGACCTGTAATCGTTTTTCTTTGGCACCAAAGACTATTACTTCAGTTTTGTTTTTGTTTAGCTGGAGAAAATTGTGGCACAACCAGTCATTTTGTTGTTCTTTATAATCAGTGCCAGTGGGAGCATGTAAATGTTAAACAGAGGTGGTCCCAAGATGGAACCTTGGGGAACTCCACATGTGATACTTGTCTGCTCAGATGTGAAGTTACCTATTGATACAAAGTATTTCCTGTTTTCTAAGTATGTTTTGAACCAGTTTAGTGCAGTTCCTGAGAGACCTGCCCAGTTCTCCAGTCGTTTGAGTAATATGTTGTGGTCAACTGTATCAAATGCTGCACTGAGATCCAGTAAAACTAAGACTGACATTTTTCCACTGTCTGTATTCAGACATATGTAATTAAACACTTTGGTCAGAGCGGTTTCAGTGCTGTGATTCTGTCTAAAACCTGACTGGAAGGCATCATAGCAGTTATTCTGTTTTAAGAAGTAACTGAGCTGTTGAGAAACTGCTTTTTCAATGATCTTACTTAAAAATGGGAGATTTGAGATCGGCCTGTAGTTGTTCATTTGTGTCTTGTCAAGATTGTCCTTTTTCAGTATAGGTTTAATTACAGCAGTGTAGGAGAAGAGTTGACAGGCATTCACATGAAACACCACAATGACAGTCAAGGCCCTTGTTGGATTGTTTATCAAGCAAAGACTTGTCACTCCGTTAGGGGGGAAAAAAAAGATTAGATAACGCAACAAAGCCGAGGCAAGTAAATAATAGAAATGGTGGGAGAGGCAAAACGGAGAGGAAGAAAACAGATTGAGAAGGACTGATGTGTGTATGTGTTTGTGTGCGCGCGAGTGTGCCGAAGAGATTTGCCTGGCTTACTCCCCGCTCCATACCGTGAATATTTGTGGAGTTTTTCACTTAATAGCTTTCCTCCTCCTCCGTCTTCTGCTTCGGTTGGACTGCTAATTATGTAAAGTGCGGGGCTCATTGGAAAGCACACACATACACGTTGCACACACAAACACACACAGAGTGACAAGCAGCGGCTTAATTACCATCTGAAATGACATCCTCATTGCCGCTGATATCTCTCTTAAGAAATACAAAATTACAGAGAAGAGCGCGCTGTAGCTCCAACTGTGCCTCTCTATTGTGCGTGCCGTTGATGCTGTATAGTCACGCATGTTTGCAACACTCACCATGTGGCTGTATTGAGTGCAGTCACCTGCAGTATCTCACTGATGCGCATTATTAGCTTTGCACTTGGCGTGAATGACAGTGATTATAGAAGAAGTCGACTGAATATTTTCGGTTTTTACCCTCTAAAGTGGCGTTTGGTTCAGCTTCTTCTTTGCTTCTTCCTAACTCTGTTCTTGCAAAGGGAACTACTTGAGCTTTGCAGAATCCCACAGTGTTCTCATAACTTACTGTTATACATTAGTTAGACAAATAAACAGCTGCAAAGACTGAGGATTGGATTGAAAAGGAAGTTTTGATGTCGTACAGCCTGACACCAGGTTTTGTAGGTTTAGCGCTCGTTCCTGTTGGAATGATAAACCTGCACACATGGAAGAGGCGGAGCTGGGTGAGATCTAAAAAATCTGTGAGAGATTTGATGTGCTGAGAAGTGGAAGCAGTCTGGTGAACCTCTCGGGAGAAAACAAAGGCTTAAAAGTAAAAATGTCAGTCGTTATCTGCCTGTGAGCATCCACTGACATCCAGTGGTTTGTGCGTGCACACCATTAACACAGAACTACACATGAAACAGGTTGGCCCAGCTGTGTCTAACCTCATGTTGTTCTCTCCATTTCAAAGCTTTGGAAAATAAAATAGACGATGAAACACAGTTATATTTAATCTCATTATTTATCTAAACCTGGACACATTAACCCCTTTGGTGCTGATGGAACATGCTGACGTCCCATCACCTGAAAGGGAAAAAAAATCTTTAACATTGCACCTTGTTAAAAATATCATCCCACGCCAATAAGTTCAGTTTGACAAAGGCAGGGTGACTGTTCCACAGCACAGAAGTGTGCCACTTGGGGCTTTTGTTTTATGAACAGGAAGATGTGTTCAGCACTGCAGAGCTGGAGGCAGGACACCAGTATGAACCTAGAAAGGAGGACGCTGAAAAGTGGAATAAAAATTCAGTGACCAAAACATGTACGGCTGCAAGGCTGGTCTTAAAAAATACATTTTGCTCCTTCCACTACTGCTGTAGTTAAAAGTTATAGTCCACCAGTATGTTCATGCATTGAGGCTGAAAGGCAGCAGCAAAGAACAGAGTGCGCATCACACAGATTAAGTCCGATACAACATGAAAAGGAAGTACAGGGGTGAACATGGGTTGCAAAGTGGCTTGCAGATATGCAGCAGCTTTGAGGAGCTAAAGGATATGAGCTGAGCTACTGGCTGATGTTGAGATTACAATGAATAAGTGAACATTTTTGGTCAGTGCCTCTTGCTGCTGTTATGTGTTACGGTATAGGTCAGTTGGACCACCATTATTACTTGAAAGTGCTGAATGACTGAGAGGCAGGAATTTTCTCCTGTCAGTCACACGCTGTCAGTTATCTTGGGAGTTTGCACTTTATTCTATTTGTGTCTTTTCCTCTTTCTCTTTCTTTCCCCTTTTCCCCTCTTGGACCTATCCTCAGTAGTTCCAATCTAAGCAGGTGGACATCTTTAAAATGAGCCCAGCCTTTCTTTGGGTAAGGCTTTTCTGCCTCTCAGTGCAGCTAAAGACCTTGGGACAGTGGGAATAAAACACAGCAAACAGTCAACTAAAAGCTGGACTTTGAAACATAATTTCAAAGTCAGTGGAAACAATTTAACACAATCCCGAGCCAGATAAGATTGATTCATGTTAGAGTAGATAACACAAAAAGGGTTCTGTTGTCTAGTCCAAAATATTCATAGGTTTAGGGTTTACAGAATTTTGTATTGCATTTACATACATACATGATTGACAGGTGGAGAAAGATATGGACAGTGAATAATTAGAACTGCTGGAACAGATGAACAAAAGGCAAAGCAAATAAAATGTGGTGATTTAAAGGCTCTTTCAGTCATGCTAATATTGTGGCACAAGGAAGGGATAGTAACGGTGGGTCTGCCAATTGCTCACTTAAAACCTCAGATAACCATGAAATTTTGTAAAATGGTAAATGGTAAATGGCCTGTATTTATATAGCGCTTTACTAGTCCCTAAGGACCCCAAAGCGCTTTACATATCCAGTCATCCACCCATTCACGCATACATTCACACACTGGTGATGGCAAGCTACATTGTAGCCACAGCCACCCTGGGGCGCACTGACAGAGGCGAGGCTGCCGGACACTGGCGCCACCGGGCCCTCTTGTAGTGACGTTCATGATTCCCTGCATTAGTGTTTTTATACAAGCAAGCAATAGGGCCCACAATGTGCATGACAGAAATGTGCAGCTGACAAAACCAGAATGCAATGCAATAGAAAACAAAATAAAAGAAGACGTGAAATAAAAGAATGTGAAAAATTAACGGAACGCTTTCATTTCAAGCAGTGCAAAAATTAAAAATTCATAATGCATCAAAGCAGAACTGGTGCCAGCAGCATTAGCCAAACACTTACATAAACGGATACGTCTGTAGTTGACTTTTGGAGGAATCCACACGGCGAACACAGTCAAAGCATTTCTGTGAGGGACTGAGTATAGTTTTTCCATTTTTGACATAAGAGTGGGAGCTGAGGAGGGATGTTGAAGGAATGTGGCCTGACTGGAAAGACTTCTGTGTGAAGGTGACAGTTTTAAACTGACTCCTGAAAACAGCAGGCTGGCAAAGGGGCAGCATTGTGAATTGCCAGCAAGCGATCCATGCCAGATGTACTAAGCTAGTCAGTATAGATCAACATGAATGCATGTGTGCACATATCTCTGCCTCTTCTGTTGAAACTGTATTGCTCTGTTCTTACAGTCGAAAAATAGAGTGGAAAGATTGTGCAAGACCAAATTAAAGCTATTGAAGTTTCTCAGGTGGCATCATGGTCGCTTTGCTCGACAGCTGTCAACCATATCAAATCAAATCAAATCAAATCACTTTTTATTGTCACATCACATGTGCAGGCACACTGGCACAGCACATGCGAGTGAAATTCTTGTGTGCGAGCCCCACAAGCAACAGAGATGTGCAAACACAACAACACAAACGAGCAAAATACAAGAATGGCCAACCTGAAACTAATAAATATATGTACAATATATAATAGTGTATGCATTTCTGGATGTGTATACTAAATATTTTCCTACGTGTGTGTGTGTGTGTGTGTGTGTGTGTGTGTGTATACACATTTTTACAAATTAAATAGTAAAAAAATAAAAATAAAATAATAATAATAATAATAATAATAAAATATATAAAATATACAGAGTTGAATATGTGCAAAACAAGTGGCATTTATATACAGTGTGGAGTGCATAATGTTGAAGTTCCAGTAGTGAAGCTGAGGTGTCTATGACGTGTTCAGCAGTCTGATGGCCTGATGGAAGAAGCTGTCTCTCAGTCTGCTGGTACGGGACCGGATGCTGCAGAACCTCCTTCCTGATGGAAGCAGTCTGAACAGTTTATGGCTGGGGTGACTGGAGTCCTTGATGATCCTCCCCGCTTTCCTCAGGCACCGCTTCCTGTAGATGTCTTGGAGGGAGGGAAGCTCACCTCCAATTATCCGTTCAGAGCACCGCACTACTCGCTGGAGAGCTTTGCAGTTGTAGGCGGTGCTGTTGCCATACCAGGTGGTGATGCATCCAGTGAGGATGCTCTCAATGGCACAGCGATAGAAGGTCCTGAGGATGCGGGGGCTCATGCCGAATCTTTTCAGTCTCCTGAGAAAGAAGAGGCGCTGCTGCGCCTTCTTCACTGTTTTGTTTGTGTGTACTGACCACGTAAGATCCTCAGCCAGGTGTACGCCAAGGAACCGGAAGCTGCTCACTCTCTCCACAGCAGCGCCGTTGATGGTGATGGGGGTGTGTACTTCTCTGCACCTCCGGAAGTCCACTATCAACTCCTTTGTCTTTGCGACGTTGAGGGTGAGATGGTTGTCTTGACACCAGTGGGTCAGGGCGCTGACCTCCTCCCTGTAAGCCGTCTCATCACCGTTGGTGATAAGACCCACCACTGTAGTGTCGTCCGCAAACTTCACAATGATGTTGGAGCTGTTAGTGGCTGTGCAGTCGTAGGTGTAGAGTGAGTACAGGAGAGGGCTCAGTACACACCCCTGTGGAGCACCAGTGTTCAGTGTGATGGGGGATGAGGTGATGCTGCCCAGTCTGACCACCTGGCGTCTGTCAGACAGGAAGCTAAGGATCCAGCTGCAGAGGGAGCTGCTCAGTCCTAGATCCTGCAGTTTCCTGTCCAGCTTCGAGGGAACGATGGTATTGAATGCTGAGCTGTAATCTACAAACAGCATTCTCACATACGTGTCTCTCTTCTCCAGGTGTGACAGGGCAGTGTGTAGTGTCAGGGCTATGGCATCATCAGTGGACCTGTTGTGGCGGTATGCAAACTGTAGAGGGTCCAGTGAGTCGGGTAGTGCAGAGCAGATGAAGTCCCTGACCAGCTTCTCGAAGCATTTGCTTACGATGGGGGTCAGGGCTACAGGTCGCCAGTCGTTCAATGAGGAGATGGTGGAGGATTTGGGTACAGGGACGATGGTGGCCATTTTGAAGCAGGCTGGGACTACAGACAGAGAGAGGGAAAGGTTGAAGATGTGCGTGAACACTCCAGCCAGCTGAGCCGCGCATGACCTGAGGACGCGGCCGGGAATCCCGTCCGGACCAGTAGCTTTGCGTGCGTTCACCTTCCTGAAGCACTTCCGCACATCCTCCTCAGACACAGTGTGCGCACTGACGTCATCCGCGGTGCGCACACTGTCCGGTCTCATGGTGTTCGCTGTGTCGAATCTAGCGTAGAATACGTTTAGATCCTCACACAGAGAGGCCGTGGTCTGCGGTGTGCTGGTTTTCCCTCTAAAGTCTGTGATCGTGTTTAGTCCCTGCCACATACTCCGAGGGTTGTCAAACTGTTGTTCCACCCTGTCCCTGTACTCACGTTTGGCTGCTTTGATCGTCTTCCGGAGTTGGTAATGTGCGTGTTTGTAGTCCGATGTGTTCGCGGAGGCAAAGGCGGTGTTCCGTGCCGCGCGAACATCTCCGTTAATCCAGGGTTTTTGATTTGGGAAGGATTTGACTGTTCTGGATGGGACGACATCTTCCACGCATTTCCTGATAAATCCACAGACTGAGTCTGTGTATTCATCAATGTCTCTGGCGGCCACGTGAAACATTTCCCAGTCCGCGTGATCAAAACAGTCCCGCAGCGCAGACTCCGATTGGTCCGTCCAACAGTGCACCGCCCTCCGGGTTGGAGCTTCCTGTTTCAGCTTCTGCCTGTAGGCGGGCAGGAGCAGGATGGAGCAGTGATCTGATTGGCCGAATGGGGCGCGGGGGAGGGCTTTGTACGCATCCCGGAAAGAGGTGTAACAGTGGTCGAGTTGCCGGTTTCCACGTGTGTTGAAAAGGATGTGTTGATGGAGTTTTGGTGAGACTTTCTTCAGGTTTCCCTTATTAAAGTCTCCGGCTGTGATAAACGCTGCCTCTGGGTGTGCGGTTTCCTCGCTGCTGATCGCGCTGTACAGTTCCCTGAGTGCACGGTCAGTGTCGGCTTGTGGGGGAATGTAAACAGCCGTAATAATCACTGCTGTAAATTCCCTCGGTAGCCAGAATGGCCGGCACTTAATCATCAGGTACTCCAGGTCCGGTGAGCAGAAGGATTTGACCGGGTGCACGTTCGCATAATCACACCAGCTGTTGTTGATCATGAAACACACACCACCGCCTCTGCTTTTCCCAGTAAGATCCTGTGACCTGTCCGCGCGGTGCACAGAGAACCCCGGCAGTTGTATTGCGGAGTCCGGTACTTTGTCCGATAGCCAGGTTTCTGTGAGGCAGATCACGCAGCAGTCCCGCATCTCTCGCTGGAATGAGATCCGTGCCCGAAGCTCGCACAGCTTGTTCTCCAGAGACTGCATATTAGCCAGTAATAAACTGGGTAACGGTGGTCTGTAAGTGCGCCGTCTCAGTCGAACCAGAACGCCAGATCTTCTCCCTCTGCGTCGGCGTTTGCGGCCTCCAGGGCCAGAGAACAAAGGCGTCTCAGGTGAGATGAATGGGGGGTCTGCAAACGGAGCGTCCGTGTTGCAAAACTTGAACTCCGGAAAGTTATAAGAAAGACCGTCTTTTATGTCCAGTAAGGTTTGTCGGTCGTACACAAGGAGACAAGTGCTGCTCGTGAAAAAATAAAGGAAAAGTAAAATTAAACACAGAAGAAAGCCGTTGCTTGGGGGAGCTCGCGACGAGGCTGCCATACTCGGCGCCATCTTGATCACCATATTGAAGGCAATAGAACAGCCAGTCAATTGGGAAAATGTGCATCCCCTGACTGGTTGGCTATGGTTCCTGGAAGTGGCTGGCTGTCACTGGCTGTCACTGGCTGAAGGAGGTGCTGCATCAAAAATGTATTGGCATTTGCCACAGTTGCTTCTACTTTTTTATGCTCGCTACTTGGGCGATATGGCCTAAAATTTATATCGCGATATAATTTGAAGCATGTGTGGTAACGATATATATCGTCATTTATTCTTTTCTTCTGTATAACGTATTTTCCACACTATAAGGCGCACTTAAAATCCTTTAATTTTCTCAAAAATCGAGAGTGTGCCTTATGTATGAATTCTGGTTGTGCTTACTGACCTCTAACCGATTTGGGCGTGCAGAAATCTGTTAAAAAATGTTTTAGTACAACTTTGGTAAGCAGCACTGCTGATTGTCAGAGCATTACGGCTGCCGTAGTGAGGAGCTTCGCGGAGTAATCTGGGTCCAAAACTGCGTCCATTTCAGGTCCCAAAGTCAAACGAACACTGAGAGTTAAAAACGGTCTAAATTCTTTCATCTTTAATTAAATCATCAGCGTTGCTGCTTTACCAGGTGTAACAATTAAGTTTTACATCCATGAAAACAGAAGTTATTAAATTTAACGGAGTTAGAAGTTAGCAGGAAGTTAGCTCGCTAGTTTCCACCTAAACACAAGACCTAACTATGACATACCATGTTCTGGCTGAGAGATTTCTGAAACTAATTAAAACGTTATAGCTCTGCTACCACCACAGTCAGGAGAACAACTGAGATCATTCATCCACAATACGAGGTTAGTTATTAATATACTGCAACAACATGGGAATAGAGCAGCTGCGAGAGAATTCAACATTCATGAATCAACGTTACAGAAGTGGAGGAAGCGCAGTTTTTGGCTTTCCCCATATTTCAAAAGTGCTTCATGTCTTTGCTATGACTGTCTGCATAATTTGCAAATGATAATGGTTTTTCAGCGGCTATCGCTGGGATACTTTCGACCAAAACAGGCGCAGCTTGATGACATCATCAACATGCGCTATCGCGATAGAGTCAAAATCTCTATCGTTGGCCAAATTTATTGTTTCTATCGTATATCGTTTATATCGCCTACTCGCTACTACCTTAGAAGTAGTACAACTTGAAAAAGTGTGACGCAATCTGGAAATAGAGAAGGTTTACTTTCTAGTAAAAGCTCAGCCTCAATTGCTGCAGTCAGCGTCTTTAAAAAAAAAGGTAATCTGTCTTTATTTCTTATTTTTTATTCATTTTTCACTCCTTACAGCTCAGAGACTAGCTGGCAAGCTAGCAGCAATAGCTAGCTAGCAAACAGAGCAATCAGGAGGTTTTTGCCAGCCAGTGAGGAAATACACATTTTTTCTCAAGCAAATATTGGTTGCCAAGAGTTCGCAGACTGTGTGACTGGGGACCTTATTCATTTGATGCTGCACTATCACCATGATTGTCACATGTAAATAATGGCGCATGGTCACATGTCTACGAAACGTCAATTACGGCTGTAATGTCAAAATGTTATTTAGGCCTATCTCCATGTGGTTGGGAAGAACACACATCAGCATAACTGTGCAGTTTTCTTCACTGTTGTCTGTTGTGTATTTCTGCCACTTATTGGTTCCAGCGGGGCAGAATCCAACAGAACTCTATTTCAGACCTTGCAATTAAAGAGAAAGAGAAAAAGAAAAGAAAGTTGTTCACTAAGTAACATGTTCACTTTTAATAATGGCTCCATAGCATCCCACTGCCATATCTGCAAACATCTGGGAAAAACTTCCAAACTAAATCTGTTTCAACTCCAGAGTGGACATCATAGTTTGTTTCAAAGGGTGCTTTTTATGTTCTCCCTGGTTGCAGATTTATTCTCACCTCATTTTATTTACTTTTTTCCCTTCTACTGTGAGACCAGGACCAGACCTGGCTCACAAATCAATACATGCACTGCTAGTTAGGACATCCTATGTGGTACGTATGCATGTGTGGATGTGTTTTTTATGTGTACGCACAAGAGAGCAGAGGAGATACGAAGAGGTAGGGAGCCAGGGCAATTTAAAATTGGGAAGAACAATGTTGAGCCAAGGTTTCATTATCCTCCAGGCTACTGTACCCACACAGTCGACAGCTTGTTCATAGAATAGATTTTTACAACAGCCCTAAGAGCAACACAGACGAAAGTGGGATTTTTATAGCAGTGTGCTGTTTGGTGGGATGAATGGTTGAGTGATTTCACACTGCTTATACATGAATTTTGCAACATTTAGGTGAGGAAAAATCCAATATTACTTATAATGCATTACCTTTTGCATGGGTAAACATTCGCCTCTAAATATCGACCTGGAAATGGCACCTTAGTCTGTAGTTGAACACAGTACGTGACAAGGGAGATTTCATCGTTTACATGTACAAACCGTCTGTGGTGTGACCCCCCCCCCCCCCCCCCCACACACACACACACACACACAGCCAAATGGTGGTGCATTTCTTAGGCCACGGGGCTATTTTTTCTTTTAAAAGCTGAGGTGTCAAAACAGGTATTTCATGGTTGGATACCCTTTTTAATCTGTCTCTCTCTCCCCAAGAGGCTTCCACTCTGCTGACAGTCTTCCTCTTTCTCCACCACACTCACTCAGGCTTTCTCAAAAGAATAGAAACAGAACAGTGTGGCCCAGCAGCCATCAAACCCTGTTTGTATTGTCTCTATTTAACTGCAAAATATTTTATATTATTTAGCACGGAACGGCAGCTTTTATATGATGTTAGCATATGACTGATTTTACATTTACAAAACGAGATCCTGTGATGAAAGTAAAGGCATCATCTAGCTAGCGCACATAGTGGGGAGTTGCCGGGGAAAGGAGGAAGTAGCATGATGATTTAATTTTCTGCAGTCTGAGCAGCATGTGTGTGACACTGACTTGTCAGCTGATGGATGATAACTACAGCAACTACAGCTGCAACTAGGCATGAGGGACGTGTGTGTGTGTGTGTGTCTTAGTTCCAAAAAATGAGCGCATGCAAGGATTCCTGTTCCAAATTTTAAAGTGGATGCTCTTTTCATAACAGACCATGCTTAGTGGGGTATATCAACCAAAAACCAAGAAAACTGGGTGTCCACAGAATCGGTTTCTTCCATTCCAACCTCCTCAAAACAATGAGACAAGATTGTAGACCTGCACAAGGCTGGAGTGGACTACAAGATCATCAGCAAGAAGATCGCAATCTTTCAGTATCTGCAAGGTCCTCCTGCTTAATGGATAGACCTGTCTTTACATTTTCCAGTGAACTCGAACTTGGTATGATTCAGACAAGGCTTGTGAGAAAGTGCTGTGGTCAGAACACCATCGTCACAGTCGAGCACAGAGGGGGAAAGATTATGCTTTGGGGCTGTTTTTCTGCTAAAGGTACAGGATGACTTCATCGCACTCAGGAACCAGTGGAAGAGGCCTTGTAAATCTTGGATGAGAACCTTTTTCCGTCAGAGACAGCACTGAAGATGGATGTAAATCCAACATGACAATGACCCAAAACATACTTCCTACTACATTTCTTGTAGTTACTGAAAAACTACAAGAAATGTCCTTGCCAACACAGTTTTCTGCTCCAATTATTAAGCAGTCAGTGACCTGCAAATCAATTCATATCCTTTATGTAATTTGATTTTCTAGATTTTCGGTTCATATTGTGTTTCTCTCCATTAAAATGAAACTGCCATAAACATTAGAAATTGTTCATTTCTTTGTGAGCAATCTTACAAATTCATGCCGGGATTAAATAAATATTTCTCTCACTGTATTTGTTTACTTTCAAGGCACACGGTTTTTTTTTTTTTTGTAGATTTCATCTCCTGGTGCATAAACAGCTGTCTGAAGGAGGTGAAACATATGGAATGATTTGATTTGTGCCATTTATCATGTTATCTCTTGTTTTTGCACCCACGCGCTTGCCCGTGTCACTTTTGCTAATTAAATTAAACCCGCTAATTAAAGGTGTAATTAATATTTATGCCGAGTCGAGATCAGCATTTGAGCTTTCTCGTGTATTTTTTTTCCCCACAGAGGCGTCAATATTGTCTTATGACGGGAGCATGTATATGAAGGTGGTGATACCTAACATCATCCACACTGAGGCTGAAGACGTCTCCCTCCGCTTCATGTCCCAGCGAGCGTTCGGCCTGCTCATGGCCGCCACGTCTCGTGAATCTGCAGACACGCTGCGGCTCGAGTTGGACAGCGGAAGGGTCAAGCTGACGGTCAACCTAGGTATCGTATTAGCCGTCACCTCTCTTCCAGTTCCTGGGGTGGCCTTCCTGTTTCGGTATTTCTGTTCTTTTTGTAAAGATTTTCTTTATGGTCCAGACCTTCTCTCAGACCTAACACATACTAAACCCGTTTTGTAGTTTGTCTTTGTAGTTGCATGGATTGTTTTTGACTTGCCTGGACTGTAAGTTTTTATGCCTTGTTGCGAAGATGTCTTTGTAGATTTTATATCCATCAGTCTAACTCTTAACACACTTATCCATGCACCGCAGCACATCTTTTGAACTGGTCGTAGATCACTTTAGTCATGCCCATTATTGTGCACAAATGGATTTTCTTTCCAAAGACACACATTTCACTTTTGAATGATTTCAATAGATGGCATCTCTGACACATGCGTTAATTCAAATACACAAACACTTCACTTTATCTTCTGCCATCTATTCTCAACTGCAGGTAGGCGTTACTGCATTGTAGTGCTGCCCTGATAGTTTGCATTTTTATCATGTGGTTTGTTTCTTTGTCCGTTTTATTTGATTTGATTTCCCTCATGATAGCAGGTTCATGTTTCCCTCCATCCATTAGTAACCCTTGGTCTAGCTGGCATCTCCCATGCCTTGTTCAAAGATGGCACTCACCCCTTCAAAGGCCCAGAGCCTGCGGCCCGTCTGGCAAACAGCCCGATGCCACGGCACCTAGCTCGCCTGCAGATGGTGGCACGAGTGGTACATTTAAGTAGAGTGCAGGCCTTTATACCAGTAAGGCTGGAAGAGATAGACTTGACAGAAAGAATATGTCTTCTGGTAAAGTATTTGAACATAATAAAAGCTAAAAGTATAGAACATTTGTAGAGAATTTTCTTGGTCATTTCTAGTTTATGTTTGAATCTGAATCCAGTGTTATTGAAAATTCAGTTTAACTCATGTAGCTCATTTTCCACAACTTGCGTAGGATCCTCTGAAAGGGGGGGTCTTAAGGCCTCTGTGTGGTGTTGGTGCTGAGTGGCACGAGGCTGTTTGCACCCACTTTTCTGTTGCGGTTGACGGCACATGACCAGCCTGGTCACATGGATTTCAACCCGCACCTGACCATCACAGGCTCAGTTTTCCCCCTTAGGTGTGGATTTGAATCTAAGATTCTTCTTCTCCTGGCGTGCCATCTAAAACGGCTTTGTTTCATACAACTAGTACAGTATTTTGGACTCTGGGTGCTGGGTTGCAAAATCGATGTGGCCAATAAGTTGCAAGTGACCATTTTGAAACATGATGGGTTTTTAGGGGGGAAATGACACAGGTTTAAAAATGGAGAATAAAAAGCTTCAGATGGTTTATCCAGAGCAGTAATATTGACCCGTGTTGGTCCAATATTGCTGGGTACAGTAATACTGATTAAAAGAATTGGACTGGGGATTACTTTTCCAATGCTAATATAGAAACGCTTAATGTCAGTCGCCAGCTAAGCTAAAATGGTCGCCAGTGTCATGTGACCGTCCCCGGAAGGTGGCTTTTTTTGCTCTTGGATGTCTGCAGCTGTAACCTTGAAGGATGCGATTTCATCTGTCACTTATTCTCCCCTCCCCATCTAGACTGTGTCAGGATAAACTGTAACACCAGTAAGTCAACATTCTTCTTCTGCAGCCTTCTTCCTTCAGTCAATGTTTGATTGTAGCCTGTGTGCTAGATGTAGAGGCAGGGATGTGTGAATGCAGGGGACTGAAAAGAGGATTTCTCAGATAAAAGGGGGGTATAGCCAAAGTTCAAAGCTATGCAAATCAGACTTAATGTGCTCTATATATGTTAAATGGCCCATGTTTCCAATTTAATTCAGACACTAGTTGTAAATGGTTTTTGTCGGTTTGTATCTACTCGTCTTTTGCACTTTCAGACTTTGTGGGCTGTATTGTTTCTCAATTACCCCGTAATAGATTGCAGTGTCTCTTTTTCCTGTTCTTCTTATTTAACACATACTGCAGAATATGGGTTTATAATGCGAAGTACAGCTGGTGTCAGAAGTCATGCTGTTATTCATTAAAAGGACCAATACTTTCAAAGTGCTCACAGTCTTGTAGAAAGGACAAAAGACAGAACACAAAGAGTCCTTCAGCTGTGTGTGTGTGTGTGTCTGTACTGAAGTGCTACATTATAGATGCCCTTTACGTTGATAGCTGCAGCTGTATATGTAGTTCTTATTATAGTAAATAGTGAATATAATGAAGCATTGTTAGGTTTGTGCATTTATGATCAGATATGTTCAGGATAATAAAATCACCAATTGAAATTTGGATTGAACCAGCAGCCACAATGCAGCAGACTCTGCTCTGAATCAGCCGCTCTGGCCTCTTCATCGGCTCGATGGGGCTGCATTGCCCCCTCGTGGTTACTTGGATGAATTACTTCAAACTAAAGCGCTCAATTAAAAGTCACAATAAAAAGTGTGTTTCTGGCAAAGTGTAAATTTAAAAATGATTGAACACTAGAAAAAACACTGAGTCTTTGTATGAGTAACAGCATTGCTGCCAGTTTGAATAACTTTTTTCCTCTGCTGTGAAAAACAAAGCAGATTTTTTGTAAGTATTTTCTTTTTTGTTTGAGTACCTCTAATCTCACTTAAAGCTCAGATGGAGGAGATGTTATCTGTATGTCGCGAGGAAGAATGCTTGGTTTGAAATTGAATTACTTTATTTATGAAAACAAAGATTTAGTTTATGCTTGTGCCATCCCCGCTGTCCCTTCACTAACTAACCCTCATCTTCAGGCAAGGGCCCTGAGGTTCTTTATGCTGGACAAAAGCTCAACGACAATGAGTGGCACTCAGTGCGAGTGGTCCGCCGCGGTAAAAACTTCAAACTCACTGTGGATGACGACATGGCGGAAGGTAACGCTCTTGTAATGCATTTCTTTATTGTTTTGCTGAGATATACCAAACGTACATGATCTCGCATCTTTTTTCTTTGTTTGTTGGGCTGAATAATGTGCTTTTATTTCTACTGCTGATTTCGTTTCATGAACAGTTTACATAGAAATTACACATAGTGTGAAGAATTATGCCTTTCTTCACTGGAAAAGGCATGCCTGTTGCTTTTATTCCTAGTATTACTCATCCAAAACATTGTAAATTATGAATATCCTGGAAGTAAGTCGTGCTGGGTATGAGAGTTTTTTTCATTTTGTTCCACTGGCATTCATTATCCACACAACCAGGGCGTCTCGCTTCCTGCTGCTGGGTCATTCCCTTTGCCTCTTTTTCCTTTCTCTTCCCTCCCAGGTCAGATGGCGGGTGATCACACTCGTCTCGAGTTCAACAACGTGGAGACGGGTATCTTGACTGAGAGACGCTTTGTTTCATCTGCTCCTTCACCATTTATTGGTCATCTGCAGGTATTAAGAGCTTATCAGAAGCTCGTGTCCTGTATTATTCATTATATAATTCAAAGTCAGCAGCGGCATGTATCTGTGAGAGGAAATCAAGCATAGCTTGCAGGCTGATAGCAGATGATGTAGCTGACACAATAGGTGGCTGCAAGCCGCTTTGCAACCCACATCCACCCAGCTCCTCAACAACAGATGACATATTACATTATTCTGTCATAATTTATTTACCAAATAAATTTTATTTTATTACTCTGAACTTGGAGCTCTGAACATATTAACTGAGGCTGCTGGGTTTTTTGTAGTTGCTCTGAGGATGGGAAGGTCAGACTTTGGGGCAAACTTTGGTCAAAATGCTAAAATCTTTGCTTTTATAGAAATGATCTGTCTGTCTAATGTTATGAGTCGCTGTTATGGGTCAAGTTCATTCCAATGGAAGCAGCAAGTAGCGGTGAGGGTGTACGTGTATTTCGATTTGTTTTTTCAGTTTAGTAGATTTTATTTACCTCATTTTAAGACCTGCTAATGACATTTTTTAATATGTTCTAATATGTAAAACTTTAGAACTTGAAGAGGGTGTACTTTTCGTCACACTATAATTAATGTAAGGTCTGCTGTCAGTGCTGTGTGAGAACCACACCAGTCATATTTTATTCCTTGTGTATGTTTTTAGAGTTTATTAACTTGCTATGATTCCTCCAGTCTTCGGTTGAGGTCTCTTGGCAGTTTTGCTCACTACACAGTCGTGCTTCACAGGTAGTAATAACAGCACCATCTCTCCCCCAGAGCCTAAAGTTCAACGGTATGCAGTACATTGATATGTGCAAGAATGGCGACATCGACTTCTGCGAACTCAACGCTCGCTTCGGCATGCGTTTCATCATCGCCGACCCCGTGACTTTCAAGACTAAGGGCAGCTACCTGGGCTTGGCCACTCTTCAGGCGTATACCACAATGCACCTCTTCTTTCAGTTCAAAACCACCTCACCTGACGGTTTCATCATCTTCAACAGCGGAGATGGGAACGACTTTATTGCCGTGGAGCTGGTTAAAGGGTGAGTGGGACGAGCCGTGTTCATGTTTTATTCAGCAGTTGGAGTCCAGATATGGATTATACATTTTAAATAGCAGGGCTGATGTGGGTACAGTTGGTACCTTAAGGCTTTATGAATTTAACAGAGAAGCCCAAACAAATTGATCCCAAATCTCCTTTTGCACATAAACACGATTGTGCTGGGAAGAAGATTGTTTTCTCTGTCAGTTTAACTCCGATTAGTGTCAGAGCAACGTGAGGTGATTGTGAGAGTTTTTCCATTAAAATTTAATCCCTATTGCAAGATAAAAAGAGACCTAGTGCACACACAAAATACCCCCCTCCCCAAATACTGATGTGTTCATCTGCTCCTTCTTCTTCTCTGCCAGATTTATTCACTATGTCTTCGACCTGGGAAATGGGCCCAGTCTGCTGAAAGGAAACAGTGACAACCCACTGAATGATAACCAGTGGCACAATGTGGTCATTACCCGAGACGCTTCCAACACACACACGCTCAAGGTGGACGCAAAGTCAGTCACCCAGAATGTCAACGGAGCCAAGAATCTGGACCTCAAAGGTACCTGATCTCACCTTTTCATCAGCTTTTTCACCTGAAATAACATTATGTCTTCATCTAAGGTAAATAGCAAGTAAATAAAAGCACAAATGAACAGTTTACTCACATAAGTATATACACTATACCAGCGGTCCCCAACCCCCGGGCCTCGGACCGGTTCCAGTCCGTGAGTCGTTTGGTACCGGGCTGCGAGAGTTGAGGCTCAGGTGTGAAATGTCTGGTTTTCAGGGTTTTTATCGGTTTTCAGCGTTATTTTGTTTTCGTTTTTATCGTTTACTCGGTTTTCCTGGGTCTTTTCACGTGTGTTATGAATAAATCTTCTTTTTTCGGTACCGGTACAAGTCTTATTTTGTTGTATTTATCCGCAAC
Source organism: Diplotaxodon limnothrissa (assembly GCF_057381915.1). Classification (NCBI taxonomy): domain Eukaryota; kingdom Metazoa; phylum Chordata; class Actinopteri; order Cichliformes; family Cichlidae; genus Diplotaxodon; species Diplotaxodon limnothrissa. The sequence goes on along the minus strand of NC_140610.1, from coordinate 3,065,883 downwards.
ACCTTAAAGGCCGGTCCATGAAAATATTGTCGGGCATAAACCGGTCCGTGGCGCAAAAAAGGTTGGAGACCGCTGCTCTATACTATGAGTCAGGGGTTACCTGAACCTAGAGTTACTTTTAATCCAAAAAAGGTTTGTAAATGAATTGTATCAAAACAGTTCAATATCAGATTATTCTTTTAACCTGCACCAGTAACGTCCTGGAATATCTTGTGGATATGCTAAAAAAAATTATGTTTTTCAAGTATTTTATGTGTATTTCATTACATTTAGACAAAGTCAGCCCACAATTGCTGGCTGGAGCTAAATAGTGACACTATATGACAAATCGTACCACTCTTCCTCTCGGCAAGAAAGTAAACAACAGTGATGTAATCGCATATTTTCCTCAATTTTCAGGCGACCTGTTTATTGGAGGTTTGGGACCTAACATGTATCAGAATCTCCCCAAGCTGGTGGTTTCTCGGGAGGGCTTCCAGGGCTGCCTGGCCTCGGTTGACCTCAACGGCCGTCTGCCAGACCTCATCAGCGACGCCCTTTTCCGCAGCGGGCAGATCGAGCGCGGCTGTGAAGGTACAGATGGCCTACAGCATAGGAGATTCCTGACCTGCTGCGTGAGATTTATTAGACTAATTAGAGAGCTCTTCTGTAGCCCCCCCTAAAGCCATTTGCTGGCACCGTTAATCCTCATTCTGCTTTCCTTTGCCAGGTATTTGTCACATTTTAGGATAATACTTGGAGTAGAATTTGTCAGTCTGTTTATCTAATATCAGCTTTCTGAGCTTTTGTGTTGCATTCGTATATTTAATGATAACAATATGTTGTAACCTCAGGAACAATTCTAGATTGCTTTACATTGTAACTCATTTAAACCGAGCACTTTTCCTCCTAAAATTCACGTCCTAAGGCTAAACTAACGTATTGCTGTTACAAAATATAAACGAGCTGCTGCCAAGGTTGTATTTTTTACAGTAAAACAACCCATAGCTCTTTTGACCTATATCTATAAATTGAGTGCTTAATAAATACATTTTCCCATGCTAATGCTTCAACTGTATTGAAATGGAATTGATTATTCATGCATATGGAAAAGGTTACAACACATTTCCTCTAGAGGGCAGCAGAAGATTAAGATAACAAACACTGCCATTATGGTGAACTCGTATAATTTAACACCTTTATTTTTAAGCAGCTCAGCCCTCACTAAAAAAAAACCAGTCAGCGCCCCTCGCCTGCTGCCACAGTAACAAACTTGTACAAGTTTTAAGAACACTAACGATGCTGCTCCCCACTAACCTCTACTCTTGTTTTCCGCTCTGCTCTGTTCTGTTTGTTATTTTTCTTTCTGCGCTAACAAAGTTGGTTTCACCAAAGCCGACCTGCAAGGTAGAGGGTTAAACTCCGCCTCACGGAGGCCTGCTCGCCTGAAAGTCTGCTGTGTGCAATGCATCGTGGGTGTCACCATGGCAATAAGGACCCCTTTGTGTGCTGCAGAGGTGGCTTGCTCTCTGAAAAAAATAGACAGAGAATGCTGGCAGGGCAAAAATGAGTAATCAAGCAAGTGTTAAATTATTACTTTTTAAATATAAAAATGCCAGTTGTGACACATTGCAGGCTGGCGCAGACAGCAGAAAGAGGCACATCTAAACACTCAGTGTGCCGCTGATGGATCAGACCTCTCTTTCTGTCTCCATTTTTTTTTTTTAAATAAAAAATCCATCACATCTGCTGCTTTACCCAGATGAGTGTTGCTATTATTTTTTTCCAGAGAGGAAGCAGCCTGCTGCCACAACACTGGAGTTCAGCAAAATCCTCCATCTCTAACAAAACAAGCACCGATGTGTTTGATTCGCGCTGATGAGCCGCTCGTGCCCGTGCGGTCTCTGGGTTGCCTGGTTGACCACCGTTACTGTCCATTACACAGTAAATGCACTTTCAGCTGGCAAACTTGCTCTGTTTATTCCACCTCAGATGTCTTCTTCTCCTTCTTTTCACATTGTCTTGCACAAGACAACTGCTCTTAAACTGTGTTTACTTGCATTTGTCTGCCATGTATTTGGACTGTTTATTTAATTTTTGCTTTATTTAATTTTGTTTGTTTCTCTACGGTTATCAGAAGGGTTACTGTCAAGTTTTTTCCCCCCCCTTTTGTCTGTCTAGACTCTCACGGGGTGGGGGTGGGGGGGTTGTTTATCTCGTTATCTATGCTGTGCGCTTGTCCTTATCTGCATTCCCTCTCAGTAAAAGTATTCAAAAGTAAGAGCTATGTGTGGCGTGTAGAGGAATAGCAAACACACATCCAGTTTGACTTTGAATACCCTCCTCAACTCCTGTCTGACTGAAGTGCATACACGAGGATATGCACTGCGTGTTCTCGAGTACTCTTTCCGTTTTCTCTTCGTGAATTCCGTCTGTCCAGTGTATCCAGTGTTCGCCGTGTATTCTCTCGCAAGTATTTGTCAAGGAAATGACCGGGCTCGCTTTTTTAATGCCATTTTTTTTGTCTGTTTGTTTTTTAAATGTGGGTATTGTTAAATGCAGTTTTGAATCCATGAGCCGTCTGCTAGGAGGTTTATGTCTTGTCTTGCCTGTTTTATAGAGGGAATGCAGCGAGTTTTACTCTGATAAAACTATTTGGAAACATGTTGGAATGAAATGAAGTGCATGCGCGTCCACCCGCACACACTACCAAAAAGAAGGAAACTTAACAGTGTCATCACATTAGCCCAGACGGGGGTCCAAGTCATTTGCAGCAACGTGTCTTAAGTGCTAATCGGAGTGCATCGCACACGCTGCAAGCGGCGTCTTCTACAGCACTTTTTGCAGTAATTAACTGAGAGTATATGCTGATGTTCCCCCCAACCCTGCTCAAAGAGCGTGAAGTCGACGCTGCGAAAACCTGGCGCCTGTGCGTCGCCTTCCCAGTGCTACAGCAGCTTTACCCAGCAGGAAGCAGGATTCATCAGGCAGTATTTTTTAAACTGCATTCGCACTGCAGGTCAGGCCTCGTGTGACGACACTGTTTGCTCCTTGTTTTTTTCTTCGAGGCCCACATGGTGTAGACCTGTCTTTCTAGAGTGCATTCCTTCTGCATGGGTCCTGCATTGTTTAGCCTCAGCGGTCAATCTTATCGTTGCTTGACTGTGCACCTGTGGTATCTCTCTCTCTCTATGTTTCTTCTCCCCTTTCACCCTTTTTCAGGGCCCAGCACCACCTGCCAGGAGGACTCATGCGCCAACATGGGCGTGTGCATCCAACATTGGGAGAACTTCACCTGTGACTGCTCGTTGACGTCCTACTCGGGGACCTACTGCAACGACCGTGAGTGCTGCTGGCTTTAAGATTTTTCTGCATTTGCCTTACATGTGCATTAAAGGGGGACTCCAGAGAGAAGTAGAAAGCCTTTAAAGGACAATGCCTCATGGGCTTTGAAGGACAGTTGATTGAGGAAAATTAAAATATGGAAGGCTCAAAGCCAGCTCATCTCCACAACAGTGTTATCATGTGGAGGTGCAGCACAAAGTTGATGGAATCCTCCTTTAACACATGATGCACGAGGTGCACAGAACAGCACAAAACTGCACAATACTGCAAGGTTACAGTTCATAAGTCGTACCATTATACATTCTTATGCACATGCACATTATTATATTTCACACTCTCCATGCTAAAAACTGACCCATGAACTCACGCCGTCCTGTGTGCAGCACTGAGAGCCGCATCCTTGACTCAAGGACTCGTTGGTTCAGGCCTGTTAAGTTAAAGCTTTGTTAAAAATGCTGCATGAATTCGGAGCTGAGAGTGTGTTGTGATCTTTAAATGAAGCACCTGAGAGATGCCGGCAGTTGTTAAGGGCATCTATTTTTTTGCTTTGTTGCAGGTGCTTTGACGTAACAGGTTTGCTTGATGTCGTGAGCTTTCGCGGTTCGGGCTCGGGAGTTAGCCCGACCGCAACTGATGATGTGTAAAATATCCACTTCTGCCTCAATCGCCTTTTCATAAGCGTCCTTCAAATAGCTTTCGCTAAAGACGAATTGCGAGTTTGTGTGCGTGTGTGTCTGAAAGTGAGGGAGAAAAGGGATCTCTTATCCCCATGACGACAAGGGACTTCCCCGCAGTAATCACGGTTGGCGGTCTTTCATTTAGCGTTTAATAGTGGGGGCACAGCGCTGCTGGGCCAGACTAATGAGGTGGTGGAAGCTGTTAGGAGAGCTGCTATCTGTGAGTGCTGGCATCCCCTAATCATCCAGACCTTTCTGATGTCAGGCCCGGCTGCTGTGTATGACTTTATATCTCTCGGTTCCACATTTCTTTCTCTCGCTTTTTTTCCTTCTCTCCTTCTCACTTCCCTCTCTTTCACGATCCTCTGACGCAGTGTTTTCCACACGGGGGCCAAACAGCCGACCTCAGCTCTCACTCGGTGATGGGAACTGAGTGTTTATGTGTTAATTAGTGATGAGAAGCCCTCATTAATTCCCCCCCGGCGCTGCCCGGGATGACATAGAGGGAGGTCTCATTGATTTCATATCAACAAAGATGTGATTCTTCTTGAGACACAGGCGCTTTTGACGGTGACATATTTTACATCTTTGTGACTCTGCAGGTTTAGGTTCGCCTGCTTCTTTTGGAAATAGATGTGCACTAATATTGACTAGGCTGTCCAAGCGTGTAATAGTATTTTTAGCCGTGCGGTATTAGTCTTAATGAGAATTTCGTGGCTGATTTTCTTTCTTTGCGTAACTCTTTCGAGCAGTTTCTCTTTACTTGTTTATGGCAGAAAGGAGATGAAGAGAGGTGAAAGCCAGGCAAACAGGCACGCTGCTGCGGGAATACTCCAGTGCATTGGAGTTGTGCTCGTATTGCACAAGTGTGCATGACTCCGTCTGCCTGAGATAAAGGGTCTCGTTTACTTTTCTCGGATTGAGCCAATCTTCCGACGTCCACTCTGATGCCTTTGCTTCCTGTGAGGTTTCTGGAGCCCCTACAGAGTAGTCACGCACCACCAGGTGGCAGTAAATCCACAAGCTGGACCGCACACCGTCTCCCTGTGCTGGGAGAAAATGAGATGCAATCCCCCGAGCATGAAATCAGTTTTCCTGTTATTTTCCTCCGCTGCTTTGCCTCTTGTCGTTCTCTCTTTCTCTATACATCCCACTGTACCAACCCACAGCCCTCTCGCTGGCTGTAGTTATTGATCACTGAATGAATAATATCTTCCGGACATTGCAAGAATCCAGTGTATTACATGTACAATTTGTGATTACAATACAGGCATGTTGCCAACAATTTTCTTAAGTCCTTGCCTTTGTGCGTGCATGTGTGTTCCAGGCATCTTTTATTCAGCAAGCGCAGCGTGAGAGAGGGAGAAAGATCTTCTAATTAACAATGTGGGAGTGGAGCTTCTCCCTCGGTCTCTCTGCCTCTCCATCTCTCTTTCTCCAGCAGATAGCTGCTAGCAAATATCATTAATTGTCTGTTTCTGTGGCTTCATCTCTACCCGTTGTCCAAATGAAGAAACTTGAATAAAGTAAAGTGAACACTTCTGCCAATAAAGCCACTATTTGCGATTGTTAGCACTGAGCCTCTGTGCCCTCTTCTCCATCATAGCTAACAGGTCGCTAGGTGGTGGAAAAGATGAAAAAAATAAAGGGGAAAAAAGCGCCTCAGCAGGCGAGAGCTATCCACACTGCTTCCATTTATTCCTGTGTACCCTTGCAGCCTGCACATTGTGACTGCACACCTTCACTTATGGGAACGTGACTGTGGAAATTCAGAGGGCTCTTTGCACCTCGCAGGCTGTTTTCAAAGCCTCTCGGACAATCTGTAGGTACATGTTGTGCCCAGCACTGCTTTAAAAAATGGTTGGGGGGTTGGAGGGGGTTTATCCTGCTGGGTTCTGGCTCACTGCTTTTGTCGTGCTCATTTCCATCTCCTTGTCGTCTCACATCCTTTCCCCTTCTTCTGCTCCGCTCTGCTCTCCTCTGCTTTCGGAGCGGACCCTCTCCACGTCTGGTTCCGTGAATGCCGCAGAGTTTCATTTAAATCCAAGGACATGAGAGCTTTGGGCCAAGCAAGAGGAGCAATCGGACACTCCTCTTCCACATCCAGAGCAATTACTCAACTTACGTAATAGAATTATCTCTGCAAAGGTCGCTGCATTGTTCTACTGTCAGGGGCATGGTAAACAAACAGAAAGGAGAAGTGGAAGAGGGAGCAGGAGGCGGAAGACAGGGAGCAGAGCACTGTTCGCCAGTTTGACGCTCACATCAGTAATAAAAAAAAAAAAAAAAAAAAAGTAATTGCACAGATAGATTTAGTGATGAATTTCACTGTCAGTGCTGTGATTCCTTCAGAATCCCTCTGCTCCAGCTTTTAGCCAGTGTCCTTAATTTATTTTTCCAAGGTATGCACAGAGGGTTGCGACCATATCTGCCTAACTGCTTACACAATTGACAACAAAACAGCTTTATTACTTCGTTCACTATTTATAAGAAAATAATCATGGCGTTTGCCACGTATTCATTTCTCCTCCGCTTGCTTAGCAGAGGAACAAAAGAGGTCGGGGCACAATGTATTTGCCTGCATGCACAATGTTCTAGTGAGTGGAGAATACACAATAACCACGGCATTTTCCCACTATTTACTGATGTATCTGCTCAACAGTATTAAATCCCGAGGGGTAGGGAGGAAACGGGGGCGGCCACACAATGCAGCCTTTCACTTTGATATGACGTCGATGATGAAGTGATGAAGGGTTTTTAGAATGAAAAAGCAGGTGAACGTGCAACACACACCCACGTGCGCACATGGAAATACCATCTGTAGATATGTGAGAGCGTCGTGTGAATATTGAAAGGATTTTCATCGGAGCATTTAATATTTTATCGTGCTGTCTCTGTAAATAGGATTGAGTAGCTCGAGCTGGCCGGGGCCGGCCAACAGGTGTGGAGCAGGGTTTGTTATGCAGCGCCCTCCGACAGCCGTTGGAGCTTGGCTTGGTTTCAGCTGGGCACAGATGTAGCACCTTTACATCATAATGCATGGACAGCGATTTCAGCCAGCAAATGCATTCGATTTGAAGATGAATCGGAAAGGTGGAAACGAGCACGCCTTCTTTCATCTTCATCTCACAAAAGCCCGTGTTTTCATGCAGAGTTTGACAGCACCTTTCTGGTGAAAGAGGGCTTATAAGTGGAGCATAGCAATACGAGAACATTTGCCTATAAATACCACAGGTGGATCAAAAATGGGCCAAAAAGAGCTCTACGGAGAATGATTTGTCCTCAGGGCACAACCTATCCCAAAAGCACACTTTGGGAAAAAAACTGTCGTAGTATTTGAGGCAATCGTTTTAGCTAGAAATGCTCACGTGATTCAGCAGCCATGTAATCAGGTGGCTTAAAGACTGCCTGCAGTATCATCGAGGTTTGGGAGGGGGGTTTAGATGCCGCTTTGAAGGAAGTTGTTGTTGTGTAGCTGTGGCTCGAGGAAAAGTAATTGCCCGACATCAGCCCAGTGGAATTGCCTGAAACACAAAAATACAGAAGAGTGCACAAACATAAAGTTGCTCCTTCAAGGTTTATAATCTCCTTTCCGCTCTCCATCACTTTGTCACTCGGCTTCTTTGTCCTATAATATCTGTATTAGAACCAGAACTGCATGTCCAGCCCCGGAGGAGGTCTAGGCTGATCAGGCTAATGATGCTTGCTCCAGCACTGCATCGTGTCACTGTGATAAGACTGGATGTCACTCGTGTCAATCGATGTGTCACCGTCGTGCTCAGAGCCGCGGTATAATTGGATATATGCAACGCCGTGGAGCCTAAACACCCCGGGGGCAGAAGAAAGAGAATGGATAAAAAGATGGAGGAGAACAGTGGGAGATGTTCATCCTCATGAGTGTCAGTAAATGGATGTGTTGAAGAAATATGCACTTTTCCATATTCATACATTTACAAAGTATTGCTGTGGCTCTGAACCATTACTTGTTTTGTTTTTTGTTTGCAGAATTATCATAAAGAGCTTCCAAATGTCAAGTGAAAGGTGACGCTTGTGGTGACAAGCCTACAAAGTTTCACCTGATTGTGCACTTTCCCTTAGCTCAGCTGTGCCATTTAGCTGCTTCAGCTCGTTGTTTGGCCGGCTACAGAACTTGGGTCTCATTAAAGGTGCCCTGTGGAAGTTAGTTGGGGACTTGGCATCTTTTTTTTTTTTTTTTTACTTTTTACATTGTTTATACTGCTAGAAGTCAATGTCACTTTTTTTTGCCACATCAGCAAAGTATGAAACCAACCAAGCGTCTGTATGTCTATCACACTCTACATCCCACCCAGACTGCAGCAAAACTGTGATTTACATCTGCTTTTATTCCAGAAAAACATCATCTTTTTAATTGGCATTCCAGCCACTTCCATGTAATCTCAGAAATCCAATACAGCTATGCTACTGTGTAACGCGAGCTCAGTCTCAACATTCAAGTCAGAACGTGACTTTTCCATCACTTCCTCTCTTCTTGAGAGAATCTTGCAGAGTGGCAATGGCAGATGTAGTTAAAAGTAGCCCCCGACGTTCTGGAATAAATGTAATTAATTCATTAAATTAATGAATAATAGTTTAATTCACGCTACAGTGCTGCCACTTGTAGCTTCGTAGCTTCCACTTATATATCCCTCTATACAGAAGGAAGCCTTGAAAATGCTGAGAAAAATACTCGTTTGCTTCTCCTGCATGGCAGCTTATTATTGATAAAAATCAGATCTGAGCAAAAAAATCTGAATTTAAAAATGAGTCTTGTATCAAAAAAAGCAAACTGCAGCCTTTATGTGCTTCAAAATTAATTACTAGCTAGTAAAGAGATGGCTCACCGGTGCTGTGGATGGGACGTTGATGCCAGCCCTGGCCAAGAACTAGAAAATGCTTAACTAGTGTTAAGGTTCACAATTGAGGAAGGAGAGTACACACCACCCATGGTCCAGAAGCTCTTGGTCAAACAATGATTTTAATGAACACACGTGTGGGAAGACACTCTGTACGCAGACAGCCAGTAGTCCTCGACTCAATCAAAGCATGAACAGATATTTTATAGCATCAGGGTTTGATTTACTGACGCCCCTTCATGCGTCACAGATACATTTTATACATAGATCAGACTTTTAACCCAGAAGATCATCTTCTATTTTCATGGCTGGTATTTTCCGTTCTTATCTTAAAGTGAATTGTTCCTCTTTCTTGCCGAGACACTTTTGCAGTTACAACCAGACATGACTAATCTCTCCTCTAAATAAATCTAACTAATGTGTGTGTATGTGTTGACCTCACATGCTCTTTGTGTCACCTCTTCACCTACTGTCTGTGTCTCGTCCTCAAATGCTCTTTCTCAATTCACCTGTTGCACTTCTGACCTTTTACCAGACCAGAAGCTCACTGAGACTATGTGTATGTCTTCTACTAAATAAATGTTTTAACCAAGAACCTCTACTTAAAAGCTTAATATAAAATGATCTGATATATAAGTGTTTTGTAAGCATGTATTGCAATTCCTTCTATGGCTCCAAGTCACTTGCACAATAGATTGTCCGGACATCGCGCCGAACAAAGCTTCCGACCCCCAATTAATTGACCGAGCTCCAACTCTTTAATAAGCACAGATATGCATTGTGTATAAAATAGTCATAACTGCTTAAGGCCTTCTTAAAGCTATCTGTTACATTGTTAAAGCCTCGTCTTAGCCTGCGGCTCAAAATAACTTCCACTTCTGCAAAACTCTCCAAGCCTGTTTCCTGTCCTGTTACTTTTAGCCTTTCTGAAAGACACACTGTTCAACCCCTGAATGCAATATAAACTCCAGATTATATTATTAATGCAATGGTAATGATGACAATTATTTAGCAATAGCCGTAAAATAATTTCCCTGCTCCACACTCCCTCTCTCGACCTCTGGAACACCAGAGGTCGCAATACATTGTGTCCTCGCTCAGACCCTCTCTGGTGGTTCAGCAGGCCTCGAGATCTCCAGGATCCTCGCCCCTCCTGTGGTCGCTGAGATCTTCTGCAAAGGAAACAAAACACCTTTTCCTGCCTCTCCCTAACTTATCCTTTTTGGGACTCTATAATCAAAAGCATGATCCTAATTATGTTCTTAACTTATTGACTCGTATTTATGTATATTCTTCAACGTTCCTCATCACTTTAAAACTCTTTAAGCCCTGCTTTCACGTCCGGTTGCTCGCTCTATTTTTCCCTTATCTGATCATCAACATCCTGTGTACAAATTGTCGCTGCTGCAAGTTCCTCTACTCTAAAAGATCCAAAAGAAAACAACCACTTTAATCAATTAAGTTTAAGCATATAAGCAATTACTCCTGCATAAATTTCATCATAGCTAAATGCTGCCTAAAAACAACTCCTATGTGTTAACTTCATTTTAACCTCACATTTCCTATGTTATAACCTGTTTTTGGTATAGCCTTTTTATTTCATTTGCTCCCTTTAATGTAACAATACCTTCTAATTCTAATTTATCAGACTTAACCAAAATATATGCTTTCCTTCCTCTTTGGTCCTTCTTTAAGTTCAGTTAAAAGCTAAATGAATTTGAGGCCTTTTGCCTGGAATCAATACTGTCATGTGTGTTTCTTAACTCTGTAAGCGTGTGTCTGTAAGCGTGTGCAATCCTTCAATAACTTCAATAACTCATATCAAAAAATGCAATATGTATAAAAATCATTTCTATTTACAAGCTCTCCCCTTTATCCTAAAAATACCTCCTATGTAATATCTGTATGTGTAAGCCTACATTATAACCACTACTTCTAGAAATCAAAAAGAAATCAAAGCTGTTCTACTCCTTCAACCCTCACTAATTTTCCCTCTAAGAATTATTCACAGCTTTGAAAAACCGGCATTGTATCTTCTAAACAGGATTCAGTTCTGTCATGGTCCTGGGCCATGTTGGTCCAGTATTCTTGGTTCCTTGTATTTTCGCTCCTTATTTAGGCCAGGTTTTCTGAGGTGTCCTGTTGTGGTGTTCCCTAAGTGTTTTTCCCTTTGTGACTCTTACCCCCTTGTGCCCCTCTGTGTATTTATGAGCTCTCGTCTCTCTTTGTGTTTATTCCATGTTTCCCCCAGCCTGTTATGTCTGTGTTCTCCCCGTGCTTTCTCTCCTCCTGTCTGAACCTCTGTGTACTTCCTGTTTTACTTTGACAGTCTCTCGTCAGTATGCGTAATTTTGTGTTCACTCCTGCCCTGTCTCGTTATGTTTATCAGTGTCACCTGTGTTCCCCACCTGTGTGTAATCTCCCTGTGTTCTCTGGGTGTATTTCCCCGGACCTCCCTGCATCCTCGTTTCTGGTTTGTGTTATTAGCTTACCCAGTTTAGGTTTCCGGTTTCTTGTTTTTCCACCAGTACAGTTTTGTGCCCACCGTTGTAAATAAATATTCACCTGCACCAGAGCTGCCGCCTTTTGGGTCCTTTTCTACAACTCCACACGGCTTGCCTCGCAAACCGTGACAAGTTCACTTTTAATCCTTTAACCTTAACTTAAAAATAACAGTTTCAGTTTTACCATATCCAAATGATCAAAAACCCCAAAAGTCCTAAAATGATCCTAAATTATTAAACAATTAAATTAATAAACCCTAAACCCCCCTTTATCTTGATACATTTCATGTGTCAAGATACTATACAAAACTTAAAAATGCTCAGTTTTCCCCACTCATGATCCAATCTATGTCATAAAAATAAACTTAAAACAGAACAGTTATCAGTCATGTGTTTCTACAATTAATGGTAACTGAGTTACATCAAAAAATATTTCCCCTTTAGCATTTGGCATTCTCCCAACAATATACTATAATCCCATAATCTAACCCCAGTCAACAAATTTTCTCTGGTAAAAACAATTGTTTGTCCACATTAATTCATCCTCACTCACATGCAGTCACACATTCACTCACATGCAGTCACACCATGTATTTGCTGATAGTGGAGCTTCCCGCACGATCAGATACTCCACCCTCAGCAAAATGAGCTCAGTCATTTTTTATTTTCCATAGGAAAATATTTCTTTATGCTTTTGGACTGGATTAACTCGCATAAAATCCTTTTTACAGGGACTTACGACCTGAATTGTCCCCAGGTAGCTTTTTCCTCAGCCAATTGTAATCTGGAAAGCCCCCCTTATATTTGCTCTCCCCGAGAATTTGTCAGCGCTGTTGCAGGCCTGCTTAGAACAAAAATGAGAAAAAGAGAGCTGATTATTAGCTCACAAAACACAAAACAAAATCACCTGAGAGGTTTTCTTTAAGTGCACTGTTACAAAATAATGGGCCCAATTTTTTAGACATGTCCATGTTTCCTAAAACTCCCTCTATTAAAAACAAAAACAACAACCCAAACCTAACTGACAAAATCAACCCATCACCACAACAACCTTAAACACACAAGTCTTGCCACCACATAATTTCACCTCCTCAATACACCGAAAGTCTCATTAAAACCACACAATTTGCACACAAAAATCACCCCCTTATGCTCTTAAATTCAGCATAAGACCCCTTACGACATCATATAATCACTAAACTATAAATTCCCTACCCCAATCTGCACTTTTCTTCTCTGCTATGCTTCCTCTTCTGAAAGTCACTTCCTCAGTCACACACACACACAGGAAGTTCCTTCGTCACCACTCACTCCAACTAATTTGCATACTGAGTCATCTCTCAATGAGTTGCTGTAACAACAGAAACATATGTTTAAACATCACCAACTCATTAAATCATTTTATTTCTTTCTACAGTGATCACTGGTTTTGATCACTCAGTACGAGAGAGCACTCCTAAGTCACTCTTTTAAAACTACTTTAATCACTTTTTATTTACATAACTCACTTCCTTTGTCATATGGCTTCGTCTATTCCTCAATTACAAACTCAAATGCATTTTATTAAACATTCACACCATTGTATCATTCATACAAAATAGCAAGCTGTTCTTCATTGCATATGTTTGTGTTCTTGGCCAGGTTTAATCAGTGTCTATGCATTAAACTCCATGAGCTTGTCTTGTCTTTATAAGGTTAATGCATTTTCTGTTTGTGTGTGTGAATTTGCATATGTTGCTTTTGCAGTGTGTCAGACTCCTGCACAATTCTCCACTTAAGACGTCAGTTTCTTTCCCAAATTTACTAACCCAAATTCTGATTTCCTACCTTAAATAGCAGCATTCCTTGTCCTCAGCCAGAAGGTAGGGCTCCACTTGCCACTTACCCCCTCTGCCTCAGCCCAGCGGCTTTACCCTTGAGGTCCCGTCTTCTTCCCTTCATCTCACCCGTGAGTCTGAGCTCACCGGGACTGAGTGAGGCCGAGTAATCGTGGCTGTGCCTGCCTTAGGTTGTCCCAGGGTTTCGAGGTGGGATCTTACCCGTCATGGGCTATCCAGCCTTCCATACTCGCCTGATACGGGGCCCAAGTGGGCAGGGGAGGGAACACACTGGCTCTGGAAATTAAAGGAGTGTAAGCTGCTTCCTTCATTGCATCTTATATTAAACTATCTCACTTCTGACTCCTTCCTAGAATAATTTCACATATGGCACTTTGTGTATGTGTGTTTTCTATTCATTAATGTAATTGTCAGTTATTTTCTCTCTTCATTTTACTTTTTATCTGTTTGTTTGTGACGTTCTACTTTAGTTCTACTAAATCTTGACGTAAAAACAATACACCCTTATTTCACGCACACACTCTGCATTTTGCCTACGCACACACTTCTCTCTCAGACTTCCTCTGTTCACACACCACCTTGCACTCACTCTACTATCAACTTTCATAGTGTTATTATTATTTAGTATTTTGTACACCTCACACAGAATCATTCAAATCGAGTACTCACAGCATTCACATCACAACCTTCAACTTTCACTTTCAATCCTGCAAGACGCAGAGATGGACATCTCCTTCACCTAACATAAAACTAAATTACCATATCAACATACAATTACTGAAATTCAAACTCAAATACACCGTCTGTTTTAATAAAGTCAAAGAGTAAACAGGTGTACCAAGTGTATGTACTTATGTGTTTTTAAACTGAAAGAAAAAGAAACTCAAACTCTTATAACATCACTCATGCCTCTCTCAAATTAAAAACACTTTCAAACTTTAAAACCTCCTACTTTACATCACCAAAGAAATACCTCTCACACCTTTATTCATCATTTAAAACCTTCTAGTCACCGCATTCACACACTTAAACTGTGACCAGAGTTGAGGAATATAACTCAAAACACACTTTCCTAAGAGTATTTTAGACATGCTTGTCATAATCAAAAAGAGCAAGTCAAAAACAAACAAACGAAAAATTGAAACCTCCATTAATTCTCACCGCACACACAAGAAATTGAAAAAATAAACCACACCAGCAACTAATGCTGGAGAAAAGTTACTACTGCAAGTAATGTGTTAGTCTTAAATATATACAGTGCTCTCAATATATTTATATATCTGCATCCAAACTCAGTCGATTACTATACATCCACTACGGCAACTCAAAACTTTATTTATAGTCCTCTAATGAACATAAATGGCATTTGAAACACACACTCAACAATGTTTGCAGCAGTATATGTAAAACCAACTGTGGTTTAAACAGTTCACTGCTTACTAATTTGCATTTTCACACTCACACACACACCGTCTAAAATAGCAGCAAGCAGTCAGTGCATTGCTGACTCGACACACAGCCTCCTCTCACACCAAACTCTCTTATTTTATATTACAAAGACGTCTTATATTTACAATCACTGTCAGATCTGTCAGCTTTAGCGCCTAACCAATTTCGAAAAATTTAAGTTAACGGTCCAACCGAAAAAGTCCAACTTTTTTGTAATCAATTAACCAGTATCTGTCCAACAGTTTCTGGCCTCATCTCTAAAGTCCCTAACACAATTTAAAAGCGTCAACCAACCCAAACTTTGCCTGAAGCTCTATTTTTGGCATTACACAGCCAAGGCTTACCCTGAAGTTTTAAGTTAAAGTTACACGCCCGAAGTCCAACTTCTTCTGACCAAAAAAGCGCAGGTACCGTTCCAAACGGTAAGGAGACTCTAACTCCTAGTTATTCTGGAGTGCCCCAAGCTCCACAGTGACCAACTGACTATCCCTCTTCGAGGACAATGCCTAAGCGTCCTTGGCATTGGCAAGCGTTACCTCTGAGCACTGCGCTTCCTAGAACCCCCTCGGTTCCGTTCTAAGATAATTTATAATACTTTGGAACAACAGTAAAACACCCAACAAAGTGTAAGACTGAAGCAGGTCCAACCTTATAACCAAAAAATAACCAAATTCCCTAAGATACTAAAATCATTGAGCAGTCCAACTGCTTACCACCACGGTCCAACCGTATTAAATCCTTTTAGCGGTCCAACCGCATTCAATCATTACCAGCAGTCCAACTGCTTTTAAATCCTCAGTACTGTCATGAGATTCTCATCAAAATCAAAGCAGACATTTACCGGCAACTTTTACTGAATAGACATTTAATTTTATCATCCAATTCAGCACACTTCGGATAAAATCAACAGGCCTGTGCCTACCTCTTTTTAAAGGCGCCTGTCCCCTCAGTTTGGTTGCCGGGTCACGCCTGCCTGTCTGACCACAACGGACCATACATCACCGTCTACACCTCCAATCCTCCCTCCTCAACCACCGGACGAAGCCCCCAAATGTTAAGGTTCACAATTGAGGAAGGAGAGTACACACCACCCATGGTCCAGAAGCTCTTGGTCAAACAATGATTTTAATGAACACACGTGTGGGAAGACAACTCTGTATGCAGACAGCCAGTAGTCCTCGACTCAATCAAAGCATGAACAGATATTTTATAGCATCAGGGTTTGATTTACTGACGCCCCTTCATGCGTCACAGATACATTTTATACATAGATCAGACTTTTAACCCAGAAGATCATCTTCTATTTTCATGGCTGGTACTTTCCATTCTTGTCTTAAAGTAAATTGTTCCTCTTTCTTGCCGAGACAACAAGGACGGTTCCTCTTTTACCGAGACACTTTTGCAGTTACAACCAGACATGACTAATCTCTCCTCTAAATAAATTTAACTCATGTGTGTGTATGTGTTGACCTCACATGCTCTTTGTGTCACCTCTTCACCTACTGTCTGTGTCTCGTCCTCAAATGCTCTTTCTCAATTCACCTGTTGCACTTCTGACCTTTTACCAGACCAGAGGCTCACTGAGACTATGTGTATGTCTTCTACTAAATAAATGTTTTAACCAAGAACCTCTACTTAAAAGCTTAATATAAAATGATCTGATATATAAGTGTTTTGTAAGCATGTATTGCAATTCCTTCTATGGCTCCAAGTCACTTGCACAATAGATTGTCCGGACATCGCGCCGAACAAAGCTTCCGACCCCCAATTAATTGACCGAGCTCCAACTCTTTAATAAGCACAGATATGCATTGTGTATAAAATAGTCATAACTGCTTAAGGCCTTCTTAAAGCTATCTGTTACATTGTTAAAGCCTCGTCTTAGCCTGCGGCTCAAAATAACTTCCACTTCTGCAAAACTCTCCAAGCCTGTTTCCTGTCCTGTTACTTTTAGCCTTTCTGAAAGACACACTGTTCAACCCCTGAATGCAATATAAACTCCAGATTATATTATTAATGCAATGGTAATGATGACAATTATTTAGCAATAGCCGTAAAATAATTTCCCTGCTCCACACTAGCCATATATATATGAGAGTATGTCAGTGTTGTGTGACTGAGGTTTGGGGTGAGGTGGAGTTGTTTTCGCTGGCTTTCATGCTTTTTCTAAACTACATAATGCACAGAATTGTAGTCCGACAGAAGAGTAAGCTAGTACACGCTAAAAAGGCCAAGCATATAGCGTGGTAGCGTTACATCTCGGTTACTGCACCCAGGATAAGATGTTGAATTTCTCCCAGCATGGCAAACAAAAGCACGATTTCGACTGCTGGCTGTGGATGCACAGTGCAGCTCGGGCTTTCTGCGAGCTGCTTCCATGAGTGAACGAGGGAGATGTTGCATGGGACGGGAGAGGGAGGGAATGATTGAGTTGAGCACATTAGAGACAGTTACAATGAGGGGCATCCATCTGTTTTGGTGCACGGCGGGTAACCTTGAGGCTGTCAGAGCGTTCCCAGCATCCACCCTGTAGCCCTCACAGGCTGAGCCCAGCCACAGACACATCCATCAACACATGTTCTTAGACACATTTCAGCTGCACCAGCAACACATACAAATCACCCAATCAATACCTTGAACACACAGCCTGAACTGAAGGGTTTCGATCGGGAAGATTTTTTTTCTTTTGCAGGTGTGTAAGGTGCATGTTTGCTTTGTTGTAGTTAGAGTATTAATTTCAGATTTGCATCACATTGTCACATGCACACATACACAAACACACACATATAAAATATATAAACAAAATATACAACACTAAGATAAATGTGGATGTTTCGCTGCTGTTCACCAAGCAGCAAAACAGCAGTAAAGAGCTTCAGTTAAATGAGTGCATATAAACGGCCAACTAGCTTAATGCACAGGACTGCACTCCGCCATCTTGCTTGTAGTCACAGGAATGGATTTATGCACACTAATACAGACTGCTCATGGAGCAAACATACACGGAGCGAGCTTGGCTTTAAAATTTATTTAAGTTTTGCATCATTTTAATGGGGTCTTATCACACATATACAAATAGACATGTATGCTGCTGCTGTTTTGCTGCTCTCCTCTGTCTGAGGCTCTCTGAGGCTGTCTTAATTCTCTGCTAAAGATGTTGTTACTGCACTCTAATTTTGCATAGCAAATATTTCTTAGCTGCTATAATAATGCTTAAAATGTCACTTAATGAACTCCTAATGAATACTAATCATTCAGATTGTTACTTTACCAAAATTTTACAGCCTCTATTCACTGCTTTTGCAGCTGTTATGGCTATTAAGGCATTAATTTGACTCCCATGATTATTTAAGCTCTTAAGTGTGTTTGGCTGGACTGCAGATGGTAGCGTGATTGCATTTTCTCTCATTGCTGCATTTGTCTGTTTTTGGGCAGGCTTCCTAAATTTTCTTTTTCCATGTGTCCTGTTTTTGTACAAATACCTAGTGAGCTTTAGTTTACGTATGTGGTCACAAGGGGTTGCGGATGAAGTTGTTTGTTTACCTAACAGTGGGGAGGATCAATAGGAAGCTTCTCATCACTTTCTTTCCTCGCTACACTCAACAAATGCTTGTGCAGTGTGGCGGATGGTTTGGAAAGGCCACACAAATTCAAGTTATTTGTCACTGGCCGACAGCATCCCCACTCTGTACTCAATTGCAGCAGCGAGTGTCTGCAATAACCCTCTTTCCTCCCTGCTGCTGAGGCTTCACAACACCAGTTTAGCAGATTGTGGATCAACAAGTAAGGTGAATTAGTCTGATTCTGTTCTATCACTCTGTTGTTCTCGTTCTCTCCCCTTTTCTCAGCAGTGTCATCACAGTGTCACAGTCTCTCCACTCCAAGCACTTCATGGACTTTATTTAATCAGAAACCAGGAGAACTGGATATATGTTTTAATTTGTGTTCTTCTCAGAGTCGATCTGTATGTCACACTGGGTTTAAACCAGGCTTGGATAGACTTGAAAATAAGTCGTACTGTATGTCTGATTCCTACTGACACCTTTGCACACAGGCGTTTACAAGGTCCTCTCCCTTTCAAATAATTCTTAGCACCTGGTTTTGCAATTAGAAAGGAGCGATTTCAACCAGAGGGCAGTTATTCAGTCAGTTCAGTTGCCATAGAGAGGTCACTTAGTTATTGCATCATTGTGGGAGGAAGCAGTTTGGCCCTTCAAGCTAAAACAAGAAAGAATTGGCCAAATTGCGCTGGCTGATAGCTTACAGCCATTAATTTTAACCATTTAACAGCTCTCAACAAAAGAACCCCTGAAGGGCGCTCATATGGCGAATACAGTTCTTTGAGAAGAAGGCCAGGGCGTTTAGTTTCCATGTGACGAAACTGATGGTTTTCATCAGGTACAGTAGGCATTTTAAAAGCCAATTACCTCTGACATTTTTATTTTCAAAGAACTGACAGTAAACTCTCCAGAGTGTGCAAGAGTTCAACGCACAGGAAGAGCTGGATGTACGGGATGCACTTACCTCAGTCTAACGACCCTGAAACAACAAAGACTGTGATCTAAATGTATTCAATAAGAAAAGAAATATATAAACTGTCAAAGCATTTCTTTGCATTTTAGCAAATTGCCTCCTTTATGCTAATCACAGTAGGGAAAACTGTGTTTCACACAGCAGCACACACAAAAATGATTGCAACCATGTAATAATGATTGCATGTGTAATGAACTGTAGCAACAGGTTTGCTTTAAAGATGCAGAGCATGTCTGTGACCCTTTGCAGTCAGTTGCAGTTGATGTTTCACAACGGCAATAAAGTAGCAATTAGACAAAGTCTGTCTGCTATTAGTTTGTGAGCGTTTAGCGTCACGAGACACGTCACAGATAAGTTGCACAGACTGACTCTGATTGGTTGCAACATGTTTGCAGATTAGATTACAACTGTTTACAGACCTTCATCAGTTTGTTTGAGAGTGACTGCCGTCAGCCTGAGTCAGACCACAACTGTTTGGTGGCAGGTCGCCTCCCACCTGGCAACCTGTGCAACTGCCTTGCGATTGAAATTCGTCACTCAGACCTTTGGGCCATTAATTTTTCTGTCTCCTTCAATCACAAAGAGGCTGCTAGGTCCTATTTTCACTAGTGTGACTGAGACGTAATGTTTGGTCATGAGGTCTCATCATATTGCCTTGAAAATGCACATTAAAGATCCTTCATTTCTCAGCTGGCCTACCTCGAAATAGAGCAAGTTAGCCATCTTATCTTATCTTGGTAATATGTTAAAATCAGGGTTTTGCAGCATACAAATGTCACTTTCTTGGTTTCCCTTGGCTTTCACTATTTTTGTAAACATACATAATGTAGTGGGCTTATACATAGGAAGCATTAGAAGGCTAAAGGATCTCAGGCTGACATCCTATGTTGTCCTCACCCACACGAACAGCATCAGCATCTGTTAGTTTTGCTTTGAGTGTAACTTTTCAAATTTGATGTGACCCTGGGGCTGCAGTGTGATGACTTCTACTCAGATCTATTTATTGTTTTGCAGCCAATCCTTAAAAGACCCAGGTTTGTTGTCGAACACCCACACAATTCTCTTTTATTATTAATAAAGAGGATATGGGATTACTGTACTGTAGTGATTCGTATTTCAGCATGCTTTCTCTTTGCCCTTTCCAAAAAATAAGATCAAGCAGATTGAGATGGTTCATTCACCTGTTGGATGCTATGTTGTGTTCATCATGTGGATTTCTAGCACTCCTTTCTGGTACTCAGTTTATTGAGGATATTCCTTTTTGGTATCTGAATCTCACACACACACAAACTGGGGATGACTCATGTTCTATAACCGACATCTGACCAAACACTGCTTTAGTAGTTTAAAGTTGAGAAATACCACATGCTTAGTGCTTCATGTTCACCTCCTCATAATTATCAAGCTCTCAGCTCAAGTTCTCGTCCTGTCTTTGCCTATGCTTTTTTTTTTTTTATTCCTCTTTTCCTCAGCCTCTTTGCTAGATGTCAGCAATTACTGTGTCAGCAGCTTCCCAGTTCCTCACTTAGACCCCTAAAAATGGCACTCACAGACTTTTCACTGTAGATTTTACACTGAGGTGCCACAATATTAAACTATGTAGGTTCCCTTTCTGCCAGCAGCCCCGTTGACACCTTGGAGGATAGACACAAGGCTGTGGTTCTTCTGGGTCTTCTGGATGCCGGGTTGGGGCATCTGTGGATTGTGGATCCCGTGCACCGTGTAGATGTACATTTAGATCGGGTAGATTTGGGAATTAGACGAGGGAATTTGGAGGCCAGGTGACTTTATCTGAAGGGATGTTTTTTGTGGTAGCATTTTAAAGACTTGCCCACAAACATCCCTGAGCATTTCCATTTTAATAGAAGGGTCAGTGTTTTGGGGTTGAGTGTGAGTTAGATGGTCAAAGGAAGGGGTCTAGGTGTGTGAAACCCCGTCATCCTAGACTGGTTTTTGGTATGGAGGAAAAAAAAAGAGCTAGAGCATGTATTTCTGGGCATGTAAAGCTTCTGTTATCTTTCCTGTAATGAAACATTACCTTTTTATATTTTCATATATTTCCACTAAAGTGGCTCATCTTCAGCGTGCTTTAGGAATCATGACATGAAAAAAGCTTCCTCTCTAAAGGTCATCATTTATATTCATTATACTATGGCCTGGATGAATAAGTAATCCTGATTTGCTCAAGGGTTGTTGATTAATTTCACATAACAGCACTCTTACATACTATACTAAGTCCTTGTCCTTTTATTCTTTATTATCTAAATTCATGTACCTTGTTCAGGTATGGCTGCTGCTCTAGAGCAAAGGAAATGTGGATTCAGATGAATGTCGGCGGTTCCAAACATGCATATGACCACAATCAGACCTGAGTTTTGTCTTTGGACTGGAAATACATTGAGTATGAGTTACTAGAATTCACTGACAACAGTTTGCAGACAACAAAAATAAGCTAGTTAACAAATTAGCACTCATATATGTTTAGACTTTAGTTGAAAATGACTTTTAATTTTTATCTGATTATGTCTAACTCTTGTAATGTTGCCCAGTTTCTGTTCTGGCTGTGTATTCTAAATCACACAATAAATGATTGAGTTGAAATTTTTAGAGAGAAGATGAACAGAATAAGTAGCAGTAAAATGATCAGCCATAGCTTTGCCCGTGTTTTACCTTCTCTGTATTTACGTTTTAGGGACTAATGGAAAATAAGTAAACCACATTGTGTGTGCAGTTGTCATATTCATAGCAGGGCCCTGCTACAGTACAGCCCAGTCACAACCCTGCACATAATATGAAAGCACCCTCTGCTCCTCAAAGTTACTGCACCTTTCTTGCTTTCCATAGGTCTTCTTCTCTCTCGCACACACACACACACACACACACACACACACACACACACACACACACAAATAGGACACTGATGCCATTTAGATTAGTATCCCATGTGACCAATGCTGACACGAATTTGCTGGGTGACAAGGGACCCAATTACAGCAGAGAGCTGATCGTCCACGGACCAACCGTTTCAAATTGTCTCCCAGGCGTCAAGCAGAGGGAACAGGAAAATGTGTATTATTGAATGTGTGTGTGTGTGTGTGTGTGTGTGTGTGTGTGTGTGTGTGTGTGTACTGTATTTGTCTGTAACTGTGTCACTCTGGTTTCACATCTTTGAGAGAGAGGCTAGGATAAACACCAGGGTCAAATACATCACTGTGGCTAAGAGTAACTCAGAGTGACTGCTGTCAGTCTTGAGATGACAAATACAAGTTATGAGCTGACACACACACAGACACACACATGTGCACACACACACACCTTGCATTGCTATGTGGGCTTACTCATTGACATTATGCATTACTTGAGCCTCTTACCTTACGTTAACCATAATAACTCAACACCTAACCCTGAAGCTCAACCCTAAACCAATCTCTAATCTTCACCTTGAAACCAAGCCACCTTGAAAAAGCAGTCCAGGTCCCCACTGTGACACAAGTCGCCATGAGTTAGTGTCCAAGCAGGTTAAAGGCCCTGCAATACACACACACACACACAAATGTACCCACTTTAGGTGGTAGTGCGGTGCCAGTGTGCTCTTTCAGCCATGATTAGTGTCTTGGTAACTTTTTAAGAAGTAAGAAAAAAGAGGGGGCTGGAGGGGGTCATCATAAGTTTATCGCTGTTTTTACAAAGCAAAAAGAGGCACACTGCTCTGTTAGTTGGCATGTTTATACCAGCTGGGCCTCGCAGACGAAAAACGTACTCTCTCGGTTCAAATTTGAAATGTTAATCTTTTCTGCTAAAAAGCACTGCTTCAATATAACGAGCAATTTCCAAAGGTCACGACGATGCAGTGCAGAGTAATCATCGCGTCAGACACAACATTACGCTGCTGAGGTCCTTTGTATATATCATTTTGTTTAACCGCTCTCTCGCTTTTCTCTGCTTGACAGCTATCTTAACCAAATCTAGCTCAGCGCATTGATCAGTTGGCCTTTAACGGCCAAACAAATACTTCCTGTGGTGACATAATTGATTGTAATCAATCTTTCTCGGCTGCAGCTGTCCGGCGTGCTGCTGGCTCGGACTCGAGGGTTGCATTGCGACGGTTAAGCCGAGCGTCTTCGGGTTTAGGTGTTTTGCATTTACATGCTCTGTGCACGCTCACTTTAGCAGCTGTGCCGTCTTTGTTCTGTCTCGGGCTATTTTCAAACCTCGTTCACTTCAACACGCAGCCTTCTCCTCTGCCCCACTTCTTCAAATGTCTCTGCGGCAACGTGAACCCCGCGCTCTGCAAGTACCGTTTGTTTTCCCTCCTCTCCGCCTTTGCTTCGGTGAATCGAACCTCCTTCTCACTGAAACGTCTGCCAGGATAAAAGTGTCTCCCATCGCCCGGGTAATGCTTTTGAAAGGCCTTGCGTGCATATTAGAGGCAGGCTCGGGGAGCACACTGGGATGTCATATGTGCCGTCCTGGCATGAGACAGAACGGCTGAGGGAGCCAGAACGTCCTCCCTCCTCCCCTGTCTTCCGTTTACTGTTGCTCCACACTGAGCTGACTCACCTCAGCCGGGCCGGGGTGTTTGTTTGTTCTAAATAATTATTTTACAAAAATGGTGCAGGTAATACACTTTCGGCTGGTTTTATTCTGCTCAGCGAGCGGCTGACAGTGATGGTGGTGGTTTCCCTCTTTATTATTCACCATGTAGTGTGTGGTGAATGCGTATGTGTCAGTGAGACTGGCCCCAGGCTTTTGCCAGCCCATTACTCCCTCGCTGTTCTACATGTGTGTGTGCGCGAGTGGGCTGTGTACACGGCCCTTACTGATTGTCTGCCCGTCGTAGGGACCCTCATTACCGCCCCCACACTGTCACAAGCATCTGCTTCCCTCCCTCTTTCTTTTTCTCCGCCTGCCATGCACTGCAGTGGGCTCCTAGCATCCGCTGCTCTGTTCTGACACCCAGTGAAAAAGAGATTGGAAAACACATAAAGAGTCTATATCAAACAATGAGGCAGAACTCACATGGGGGGAACATGGAAAGTAGGAACACATGAGTGTGTCCAAGCTGAAAGTGTCAGCAGGTTCTTGGCAGGGAAACAGACCTCTTATCAGACTCTGAGTGCTAGTCCCTAGACGGAGATCGGTCTGTGGCCCTGGTTCGACCCTTGCCAAGCAGGTCCTTCACCACATGTGACCCCTCAGAGATAGGCGGCTTTTACAGTGATCTATCTCACAGCCTGGCATGGAGGAAGGTCAGGGCCTGAAGAGGAAGAAGAAGGTCTGTGTGAGGCAGAAGAAAGGCAGGCAGAGAGAGAAGGTATAATGAGTGTTTCAGAATTATCCTGGCTCACACAGAGAAAAACAGCAGTATGTGTTACTAATGATTTGTTCGAGTAAAGCCCAGCGAGAGGGGAAAAAACCGCGGAAAGGGCACAGGAGATGGAAAATGAAGAAGAGGATGGAGGGGAAGATTTTTCTCAGAGCACAAATTGGAAACATGGCTCTTTCTTTTGGTCTCTGTTATTAGGGATTACAGTGACAGGCAGACACTTGGAAGGCTCAGTTTTGTCAGCGCTCAAAGTCTTGACAGCTTACGGATTTGCAGACGAATACGAGTAATATCCCTTTTAGATGAAATATTGATTTAGACATTTTGAAAGTGATCAGCTGCATATTGTCCTAACGACGCATCAAGTAGCATCCTTCTAATCCCTTACAGAGAAGCATGCTTACGCCACTTTCAAACTTGTTGATGCGCCTGTGAATAATAAATGTAGCACGTAGCATGTTCATTCACACGTTCATGTACATATTTAAAAAGAACGATACACACGTACTCGTTTCGTTTTTAACTGCTTAAGACCGGAGTGATGGAACGTCCTACTTTAAACATGTGCTCTTAAACCTACGACAAGATAATTATTTAACAACCTCAAGGGGAAAGCCATCCATTATCATATCTGCAGCTAGCATTGCTTTCTGCTGCCTCCGTGGTGGTGCGGGTCTGTTTAACTTGGGCTAATTCTTCAGAGATGCAAAATGAAAGTGATTAGTCTTGCCCGGAGACTTGGTTGTTTTTTTTTGCATTTGCAGAGATGTAAAGCCTCTAGCTTTTCTGCTTGCTTTTTGCCACTCCTATCTGTATCCTCTTGCACACTCTAAATCTGAGAAGGAATAATTGATGGGGAGATGATATTGCTTTTTCCCAGCTGTCGAATCACAGTTTATTATAGCGCTCACTATACAGTAGCCAATTATCACATGGCACAGTTTCACACCTGTTTAAGACACACACTTGTTTTTTTTTATCCTGACGGCGTCTAAACGTCTCAGCTTCATGAACAAACTGATGTTACTGGGTCTGATCCAGCAACATTTACATATCACTTTCACCACAGCTCTAGTCTGAATGCATTCAGTCACATTAATGGATAGGCCCGTATAAAATACGAGTGCACTTGTCTCCAGTGCATCTTTGTGAGCTGCACATCACTGTTTTGACCCTGAAGCTCTATAACACAGCGCTCCTTTATTTAAAGAAAGCAGTCGCATGTAATGAACATGCTTTATTCTCTACATGCAGCATCAAGAATTTGCACATTTGCAAACTGTTCGACATGCATGTGCAAAACACACACTGGGTGACGTTACATGAAGGAGAAGCACAAAGAGGTCGACTGCCATATTTCATCTATGTAGTTTTCTGTCTTTGTCTTACAGATTGAAATCCTTCTAAAGTACAGGGTGGGCCATTTATATGGATCCACCGTAATAACATGGGAATGGTTGGTGATATTAAAGTCCTGTTTGTGGCACATTAGTATATGTGAGGGGGCAAACTCCTCAAGATGGGTGGTGACCATGGTGGCCATTTAGAAGTCGGCCATCTTGGATACAACTTTTGTTTTTTCAATAGGAAGAGGGCCATGTGACACATCAAACTTCTTGGTAATGTCACAAGAACAACAATGGTGTGCTTGGTTTCAACGTAACTTTATTCTTTCATGAGTTATTTACAAGTTTCTCTTTGTTCACAGCCATTGACATGTTGAAGAGGTTAACACGTGAGGAGCGGATCAAAATTGTGTTGATATCTGGTGAACGCAGTAACCGGGTCATTGCAGCAGATTTCAATGCAAGACACCCTACGAGACCACCCATCTCCCATGCTACAGTTAGCAAACTGCTTGCTAAGTTTCGTGAAGCCAACCATTCCCATGTTATTACGGGAATCCATATAAATGGCCCGCCCTGTACAACTTTCAAAATATATTGTGTTGTTTGATGTTTTCTCACATTTTTTGCACAGAGCACATGAAACTTGCTGCATCATGACCCACAGGTTTACATTCTGCTTATGGATGCAGTGCTAGAGGTCCATATTCTTATATGTGCACAGCTGGATGTATGCGTGTGATTAAAGAATATTATATATGCGTTTCCCCCTCTGTAATTATTTTTAGATTACAAACGCATCCATCCATCATTTCCTCCCGCTTATCAAATTTAGGGTCATGGTTGGGCTTGAGCCTATCCCAGCCCCGGACAGGTCGCCAATCTGCAGCAATGACTTCAAACCCCGTTCTGAAAGTGGTGGGATTGTTTACACTAAGAAATGGACCATTTAAAAAAAAAATAAGGTAATTTTGAATTAGATGAAGATCAAACGCATCCGGTATTGATTTTGATTATTTTGAACTCTGCTGTCTTGGATCATAGCTGCCTGAGCTTAGCGTAGCACACATGAGTCAGTTCACCTGCTGCAGGTTCTCGTTTGTATGGGTTTCTAGGCTGCAGTAAATCCCTCGAGCAGGTCTGTAGTTGCCAGCTGCAGTCCGGGAAAGTGCAGGTACAGTATGTCCACACACAGAATAAAACTCTCTCTGTGGTAGAGCTGAAAGATAATGAGCTCTGCTAAAACTGCAACCTGGCAAGGAAATTTCAAAATAAGAGCAAGAAGATTGTCATTCTTTCAGTCCCCTACACATAACTGGGAAAGGTTAATATCTGGGCAGCTTGCCCAAAATAGGTCTGTATGTGGAAAACACTGCACTGTGTAGATGTTGTATTTATATCTGTTAGTGTTATTTGCACATAAAGCCATGAGCAAATAACACTAATGTAAAAGTGACCCAGAACGCTGTGACTTTTACAGATTGATGGTGCCAGCAGTGTTATATAGTCCCTGTCTGAAAAGGGCTTGAGTCATAAGTTATGGACATATTTAATGAAACTAAATAGGGGTGTGTTCATGCCCACAGCAATGGACCGGTGTAAGTTTGTATGCACACTCACTTTTAATTCTATATTCCTGGCAGAAGATCAATGCTTTATCGCCTGTATATTATTAGCTGCCCGCTGTTAGTAATGTGATGCATGTTGGTGGTAATGCTGCTTGTCAGACTTGCATTGATTGGTGCATCTTAGGCTCTGAGAAGGATGCGAGACGATGACATCCATTACATGTGACCGTGCTCATTAAACATTAAGAAAAGGAAGAAATCAAAAAGCAGAGCTGGTTCCGTTATGAGGATACTGTGTAACAGGTCAGAGGTCACGATGCAGTTCGACACCACGGCTCATAATTAGGAAGGTACGTAATCAAAGCTGTATGAGTAACCTTGAGAGGCATCAAACGCTGAGCATTAATGGGCTAATAAGTGACCTTAAATCTCGTTTGGGTAAAGTTGGAGTTATATATCCCGAGCAAAGTGCAGGTGACTCTCCCTCCTAAATCATTTTTATAGTTAGTGCCTGATAGTTATCTGATCTTTATCCTTAAGTTTATGCCAGCCGGCGCACAATAAAACACTGCAGACAGATTTATGTGACGGAATAGATAATTACTGTTCTTGCAAAGTGGCCGTGGATACCTTAAAGCAATTTTTTATGCCAACAATGGGAGCTCAGGTTTTGCATCTGCACTATTCTATCACAGTTACACAAAATGCTTCATTTAAAGTTCCAAGAGTGAGAATTAAGTTCCTGCTAAATCCAGAAGATTGGCATTGCAATTACACACCCCTGCACTCGTGTGAAAATAACCTCCTCAGCTGAGGTATTTTGGTGTTCTACCTTGCTAAACTAATGGACTCCTCATCTCATGTTTTTCCCCTTTTTATTTATTTATTTATTTTACATTTTCAGCAATAAGCATCTGACTGAAAATCCATAGATATCAGATTTCTAGTGCCAGATGCAATTCCAACTAGGGCAGCCTGTGCTAAAATTGTATTCCCGGTTGCTTTAAATGAAAGCACCCAGTGTGAATAACAAAAAAAGTGATGATTTTGTATTTCCACTAGCACTGCTGCTATCAAAGCTTCTCTAATCACACAGGACATCCCTGGATGTTGGAGGATTCTAGCGATTCCTTAATCTCTACCTTTGTGATTGGGTGGTTTGAGCAAAGCCACCTGGCTTCTGCTAGCTCGTGCGTGGAGAAACAGCACAAAGATTTTCTTTTTTTGTTTTTGCAGCTGACTGCGGTCTTTTATTGTAGGAACTTTCTCCTCCTTTCTATTCTTTCTGTTTTCGTATTTGAAACTCACAGAGGGGGGCAGACTGTGCCATATATATATTTGTCCTCCCGCTATCACCTCAAGGTGTCACGTGACATGCATTGCCATAAGCAGATAATTCTCACTTTGCGTTGCCTGAAAGTGCACCGTAGCACATGAGCACAGAGTTATGTGGAGCAGCGTTTGTGCGTCCACGTTTTGCAGGTGTTTTTAGAAAGTTTAAGGTTTGAAATACGCAGTGTGAGCGCCGTGCTGGGGGTTAGGAACACGGGGATGTGTGCTCGAATTGCATTTTTACAGCTGTGTGCTGTAAAAACTAATTGAAAAGAAGGGAAGCGGGTGTTCTTTCACTTTGTTGGTGCTACAGTGTCACAAGCGCTGACCTCCAGAGCTTACATCATGATGCTGACCTTCTGCTAACTGCCTCTTTGTACGTTTGGAGACATAATTCCTGGGACCCTCAACAGAGTCAATATGCTCTTTTTCTGCTCCATTTCTGCTCTCCTCCTCTGTGAATCATCGCCGTCGTTATATAAATGACTTTAAAACACATTGAGACACCATCAAGAGAAATTACGCTCGATTCCTGAGTCACGCCTCATTTAATGGGCTGGCTGATTTTGTTTGGGCTCAGCAGTGTTGCTATCCTTCGCATGTTCTGTATCCCCAGGACACATTAGCCCAGCACGTGGCGGCTGTGCGTGCGTGTGCCTTTGTTCACTTTTTACGCAGTTTATTCCAGAGAAACAGGACTGATGTGTGTCTGCTCGAATCCAAGTGGGGTATGTAAATCTCTGTGTATGAGGATTAAATGGTTGAGGGGGCTGCTGTGAACTAAAGCAAAATTTCAGTCTCCCAAGGTTAAGTCTATCTGAATAGTTCAATTTATATTAGCAAATACGCCTGACCTCTTTACCCAGAAATACATACTGATGTGCAGCTTTGTTAGGGAGGATTCTCAGCAAGGGCAAGCTCTCGCAGGGATTTCAAGGATACATAAATGACTCCAGCTGAAAAGCTTGAGGTTCAAAAGTGCAGTTATTGGCATGGATTTTCTGATTTTCATTTTTAAAATGTTGAGTAGTGCCATATCGTAATTGAAATTTCTATTTAAAATTTAACCTGTTTCTTTTCTCCAGTCTCTACAGTCCCAAAACAATAGAACCGCTCCTATTTGTTCTGCTTGGAAACATGTTAAAAGAGTAATGAGCTTTACTTTTAACTCACTGAAATGAAAATATGGTTTCAAAAGATGGAAAGTTGCTTTAGAGTGCAGACACTTATCCCGGGGTTTATTGACTGTGAAGAAGCCAGGGGATGGATAACGTAGCGGAGGTGATTGTTCTGTGATAGCAGCTGATACGTCAAATAAAGTAGGCTGTGTTGTGTGAACACCAGCATTTGATTTAATAATAGGAAACGCAGTAATATATTGTATCCCTCCTGTTTTTCCCCCAATATCATTTGTAGTAAATAAAGCCACTGTGGAAATGCAATTTAGCTTGAAACTTCTGGAACAGTTTTGGTTTGAATTATGTTTTAAAAAACTGCTGTGTAATAACTCCGCTTTAAAAAACCACAACAAAACAGTGTGAATGTAGTAATATTTAATACTTCTACAGGTGTGTACTGTTTTGAGGTTTGGGGCTTTTTTTTACTTTGTTTTCTCTCGACCAGAACAATGTCCTTAGTGCACGTTAGGCTCTATAGGAAAATATCATTTGTGTCACAATAATACAAATTTGGTTGCAGACTGCGACAAATTATTGTGTCTGTGAATTAGAGTTATTTTGGAAATGGTTGCTTCAAAGACCGGGACCAGGTCTGCGACCACTCAAAGCTGCTTATCAAGTGCTCATCAACCTTGTTTCAATAGGAATATATACCCAGAATACAAGCCCCTGCAACCAGTTGAGTCAAGTCCCCTCTTGCAAAGAGACAAGCTGCTCTCATTGGTGCAGACTGACTCAGATTGATTGCAACAAGTTTGCAGTCTGTCTGCATTTCTAAATGAAATGGCAATTATATGCAAACCTCAGCAGTCAGCGTAAGTGCGTGAAATTCAGTGTAATCACTGGATCACATTATTCCTAGGTTGGTGTTCTTTTTTATTTTAGCATGGCTGAGCCTTAAAAAACATAGCATTTCATTAATCTGAATGTAACAAGGGTTTCGGTGATAAAGAGTAAAAGCTTAAATGCTCCCTTCTAAAAGAATGTATAGAATTTTATGACATGTCTTGAAAGGCTCAAAGTGAAAGTATGCTCCGCTTTAGCAGCACTTACATAACTTAAAGTTTTTCATGTTATTATGGTCTGAAGGTTCTTATTTCTGGAACATTTTACTTTAAAAAAGTAACAACAAAAACTTTGACCCTAACAATCCAACAAAGTGATGAAGATCTGTTGAAAACTCTCGTTACAAAGAAGATGTACAGTAGCTCCTAATGTAGAGCAAGTGTTGAAGGCGGTTGCAGAAGTAATAATAAAAGTACAATCAGGCTTTAAAATGTTAAAATGTTATTACAGTTATTACAGTATGAGCAGGTTCACAGGTGGATATTCATGTGTTCATGTGTATTTGATTAGTCTACTTGTGTGGTCCAGCCAAGCAATACTAGCAGACAAAATTTGGAGATGTTACAATCGTCCATTGTTCTCAGACAATGAGTCATCATAGTTTTTGTTTTTTGCAGTCAGGTGTGAAATGAAAGACAGATGCCGTCATTCAATATCAAAAAATAAAATCTGGCTAATACTTCTCACTTAAGTGCAAAATAATAATAAATATATTTTAGACCCTTTGCATAAATAGATCCTCTTTGAGTCACTGACATTACAGTAAGAAGAAGTTCGTTTAAGAAAGTGAATGTTGCATTTCTAAAATTTCGTATACATCTTACTTTCAAACAGCGATGATCACTCACAGACGTCAGAGTGGGTCCTGATTTTTTTTTACTTCTGAGATGTCAGTGTGGATGCGGTCGAGAGCAACTCAATGAACAGCAGCTTTGCTATTAAGTTCAGCTACATCATGTTCCTCTCCTATCTTTTCGGCCTTCTACATCTACTACACTGGGTTCAACTCACTGGGATCTGTTGTGATAGCAGATGAAAGAAGAGATCCCCCCCCGTCATGTCCGCCGCTGCTCTGGAAGCCTCTTATCATCGTGTAGTTTTCCGGTGTAACCGTATCTTCATTTGTGCGTATCGTACGTGTATAGTTGTTGGAAGTGTGTGTTCAGCATTCCAGCAACATTACGTGCTCATGTAACCCTCCAGCAGTGGAGATTGACAACCAAGATCGATACTTGCACTGGGATGTGAGAGTAGGGGCCATAAGGAGGGAAACGATATGTTTAACACATGGAGATCTGACAGATTCAGCACGTTATTTGCCATCTCCATTCCACCCACCCTGCATAATGATGCTAGCAGAATACGTTATGATCTCACACCATATAGTTTGCTTCACATAATTCAAATGGATTTTCCTGACATTAACACAGTGTACCATCCTGTTAGTCACAATACATTTGTTCCAGAATGGCTCGCTGTGGCGGCGCAGCACAATGCTCTCTGTTGTGTTTGCTGTGATGTTTTCGGAACAATATTTGACATGATGCAAAAATATCAGCGCGTTGTAATTTGTGCATTTAGAGGCGCAACCTGCTCCTCTTCCTGTGGAAATTCACAAGCTTCCATTTTAACCTTTGCGTGCCTAACTTCTTAAGAAAGCGCTGCTTTGTGCCTCTTAGCATTCTGCATGGCACAAAGTAGGGAGGAAGCGAGGAGAGTGCCTTATTTGAAGTAAATATTCTGCTCTGTAGTCACAGGTACACCTGCTATGATCTTTTTCCAAACCCAGAGTTGCACTGATTGGGCTTGAACGGGCTGTAATGAGTCTGTGTATGCTCACACGGTGCCAGCAGAGCCTGGGCGCTCCGAGGGGTCTGCAATCAGGACGGCAAACCTGTAATTCTAACTTCTGACTTCTTTGGACTTTGGTGCATGCAGCCGATTCTGTGTACGTCTGTGTGACTGCACGTAAGTGGTGGTTATTACAAGCTGTGTCCTCGCCATTTACTGTTAGGGTAGAGGGGGCGTCTACCGTCTCATTTTGGTCAGCACCCCAATCAGACCTCTCAGGCCAGCTCCTGCAGGGTTACCTGCCCGGAAGGCGCCGTGGATGCACGTTACTGTATGTGTGTCTGACCTCGAGCTCAACCTCCTTCTGTCCGCATCACATAAACACCTCCAGGAACCACAATGCCAATCTGGACGACTATTCATCAATTCCATATCGCGGCCTTGATGAGAAAGGCTTTAATAATACATGTTCGAGGAGATAAAATCAAGGGAGCGAAAATTAATATTCTCTGGGCTTGTCAGGCTCATTTAAGCAAGCCCTGTGTTTTGTTGTGTGGCCTCTGACACAGATGATTGCGTGGGCAGCTATGCAGTTTTTCCTCATAATTACTTTTCACCATGCCGCTCTTGTCCATTGTCAGCCTCAATAAGGCAGAGGTCTATGAAAGAGAAAGCGAGACGGAGAGGCTGAGATATCGGCTTTGAAGCACAACTCTTAATGTTTTCGACCAGACTTCCTCGGTGTTCAAGCGCAGTCCCCTGCCTTAAAAACATTTCACTTTGCCTTTTCTTGCTCTCTCCTATCTACAATGCTGCATTGGGGTCCACTGATAATGGCTATTACCGAGGCTTCATCTGCTGAAAAAGAGCTAATTAAATCGGGTCAAATTTATTGAACTAATTAAGCAAGCACATTCAAAATATCAAGATTTGGATGCTTCCTGAAGTCTTAAAAAGTACATTTATTTTCCTTTTTTCCTCCTCTTCAGCACATTTCAGGGAGAAACAAAAATGATGTCAAGCATCATATATATAGATATAGATATATGATATAACATCCATATACGTGGCCACACACGTATCCAGAATTCAGCAGTCAAGCAAAAAAATAAATCATAGAATAATAATTTGCTTACTCCCGTGACAAATAACTGTTACTCCACACTTATCTATTTTACTTCATCTCACTCCTGCTCAGCTGCAGACCCAACAGCAGATGAAAAGCAACAAGGAAAAAAAGAAAAGTCAGCTAAGAAGCATATCTGTGCACAAGGCAGAGTCATTTTAATTGAGTGTGCTGAGCGATGAGCTTGCTTGGAGGTGCTTTAATTTGCAAGGATGGCTAAACAGATGTAGCATCATAAAGTAATGTAATGGATTTCCCCTCTACCCCTTGGCGTGAAAGCATGCGAATAAGCCTGCCTAAGTGATGGCAAACTTGGAGAATGAATTGGAAAGAGGATTTTTACACTAAAACATACTTAAGCAGGATGACTTCTCTCCCTTCTTTTCTTTTCTTTTCTTTTTTTTGACGGGGCCTTGTCATTAAATGCTGCAAGGCGAAAATAGATGACTGGCAGCGTTTTTTGCTGTTTGAAGATATCAGATGTTTGTGGAAGTCTTATTTTGCCTAAATGTGGTGCATGCATGCATGGTACATGTCTGCAGCATGCAGAGAACAGTGTGCTCCTTTGAAGTGTGTTTGCATGCATGTTTTTTCAATGAGTGTGTGAGGACTGTACAGTGTGTCTACTGTATAGTATGTTCCTGTTTGCGTGTGTGTGTCTTTCTGTGCTTGTGAGCTAGGTAGCGGGCTAGATAAATCCAAGGTTAACTGTTGTCAAACCAGCCTTCGGGCCATGGCAGTGTAGTAGACGCAAGAGCCATGAAGTGCTCCCAGAAGAGAAGCCGCTCAGCCCAGCTCCAGCTGTCGAGCTGCAACTGCACACGCCTACCCCACAGTCCCGACCACACAGACATATGTCACACTCCCGGTTCGAGCCACATCGGGGAACTGTGGCACGGAGGCAGTGGCATGCTTTCTCTTGGCCGGAAAGCGCTCAGCCGGGCCGAGTGCAAGAGGCCATGTTTCACAGTAGTGCTGTTACAGGGTTTTCACAGCATGCGAAAAGAGACAGACACACACACGCGCACACTCGGGGAAAGGTCGAACGTGATCCGCCCTCTGTCAGCGAACGAAGAGCTGGCAAGGTGAATGTTGCGTGTGTCTGCACTGGCTTGCAAATGACAGATGGAGCCCAGGTGCCATTAGGCAGACGAACGACGGCTTCATTAGGACGTGCCACTGGCAAGTGATGAATGCTGCCCTCACCGAGCCATATTTGGAACGAGATAAAAACTGGGAAAAGAGGTGCGAGATGCTATGTAGGTTGTTCAGAAGGCAGCTTTGTTTTTCATTTCAAGTCTGTGCTTTCAGGCCACATTAAACGGGAGGGGGGGGCGCATCAAATGTGGGGAATAACATCAAATTGCTGAGATGAAATCAAAGACATTTGTTGTCTATTTTAAGGGTATTTTTAATGCAATTACCAAAATGGCTTACTAGCCAAAAGCAACGCGTTGCTGGGGATGCTCGGTGCTTTTCAGGGTTCTATTTATGCAAATTCCAATTCGTTGCGTCAGTCTAAAATGTCGCTCACCTACTTTAATGAATGTTCTGAGGAAATACAAGCATATGGCAGAGAGCTGTTGCTGTATGAGTGGAGCTACTCTTCGCTCACACTTTACTCTCGACATCATCAGCACAGCTCACAGTGGCTCTTGCTTACTCACAGAGGTAAGACAGACAACAGAGGGGGGTGTTGGGGTTGAAGTGACAGCGACGGAGAGGGCAGAGAGAAGTTAAAGGGGAAAGGAGGACAGGGAACGAGCTTGAGAGAGATCACGAGAGACAGAAGCGGAGGGAGAGAGAGACGGGGAGGGGGAGGGAGCTGTGCCAGCGGCCGCAACCGCTCTCTCGCCCAACTCACATCCATGTGTCACCTCACCGTGTTGCAAATTAGGCTACACATGCTCCATGGAGATGTCAGAACATATATCTTGACTGTTGGCTTGAATTTGCATAGGTGCACGGTGGTCATTTTTTATTCAACAAGATTATTTGATGCTACAGCTAGAAATCTGGACATTTCAATAAATAAAGAATTCCATTTTACATTACACATACATATAATGACCGGAGCCACATGTACAAGCATGAACTCCATGCTTCCATATTTACCTTAAAGTAATAGCGTGACATTTTAGGAAATGTACTTACTGATATTCATGCAGGTTTGAAAAAGCATTTTGTGGTAAGGTGAAGTGATAGCGAGAGCCGGTAGACGGTACAAATGTTGGGACGTAGCTACTGTTACGTCAGCCACTGGTTTCTGAAGTCCTGTTTTGAAGCCTTGAGCGTTTCCATTGTTTAAAAAATGGATCTGAAGAGGAGGTCAGGTCAGCATGACAGCATGCTAACACTAAGCTAGCCTAGAATCCAGAGTGGAAGCAGCCAGAGCCTGAACTTCAACAGGTAACAAGCAGATGAGCAGTCAGGCTGCAGCCTCCCTTTCTACCTGTTCACGTTGCTAAAGCAGAATCACGGCAACGATCGCTTTTTGTGCTGGTTTTCATCTTTGCTTTGTGCAGCCAGCTTTGTATTCTACTAAGAGAAAGATCTCAGAGACGTGTGTGTGTCCTCATTAGGGATTTGTGTTGGTGTGTGTGTCTGTAGCCTCAGGTTTGTGCTGTTAAATGGTGATTATGAGACAGTATGTTTCAGCTATTTTACAGAGTAATGTAATGAATTACTTTTTCCAGGAGTAATTAAGTAACGTACTGCATTACTTATGAAAGGTGTACTTTGTAATATGTGTATTAATGACACATTTGAGTAAAAACTTTTTATTGCTGCTTAGCAACGGTGGTGACTCTCAAAACGGGGCCAATGAGAACCCAATGAAAATCAATAAGGAATCAAATCGATAAGCGATATGGAATCGGAATTGCTAAAATCTTATGATTTCCCATGCCTAGTAACCACCGTATCACCGCTTTTTTTTTTTTTTTTTAAACACTGTATGACCAAAATTTCCCAAACTTAAATTTTTCTTAAATTTCACAAAAACAAGCGAATAATCCCCAAAACTCATCAGTATAAAAGTTTTCACAGAACTCGACAGCTAAAATTTTTTTCCCACTTTTATAGCACCAGAAGTCTTTTTGCAGCCAAAGCTATCGCCACCTGGTGGAGTTCAGGTGCAGTAGGAGGCAACTTTTAAGGCACTTTTGCACTGGCTTAATTTTCCAACCTACTTTTTGAACTGCCTTTGCTAGAGCCAGAATCCAGTTAGCTTAGCAACCTTGAAAAGCCAAAGAGCAAAAATTCCTCCTCTTCCCTAAATTTACTTATTGACGTATCATAGCTTGTATCACCTATCCAACACGTTCTCTCTCCCAAAGCGTAACATTTTACGCTAGGTGGCAATTCATCGATATGTTACTTCTGGGCACCCAACACGTCGCTAGATTACAAGATTGGAAAAATGAGGAAACATGAGAACCGTTTGGAATGAATCTGCACGTGTACATTTTACTTAAATCGCTTTGGAAAACTCTATCTAACATCATTAAAGTGCTGGTAAGGTTAGGGATTAGCTTATGGTTAGGGCTGGAATACATGGCTGAAACATGTAGCATCATTCTGCTGGATTTCATCCATAACCCGGCAGATAGCATAAGAACGAAGACAGTCACCTGTCGTGTTCCTCAGGAACGCCGCGGGACTTGACAGATCGTCAGGATATTATGCCTCAGGAGTGAGAGCGGGCCGACCTATAATATGGACAAACTGTGCTCTCTCTGTTCCTTAGTTGAAACCAGTTACTTTCTTTTTCTTTTTTGGAGTCCCCACTGTTGACTAACAAATGTCTGAAATAAACAGTTTGGCATGAAATGCATGTATGCATGTTTCAAGCATTAGCTCGAGGTTAGCTAGCAATGAATGTGCTGCTATGACTACATGTTGTGTTTACAATGACCCACGGGAGGGTTTTCCGGCGTCTGTGAAAACACAGACATGTTGAGTAATTATGTTATTCTTTTCATTATATCACTGCGTATAGTGAGATGGCAACAAGGTTTTTCATAGACACCAAACAAAATAAATAATAAATACATATATTTATTATTATTCACATATTTAAAGAAAAAATATAAACATTTATTTACAGATATGCATGACGACACATTCCAGTGGCCCCAAAGTGCCACAGCACTTAAATTAACAAAATTAATTTACAAAAACCAATATACATGTACCCATAAGGCACACGTTTGTGAACAAGGTGCATACACATGACTTGGCGTGATGTTGTCATTCGTTTTGAAAAACTACAATCATCATCAGTAGTAAATATAGTAAATTTCATCCAGATTGATTAAGACGGCCAAGAGGTTAGCTAACAGGCGTGCACTGTAGTAACAGACAAATGACATGATGACACACAGAAGAGGCGATAGCAGATTCAGTCACTTTTAGCTAAGCTAAGCCAAATTCTAAAGCTTTCACTACACGCAGTATTTATACAGAAGGCTAATAATTTGAACTTGATATGCAAATATGCTTTTCTCTTTAAAAAGTTTATATTTCTGCACAGTCAGATTTACAGTGAACTGCCTGCTGTAAGAAATAAGCTGTACACGATACATCATAATAGGCCTGTAATGTTATATTTAAGGACTTCATTGTGGAAAAACTGCCATTAGTGATAAACATATTAGTCAATCACTGGCTCCTGTTATTTCACTAATAAATAGTGTTTCAGTCACAATTCTCCCTCGGAAACCTTGCTGTAATTTGACTTCATTAAATTTGTAATGTTGGGGGAGAACTCATGAAAGGGAAGCACAGAGCCGGGTCTGCCTTGTGATTTCACCCCCCCGCTGCTCAGGAGAAATATGCTCTTTGATGTGCCGGAAAGAAGCAGGATTCCACATTTTCTTTATAAATTCTTTCATTTGCTATCTAGCTCGCTTTAACAATTTAAAACTAGAGTCACCTCGAGCTGCACTCAGGGATGACGAGCACATGATTCACTATTTATAATTGTTTGTTTCTCCCTCTCCCTCTACCCCGCTCTCTCTCACTCAGTTTCCTTCCCGGCCCGTGTCTCTAACGCAGCTCCGTGTTTGGGGGCAGGTGTACGGGTTATGGTTAGCGATCTGCATTGTGGGCTCTGATGGGACTGGCGATGCATTATATTGTGAGCCAGATATGGCTGCAGTCAGACGAGCAAATGGATACTGCCTGTGAACCCTGCCTGGGGATAAAGAAAAAGACAAACTAGCAGAGCGAGGAATCTGCCCAAAAGATATGATTGTGCCTGACACTTAACCCCTGAAACCATTTAACTTCCTGTGAATCTCAGTAAAAGCGTAACTGCAATAATCATCACATCATTATCCCACAAGGAATTGTGGTTGAATGAAACCACACACAAGAACTCACTCTGATGCTTTAAAGACATTTTCGCTCTGTGGTGTAGCCAGACATGACTAAAGCAGCCTCTCGCACTGGCTTTGAGTTAATGGCGGTGTTGATGAATGGCATTTGTTTCCATTACAAAGAGCCATTAGGGCAGTCTGACATGTTGTTTGGACGGCAGGTCTGCCTCATTGGCACAAACTATTTGATTTGGATGGACAAAAGCCAGCTGGTGTGGCGACGGGGCAGCACTTTTTTTTCTTTTTTTAAAATTTAACACCTCATGCATATTTAGGTCACACACACACACGCACAAAATAAATGTGCTGTCAGGTGAGCGCCCACATTTTCTCAGTTTGAGGTTAGATAATAAGAAGTGCTGCGCAAGTGAGAGAAGATTTGCAGCGGTAGCCGTACCATTGTTATATAATGCTGGTCGAAGAGGTGAGATGTACAATTTTTAAACCAGGTATGCTTCTTTTGGCCAATTATAATCACATAAATGGATACATGAATGGCAGCAAGATGAGCAAGCGAGAATTTGAAAATGATTAGCATCTGATGTAAAAATGAATAGTAATGTGCACGTCTAATCAATACAAATTTGTCACATCTTGTGCACGTACGTGCTGCACTTCCTTCCCTGCAATCTAAAATAAGACTTCTCTCCAGGCAGCCATGACACACGCAGCTCAAGCAAGCAGGAAAGAAAAGTGTTCAATATGGTGATCTGTGTGACTTACATCTGTCCTACTTTTTCAGTGCAATTCGACAGGACGCGACTTCACAGGCAGTCGCCAACGATTTTCAGCTCCTTTCTAAATTGTTTCCAGTTCTATAGAGATCACAGCCTTAGCAAAACCTGCTTTGGTCCACTTTGTGCTGTCTGTGACAATCACAAGTCTTTCAGCCACCACATCATTGCCACTGAGATTACAAAGCCAAAGGTTGGCTTGTATGTGTGTGGGTGCACACATGTGGCTCTCTAAAGGAAGCATCCATGCAATGTCTGGCCTGGCCAGGTGTTGTAGGGTGACGCTGGACCTATTTTCCAGCTGGCTGCTCTTGTTAGAAGTCTGCCGGGCACACAAATCGCACCGATTGATTTTGCTCACCCACAGTAAAAAAGGAGGGCTGTGATTACAATGCATGCTTCAGCCAAACTTGAACAACTTTCAAAGTCTCCTGTCCTCCCTTCTGCCGTCTCTCCTTGCCTTTTTTTTTTACATTGTTCGGAAGGTAAACTATTCTTTTCTTGTTACAAGAGGAGCCTCTGCAAGGAAGAATTATGTTGTGGGTTTAAGCGCTACACCCAACTATTTACTTTCCTCGGAAGTTGTCGCAGTTAACATTATTTGACTGTATAATGCATTGGTAGGATTCAGTCACAGGAGCCTCTGTGGGTCGGGCACGTTGCACTCAGAGTTAGTGTTGTTGCAATAAAAGGGTGTGCTTGTTCTGCAGCATTAAACCAGCATGTTTTTCAGTAGCAGGAGAAACCAGAGCCTCTAGAGAAATGCAGTGCAAACTCTGAACTTGTGTTTTTCATGGAAAAATGGGAGGTGCATGGGTGACAATAAGGTATATGCTATAGCTCACCTAGGTTGAGCAGGTGCTGCAGGGGCCTTGGTTTGAGTCCATCCCAGACCCCATATCCTGTGTACCATTTCCCCCTCTCCTGTCTACTCTGAGCTGTCCTTTCAACCAAAGTCTAAAATGCCAGAAAAAATCAATCTCTGGAAGAAAATATGAACTGTATATACTCACAAAACAGCCTTCTATTGTTACCCAGCATTCTCTATTCTGGACCTTCTTCAGGATGTCAGTATACTCCAAAGACAATTGAATTTGGCATGCTCTCAAAGGCTGTCGAACTGCTGTCTAATACGGCTCAGTGAGCAAATGCCAGTATACTCGATGTAACTGAAGGTCTGTTCATTTAATAGCATCCACACCAGATAGATCTAGCAAGTTGTGGTTGGAGGAGATGCAGTCAAAGACAGCTCCCTGGAGAGAGAACACAAGTCTCTTATCTTAGCTATTGGAAAACAAAAAGTCAAGCAATGTGTTTGCTTTTCTTTTTTCTTCCAGGGAAACGTCTTTGACAAGATGAGAAAACACGAGGCCTAGAGGGCTTTAAAAAAAAAAAAGCCACACAAACAACATATTTGACCAATATTTATTTATGTTTTCTGGTGAAAGTGTATGAATTCTGCCAGGCAAAATTTCTGATGAGATCAAAGCAAAATGTGGGTGTGCATTTTCCTCCCATTGTTTTTTGTTTTTGGAAGTTCTCCATTTTGCCTTTGTTTTTGGTGGATATTATATTCTGTTTCTGTTACAAAATCCCTCGTCGCTTTCAGGCCCGATGAAAAGGTTTCACCACTGACGGCGAGCCTTTTCAGCCGTGTGGCGCTGTGCACGAGGACTCATTGGTCTTCATCCTCGTGGCAGTTTGGACAACTTGATTTCTTCCTAGTGGAGGCCTGGTGAACAGTGTCTAGGAAATGCATCTTAAGAAGCTGCTTGTTATGACTAGTTCTAGGCTATCACTAAATCTCTTGGAAGGTATATGTGTATGATTTCCATATTAATAGAAAAAAACTGAAAAATGGTCTCCTGATACAGATTTTTTTTCTTGCTTATTTATGGGTGCATTGCAGCTTCCCGTGCGTGCTAATGGTGGCTCTGTAAAAGGCAGCTCCTTCTCACCCTCAAACAACATGCATCTCTTCAGCTTTCTGCCAGGGCCCTGTTATTTAGTCTTCAAAGCAACTCGGCGTCGGTGTAGAAATAACTTATCAATATGCCAGGGACATCTGTTTCTGCATTTTTTTTTTCTTTTTGTATGTGCTCATCATTTTT
Source organism: Diplotaxodon limnothrissa (assembly GCF_057381915.1). NCBI lineage: Eukaryota > Metazoa > Chordata > Actinopteri > Cichliformes > Cichlidae > Diplotaxodon > Diplotaxodon limnothrissa. The sequence continues at coordinate 3,023,945 of NC_140610.1, read as the reverse complement.
TTCTCTTCACTTGTGTTCCTGTTCTGCAGCAATGTAGCAACAGCGTGAGAACTCGTAATTAATCCAGCGCGTATAATTGCGGTGCATCTGGGTGTTCTCGTGTCGATGCCATTCCCCTGCATCCAGATGTGTCTGTTCCATCACGGGCTAATTAGCCTCTGCGAAACCCTTCTTAAATACAACCTGAAGATGTGAACAAATCAATTTAAACTGCTCAAAGCTTGTTTGGATAGCAAACAACAATCAGTTGGGTTTCGTCGTCTTCTTCTTTCCGTCTTCGGGACAGCATCGTCTGCGATGTTAAAACGCCGTTTTGGTTTGCTCCCATTTTGGACCTCTTGTTCCGTGCGCATCGATTTCCAGTTTTCGCTTTCTAAACCTCGACTCCATTAAAACTGTGAACCGTGACCAACATGGAGCCTTCCTCTTAACACTCCATATCACCGCAAGGTGAAGAGCGGGCCAAGAAGGCTAAACAGAGAACCGATGGCAGAAATAGAATGGAGGAGAGGAACAAGAGTGAGAAGATGTAGAGGTTTGAGGTTCACTCGGGGTAGCACTTTATCAGCCGAGCACAGCTTCCCTCCACCAGATTGGTCTTGTGTGTTTACGTGCAAAAAAAGAAGAAAAAAAAGTGCCTATCTCGGGGCTACAGCTCAAGCTCAGGAGGGCTACGCCTGCCCGTCCTGCTTTGCGCGCTCACTCAGCACGGAGTTGAAGAGTTCACCCAGCGGGCCGAGAGTTGCTTCTGATCCAGTAATATGGAGCGTCAACCCCAGGCAGGTCTACAGAGAACTCAGCAGCAAACAGTGCTGAGCCTAGCCTCCCCCGTGTAACATCCCCCTGTCGCCTCCTCTGCTCCTCGCCACACACAAACACATCTATAGTGAAGATATTTTGCACTCTGTTTACTCCGTTTGCTCTGCGCTGGCAAGGTGAAAAAAGTTGGGCCATGAAATCGACAGAGATGAGCAAGGATTGAAAGTTAGGGTGGGTGTTAATTATTTATATTTCTGCAGTCTAGAGAAGTGAAAAGTGTTGCGTGCAAATGTCCTTCAGCCATCAGGTATGCTCCAGTCTTCTAAGCGTTAGCTTTAGTGCAAATATATTTAAATCAGTATAGAGGATTTGGATATTTTTTTTCTGTTGTTAACTGTCATTATTATTATTGTAACCAGACAGAAGTCCTGCTGAAATGAAGGGAGAATGAGCTCTGATTCTTGGTTGCCTCGAGCGGAGCTTGGCATCATTGTCCCAGAGTATCAGGAGCCTGAAGGAACAGGAAGGAGGGACACAGAGATCTGACTGCATGGAAAACTGCAGGATGGGGAAGCAGACAGTTAGGCTGAGAGGGACACTCTTCAGATTATTAATAACTAGTATCGACTAGAATGATGCCACACCTTGCTAACAACTTGTGTGTTGTGTGTTCCTTCCTGTTAAAAGGGAGTTTTTCCTTCCCACTGTTGCTCGCTTATAGGAAGTGATCTGATTACTGGGGTTATTGGAGGGTCTTTGCCTTACCATATAAAGCACCTTCAGGCAATAGCTGTTGGGATTTGGTGCTATATAAGTAAAACTAGGTTGAACTAAATATTTTAATTACAGAACAAACATTCTGTACTTTCAGATAGGTGCTATGAAAAAGTGCCAATTTCTTTTCCCAGTGTATGTTTCTTTCTGCATCATCTATCTGTAGTATGTGTTGATGGGAGGCCTTTTTAATATGTGCTTCTCACTAATGCTACTTCTGTACTCTAATGGTGATTGCACTTCTCTGCCCAGTCCTTTCATTTGTACCAGAGGAGCGGGCCTCATCAATGATTGAGCACGGGCTTGCACAGAAAGACGAGCAGTGAGCCGACAGGAAGGCTGGTTTTATTTTCAGCGGCTCTGCATCTGTGTGTTTGCACGCATGTGTGTGTGTGTGTGTGTGTGTGTGGGTGGGTGGGGGTGTGTGGGTGGGTGGAACAGAGGCCATTTTCCGGCTGAAGAGACACTGGTTTACGTTTTGACCTGAGAGACTTGGCAGAAAATCTGGCTGAAGAATGATGGTGGGGGTAAACAGAAATTGAGGTGTGTATGCGTTTTCAGCTGAGCCCTGCTGTTATCTGGCACAAAATACAACAGAATCTCAAAGGTGTGTGTTTGCTTCTATTAGCCTGGGTGTCAGTTCACATTCTCCTGCTATCTATATGACTGTGAGATAGACTGTGTTGGCCAGCTCGACCAATGAAGCGTTGCGGGCTCTGTCTATGATGGACCCTGTATGGCCTTTCCGGGAGAAATGCATGTATCAATAGTCTTATAATGAGAGACAGGGGAGGGTGGATACACTCACTGGTCTTAACAGAGCCTCACCTTTATTTATGAGACAAGACACTGTGGTTTTCTCACAAAGAAGAGACAGATAATGACATCACTGTCAATGTTGCATCCTCCCCCTTCACAGAGTGCTATTACTTCTACTGTCAGCTGCACAAGGATATACCGTGAGCAGATGTAAGTGTGTGTGTGTGTGTGTGTGTGTGTGTGTGTGTGTGTGTGTGTGTGTGTGTGTGCGCTGGTGGAAGCTGAAGTGTATCCATTCAACAGGGGCCACTTTATTGGCCTTTTTTCATTTCATGGATGGGAAATCCTTCATTTGAGCCTCACTTGCTGTCACCTAGTGTCCTGTTTACCATCACTCTCCTCTACACAGCCTTAGTGAAAATCAGTAGTTGATCAGCTACACCGGGTGACAACCTCAGCCATGTTGGCACATTTCCTTCTAATCTTCACCAGTATGGCTCTGGTCCAGTATTATGACTCATGGTCCATAAAAGGGAAATAATGAGAGCGCACTAAGATAGTAGAGTCAGCACCTAAAACCTAGAGATGAACTACTGTTTGGTCAAAACCACCAATTTAAAGAGGTCACCAGGTATACTGTAGTCTGTGATAATATCACGCTGGTCCACCGTGTCCATTTAACTGTGTCCATTGCCTCTGCTAAACGTGAAATGGACAAACATGCAGACGCTGCATGTAGTGCAGTGCAGCTTTAATTTTCTCCCTCATAGTCAGCAGCATATTTGAACAAAGCTTCTCCAAGTTCACTGTGAAAAAGATGTACATCTAAAATTAGAATGAATATCTTGTGACCAAAGAAGAGGCACCTCTGCTTACCTAAAACCTGCTGTGTGGTTCTTTCCACTAACAATGGACCAAAGAAATCAGCAATACGATGTAAGGCATCAGCCAGACAGGTGGGAAAACTGCACTATCCTGACTGTGGGTATGCAGCGTGTCTACTGGTGGATTTCAAACGTGGATGTCTGCCAAGCTCGTATTGTGGGATTTGTTTTTTCTTTTTTTTTGACAACCAGGCAGATGTTGCAACTCCATCCTGTCATATCTGTTTAGAACATATCCATTCAATTATACCTACTAATCAAGGTATGTTGGATGGTGGCTGCATGCAAGTAAGGTTAAACCTAATCTGAGGCTTTCACTTTGGTGTGTCTATGCATTGCATTTTTTCATGCTGGCAGCGTGATACTCTCTAGAGTCTTTCACTGTCTCCTATCTGCTTCTGAGCTTCAGATACAGCCCAGCTTTTCTGTCTGCGTTACCACACAGTTAGCGATTAGCACCATACCACATGTTACCCTAACTGAATGTAAAATTACATTTGGTCTAATTTCAAATATCTAAAGTAAATGTCACTATTTGGCTTCTATTTTTCTATAAAATAACCTGAAACATTTAGACAGAGTGCATGAGTAGTTATTATGTTTCACAGTGCTTTACCCGGCTACAGCAACTTAGTAGCACTTTCTAGCATATAGCTAGTATTAGCTGTATGCTAATACTCTAACAGCCAGCTTGGATGCACTCATCCAAGCTGGCTGTTAGAGTTACAGCCCTTGGTTTCATATTCTTCCACTGGGTCGGTGGGGTGCTCTGTGACTCTGTCTCTGTGGGTCTATTCCACAGCTGCCATTTTGACATGTAATTATAGGGAAACACAGGTGTTGCTAATGACATCAATGAAGGTTTTGTTCTATTTAGATTCAGAGCCTTAATTAACACCTGTGTTTATGTCAGAGCAGCTGCTGGGGAAAAGATCCCAAGCTTATCTAGCTTATATAATATAAAAGATAGACAATTTAAAACACTTGTATGAGTATGAGGTGTTTAATACATCACTGTACAGTAGTGTTTGTTTTCAGACTCGCGTGCATATTGAAACCCTTGCCTGTTTGGCTATCACCCCTCACATTTCCATTTTCTGCAGAGTGGGATTCAAAGAACATGTTAGCAGGAGAGGCAGAGCTGCACAGAGAGGCACACGGCCGAGCGAGTGAAGCAGAGAGCGAGAGTTCAAGGAGGCTGACCTCACTCGATACGCTATTGATTTGCTCGTTTGGGTTCACAGCGAGAGTCTGACACTGGAACTTAACAGCTGAAGGCTCCATCTTCAGTAGCCAATATGAATAAGATCAGCTACTATCACTTTATTTTCTCTGTCTTGTCCCACTTTAAAAGAAAAAAGGGCGCTGTTAGCGTGTAGCAGCAACGGTTGTTTGATCACACTGGATCCACATTTTTGGGTCATTTTGTTTGTTTTATGGTGCTCATAATTTATGTTCGCTATGAAGTTGTTCTGTCTGTGTGCAGTGCTTTCGAGTGTGAACTGTCCTTTTGTTTATGTTTGCCTTAAATCCATCTGCCCTGGCTTAAAGCTGTTTCACCCCACTGATATTTCATTTTCAGTGATGGGTTGCTCAGCCACTAGTCTCAGTAATCTCACACTCTCAGCTTTTCTCCTCTCTTATTTTCCGTCTTTTCTCTCTGTCATTTCTTGTGTGCAAATGGGATATTCAACATTTATGGTTTACAGAGGCTGTCATGTATAATTCAGGCGTGATAACTTTGGTGATGAATTTGACCTTGAGGCGCAGCGAGGCTTTTGATTACAGTTCAGTAGCCCCACGCTTCAGCTGCTTGAAGGTATAGTGCGGGCTATTTAGGAGAGGCTGGCCTCGCTTTCTTGCTAATATGCACCATCTTCTTGCTATTGTTCATGTGCAACACGCATCTGTAGTTACTCTAACAAGAATCTGCATACACATACATGTCTTTTGTCTTTTATCTGTGTGATTTTACAAGCTAAATTTCTCAGATGGAAGCAGTACAAACACTCGTATCTACTCCAGAAAAGGAATCAAAGCCAAAGCACAAAATCCCTACCTCTCGGTAAGTGTACAAGAGAGAAGAGTGGAACAAGATTTAAATAGACGAACAAAGATTGGTGACGAGCCAGCTAACTGCTGTTGACAGTGCCGTGTTCCCCATAGTTTTGCAGCCCCACTTTGAAGACAGATTACTGTGGATTAATGTAGCTGGCAAATGTAACGACTCTGATGGTGTCCTCTGGCAAAACGGGGACGAAATGTACTTGAGGTGAAGAACGTAGTGATGGGATTTCCGGCTCTTTTTAGAGATCCGGCTCTTTCGGTTCGGCTCACTAAAAAGAGCCGGCTCTTTCGGCTCCGAACCGGCTCTTCAGGTTGTTTTGTTGCTTTAATTAATTTATTATTAACAATATTATAAAATTATGCACAAAAGGAATTACTAACGTAAAAAAACGTGGTTTTATATATATATATGTTTATATATAAATATATGCGGTGGTCCCTAGAGACAAAACACGTACAAACTCCAAGACACATTTCTAGCATGAACTGAACTTCCAAAGCAGAGCTACTAGATCACTTAAATTACACAATTGAAAGCATATGTGTATTCTTTGTGTATTTATACACAGGCACTCATATATATTCAAATAATTAAAAAAAAATGTTCATTTACCGGTTATTACCACACACCAGATCCGGTCGTTGGTACTTGCTGGGTTGTGTAGCCACTCGGTAACAAAAGCTCAACACTGCGCCCAGCATCCTGGAGCACTTCTGTTGTCTTTTGTACGTGTTTTGAGTTTTTATGTGCTTCTGAGTTTTTACGTGTTTTGGAGTTTGTACGTCTTTTTACGTGTTTTGGAGTTTGTACATGCTTCAGAGTTCGTACGTGATTTGAAGTTTGTATGTGCTTTGTCTCTAGGGGCCACTGTAAATATACTTTTATTTATTCACTCCATATAAAATATAATAAATAAATCATATAATACAAAAATCAACTATTCACATTTCAACTTTTAACTATTTAAATTTTCAGCTTTTTCCTTTTACAAATTTAAAGTGAAACAACACAAAACACTGCAAACCACAACACAATTAAATATAAATTAAAATATGAAAACAAAAAGAAACATGCACATTATCTGTCATATGGGCCTGCATGAATAAACTTAATGAATCCTTTATCATCTGCAACCGAAAATAGTTGTGGATGATTACTATACCTTTCTAATGTGACGTTGTTGTCCCTGCCTCTCTTTCTCTCTCCCTCTCGCTCTGTTCCTGTGTTACTGAGTGTAATTACTGCCCCTCCCCCCTCTGCCCAGCGTAAAGCACAAGGCTCGCTTGCTGAGTGAAGCAGAAAAAAAGTGCGAGAGAGAGGCTGAGAGAAAGAAAAAAAAAAAAACCCACGTGACGGCTCGCGTCGTTCACGTCAAAGACCCGGCTCTAAGAGCCATTTCGTTCGCGAACGACCCATCACTAGAAGAACGGTGTCTGGAAAGTCGCTTTGATTACACTGAGAGCGTCTTGGGTTTCACATCACAACTATTCTGCACCTTTCACTAACTCAGCCCTTATTGGTACCAGGCATTAACTGTTAAAAGCAGAACAGTTTAAAGGAAATCTTTCATTTGAGATTGTGAATCATGTATGCAAGGAAAGTCAAACTTTCCTGCTACTTTTCAATTTGCTCTTGAGATTTTTTCACCTTCTATTGGCTTTACAATGCTTTGGGTTTACATTTGGAATTTGGTGGTAATAGAATATCTCCTGATGAATTATTTCACACAGCTTGGCTAGAAAACCTTGTGGACTGCAGATGAATAATGGCAAAGGCTAGTCATCTCTAAGCTTTGGTTGTAGCACTGGCCTGTTTTGCTGATGCTACAGTCATACTAAAGTAAACAGTGGTTGGAGAGTGCAGTATGACCAAAATTATATTGGCTAAATGTAATAAATGAAATCTCTTTGCCTTTAAAATGGTTCCTTCATTGACAGGGACTGGGTATGACACTAGTCATTTGGCATCTTCAAAGCACTTTGGTGAATCAAGATGGTGACAATAGGCTAATAAGATGGTACAGCCATCAGTTTATGACTTTTGCAGACTGATACCAGTTACATTCAATCTGGTATTTCCATGCAGTCTGTGATAATATATAGATAAGAATTACAAGTCTGCATTCACAGAAAGTCATATTAAACAGAAATTCACATTTCAAGCAGAAATGTAGAATTTCCTACACAAACAGTTGCTGCAAAATGGCTCCAAAATAACATGGACGCGACCAGATTGAAACTATTTGAGTCGAGTCTCCTATTGCAAGGAGACACACTGCAGACAAGCCACACTAGTCAATGCAAACTGACCCAGACTGACTGCAACATGCTGGGAATGTGTCTACAAACCTTCGCCAACCTGTATGAGAGTGATTGCATTCCATCCAAGTCAGACTGTAACTGGCGGGAGACAGGTTGTCTCGCACCAGGCGACCTGTGCAGGCACTTTGCAGTTAAAAGGGCAACCAGGTGGTTTATGCAAGCCTAGTGCAATCACTGAAGATGCACCTATTTTTTTTTCTTGTCACAAGGAAGTTCTATTTTTACTCCAGTGTGAGTGAGGCATTACTCAAAAAGATTTACTTGTCATCTTGGAGTCCATTGCATTTATCTGTATGTAGTTTGTTGAGCTTCTGAATTAGTGTACTTCAATTTGCACACCAGCTGGCAACCACGTGTCTCACTGCCTCGAGCACTTCCTATAGTGGCGTAAAGCTGTACAGTTATTAGTGCGGCTCCTCCAGTCGCTCTATCTTCTGTCTCATTATGTGAAAAGCTGTTGATGTTGATAACATAACATTGCACAGCCAGCTATGGCATTCCTCTGGCACTATCGCATGTGTTTTCTTGTGTGAGAGAAGTGATAACAAGAAATATCAAGTTCAAAAATAAGAAAATGTAATTGATAGCTGTTGTGAGTCATTTCTTTCACTCAGTGGGTAAAATTAAAGGAGAATTGGAAGGGGTTTGCGTTAAAAATTCCCAATATGAAACTGCAGTCAGACATGTATATATATTTTTTTAATCCATTATATGCGTTGCATTATTCATGACTTATGTAAAGCGAAACACGTTTTTCCTTTGCCATGTTGCCAAACGTCCAAAAAGTCGGCATTCAGAGGACTGGGTAGGAACTCTGTGGTGATCGGGTCTTGTCCTCTTCAATGGTGTATTTTTAACAGACTTTCAAAGAGATAATCACTAAGTAATGCGCATGGGCGTTATCCTTTACCGTATGTGCTTTAAATGCCATGTGATTACTCCTTGCAGCTTTTATAGTACAGAGCAGATTTAGACGGGAGGCTGTAACGGCCTATCAAGTTCTGTGCGGTAGTTTGTTACGCCCGCTGCACATGTGCAAACATCTGCATATCATTGGTGTAGCTCCATTTATCCTCGCAACGTTAAATCCATTTACCTCTTGCATGCCATGAGTCTAAATCTAGGGCAGAGTAATTAAATGCCATTCTCTTCCTCCATTAGAGAGATAATTAAGTAGGAAACCAGCACTCGTCTCATTGCTCTTTTATATGGAGGTAAATCGGAGCTGAGATCGGCTGAAATAGGTGCTACCTTGGATGAAAATTTCCTTATTAGTAGAGCCATCTGTAATATCGTCACCTTTGCCTTGCAGCGTGTTTTTGCAGTCTTTCCTCCTTCTGCCTTCTCTGTAATCATCTCAGTGTTTCTTTCCTTTTCTCTTTGTTTGTTCTAACACGATCATCAGGTGTGAATACCGTAGCTGATTTTCATCAAATGTTAAAAAGTTCCAGGTTTTATTGCACCTTTGCTTAAACAAATAACTTGCTGTGCCATTAGGTGTCTGTCACTGAGGAAAAAAACAGGCCATCTGTTCTGGAGAAGAAATACTGACTTCATACTCTTAATTTGACAGTAACAATTCACAGTTGGTCACAGAAGGGTGCCGCGGTTTCCATTTTCAGAGTTGCTTGAAAATCAGCGACGGAAAGTGGAAAAAGAAACGCTAAAAAATTTGAGGAGGCTCACAATTGGTGTGAAATCCAAATAAACCTTCTTATTTTAGCACAAGGGTGCTATTCCACTGGGGATTATTGGAGATTAGGAAAACCAGTGAATATAGAGTTGGAACATGCACTGCAATCCTGTTATCTGTCTAAAGAAGCATGAAGGTAGTGTGAGATGAGATCGAGTGATATCCATTTCCAAGATAAATGTTCTTTGAACATTCATCCAGGCCAACATGAAAAAAGTAGGATTTTTATTCTATAACAAAGCTAACTTTAGAATTTAGGTTAATGGAAGCGTTTTATTCTGTGAGACCACTTTCGTGAACATATTTGTGTTCTCGTATAGGACACAAACTCTCTCGTTTCTCTGATTCAGTCTGAAAGCTCCTTTCGTCTGCTCCTTTATTCAGATGGGTCAGCACGGTGGATGAATCAGCATATTTGATTTAGCACAGATTGGGGGTTTTTTGTTTGTTTTTACATCGGATGCCTTTTCTGCTGCAAGCCTCGCTGGGATTTGTGTACTGTAATGCCCCAAATACAAGAAACATGCTTTTTATTTGTTTTTGGTTTAAAAGGTTTCAAAAGGCTGATATTCATATTACTGTACTTTGATTTTTCCCTATTAAAAATTAGATGCTTTAAGGAGAAGACTTCCCTCAACATTAGAGTATAAATGGGGGGAAATTTCCCAGAAATTAGAATAAATCTTCAGTTTGAGGTTTGTTGCCTGGTTGGTTTGTTGGTTGGTTGGTTGCATGGTTGGTTTGTTGGTTGGTTGCGTGGTTGGTTTGTTGGTTGGTTGCGTGGTTGGTTTGTTGGTTGGGTGGTTTGTTGGTTGGTTGGTTTTGTTGGTTGGTTGGTTGGTTGGTTGGTTGCATGGTTGGTCAGTTGGTTGGTCAGTTGGTTGGTCGGTTGGTTTGTTGGTTGGTTTGTTGGTTGGTTGCGTGGTTGGTTTGTTGGTTGGTTGCGTGGTTGGTTTGTTGGTTGGTTGGTTGTCTGGTTGGTTGGTTTGTTGGTTGGCTGGTTGGCTGGTTGGGTTTGACAATTACCAGATGAGCAATGATTCAAAGGAAAAGCTCAAAGTGAAACAGATGACCTCTTAAACCCTTCAGCAGAAGAGAAAGGTTTGGTCCCCTCACAGGCTACCTTAATGACTCCACTTTTACATGAAGGCAGGCAGCTCGCATTCCCTCTAAAAGGCAAAGGAATGGCAGGACAGGGCACAACATAGGCATGAGACAAGGTATGTTGCAAGTGTATGGGAGGCAGTGTCTTTTTAAAAGCCTAAAGCTGTCATCAGCATGCACAAAGTTTAGAGACATTCAGGCAGATGTCCCTGCTCAGGCTTGATTGCCTTCACCAAGACCCATCACGGATTGCACTTAGCCCAGCTCGAGTTGGCAAAAAAAGACACAGAATCCCGAGTTATTTTTGCTATGCATGGTTCCTCCATTAGGTACAACTGAAATATTGATGCTGCTTGCTCTTTACACTGCTCTCCTCCATGTATCTTGCATATCATAGGTCAAGAATTAGCTGAACTAGACTTCTCTTTTAGCCAATAATGGATTTTCCACTTAAAGTTAAAAATTTGGCAGCGCTCGATGGCTTTTTTTTTTTTTTTTAATAGTTTTTTTTACTGACTGTATGGTTCGTTTCCAGGCCCAAGGCTCTTACAGAGAAATTTTCCACATTGCAAAGATTTTTAAAAAAGCACAACGCACATGTCTGCAACATTATTGCCAAACAACTTCAACAAGCACATTTCACATGTGATGTTAAAAAGTGATGGAATCAACTAAAGGTATTTATATGGGTCTTGTCTGTTTTGTGTTTATGCTACAATATTTACTTAGCATCAATTAATTGCAGGTGTTTTTCACTCTCATCAAATTGTTATTGTTGGTGTTTTAATTAGCTCTACATTAAATAGTTAAAAATCATGTACAATCAGCATATGCAGCATTCAATTAACAATGATAACAAGCCAATAAATGAGAAAACATGTTTTATGAATAGCAGCATATGGAAAGTACCTGGCCTGATAATTAGAGCTTTATGCAAAACAAACTCGATGTAGAAACATCATCTAATCTTGTTGCAAACAATTCTCCTATGAGAGTGAAATAAGTGGTTTGAATACCTTAGATAATTCTCCCTGATGGGTGTGTATGTGTGTGTTTTTGTTTTTATGCTCTTATTGTGTATCTGCCCATCAATAAAGGTGAGTGCACACATGTTGTATTTACTCATGTCTTCTTACCTGCTTTTTGTAAAGCCAATTACTGCATGTCAATAATTTAGAGTTGAACTACATGGACAAACGTATTGGCCAGTCTACATATTGCTCCTCAACTGCTTTTATGGCATCGCATTCTAAATCTATAGGTAATAATATGGAGTTGCTTCTCCCCCTTTGCAGCTGTAAAAGCCTCCACTCTTTTGGGAAGCTTTTCTTACTAGATTCTGGAGTGTGTCTGTGGGAATATTTGCCAATTCTTTCAGAAGAGCATTTGTGAGATCAGACACTGATGTTTGGCTTGCAGTCTCCCTGTTGGTGCCTCCCAAAGGCCTCGATGAGGTTGAGGTCAGGGCTCTCTGTGGGTCAGTGAAGTTCTTCCACATCTAGCTATCATCTATAAATGCCTTTAAGGACCTTATTACTTTGTGCACTGGGGCACACTCACACTAGAACAGAAAAGGGCCTTCCTCAAACTGGTTCAACAAGTCGGAAGCCTAGAATTGTCCAAAATGCCTTAGTAAGCAGAGCATTGATTTCCCTTCCCTAGAAATAAAAGGCCAAGGCTTAGCCCAGAAAACAACCCAATTGCATTATGCCTCCTCTATTCTCCAGACATTTACCAAACCCAGACTCAAACATCGGGCTGCCACATAGAGAATTATGATTTGTCTCGGTGTAGAATACTTTTCTAGAGTCTACTTGCAGTGTGCTTTTACAACACTTGCATGACCAAAACACATTTGGCATTGTGCTTGGTGACGTAAGGCTTGCATGAAGCTACTTGGCCATGGAAGCCCATGCAATGAAGCTCTTGGAGAACACTTTCTGTGCTGGAGGTCTTCCCAGAGGAGGTTTAGAGCTCTGCAGTTGCTCGAGTAAAGAGAACATCGGCAAAGTTCCCGTACTGTGCACCTCAGCGTTCAGTTTCTTTGCAACACTGACTGACGTGTTGCAACAGTGGCGTCATATTGCGTCATGGTTGCTTTTTGGTTTTTGTATTTTATTTTTACCTGATCATTTCAGGACAATACACTTATATACCGCAGCAGCAGTTACTCACCACTCTGTTACTTTGCAGTTCCTCCTTCCAGTTCCATTTACAAAAATGCTACACAAATTATCGAAGCTCTTCAATCTGAATGAAGAGAAATTGTTGTTGTGAAAATGAAAGGTTTTTACCGTTAAACTGTGAGAAGTGCTGAGGCTGGCAGTACACAAGTGTGTAAGAAATAGCAAAATATAACCACAACAGTAATTGTGTGGAAAAATAGCGACTTGTTATGTTGTTGTTGTCATGAAATTAATCCTGCAGTAATGCTGCATTCAACAATCATGCCTTTATAACACAGGCAATTGGACGGAAATAATTAGAGACCAGTCTTTATTTGTTTGGGCTGTCCGAGCAACAAGCTGGTATTTGCAGGCATTCATCGATTGGAAAATTGTTTTTCAACTCAAATGACTGAAAATCTCGACAATTTTAATCGATTTTCTGAACAAATAAACATTCATTATTGTTTTTTTTCTCATTTAAAATGTTGCAAATATTATTTCACTTGTCAGGCTTGTATTTCAAATCCAATCCACACCACAGTTGTTGACCTGTGGGTCATCACGAGTCCCCTTCAGTGCCCAGCTGCCTACTGCCATATCTTTACCTCCCCTGAAAGTGACCTGATGTCTGTGCATCCACACGTGGGAAAAGGCAACGCGGCTTTGCAGCCGTAATTACGCTCCTCCATATTCATGAGAAAGAGAGAGTGCCCGGTGCGAAATGTCAGTGTTTTTCCCACAATGCTTTGTCCTGTCCTCATCCAGCTCTAATTGGACCGGTGCAGGTAGCCTAAGCAAATAGGAAGATGGAAACCAGCCTGGATTGTGGTCAAAGGGGCCTATGGTTGAATTTTATCGCCCCACCACAGTATCAGCACAGAGTCTCACCAGGACAGGATGGCCAATATTCAGCTACCCTGGGGTAATTAAAAATGTCCTCCATTTAATTTACACCCGGCTGGCGAAGCATGATATCATTATTGGAATGCATTATAACTCAAGGTTATTATGGGTTTTATCTGCTGTGTTTTAGAGCAGGCAATTGTAAGATAGCGGAAGCTACAGCGCTGTGATATTACAGAGAGAAAAGAAAGGTGCAGCAGTCCTCTGCTCCGTGCATTATGTCATCGTTCGTACCCCCCTTGGGATATGACCCAAAACATTTCTACACATCATAAGTTCCAGGCCGTTGGCAATTTTTGCAGTGACAGCAGTGTTGTCGAAGCACACCTGGCGGAGAGGTTTGCATACCTGCTGTACACCAGCATATGTTATATAGTCTAGTTTTTTTTGTCTTTTTTTAAACACCATGCCAGGATGCTCTCAACCTCACCGAGAACACAAAGACAACTCAGCAAGTGAGCATCGTCCCTCCTGTCACTTTGTTAGCAAAGTGAGACAAGGAGCAATATAAGTGTGTATCCGTTTAGATATGCGCGTGTGCGTGTACAGAATGCAGGAGCAGAGGGTAGTAGGTGAACGTCTATTGTTTTAAAAATTAGCTGCCAGTCAACCTCCAGATGGCCGGTGGGTGACGCACGTGGGCTGAGTGGCAGGTGCGAGAGATTCGAGAGCTTTGTAGGTGCCCCGTGTTTGCTTTTGTCAACAACAAAAAAAAGCAAAATTGAGGTTGTGAACGATAGCAGAGGCGTCAGGGTTGCTTTTGAATAGTCACTCTGCCAGCACTCGAACGCACAATGACCCTGTTTTCAAACTACGCTATCTGTATTGTTGTCCTCTCACAAGTGGAGTTGAGCCTGTGGAATCTTGGATAACACCATGATGGTTTTTAGAGGAGGCGTTGAATTGAGTTTTTGACTTTTCGTTGCTCAGAGTTATGTAGCTATTTAGCTTTCTTTATTCTCTCTCCCTGTGAAGGCTATTTTAGTTACACAGCTCCTTTGGATGCAGTACTCTGTCAGGTGCAAACACGTTTGTGCCCACGCATGAGAGAATGCACCTATTTGCATCGTAAACTGTATATAATACAAGAATGTAGCCGTGATGATGTCACCCGCTCGAAGCAGCGACTGCGTGCACCACGATTGGAGGAGGGAGTGGAGTTTTTAGCACATGCTAACAAGTTTTGTTAGCAAGGTGCAACTCCAAGCAAGATTTGTTGAACAGACACAGATTTGGGTGGGCTGTACCTATAAATAAGCACAACTACAACAAACTACACACATTTTCAGATGACTATTTAACAATATAATGTGCTCCAAAATGCACCAGTCAGGAGATAAACTGAGAGGTGCAGACATACAGCTAGCAGGCTAGGCAACACCCATCTGTCTCTCACGGTGCACACACTGCTTATAATTTAAGTATTAAATACAATTTAAACAGGATATGGCCACCAGTGTAGGAACGAATGCGTTATTAAGTAACACGTTACAGTAACTACGTTATTATTGTGGTAACGAACACGGTAACTAGTTATTATGCCCAAATCAGGAACACGTTTATCGTTACTGGGTTTTTTATAGGGTTGTTATTCATTACTTCGTGTGTTGCGTTCAACTTACCTTGGAAATCGGAACACGGACGTGGGAATGATGTCACACTCAAGTAAACGGCGTTCTGTTTAGCCTCGTCAGAGAAATTGGGATTCCAATATGGCGACGCCCTCGAAAACGGTTGTTTTGCTAGCCCTCTACAAAAACAAATTACTACTAAACACATATGCAGCTCATTTGCTGTCTGGAGATACCTACATCGTCCTACTCGGAAGGCCGAATTTCAGAGATCCGAGTACAATCAAAAGCACCACGACTGCAGTTTCCGTGTTGGACATAAAAAAGTGCACGTGACGCTGTGACTAGAATCATGGCGGCAGTCGACGGCGGTCCAGGCGTGGGATTTCTCTCGTGGAAATATGCACATTCAGTTAGGGAAGCAACACATTAATAAGAGAAGTCTGAGTAAAACCAAAATTACTTTCCCTAGTAGCTAGTTACTTTGAAAATAACGAGTAACTTGAAGTAACTGAGTTACTTTTGATAGAAGTAACTAGTAATGTGACTAAGTTACTAATTTAAAGTAACTTACCCAACACTGATGGCCACTGGCCTTGGATATCAACACATGTTTATCTGAGATTTAAAACTGAGAATTTTAACGTGGGATTCCAGGATGATCGACTTGCTTTTGAACCGAGCCTCAAGTGGCTCTTTTGAGGAACTGCGGTTTTTAGCTCTCCTACACCAGCTGCATTTTTCAGCCTGCGACTTCGCCGCTTGGTTTGCATCGGTGTGAACACACGGGTAACTGGATGGCATCCATACTTAAGCATGTGTGTTCATATAAGCACAGGCAACATAAACACGCGACAGTGGTAATGGTTTCTCATTCCTTTGCCATCCCATAAGCAATCACCTCAGCCTCTCACTCACTGAGCCATCACATTTACCACACACACAGCACAAAATCCTTGGCCTCTTTCTCCCTCAACGAGGTATGATCCATATTTCATACATTGCCTGTAAATCGCTTGGCCAGAGCTGTTGTGACAAAGCCCTGGAAGTGGCAGGGGGCAGATTGGCTCTGTGCCTGACGCTGACTGTACCTAGAATACAAACAGCCTCCACAGAAACTGTAAAATGCTGTATATGGGTGTTTTTAGTGTCAATTTTCAAGGTTGAAATGCTCCCTATTACTATTTCATTGCAATCTGGTGTGTTGCAATAGTTTATCATCATACTGGCAAACCAGTGTGTATTCATTGGAACCAATTTGCCCGAGTGCATTTAGATAGGGATTAAAATGTTGCGAAATGGAAAAAGGCATCATCGGGCTTCGTGAAATAGAGCAATCAAACTCCCATTCTGCTGTAAAGCGGTGCTAATTCCACAAGCCCTCTCCACCCTCTGTCTTACATCAAATAACGCAGCCTGTTTGAGGTAAGCATTTATAAAGTGCGACTAACACAGAGTCTGGGTAGTACTTCCCTACAATATACCGGGATATGTTTTTAAGTGCATAACCATTAAGTCAAGTCATCCGAGTCTCTGAGCTCTCCGAGTGTTACACTTTGATCCTTTGGCGTCAAAGTTTATCACTTCCTCTCCTTTGATGGAGGAACTCGGTTGTGTGTTTGTGCATGCGCGAGTGCCTGTGTGTTAATACGTACTGAGTCTTTGATCCAGGATCACCTTGAGGACAGCGGCTGAGGCAGCGTTATGTGGGTGACAAAAAAAAAGATATATGCCATAAGCTGCTCTGTAATATAAAGTTAGAGCCAGCAACCACTTAGCTTATCTCAAAGATTGGAAATCTGGAGGAAACCGCTAGCCTGGTTCTGCCAGTTTAAACAAACAAGATATATTGCACAACTACTGAACTTTTTAAGGTGCCAGTAGGCAATGCTACGGAAAGCCAACTGGCTGCTGGCTTCAGCTTCAAGTACATATTGAACCAATACAAGCGTGAGTGGAATTGAGTTTCTCATCTAAGTCTCGGCCAAGAAAGTAAATGCGTAAGTGTATTTTTTCAGAATGTTGAACTTCAATCAAATGAAAATGTATCGATTCCAGCAAAATGCACATGTTACAATGTTACAAAGAGATGAGTGTGAGGACAAAAGCAGCACTTTTTAAATTGTGCAGTCCAGCACAATAAAAGCTCTCTCTCTCTCTCTCTCTCCTTATATATAGAGATATGTAGGTTATAGTCAAGATGTTAAGGTAACTCTGTTCGTTGGGTTGCGCTTTACCATTTTCATGCACTTGTTTCTTCCTCAGCTGGCTCTGGGTTAAAATCATATTGAACTTCAACAAAAACCACACACACACACCCACACACACACTAGCCTTTTATTATGGAGTGAATATTTATTGCTGGGACCTTTGCTGGGATACCGTCACATTCCATCCCATTACACAAAATGCCACATAATAACATTGCCCTTCCTGTTTTTGATGAGTATGTGGCAGGATGTGGGTGTAGGGCGCAGTATCAATGGATCCATCTTTGCCAGTGAAATGACAGAAACAGCAGTTTTTGTGAGTCGTATAAAAGACCAGATTTTGTCAAAGAGCATTTTAAGCCTGACACATGATTGTTTGAAAGCATTTTTGTGTGAAATGCTACAGTAAGAGAGTCATACAGACCTGTCCCTCTGTCTTTTTCCATTTGAACGCAGAGAGCTCGATGAGAGATTTTACCCAATCAAGGAGGAGGGGAGGTTGAGCAGTGCAGCCCCACAGAGAGCATTTTATCTACTCTTTTGGGGAATGTGCTTTATTTTCACAAGTGTGCAGTTAGTGCTCTGTTGCATAACTTTGATGCACACAAATGGAGATAGTCTCCCTCTTTATCTAATTTATCTCCCCACACACCCTGCTTTTTTTCTTCTTCTTTTGACAAAGCCACCCGAATCAATTTAACTCTGCTACTGCTCAAAGTAATCTCTGTAGGCGAGGCTATGCATTTATGCTGAGCTTGGCCTGCGTGTCCAATGTGCTGCCTGCTTTACTTGTGCATATTGCATGTGTGGAAAGTCAAGGCCATCAGACAGCTATTATAAAATCGAATGTCTAAAGAATTAGACCAGATTATTTCCTAATGTGATGATTTTACTACCCTCTTCATACGTAGATGTGTGGCACGCACTACCCATTTGCTGTTATATGCTTCTGTTTTTTTAGCTAAGACCTTTGTGTGTGTGTGTGTGTGTGTGTGTGTGTGTGTGTGTGTGTGTGTGTGTGTGTGTGTGTGTGTGTGAGAAACATGATGTAATACCATCACAAAACACTACTCTCAGTAAGATGCTGTGGGTGAGGAGAGGACGACAAGACAAAGACACGCTGAGGAACCCATGGTATCCGCAGCATGTTGCCTCTCTCTGAGTATTGTTCTGCTGGTCCGTCTCTTCCTGTTAAAATGCTGTTCTTCCTCCTCACAGTCGCCAAGTGCTCAAAGGGGACTCTCTCTCTCTCTCTCTCCGTAATATTTTACATCTTTACCGCTCAATACAAAGCACCACGAGATGACTGATGCTATAGAAATAAAAGTTAATTGAACTGAATTGAGTGGTTTATTTATTTTGCTTAAACCTTTATTTGAGTCATATATATTTTACTGATTTATATATGACTTTATATATGACACCATTCTATTTTATAAATTATAAATGCATCTAGTTTACACATGCTTCTGGTCTCTGTTACAGCAGGATTTTGTTCTGTTGTCGGTGAAATCAAGATTTTCAGGCGCCATTATCTGCTTCAGTCTCTTGTCATTGTTTTCATTTGAATTTAAAGACTGCAGGTGTTGCAGTTAACTATATGAATATCTGCTCCAAAGATGTCATAAAAATTGTAGGTTGTAACTTTGTACACGGTTAATGTGCCGGTGCAGAAGTCTGTTGCATTGACAGCTTAATTCCTTACAGTTTTTTTATTTGTGAGATATAAAAGGAAGAAACAGACATCTGTATGTGCAGAATAATTTTCTGTGCTGTAGAAACAAAGTCTGTGGGGATTGCATCGTTCCAAGTGCCTGCACTCAAGGGAACACATTGTGATGTGGGTTTATCTTGAATCAAGTTTTGTATGAAACCCAGAAGAAATTTTTAGCAGTTCAGTCATTTATTTTTAGCAGATTTCCACTGGAAAAAAATATCTTTACTGCCGCTTCACAACAGCTCGCACGATTTCATCGCACGACCTTGTTGTTTGACAATTTGATGCAGATCTCTTCTCATCATGCGTCATGTATTCTCATTTGTGACAATTTGGAAGTCTTTGCCTGCGTTCGTGGCACTCGGCTTGGTTCAGCTCAGCACAGCTCAGCCTGAACTGTCGTCCAGTTGAGGTTTCAGGCTTCATTCATAAGTCATATGGGGGGGGGCTGCTGCATTTTTAATCTTTCAAACAAACAGCCACGTTTCAATTGCTGCTTGTCAGTTTTGATTTTGTGATTCATTCATTATTAAGTGTGTTAGGCTGCAGTGCAGTGCAACGGATGGATTACTGCACTTTAGCCATGGGCGCGGTATGGCTGTGTGTGTGTGGGAGAAGAAGACAGATGTGCGATTGCACATGTGCATGTTTTCATCCCACCAAGGACGGCTCTCTTGTCCGTTGTATCGTTTGAGAGGTGTAAGGCGACACAGAAAAACAACAGCCAAAGTTCAAACACGTCGAACGTTTATTTTGGACGTGCTTTTTAATCGGTCTGCTTGATTCCTCCATCAAAATGTTCCAGCTGTATCAGTGCTCTGAAAGTTGGCTGATTTTTTTTTTAAGCTATTTTTTTCCCAAGGACAAAAATGAACCTTCAAGCTTGACCTATCTTTGATGTTACCAGCCGTTCTTATTTGCGAGGAGATTGTTTTTCACCCCACTGAGAAGATGATTTCACTGACTATGGTCTGCTGTTTGACAAAGATTATGTGTTCAGAATAAGTTATCC
Source organism: Diplotaxodon limnothrissa (assembly GCF_057381915.1). NCBI lineage: Eukaryota > Metazoa > Chordata > Actinopteri > Cichliformes > Cichlidae > Diplotaxodon > Diplotaxodon limnothrissa. The sequence goes on along the minus strand of NC_140610.1, from coordinate 3,004,002 downwards.
CAACAGCCACTGACCAGATTGCCTTGACATTTCCTAATATTTATGGCAGCTTGTTGAACCTGTACAGTCTTCACCTTCAATAACACTTCTCCACAGCCATCCTTCTGATGTTTCTGCTGACCTTTAAGCTATTCTTTTAGTACCACCATTTCAACATCGCACTGAATAGGTTATCATACAATTTCACCTGCTGTAATTTTTTATGGCTTATTGGGGATAACAGACAACATTTGTGAACGCACCACATCATCAGCGTTTAGCAAAGACTTGCTTATTTAGGTGACCGACAGTTGTAAAGTAATAAGAACATTTATTTTGAGTTCTGGCCTCTAATAAAAAGTTGTGAGGAAATAACTGGCTCTTTAGCTAAAACTCATAAGCTGCCTGTGGAGTAAGATTTGAAGTGGATTTTAAAACCTATTCTGTGGTTGTTTTTTGTTTCCCACATCTAAAAATGGTAATAGCAGTAGAGTGAGCCACAACAATAAAACCAGGATCTACACAGCGAATCTGTTAGCTCAAACTTTTGTTTGTTTGAGGCAATGATTATGATTTTATCCAATTATTTTCCAATTTCATTTGTTACATATAATATTTTAGATTGCAGCTTCTTTAACTTTATTACATTCAGTGAGATGTTGTTTACCTTCAGGCCAAAAAGGCCACAATTACACATTATTTACTTTGCAAATTGCTATGAAAATGATAAGTGGACAATTACATCTGCGCTCATTCTAGAGCCATCTTCTGGACACACGTGGCATTTTTCTGCTGCTTAACAATAAGGCTTTAGGCTTTTATTTTATTATTTTTTTCCATTGTATCCTGTAGGGGGGCTATTCTTTAGATTTTTCGAGGTTATTTCTTCTGCATATAAGAATAACAGTTGAATGTGTAATGAGTTGATGCCCTTGGTAGAAGGGTTTTGGTGAATGGATGCTTTAAACACTGTTTGTTCCACTGCTGTCAATATTGTTGATTTCCTTTATCTGCTGGGGAGCTGGTCATGTGTCTCCCGTGCCAGGCTGCGATCCTCCAAAATGTCATGCAGTGCTCTTTTTCCGCTGCCAATCCTCCTTTAAATCCTGTCACTTCAGACGAGAGGAAGTTTGTGTGTGGGTGCGTGAATGTGGAAACATCCAACTCCACCAGTTCTTTTTTTTTTAATAATAAAGGAAACTAAAAGAGCAAATCTAAAGAAACTTTGATTAACCTTGAAAGTCAAAGTAAAATCATGAGTAGGTATAAAAACAAGCTTTTATGTTTCATAGACATTTACATAGAATTTTATAGAAAGTCTCATTTTCGAGATATTCAGTGTAAAATGATTCATTTTGAACATGAAGTAAATTTTGTCTTTTTTTCCCACCAAACATAAAATAACAACAGTTGTGATAACTAATTAATTAATTACAGAAATGCTGCTTTTTAAATGCATTTTTAATATATTTTCATTTTAAAAAATTTCTGGACATATTAATAGATTCGTTTAATAAAAATCAGCTGATTAACTAAAACCATTATTTGCAGTGCTCCTCTCATATTTCAGCATCAACACAGCAGTAATTGTGTCACTTCAGGCTGCCGTTGAATCATACAGAAGATGATGAATGTCTTGTTATGGGCTGCTACTCTTCAGTTATGAATCATGAGCTGAGGTTAATAGAGTTAAGAGTTCTTATCCTGCTTTCTCCCGAGTCCCCACTCTTCTGTGACATTAAGATGTTTTTGCGCTCCATTTGCCCGTGTGCAGGGCAGGCAGAACAGGCTTCATCTGTCACAGAGAGACACCGCAGAGAAATCAGAATGTAAAACACTAATTAGCCCTGATCCTGACGAGGGTTCATTACCGAGTCAGCGTGAGACTCCGTGCTCCCAAGGTTCCTATTGGTTGGGAAGTTGGGAGCAAAATATGCAGCATTTGGGATTGAGGCGCTGGGTGTGGCAGTGCAGCAGAGGATCAAGTTGTGCAACTGCTACTGTATAATGTGTGCGAGTGTTTATGTAGTGTACAGGTGGCTCGTTTGCTTATGCCTGAGTGCATGTATGCAAATGAAGGAGTGGCTGGTGAGCGGTCGTTGTGGCGGCGGTGCAGATGAGCGAGAGCCTCCATCTGCAGTATGAATATATCTTATTCACTGTTGAAAGGCAGAGCATCCCCGATGGCTTGTTTCAACCACACTGTGGATTAAGTGCTCACTCTCCTCTACTGTGCTATTAAGAGAATAAATAGTCTGGATTATCCACTGTAACCGTCGGGGAGTGAGTGCAATGAACATACTGGACATATTGGTTGTTTCTGATGATAACAGCACATGTTGAAAGTTTGTATTTCTTTGTCAAATGTTTTTTTTTTTTTTTACGCAAGCGCAGGCTGGGTGTTGGCATAGAAACAATACCGTCGTTATTTACAAAAAGCATGTTTCATTTCTTGTGCTTGATGCTGAAATGAACTGTCTCCACCTTTTATTTAGAAAACATCACCCATGACAGAGCGCACACCACCGATGAGCCCTAACTCAAGATTGCGCTTACACACTATTCTGCCCTGTTTAGTTAATCTGCATTTACAACCATGCATGTGCCTGAAAGAAAAATATATATATCGGCCAACATATAAAATTTTTAAATCACTACATCATAGCATTTCAAATTATTGGTTGAGTTTTATTAAAGATGAAGCAACTTGTTTCCCTGCATCTTAAAAGATTTTATTAGAGATGTACCAAACAAAGCAAAAGGATTCAGACAGCATATGAAATGAAGCCACACATGTTGTGTTACCAGATAAAAACCAAAAATCATCCTGTGATTTTTAGATTTGAATTCTAAGTGATTAGAGCCCAACTGATACATCGGCTGATATTCAGCCGTTTGCTGATATATCGGTATCTGCATTTTTATCAGCTAATAAATACAATAAATAAAGTGAATTTAAAAAGCATAGGCGAGAGAGGAAAAATCATTATCTAAGTAAGAAGTCATAAATAAGTACGCACGACAAAGCTTAGGGAAATCTGTTTATGTTTCATGTGCCAGAAAGATATATCGGATTTTTAAATCGCTAAAGATCAGTATCCGCTCAGCCCCAAATGACCCTACGCCTCTCAGGTTTTATTAGAGCTAAAGCAGCTGGTTTCCAAGAAATATACCAAACAAGGCAAAAAGTATTTACACAGCATGTGCAATGAAGCTACAGGTGTTGCTACCAAATGGAAAACAAAAATCAATGTAGCTGTGTATTTTCTGTCAGCAAATTTGCTCGACTCTGGGAGCTGATACTAATTAGCACTGTGGCAGGATGATTGACATATGTTCACACAAATTCACAATCTCAGCTTCCATCAAGGTGTAAATGACATATAGAGAAGGTGAAAACCACAAAACAAAAACCATAACGATATCAAAATGTAAAAAATCGTGAAATATTGGGGCGTCTTTCATCAACTGAAAGATTGACATGAACAGATAATTTGGATGAAATGTCAGAGATGACATACCTCTTTGTTGACTTGTCAGCTTTCGTTACGTTCTCTTCATAAACGATCAGACTCACAGCATGAGAATGACAGTCAGTCTACCCTGAGAGCAGACGTGGAAGCACGACGATAACTCTTCTCGGTAAAACTGAAACATCAAGTGAAGCTTAAAATCACTGCATGCAAATTCAGTTTTCACTATAAATTCAGGCCAGACTGTGCTCTCGTGATGATATACAGTACTTAACAAAGGCACAAGCTGCTCTTTACCACCGATTCACATTTTACTTGCTTGACAAGTAACACAAAAAAAAACTCAGGAAAAAGCTACCGTTCATCCCTATGTCAGGCACTTTGAAACACAAAGTAACACAAAAATGTTAGCAAAGTAGAAGTGGGTGGGGCATAGTGAGAAAAAAGGGGTGATATCAGGAACATCAGTGCGGTAGTAAAACAAAATCATGTGATTAGTTGTGCAGTTGGTGCTTATATGCTTTCAGCCAAGTCTGATCAGACATTACAGTTTGAATCTTAAACTAATATTTTAAAATTCAATTCAGTTTTATTTACACAGCACCAAATCAAAACAACAGTCGCCTCAAGGAGCTTTATATTGTAAGGTCGACCCTACAATAATACATACAGAGAAAAAACCCAACAATCATATGACCCCCTGTGAGCAAGCACTTTGGCGACAGCAGGAAGGAAAAACTCCCTTTTAACAGGAAGAAACCTCCAGCAGAACCAGGCTCAGGGAGGGGCGGAGCCATCTGCTGTGATTGGTTGGTGTGAGAGAAGGAAGACAGGATAAAGACATGCTGTGGAAGAGAGAAAGAGATTTATAACAAGTATGATTCGAACTCACCAGTGTCAATAGTTAGCAGGTGGTGGTGTGGACTGTATCTAACTAATTATGCTTCTTGGCTGCTACTCGGCTACATCTTATTATATCTGGTAATATAGCACGGTGGCACAGAGGTGCAATGCTAGCACTGTAACAGCAGAGTTTGACTCCCCTGCCTCAGTACAAAGCACAATGAGCCTAAGTGTGGAGATGAGCATGAAAGCCCATCTTTCTGTGTTGGTAGAATGGATTGATAGTTATACAGACAGTTATGTGGTACGTGAACTGCTGCTTTCTTTCAGCATAGATCTGAAACTCTTGTGCATTTGGATCACATTCCCTCATTTTAGGAATGACATGTATTGTGTAGCCCGAGCAGACTCTGATCTCTGTTCCCTCCCTGCTCTTGTTCATTTGCCCATGAAACAAATCCAGCAATAACTGCGCCACCGTGTGCCTCAGATAAGGACTCCTCTTGAATGGGGGGGAGAAAAAAAGTACAAAGGGACATCTTGACAAATGCAGCAAACCAAAGCAAACTGAAGCTGTGAAGTGGCTGTGCTTGGCGCCTTCTCAAAGCTAACAATGAGTCACACGCTGGAAAAGTTTTGCGTCACTTATAGCACATTGATGAAATGGCTTCCACTCAGCGAACATGCGTCCCCCTTGCTGTTTTGGAATATCTCGGTGTTGATCCAGAAGGTCAGCAGCGAAAACGCTGAACGCTCGCGTCAAATCGCATTACGGCTTGAGAAGAAACGTGATTAAACTGCAGTTTGACTTTGAGTGTTTATTTCTCCTAAGGCCTAGAAGACAGTTCCCCCTTCAGAAAACAGAAAGAAAAGATTGACAGAACAGGGACTGGAAGCCTTTCTTCGCTGTCATTTATATTTGAGTGGGGAGAGATTTCACCCTTTTTTGAAATTCACTAAATCTGTTTCCATGTGCATTATGCATGGGATTTTTTTTTTTTTAGTTCAGTGGTTTGGCTTCAATAGGCTTTCAGAAGCATCAAAACATAGAGGGAGACGAGGTCACATGTAGTTGCAGGGAAAGTGACACCGCGTCACCCCGAGCTGGGCTCCGAAATGCAACTCTAGGAATAGCAGCTACACTGGTCCCACTACTGTTACACATTCCTTTCGCTCCCTTCATTATTGTTTTTTTTGCCTCCCATACTTCCATACTTCTTTTCCTCTGCTGTTCATTCCCTCGCTTTCCCCCTCTCTCACATCTCCTCTCTCTGTGACTAAAGGCAGCCCACTCCTCTGCAGTGGCTGCCTGCCTCCCTGATTTGCTCGCTGCTCAGGGAGGATTTGCATAGGCTGGCCCACTTGCCGCTTCTCCCCTCCCCCTTCCCCTCCTCTCCCTCCCTTCCTCCGTCCCATCATCTTCGCTTAGTTTCACCTGAGCCCGCTCCCATCCTCTCTTTCTCTCTCTCTCTCCCTCCGTCGTTCTCTCGTTCTCCTGCACCCCCCCCCCCCTCCTTCCTCCATCTCGCTCCCTCCCACCGGTTTCTCATTTTCTCATCCTCCTCTTTTCTCTCTCTCTCTTTATCTGTCTGCAAATCTGTCTCTTTCTCTCATGGAGTGATACAAAGAGCTATCATTCTGGGTCTCCCTGGGTTAACAAGCCAGACCACTTCACCTCTCCAGGGAAATTTTTTTTAAAAAGAAAAGAAAAGAAAGAGCTGGAGAAAAATGAGAGGGAGGGGGGGAAAGTCTGACAAATACTGGATCGAAACTTAAGGATGGAAATAAAGAACAAGTGGAGATCTTCACCTTGCACTGATGCTCTGTAGCTGAAGAGTGAGGAAGGAAAGGAGTGCGCTGCAGCCGAGGCGATAGAGAGACAGAGAGCTGACAGTTTGTCCGCGCCGGGAGCTCCTCATCTTTCTGTCGTTCCCTCCCATCATCTCTCCCTCCTCCCCGGTCTCGTAGCTGAGGCTGTGTGTTATCTGTGGCTTGACAGAGCGGGGCTGTGCACAGCAGAACGAAGCGGAGCGAGCGGGCTGAAGGCTGCAGCGTGGGCTGTCCCTTCCTGTCACTCACTCTACACCCGCAGGTGAGGAAGGGCGCACGGGGACAAATTCCAGGTGTCTCCCACCATTGAGTGCACGCTCTGTCTTGTCAGTTGCTCCCGCGCACACACACACACACACACACACACGCAAGCAGGCTACCTGGTCATCAAAGGAACAGCCACGGGGTGATCCTGCCGAGAAAAGAAAGTAAATACATATTGGATTCTGGTTCAAAGAGCCAGCAAGCAAACGAAGAACAGCGGGATATCTGCTGCCTTCCAACCAGTGGAGTCCAAGAGACGAGCCCGGGCTGCATTTTGTTTGGGGGGAACTGCTGGATCCTACCTTAACAGGGAGCTTTGTTGATTTCTCTCTGCTATGGAGTTTGCTGCTGTATTCTGGCTACGGGAAGGTCACTTTTTCTGAGATCCGCGCACATCTCATTTACTCTCTTTCAAACATCCAGTAGGGGGGGGGCGTGAGCCATGCTCCCCAAAGGAAAGCCCCAGGAGGGCCAGCTGATCTGGATGTTGCTTTTGGCTGCGGGATGGATGGTGCTGGGTTCTGCTCGGGGCTCCTCGTCCTCATCGTCAGATCTCCATCTCCTATCTCCTACCTCCGGAGCCCCCCCACCCCCAGCCCTGCCTCGACCCAATCACCCGCAGGGCCCTCAGGGGCCCAGGCACCACCAGCCACCTGTGTCCATATACCGCTCCCCGGCCTCTCTACGAGCTGGCCACGGTGAGTCCCGTCACCTGTCACCTTGCTTCTATCTCCCTCTCGTCACCGGCTCTCCTGCTCGCTGTCCATTTATCATTATGAATGATCAGAGTGAGAAGGAGCCATCTGTAACCAGCTCTCTGTCATTTTCTGTCTCTCTCTATATAACTAGCTCACTTCCTCCCTCCCACTGTCCCTCCGTTATTGTCTTTCTTCTTCACTCTCCCTCTCACTCATCTTTCCACCACAGCTAACGATAGCTGACAGCAGCTCTGCATCATGGAGCTGTACATCGTCTATGAAATTATAGGTTTAATTGTCAGTGAAAGGCACTGACAAGCAAAACACCCACGGTGACTCTATCAGCTGAGGAGCAAGCGGTGACTCTGTCTTACCACGATCCCTGTAGGATTAACACTTTGGTAATTGATGATTGATAGAGAGTAAAAGGCTTTCAGATGGTTCTCCACATGCTGAAAATGTGCTGTAGCAATCCTCTGTTTACAGAGGAGCTTAACCTCAGAGCTGTTAGGATATCGTTACACAAAATGGCACGCAGGGATTTTTTGTTTGTTTTTTAAGTCAGGTTAAATTTTGCAACCTTTAAAAGTGGACTGATATAGGATTTCATGCGTCTAGCAGCAACATGAGCGTCTGATCTCTGCAAGAGAATGCACACGCCCAAGAGGGGAAAAGCAGCGGTGGTCAAAATGCCTTTTTCAATATTGACTTTTGTTTTATAGGTATTTAATGCGATCTGTTTGCACCATTAGCTGCAGCCCAGACATCAGTTGGGGGATATTTAGTTTCTCTAATAGTACAAGGTGCCGCTTACTGTATGGCCATGTCGTCATTCATTTGAAGCATTTATACATCTCTCTGGATTGGTTCTCTGTTGTAACAGCCTGGCTTTCAATGAAAGGCCGTAAATATAAGTGGACAGTTACCGTATGCATGAAAGCATGCCATAAATAAGTTTGAACCTCGGTAAATGTTTTACATCTGTTATTTTAAATATGTGTAGATGACTGCTTGTTCTTAAGGTCTTCTGTGATGACAACAACTCTTTATGTGCCAAATGCTTTAACCTCCTAAGACCTGCGTCCACATATGTGGACGCCAGATTTGTTATTTAGACCAAAATAGTCAATTTTGCTCTACAAGGGCCTGATATCCACTTACGAGGACATTATCCTGCTACTGTTCTATCAAAATTTTAAACGAATATCCTCATGTGGCTCTTATTTTTCTTAAAAACAAAAATAAGGTAAAAAAAAAAAAAATCTGGTAATTCTTTGTTTATAACATTCATCAGGTCCCAATCAGCCCAAATATCAAAGAGAAATTTAAAAAGCATGCCGTGGAAGAGTTCGGGTCTTAGGAGGTTAAGACAAACTGAATTATCAACTAAATTCTGCCTGTGAATCATGGCTTTACGCTACTGCCTCATAGTAGTGGCGAACAAAATCAGCAGGCCAAATGCAAAAGGCCTGAGCTTTATTTTTCACCGGCAACGTTTGGGATATCCAGTCTGTGCCCTCGTGTCACACTAGATGTTTTCCCCTGCGCGGGGATCGAATCTGTTTAAAAAAGTAAATTCTAGACAGGTCTGTGCTTGACTCCTTTTAACACATCGAGGGCTCATTTTTAGCACGTTGAGGGCTATTGGAGCAAATGAGCCTGACAGACCGAGAGGTGGTGGAGAGAGAGAGGATCTGCATTACTAATGTGGAATGTGCAAACCATACAAAGTGCAAGTCTGGGCAGGGACTGGGTGGCAGCTATTTAAAAAGCTGTAATAATGATGGTGCATTAGAGATCGAGTTGGCAGAAATATTCATTTTTATTTGTTTTGCTTTTTGCTTTTTGTCTCCACACAGATGCTGCTTGAAGAAAGCAACATGTGACTTTTTTATGTACGAGCTGAACGGTTTTGTTTGTTTGTGTTAAAACCTTTAAATCTAGTCGGGGGATAAGGACCTTATCTAAATTGTATCTACATGTTATAGGCACTTTAATTAGCTGCTCTCCACCACACTTCTCTATGCCTCAGTTGCAGAATTATATAACTGCGCGCGAGTTGGTTCAGATTGGTTCTGGTTGACTTTTGTGTACATTTGCATGCAGAATGCGGTGACTCAGTCTAGGGCAAGATAAGAGAGAGGATAAAAATCAAGAGATTATCAGACTTGTGTGTCTGTCTGTGTGTGCGCATGTGAAGGCTATTTACAATTCAGCAGCAACCGACTGACCCTGGTATTGGCGTGATTGGTATTACAGATTCTGAGGTACACTTTGGAAAACTACACAGACACAACAGATACATACTAATGCTCACTTGTGTAACATATGTATAGTATGTGAAGGCACGCTGCCTGATTCATGTGCATACATAATTTATCTGTACAGTATATTAATCCTTGCACTAGCTGCATACAGTGTGTAAACTCTTAATTAGACACAGTGAATTGGAATGATTGTCTCTGTCACAGAGCAGCAATATTAATAAATAAGTAGTTTGGTCAGGCCATTATATCCATGAATATCTAGTAACAAATTATTTCTGTGTTTGATTTATTTATTTAGCAGTTGCTGTTTCTCAAGAGCCTTTAATTGTTCACAGGATGTTGCATAAGCATAGAAATTCTATCATTCCTGAAAGCATAATAGCTTTTATTCCACTAGACGAGACTTTTATAATCTCCCAGGTGTTGACGAGATCGTTGAAGGTTTTATTTGTTATTTTATTTTATTTTTTTATTTTATTTTTTTTTAAATGAGTGAAAACATGACAGACCGGATGTGCTGTCACTATCACTGCCTCTGCCTCGGGATGTGTATTTTCTGAGCTGACATAAACAATATTCAGTGTGTTTCATGTTCCCCGTAGCTGCTTTTCAGTCAGTGTTCTGGTGCTGCCAGATGACCTGCTGTACAAATTAATCAACGTTTAAAAATTGCCCAAAATATCTCTGCTATACTGCTTACATTATAACACGCAATCATCCCAGCAGAGGCGCATGTGTGTCTGTGCTTTAGGAAACACATCTAAGTAAATAGGATAGAGGGGTTATTCGTCAAATTCAGATCATGTGTGCTGTGCTTCGTATACAGAGTACGTGCACAGTGGGAGTGCTGAAAGTGATAGTACAGACATTATTGTTTTACTAGAAATTGAACAGACTTTGTTTAAAAGTGAATGAGTCAATTGAATAACAAATGTGAGAGTGGTTTGACCTGCTTTGAAGCTTTGCCCTCAGCACTTAGGAGGAATAATAGAGAGAGGTTGAGAGAGCGCGCGTTGTTTGCCTGTGTGTGTATGTGGCAGTCGTTTGATGCGGGATCACCTTGAGGAGATTGGCTTTGGCACCACACCGTGTAGAACGGCCCTATGCTGTACTCGAAGTCTCAGGAAGGTTAAAATGAAGAAGAGAATTAAATATAAAAGAAGAAGGAAGGCAGATCTCTCATATATATATATTTGTTTCACTTTCCTGACGTAAGCTGTAGCGCTGTGGTTTGAATAAAAGTATCAAATCCTTCCTTTCTTTCACAAATTATCGAAGGATTTTTTGTTTCCTTCTTGAGCCCTTGACACAGTGTGAAGGAAAAGTGGCAGTATTCACAGTTCAGCTTGACTGAAGAATGGTTTGTTCTTGCTGCTGGGAGTATAATTCAAAAGAAGCAAAAGAGTCTAATGCAGCCTTTGGATCAAGACTATGATGTGGTGAACATTACCATAAATATATTATAGGTGCGTTTCAGAGATCTCATGTAAAGTGGGAGGACCACTGTGACATCAGTAATATGCACTGGAATCATGCTGAATTATTTATGTCGTAGGTGTATTCTCTCTTCTCGTTACTTCCTTTTAGTTTTGTGCCCAGCCAGCAGCACAGCCTGAGTGGATGCTCTGCTAGTCCAGCTGATCTAGGGTAACATATTTAAACTAAATGATTGGTCATGCAGTTTAGTGCATTCATTTGCCTAGATCCCCACATAAGTCAAGTCGTAATAGATGATGTAGTAGAGTTAACCAATACCCAGAAAATTTTATTATTCCTTGTGTACTGTCATGATAACCGATGCTAATGTACCATTAGCATCGGTTATCATGACATCCATGATAAAATGATACACTTTTTGCTTGCTAATTGTAAGTTTATAGCAATATGCTAGCGCTGTCATGATTCCCATGCTGTACACTGATAATTTAAAGGTCATCATATTAGGGGTGGGGGAAAAAATCGATACTGTGTAGTATCGTGATATTTTGTTTGCTAATAATGTATCGATACAGGGACAGCAGAAATCGATATTTTGTTACAAAAAAATGTTTTTGTGCTCTGACTTCAGAGCATTTTGATCAGCTCCTTTTTCTGAGCAAGAATCCTGACATTCCTTCACTGTCCAAATGTGTTTAACTTGTTTTTTGGCAGCAATAAACATGACAGTTTACTTATTTAAATTTAAGACATGTTTTATTTTAATTAAGTTTAAAACTTTTTTATTTAATGTAAAATTATATTTTGTTTTAATTTACTTTCAAATTCTTCAGTTGCCGAAGGGGCTGCATAGTTATCATAAATTGCATAGTTCAGAATAGCTCGACTAATACAAACCGTTCAGCTTGTCAACAATAAAACTGAAATGAGAGAAAGACTGAGTGTGGACTTTGATATTAGATAAAATGAATATTGATAAAGTTTACCTTTATGTACAGAATCTGAATATCGCAAAATATTTTTAAAAATTGCAATAATATCGTATCGTGAGTTAAATATTGTGATAATATCGTATCGTGCGTTAAGTATTGTGATAATATCGTATCGTGGGATGTATGGTGATTCCCACCTCTACATCATATACACACTAATTATCTTTATATTGCCTAATAAACATGTTAGCGAGAGTATAGCACACATAGATGTAAACAGGGTTATTTTTTATTATCATTCACATGTATGTGGAAATAATTGCATTTAAATCAAAAGAAAAGTAACAAATCATGAACCGAGAGTGACTGCCTCAAACCTCTTGGGCTAATAATGCTTTTATTAAAAAATGTTAACTGTGACATTGGCACTGTTTCCATATATGAAGGGCAACAGCTGAAATGTATTTTTCATATTGTAGCAAGGGCAAAAAAGAAAAAAAGAAAATTTAAAATGGTAAAGTATTTGCTTTCCTTCTCAGTAGGTTCAGTAACTTGTGGCGAGAGCATAGCAACACACTGGAACACTTCCTGTTGTCACAGCTGAAGTTATGAAAAATGTATTTGACCCTTCAGTCTCCTGTAAAATGTATTTGTCCAGGTGTGGTGGCTGCATAATAACTTGTCCCACATGTAGCACATATATGAATTATTCCAATGAACCCGGAGCACTGTACACTTTGTGTTGCTGTCTACCTTGATGAGGCGTGCGTGTGCAGGTATTATACAGCACATTGCTAAATGATTTAAGATAAGATAAGATAAGATAAGATAGAACTTTATTAATCCCTCGGGTGGGTTCCTCTGGGAAATTCGATTTCCAAAAAAGCACAGCACCGACAGAAGTTACAGAGTTATACACACACACATATATATAAATACAGAGACAATATAAATAAAATATACGAAGGGGATAAATAGAATAAATAGGAATAAAAATAAAAATACAAGTGAATTGCACATTTCAAGTATTGAGTCTATTGCACCGTTGACTATTTACAAAAGTATTGCACAAAAGGTATTGCACAGTGAGGTGAAGAGGCACTACAGCTTAGTTGTTCCCCCCTCCTTTGTCCTCCTGTTTCCCCTCCCTCTCCCCACCAGAGAGGAGTTAAACAGTCTGATGGCGTGTGGGACAAAGGAGTTTTTAAGTCTGTTAGTTCTTGTCTTTGGGAGAAGCAACCTGTCACTGAACAGACTCTTCTGATTTTGCCCTCTGGCTGTTCATGATGGGCACAGAATAAAATAAAAAAGGAGCAAGATAATTGAACGATAGAGGAGAAGAAACTTGTGGATGTTCTGTTGTTGTGTACAACTGAAGAAAGACACAAAAAGCTGGATTTTCATTTGAAAAGATTTCCCTCCTCTTCTTCTTGCTTGACTTCTCGCCCTCTTTTCGACTTTTCTCCCTACTTCCTGTTTTTGCTCTAGGCAACAAATCGATAGGAAAAGCTGTTTTGGGGGCTTAATTATGTGGTTATTTCAGGTTTTTCCCTTCCTGGCCTCTGTTTTTTGCACTCACAAGCTTAGGCATTTTATCTTGGAGAAAGACAAGCCCGTTTTTCAGGCTGCCACAGAGAAAGGAAAGGAGGCGAGGAAGGAGGAGGAAAGGAGAGGGCAAGCGACGAAATGAAACAAGATGAAAAAGAAAAACTAAAGTGAGAAGACACAGTTGAAATCATTAATGAGGTGACAGTGACATAGCAATGCCTCCTCCTGCAAACTCTGACCTTTATTTCTCTATTTTATGCCTGCTCAGCTCACAAACTCAGTTTTTACCTTCCTCCGCCTGACTTTCTCCTTTCAACCTTGCCCATATTTCTTTTCTTTTACCACATATAGATAAACAGCTTCTTTTTTCTTCTAGAATTATTCCTTTCAGTGTATTTTTCTCCCTGAATCTGCTTGCTCTGCAAATGAACCAGAAAAAGTCTGTTCTCAGAAATTCATCCTGTGGAAACTCAGCGCTTTGCTTTCTCCACCATGCTCGGTCGCTCCAGCCTTAGCTTATTAATTATATTTATGCTCTCTAGCTCTTCCAATTATGGTGGTGGCTCTAACAGGAAGTAGTTGAACACATCTCATAATTATCCATCAAATGACACTGATTGTAGATCTATCTGAATAATATAACTGTAAATGAATAATCCATTCAGCAGGAATTGAGCCAAGCGAGGAGAAATTTTATATTTAATTCCTTTTTATGTTTTTTATTATATTCGTCTTCCATTGAATTCACTTTTTTTCTATTAGGATTTTTTTACTACTATCACACACATCACAAACGTAAATGTAGAAGAGTTTTTTTTCTGTCTTCACCCTTTCTTTTTTTTCACTCTTTAGTTTTGAGCCCAGAGCCAATTATGTTGAATATCTGTCTCTGTGTGTCACATCTGTCTCTGTGTGTCACATCTGTCTCTGTGTGTCACATCTGTCTCTGTGGAGATGGTGACAGAACCTCCAAAGGTTAGATTTCCTACGGAGGTCATGAATCCTGTTGGATGTGACCTACAGTGACATCATGAGGTTAAGTAATGGGTTGTTCTCTGGACCTCACCAGCGTTTGGTGACTTCACCCTGAGCTCATTATATTCTTGATCATAACTGCGACTGACACTTAAAAACATCTTCCAAGGGAAGTGCCTCATTTTCTCATTTAGATCTGGACATACGAGGTAACATGACCAGTTCTCACCACTGAAACCATCAGGAATTATTAGAGGATTTTGCACCGCAGACTGTGACCTTGAGGCCACCGAATGAATTATTTATACATGTTATAGAAAGGACCATCCTTCGTCATGCTTCCACCTATCCTCAGATGTGAACTAGTCAGCATTTAGCATTTAAGTGATTGATTCTTGATTCTGTCGCAGAAGTTATTGCTTCTGTTTTTTGGAGCACATTGAATCCACTGCCTTAGTAGTTTATACCACACTATTACTTAAAAAAATCAGCACAATTATTTCTTTATTCTTGGTATGAATTTGAGTACATTGCTCCTATACCAGCAGTCCCCAACCTTTTTTGCGCCACGGACCGGTTTATGCCCGACAATATTTTCACGGACCGGCCTTTAAGGTGTCGCAGATAAATACAACAAAATAAGACTAGTACCGGTACCGAATAAAATTCATAACACACGTGAAAAGACCCAGGAAAACCAAGTTAATGATAAAAACGATAACAAAATAACGCTGGAAACCGATAAAACCCTGAAAACCAAACATTTCACACCTGAGCCTCAACTCTCGCAGCCCGGTACCAAACGAGTCACGGACCGGTACCGGTCCGAGGCCCGGGGGTTGGGGACCGCTGTCCTATATCATGCAATACCTTTTGTGCAATACTTTTGATAATAGTCAACGGTGCAATAGACTCAATACTTTAAATGTGCAATTCACTTGTATTTTTATTTTTATTCCTATTTATTCTATTTATCCCCTTCGTATATTTTATTTATATATGTCTCTGTATTTATATATGTGTGTGTGTGTGTGTATATATATAATATTCTCCTCACGCTCTGTAACTTCTATCGGTGCTGTGCTTTTGGAAACCGAATTTCCCAGAGCAACCTACCCGAGGGATTAATAAAGTTTTATCTTATCTTATCTTCTATATAATACAGGAAGAAATGTTCCTGTTCAATTACAGTATCGGCAGCATAGGTTGCCTACTGCAATCAACAATCAACAGTTTCTTACTGTGAAAATGTTACAGAGCTGCAGTGTATAAAAATAAGCTCTACAGCACAATCCTGTGTGATCGCTATTAAACTGTTATTTTAGTGCCGTCTCAATAATGATCACTGTAATGTATAACTCTGTATCCTTCTCCTTTTAGCCTGAATCCAGTTTCTTCTCTTCTATTATGATGATTTTTATTTATGTTCAATTACATTTTATTAATGTAGCACCAAATCAAAACAACGGTCACCTCAAAGCACTTTAAATTGTAAGGTGAAGACCCTGCAGTAATAAAGAGAAACCCCTAACAACCAAAGCAAAGCACTTGGCAACAGTGGGAAGGAAAAACTCCCCTTTAACAGGAAGAAAACTCAGAACACTTACAGCACATTTCACAATTAGTAATGTAGAAATGCAATTGTATTTAACATTTTAATAACTGCACTGAAGATAAAAACTGTGCGGATGTGATTGAACGCTACAGGGGTAGAAAACACTGTATTTAAAATCATGCTTTGCTGCTCGAGGACAGAAGCATTTATAGTAATCAACTGTGTTCACAGGAACGGCACTCTGTGTTTTTTTCTTACGTGTGCGTAAAACATTTATGACTGAGTAAACAGTCTGCGTGTGAGCTGGGATGCTAGCCCCCCGTCAAAGGTGGTTTTTGTTACTGCTCAGCGCTTTAGAGCTGGGACATCTAGACAAACATGTTTTTGCAGACACATGCGCAACCAAGTGATAATTCATCCCCTGATAAATATGTTTACAGCCAAGCAAATATAATATTTGTAATCCTCTCCATCTTGCCCTGCAAGGTCTGGATAAATATCTCTTGCTCTGCCAGGTTTCCAGTGCAGTATTTCTCATTCATTGTGCTTTATCAGGGCAGAAGGAAAAAAACTGCACAGAGAGAATGAAACATGGTGACGTAAACCATGAATAAGTGGGGGAGATACAGAACTATTTGGAGAGAGGTGGCAGATAAAGTGAGATGAAGATAGAGAGAGTGCACATGTGATGGAAAGAGAGGTGCAGCAGAGAGGCAGACAAAAAAGAGAGATCGGGATAGGCTCTCCAACCCACTCTAGTCTAGGCTAAAGTAGCTAATGGGCTTGCCCAGACGCACTGAGTGGATATTGCGTTGGGACTTCCTGCAGTCCCACAGCAAACAGACTACCAGGGTTGGCTAAGAGGGCTGCTGGCCAGCCGGAAACATGATATCATCTTGCAAGCACAACTAATATGGACACACAGGCAGAAAGCGAGAAAGACAGGGAGGCCGGCACGAACCCAGTTCTGATAGATTCCAGGAAGGAGCACCTTTAGGCACAAGTGAATGAGCAAGTCGATGGGTCAGTGGAAGTGCTCCGACATGCATATATTGTGTCCTGACATGGACTGCCGACACTGTAGCTTGCTGAAGGACAAGCATGTGTGGCGAACAACTGGCAGAAAACATGTGTGTCCACACTTCTCTCACATACAAAGCTGAAGGACATTTTCACTGGACAAGAATGACCGTTACAAAGCTGAGGCGTATTTGGAGGACACTCGACTTGCAGTCATGGACATAGCTTACACACTAGAGGCCTCAGTGGACTGTTAAAGTTTGATCTTACTCTGCATACAGAGGCACGCGTGGCATCGAATTATTGCGTCAGCCCTTTGTCACATACACATTCCACTTGTTTGCACATAAAAACAAAAACAGATCCATAATCCAGGAAGCACAGAAAGAAAACCTTGATGTAAGAACAGACACTTCGTGCTGCTTTTAGTGCTGAGAGAGGTTTAGAATAAAAAGAAAAAAAGGTATTTAGGTGCTGTGTAAGCACAGTGTCCTTGTTCGAGTCGAGATGGATGCCCTTGGTACATGTCGCCTCTTTAATAACCACACTGCCTGATTAAAAACACCACTTACCAATGCTTATCTCATTATGCAATCTTGTCACATAAAATATACATATATTTTCACATAAAATTGTTAGTATAAGCACGTTAATTTACATAATTATTGCTGAAATTGCAGAATTTATCCTAAAAGTCACACATTTAAATTATGAATTGCATTGGTTTCAGTGTTACACCTCTGGGATGATTCTGCAAATCATTGCTACCTAACCACACTCCCCTGTGCAATCGTTAGCACTCTCAGAGGAGCACTGGGCCACTGCATGTCACGAGTTTAAGTGCAGGTCAGAGATCATGAGGTTTTTTGGGGGTTATTTTGCCTGCTCCTCATTTACTGTGCTGAAAACTGCTTTTGTGAAGCAACTACAAGCAGCCTTCCTCTAACCACATTTAGAGCTTCGAAGTAAAGCTCAGGGACTCTGCATTAAGCAACAGATTTTGTTTTCTGCAATACCAAATTTTAATGAATTACCATTAAAAGGCATGACTGGGGAACGAGGGAAAGGAGGCTCACCTCTCCTTCATTCAAGTCTTATAAGCGACTTTATAGCTCGTTTTAACCCGTGATTCATCCTGTTTTACTGGGCACTTAGTGGATATGGATATTTCTTATGGATTCCGAAAGCCCCCCAGGGTCCTGTAGATGTAAACAATATATGTCCCATATTTGTCAGGATGAAGAGTGCAAGGAGCAATTTAGCC
Source organism: Diplotaxodon limnothrissa (assembly GCF_057381915.1). NCBI lineage: Eukaryota > Metazoa > Chordata > Actinopteri > Cichliformes > Cichlidae > Diplotaxodon > Diplotaxodon limnothrissa. The sequence goes on along the minus strand of NC_140610.1, from coordinate 2,985,917 downwards.
TAGCTAGCAGGATGAAACTACCCTGCCTGAGTAAGATTGATTAGATGCTCATTACTCCATGCACGTGTGTGTGTGTGTGTGTGTGTGTGTGTGTGTGTGGGGGCGGTGAGTGGATGTTTCCTTGATTTGATTTATCAAGTGTTCAAAAGCAGGCCAAGGGATTAATCGCAGCAATGATACCGTGCCAAGTTATTATCTACATTGCCTTATTTGAAGATGCTGACTTGCACTGGGGACTGACTGCGGGTACGCGTGCGTCTGCCATTGTTCCTCCACAAGAAGCAGCTTAAACTGAAGAAGAAACTGCTGTGCCCATGTGCTGATGTGTCTGTTTGGCTGCCAAGTCCTTTCGCCTGATGTTCACGCACTAACTTTCTTCCATTGATCGACTGACTTGTCGATGCAAGCCAGGACTTTTTTTTTCAAGTAGACCTTTGCTCAGTCTGCTTTAAAGATGCACTTTGATGTGTGCACCCAAACGGAGAGGTCTTACATGATGCACGCACGCTGCTGCAGGTATTGCGCCATCTGCGTCTTCTCTCACGCTCAGTGCTGTGAACCTGATGAGACCGTCACACACATGCAAAACACGCTGCCCTCGCTCTCAATCCCGTTACTCCGTTTAATTGAATTCCTCCTCTTTATGGCCGTCCTCTAGCCACCACATTTGATCTTTACTCCCCTCTCACCCCTGCCTCCCCTTATCACCGCTGACTGCGGCAGATTTTGTTTGTTTTATGGAATTTATGCTAATCCGTGCTAAATGCTCACAGGTAAATGTTAATAATACAAGACAGGATTGAAAATTCAAGGCATCACACTATCCAGGTAGCTATTTATCTATTTCCCCACCTTAAAATCTGCTATCAAGATGTCTTGTTATCTTGCTATCCTAGCGTGCAACAATACAGCCCTGTGTTTCTGTAATTCGAGTAGAGGAAGCTCTATTCACATTCTTAGAATAAGCAGTATACAGTGCAAGATTACATCTGTGAATGCAGCAGATAGAAACAGGCTTATCCCGATACAGTATCACGCTCCTGCATCCATAGACAAGCGTCCATGTGCAGCTTGAATCTAACACGCATGATTAGCCACCAGCAGTAATTCCACAAACCAACGTGCCCACTCGTTCATTTTCATAAATAGCCCCTGTTCGTGTTTTATCTCTGTCCCTTGTCCAGTCATCGTGTTGTTTTTCTCTGCTTATCTCTCAGCTAAGTCTCCCATTTTATCTCTGCTTTTCGTTCTGTCTGTCCTCTCAATCCAAGCGCTTTTCACTCTCCTTTTTCCCATCATGCCAAGTAGCGGGCTCGGGCTACTTTGATCCACATTTGAAACGGCGTCTGAATGAATTAACGCAGTGCTGCCACTGTGTGCAGACATGTAGGACATGCAACAAAAAACACAAAAAAAACACAAGCCCTGTCCTGTCTGTCAGGCCAAGCTGGAGCAGAGCTTATCAGGCTCTGCTAGAGGATATTCACCCTGCTGCAATGCTAGAGTGTACATATCAGTGCCAGTGCAGGCGACATAGTCCCAGTTTTCAAATGTCACATGCTTCTGTATGTGTGTTTGTGTGTAAGTGTTAAGCTCCAATAATACTGTAGAATTAATGCTTCAGCTGACCTTATTGTTGTCTGTGTGTGGAAGAGTGCTCAGCATCACTGCTGAATATGTCTTTAATACCAGGACTGACTTTGTTGACACCAGCGCTATTATGAGCTATGATACACGGCCCTGTGTGATGCTTAATTAATTTCTGTTTTGCATCACTTTCAGCCATTTGTGCTCACCAGTCAGGATTTACCCGAGAACTGCGTGCAAATTATTAGACACTATATCATCTAACTTTATTATCTTTACTTATAAGAACTTCCTAATTATTGTGACTAATCCCAAGTAGTGCTTTCAAGTGGGAGGGAAAAACATTTTTTATTCCTTTTCCAGGTGGAAGTGATGAGTGAACAGTGGTGATTATTGGAGCTGGCATTGACCGCGGAATCAATTCCAAAGTGCTGTATTGATCCTTATAGCGGCTGTTGATGAAGTGAAGAGGCTCATTGTGCCAATCGCTGGACAATGATTCAGTGAGCTGATGGGTTTTTACTGAGGGCTTAAGACTGCTGTCCAGCGGGCTTTGTTAAAGTTCAGAACCTCTGCTATTGATTTGGCTCAACATTATGGCCACGATCGCCTCCTTGGCTTTATGGTATTTACCTCGGCGTGAGCGGGTGTTTATATCTTTTATTTGTTAGGATATGAAAACGATGCCTTTTCCTCTCTGGGCCTTAAATACAGCTGTTTAGTTACTATGGCCCACACCGTGGGCAATATTAGACACAGACATGATTGCCTTCTTTTGAAGGAGATAAAGTCCACACACACTGTTTGGAGGGAAAGTGGTTTTACACAGGTTAGTGTGAGCTGTATGGTTTGCATGTTATTTATCATGGATCTCTTTGGTGGATACGAGGTTAGGATCAGGCACTTTTTTCTGTTTACTCTTGTTTTCTTACGTTGCTGGGCATTTGAACTCTCAGGGCCACCGTACATTTAGCTGGCATGTTTAAACATCACAGCAGGGGCCTCTTTACAGCTGATCCGTATGTGATGAGTTGATGATATGTCTTTAAATTGAAGGCACTCGAATTCTGTCACAATTTTTGTTGCAAATTAATATTAAGAGTTTCAATTATCCTTAAATATAATATTTTATGATAGTACAGTATAATTTAAAACAAGCAGATGTGGTTAACAAAAAACATCTATTTTGTTACAGCAGACAAACTTGGCGACTCTGGTTAGTTCTCGTTTCCAGGAAGTTGCCATCTAGATAGGAACTGGCTGGCCTGCTGCCTACAGCCCACTCTCCTGTCTCGTGGAATACTGTCAGCCCTCTGTTTTCAACTGCCTCCAACTGTGTGTGTCCATGTGTGTCCTGTATTTGTCTGCAGGTGTGTTTGCCCTGTGGATCCTTTCACTGTGCTGCATAGCTTTAGTTTTGCCAGGAGCTATCCTCCTGCCATGCAAAATGCACCTCAGTGTGGATCCACTTCTCCACGTTCACATCCACCCCATAGCTGGGCAGTGCAAGAGAGGGTTTTTTGTCTCTTACAGATGCATTTGCACTGCTGACCTATGTTAAATAACTTGTACATCAAGACAAAAAAAGGACCCAAATATATTCAGTGATGTCCACTTAAACCTCAGTCCCAAAGCAAAGGTCCGAGTACAGTGACACAGATTTTAAAAAGTAGATTTTGCAGCTGAAAAAGTCTGTAAACACTGACACCCAGATCACAAGAGGATACTTTAATTCTGATCCTGCCAAGGATCATCATAACCGTCATAAACTGTCACAGAAATAAATAAAAAGACACGAGTGGCCACTGATTAGAGCTGCAAAGAATCAGCACATCTACATGTGCATCTTATACACCGGATATTTCTCTCTTTAATAGCGCCGAGCTTTACCGATCATTTATGAGGCGTTGGAGCCGAGCAGCCTTCTGCTTTGATGCTACACACAGTTGAGGTGCGTAGGTGAATAAATGGATGTGTTTATGTGTGTGGGGAGGTACGGCATGCTTCTGTGTTTCCACCTGGAGTTGAAGGATACATCAAATCCACATGCTTTACGACATTGACTCACTTTGGGTTCCAATTTGTTGCAGGACTTTTAGGATGTCTGGTTAAACAGGATTAGTCAATATTATTCACAGTATAGAAGGACTGCTGTCAGGCTCTTGAAGAGAAATCACCATGCACTGTAGGAGATGGCAGCATCTCTCGATGATTTGTTGCTGTAACCGTATGATTTTTCTAACAGCAGTGAAGGGAAAGAACGACAGAAACAAGACACAACAACATTTCTGGCACCACTCAGAACCGCTCGTTGAACCACTAGGACATCTGCATCCCCCGGTTTTTTTGTGTGTTTTGGTTTTTCTGTTGGCAGCTTTGCATCTTTTAAAATGCTTGGATGAGATTTGAGAGAAATGAAGGAAAAAAAGAAGAACAAGGACACCGGACGGACAGTTTTCTATCCAAAACCATTAGACTCAAATCTCAAAGGAGACACTTCACTCTCCATACAGTCGTCGCACATTAACGTGCGCCTACTACCGATCATCTGTTTTATTGGCACTCCAATTCAACTGGTATTCATTTATCATGAATATGATGCAGAGCAGTGACCATTAAAGCATCTCCAGTTGTCTAGTTAGAGGTCTATGAACAGGAAGCAAAGAGCCTATCACTTTGTCTTTTCATCTTCCTACTGCTCTCAAATGGAGTGGAGACATTCAATTTAAAGTCTAAGGTCTCGTAGAAGCCGGTGACTTTCATTAAGTTCATCTCTCTGAAGTAGCTGAAGGAGAGGTACGGCATCAAAGAACTTTAATTATCCTGCCCCTCAATGAGAGACAAAGTGATATAACTGATACAGAAGAGAAGGACTATATACGGGAAAAGAGACTAAAGAGGCAAAAAAGTATGGATCACCTCTGATATATTGACAGAACTTGCTTTATTTCTTGCATTTTTATTGTTTAAAGACCCCTGTAGGTTTTAAATTGCCTTCCTTGCGTTTATTACCTGGCGTTTGATTGGTTTGCGGAGCCCCGCTGAGGTACGCCATCAGGAAATAATGGCCACATCCAGTTGCATCATCATTTTATTTTGAATTGATCTCCACCCCACGTTGAAATTCACCTGCAACTCTGGAACATGTTCACAACTGTTAATACCTTTGATCACAGAGTCGTAATGATAGGCTGCAGGATGCTTGAAGATACGAGAAATAAGTGCGAACCTCTGCGAGACCAGAACGGCCGAGGAAAAGGTGAGAATTTTACAGGGATGGATTGCTTTCCACGGAAGTGCAGAAAAGGAAAAAAAGACAGTATATTTCTGCTTGGGTTTTTTTCTTCCTTCTTTTTTTCTGAGTGGGCCAGCCAGGAGTGATAGTGGGACAGACATTCAGACAAAGTGGTGGAGTGGAGGGCGTCTGTTGGGAGCTTGGCGGTAAAGGTCAGGGACGGGGAGATGGCTCCAGCGCAAGGACATAATTGGCTAGGCAGAGAGCCAGTTCAGCACACACACCCACACACAGGTTGGAGATAGTGGCCTGCTGAGGGAATTTGAGCCTACCGAGGAAATCAGAGCCACCTGAGAGAAATGTATAAAAGTCTTGACAAAGACTGTTTGGTTCTTCATCCGTCATTCCCTTTCTTTTTCTTTTCTAGCTTTTTTTCGACCCCTCTGCAACTCCCGGGGACGCCTGCTGCAAGCTTTGTGGCTTTGCTCTCCTTCTCTCACTTTTTGTCTCTCCCGAGCTCCCTATCCGATCTCTCTCGACACTTTCATATCCAAATCAGTTTTTGCAGGTTCCTCTCTCAGCAGTATTTCACTGTTCGTCATCGAAACTTTAATGCGATCGACTCTCTTCTCTCTCTTTTCTCAATCGCCTCCTCTGTCCTGGAGTAGCTGCAGACTTCCAGCAATGCTCTTAAACGGTGCAGAAAGCACCGAGTCAAATCCTAATCTGCAGTATGTGTGTGCTTTTTGATAGAATCAGAAAGTGCTCCATAAAGGGGGTAATTCATCATTTATGGGGTTATTCTTTTTCATATATGACATGATTGTTTTATCAAGGACTTCCAGGAAGGTGTCTGCTGTCCCTTCTGGCGCTGCTCAGGTGGCATTGATAGCTTTAGCCGGCCTCATTTGCAATACAATGAGCGCTAATAAAACCTTAGATAGGGAGCTGTGACTAAAGCCACGACCGCCATAGTGCGCTCCTGTCTCTGGGCTTTCTGCATTTAGGTCACATATGTGTATGCGCATATATATAGAAAGCCCCAAAGTTTGATTGCGTTTCACATGTTAATGAACCCCTCAATGCCAGTGCAAAGAGAAATGGAGTAGGCAGGGAGAGATTAGGGTTAAGGGCACTGTGGGAATATCATCAAAGAGAATTAAAATCTTGTAATAGATGTAAAAAGCACCCTTGGGCAGGAAGAGGAGAAGCGATTTGGCAGAGGGCAATGTAAAGTAAAGAGTGTATTCAGGATATATACTAGTAGACAGGCTTTGCTTTGGGGAGGGTGGGGAGGTTTCTCCAATCAAACTATCCACAGGCATTGATTCAATGTGACTGCTGTAAGTGGCTGTAAGTGAGAAAATAGTCAAACACTCATTGGCTTGTACTTAGAGATAGCTCTCTTAGGCTTGCACAAGTTGATAGACTGTCAGCACTGGGGCTCAGCACATGGTCATTTCTGCACCCGAGGGTGCATTAACGGGCCGTCCCTCTTCATGGTGTTGTGTAAGCTACATAATAGTGAATGTGAGGGTGCAGTGAGCCTTTTTCCTGGCCTGTTAGCGAGCAGTGCTCATTCAAGCACACAACTGAGCATTTTAATTGGTCCGCGCACGCTGATGCAGGTAAGAAAACGAAATAAAATTCTTGTTTTATTCGAGCTGAAATCATCCATCATATAGACAGAACAAAGATGCGTAACTGAAAACGTCTCTCTTTCATGTTTTCATCCCACTCCTCTCCTGTTGAAAGTGGGCTAGATGAAAAAGAGGCAAAAAAAGCAAGACAGCGGTGGCGGCTAGCCCCTCCCCGCCTGTCACGTTTCTCGTGGGAACTCTTTTTGCATCAGCGTAATGTTTTATTGATTTATCGGCAGCGTGAGAATGATCCATTTATCCCTGTCTCGGAGAGAAATATGAGTGTTGGTGATGTGTTCTGGCTGAATAATCCTGGTATTAATCGAAGCCAAGGAGTGTCAAGATGAGGCGATTGGGCTGTTTGAGGTCTGCAGTTGGAGTGGCATTTGAATGAGGCGGCTTGGCATGGGGATGGCGAGTCGGGCTTAACGGGGACGCCGCGATTCATCACACTGGGACAGCCTAACAAAAAAAAGCAGGAAGAGTCAAACACATCAGCTTGTCGCCTATTAACACGAGCTTTGAATACATTTCGGTGCTATAAAGGATGCTGCTCGTTTCATTTGTAAACACTGAGCCGCAGAAAGTGATTGGGACTTTTTTTTTTTTTTGGTGGGGTGGGTTTGGTGTCCCGGTGGTGCTGTGGTCGAGGACGAGTTAAATGTGGCATTTCAGGGAGCCCTAAGTGAAATCTAATATGGCATTTGTTTAATTAAAACCCAGGCAGTGTTTTGGGGGCAGCAGATTAGCGCTAAAAGATCCAATTAAAGTGTTTGGTGAGAGAGGAGCACTGGAGCCTGTTGGGTTTCCTCTCTGATAAGTGAAATACCTCGCAGCCAAACCTGATAGTGCTGATAGCACATAATGAGAAAAGAAGCGTCGGTGTAACGAAGGGCTACAGCAAGCCGCTAAGTGTAGCTCCTGCTGCTCATGCTCCCCGACTCCCCTGCCCCTACTTTCATCCAGATACGCATCCTTGCGGTGCCACCTCTCAGCCCAATCGTTATCCCAAAGCGAAAAATATCAGAATCGCCTCGGCGTTCCTCTTTTTTTGTTTTTATGGTTTTGTGTTGTTTTTTCACACGAAGCCTGATTTGCTCACGTTCTGCTGAAAGATGCTGGAAAACAAAGTGAGATAAAGGCAGAGAAGAATCTTCTTTGGAGTTTGTTTGTTAGTCTAATCTCTCCCACTTGGTTTCGAGAGCTCAGATAAATGTCTAAATCTTTTATTAGATTCCGAGGATGCTAGAACAACTGCAGTCTTAATGGGATAAAATGGGGATATTTAGCATGCAACTAATGTTTCCTCTTCTTTTTCCTTTGTGCGAGTAATGCTGGCGTAAATTATTCCCAATGAGTAACACTTCTTTTTTCAGCCATGTTTGCCTACAAACGCAGCTGGCCAGGATGAGCAGGACAGTTAGTCATGGGAGGCGTGTGCAGAGAACATTTGTGTGAGTGAAATATTGCAGTGGGTAATGGGATGCGAGGCTTCATATATTCCCATTTCTCCATGCTTTTCTTTTGTTCTGTCAGCCTGGCACATTAACAGTCATTTCAACACTAGCCCTCTGACTCCTGCCACCCTTAGTTACTACCCTGGAACCACATATCTCGCCTCGCCGGCCCCTTCATCTCCCCACGATAGAGCGCTGTGAAGCAGCCATCAGAGAAGCAATCAGCATACTGTAACGTAAATATTTGCCCGAGGCTATTTCATAAGGACCCACAGCCAACAGAATAACTACGAGAGTCTCTGGATGAAATTTACACTCGAAGCCTGCATGTGCAAACACGCACCTGCACGTGCGCACCTGTGTATCCACGCGCAGCCACAGAGATCATGTTAAGTCACCGGCGCTCGCCCACGCAAAGCTTTTCTTTTCTCTGTCTCGGCAGCGGTTACATTCTCCGCTGCGTGAATGCCTCTGTGCCATCAGTCTGAAGAACTTCTATTGTACTCGCTGGCAGGGTGCTTGTGGTGCACTTGATGGAACAAAATAAAAGTTTAAATTGATCAAGGTAATGTGAAATTTGACAGAGCAAAACGTTCTCCGCGAGACAGCTTTGATGTTTTCACTTTGTTTCAATGTTTGATGTCAGGGTTGCTCGTTGAGTGGATGTATACATGCGCCGTTAAGGCAGAAAGATGCCTCCCAGTCCTATCTTTCATCCCGCCTCGCTCTCTCGACAACGTTTTCATTTAAAATTCCATTATTGTCGTATCCGGGGTTTTGTTTTTGTTTCGTTTTTTTGGGAACTGAATATGTTTTGGTGGTAACGAGTAGAATTTGGGTCTTCCACATCACAGTGCTTCTATGCAAACGGTCAGTGTTGAAGCACTTTTCCTTTAACCCTTTAAGACCTACCATAGAACCAAGTCCGCCAGAGCTTATATTGTATTTTTACATGCTGTGGAGCCATTTTTGGGAGCATTTCAAGTTGCCATACATCAATACAACCATTATAGCCCAAATTTTAATAATATGTCTGCATTAAGTGCATAGAAATTACATAAATTGCAAAAAAAAGTGCAATAAACTACAAAAAAATTGAAAATTGTTTTTGTTTTTTAACATATATTTCTAGTTAGAGAAATTTAAGAGGCTTATCCCTCAAAACTGCAAATACAAAAAAGTTGCACAAAATAGTTTCCCACCACAGGAAATTTATTTTGAGTGTCTTTATAGTTTTATTTTTGAAATACACCAATTTTTATATACTGCAGAAAAAAACGAAAATAAATATTATCATGCAAATTTGCAAAAAAAACAGCATATGCATCCAAATAAACTATTTCCAGCAGTGCAATTTAAGTTCTAAGCATCCCAGGAACGACACAGAAAGTCATAAAGTCAAACATAACTGTTAAAAACACCAGTTTAGGCTCATAAGGCCCTGAAGGCAAAAAACTACATTTCTGCCAAATGACATCACTTCCGGTTTCAGGCAGAACATTAAATATTTTCTGGCCATTTTCCACAACGTGCTGCTTAAATATTCCGTAAAAAGAGAACAAACAGACAACAGTTCATTTCCAACTTCCAGTGTTAGTAACCCCAGCACACATGCGTGCAATCACAATCCATTACCTCACACTGCTTCTTTGAATCAGTCTCAGACCTCTCACCGAGGATCTACAACCTCCTCGATGGAGCTAAGGGTGGGATGCGCTGATAGGATGGGGGGTGTAGCCAGGTTGTGTAGGTAAGATAAGAAAAGCCTTCCTAAACTGTGATTTTCAAATGTGCACAAGAAGCGCTGTGCAGTGAGATTCTAGAGAAGCCTGAGATTCATTCTGTGTTGGTGCACGGTGCTCCGGCTTCTGGTGAGGAGAAGTGATGGACTCGCAAGAGCTGCAGTGACGCATTATTTTAATAATCGTCCAATAAAGGGTTAGGTTGCACATAAAGTGTATTATAATTGTACTTTGATACCTCAAGGTGAGCAGCCAGCTTTATGTAATGTAGACACATGCCTTTTGTCCACAGCGTCAGCCGGGAGACCGTTATGGGAACCTCCCGACCTACATACAAAGCAGTAGAAGTAATGCTTTATATACACAAATAAAGCCACAGTGAGAGTTCAAACACGTCCAAAGGTCTCCTGGCATTGTCTGTTCTGCTATTTGTGCCTCCTTTGGCACAGTATAAAACGTCTCTATCAGTATTCATATCCAGTGTTGAGGTAAAATGAAGTCAGACCCTGATAGGCTCTGTGTGACTGTGGCACCTGTTGCCCTATTGGCTCAGCCCGTGGATTGATGTCTTCCCTTTGATGAAACAAGCGCTCATGTCTAGACTCTACAATGGGCTCTGTCACCTTGCCTTTTTTTTACTGCAACATACTTAAAGTGTGTAGGTCACTGAGCGTTTACAGTTAACAAAACGAATCGTGTGCCTATAGGTGGGTCCTCCGTGTAATGGGGAGTAGCAATATGTTTTAATGAGCTCGACTCCCCAGGGCAGTGGAATAAATTTCTCAATTTGGCATGGAAGTGGGAAAAAAACCCAATAGAAAAGCCATGCTTTGTTCTGATCTATTGTCCCACGGCAAGGAGAGAAAAAAGCTGTTCAATGAAGATATGCCAAAATATATTTGAATGATTCCTTTTTGGTTTCTGTTTTTGTCAAAGCTAGCTCAGGGGCCCTGCCAGCTGAGACTTTGTCTTTCCTGTTCACGTGTTCATTTTTATGTGTGCCATATGAGCCGAGGTGTGTGCGCCCGGGCTGAAGGATTGAAGTAAGCTTTGTACAGAGGTTTTGCCTATAGTCCCCCGTCCCCGTTACTATGCCGCTGCAACAATTCCCCCATCAATTTGACTCACACAGAGTGGCAGATTTCTTCTGCCTTTCATGAGCTGTTGAAAGCCACCAACGCTTTCTTTAAATTTCTTGTCAGTTCAACTAAGTACATCTTCAAAGGCAGAAACTGGGACTGGGTGGTGCGGGTGGGGTTGAGGTGTATGAGCGAAGGGCTAAAAGAAGAAGAACAGGGCAGAAGAAAAGGAAGAGAAAGATGGAAACACTTGGTGTTCCACGAGGCACCAAATGTTTCTTCTTCACTCACAACGTTTCACTCTCTACGTGTTTATACACCACTCTGCATTTAATCAGCCGTTATTAATAATCTCTGGCTCACATAAACAGCGTCTCTTTCATGGTGTCTTTCTCTCCTCACCCCAGCACAGCAGATGGTCTCCCCCCTCGCTGAGCCTGGTTCTGCTGAAGGTTTCTTCCCGTTAAAATGACGTTTTTCCTTCCTTCTGTCGCCAAGCGCTTCCTCATAGGGGTCGTCTGATTGTTGGGGTGTTCTCTGTACTATTGTAGCATCTTTACTTTACAATATAAAGACAACTGTTGTTATTTGGGGCTGTATAAATAGAACAGAATTGAACTACTTAACAATTCTTTTACGCAGTATGATGTTTAAGACAGAGAGTTGAAGCCGATGAGCTTGAAAAGTTTCGTGTGGAGTATCAAGAGTAGTAACATGACACAAATTAAATTTTGAGGCTTTCCTTGCGTTTGTGTGTTCATACTGTCAACAGACACACTTTCTTTTGTGTGCACATGCTTACACACACAGAACAGCATCAACAAAACAGAGAGCTTTCTGGCTTAGCCTTAATTAGGCCGACTCAAAGAAGCACTGAGAGGCCAGTATGTTCCATCCCACTGCCCTGCAAAGTCCCGTAGGCCCTCTCAAACTCACCCTGGGCAAATTCAGCTAAGCCTTGGCCTCCGACCAGCCAACGCATCCACGCACGCATCCTCATGAGCTCACGTCATACTCTGAGGCTCGCGTGCGGATGTGCCCGGTCTCCTTAAATGTGCGCTCACTTGACATCTTTGTCCTCATTCCAAATTGCTTACACCCTGCTGCCTATCACCAATCTTTAGCTCCTGCTTTGGGATTTTGTTAATTACAGCTTTAAAGAAGGAGCCTTTACCTCACATTTGTCCTTTTCTTCCTTCTCCTGATCGATTACAACTCTCCTTGCGTATTTGCAGATAGGCTGTGTGGTGGCAGCTTTTAGGCATCTGTCTTCATTGCTCTCCCCTCCCCTCTTCCGTTCTCCCCCTTCTGATAAAGGATTGGAAACAGATAACGGAGGAGGTGGTGCAGGACCGACCTCTCTGTGGCTCTGTGGCTAAGTCGCTGCAAGGAGATGGATTTTGCCTTCGCGGCCAAATATTCCTCCCATGGTTTCACTGTAGAGCTGGGCGATAGAACGATAACGATATGTATCGCGATATAACTTTTACTCGATAGAGAAATTAAGCTATCGCGATAGACCTCGCCGCTCTTGTCCTCTTAAAAAAAAAAAAAAAAAAAAAAAAAGGTCAGCCAATCCAAATTAAGTAGCGCAGAGCCGAACCAATCACAGCCGCAGCGTCACGTCGCGTGACTTGTTACCTACAGCACAAGTGCCAAGCCGCACGTGTGTTTGTTTGGGAAGCAGCCAGCGGGTAATGGAGGAAATGAGTGTGCCGACTAGAAAAATCTACCGAGCGTGACCGAAGAGAAAACAGATGATGGTTCCAATGCCGGAGAGATTGTCGAACGGAAGAGCCATAGAAGTTCCGTAGTGTGAAGGTATTTCGGCTATTTCAAGTCTGACAAAAAACAGAGTAGCGTGCACTGTAAATTGTGCCGAAAGCAAGTCTGGAAATACAATAAACTGGTGCATGCGTCACACTGTGCGCCACGTTATTGTTTCGGTGAAATGAATTTCTACAATACTGTTACTGTTAATTCTACTCTCTGCAGTGTTTAAATGCTTACATATACACACAGTTACTGTCCGTCCACACATACGACTCGGTTCTGCTTCTATGCCCCAGCTTTGTTTACTTTTTCCCACCGAGGCTTCTAGACTTCTGATTGGCCAACATTTCTGCACGGTTAGGAATCTAGCGCCACCTGCTGCTTTGGCATGTTCATAGCAGCGTTTTCCTTCATTTCTGCCTTTATGTGTGGACGGGATTATTTTTTTAAAACGAAAACGGAAAATCTCCGTTTTCAAAAATACCCGTGTACGTGTGGACGTAGCCTCAGTCTCTGACTGGAAGCGCTAATTCGTCATTCGGCTTTTGTCAGACTAAAGTAACTGTTAAAACTGTTTGAAAAGCTCAGCTATACAACAAGGAGAGATTGAGAATTTCCTTTTAGTTCTCAGTTTATTTGATATTGACAAAAGTTAGTCAGTTTTGTCTGTTCTTCTGTAAAACAAACTAAGATTTATTTTTAGAATTAATATTTTGTTTCTAAGTGGAATTGACAATTTAGTCTGTTTCGTTTGTTCTATTTTGAAACTTAAACGCTTTAGCGGCTGCCTTTTGTGTAGTTTGCAATATTTGCCTTTATTTATCTGAAAAAGTCTCATGTTCCTTAAGTACATCTACCCTGTTGAACTTATTATGGGAAATAAATATTTAAATAAAAACAAGCTGCTGATTATTTCACATTTTACTTGTGAGCAACGGCACATTTAAATCTTACAAATATAGTTATTTGGCTTATATTGTGATAGATATCGTTATCGCCTGAAATGAAAAAAACATATCGTGATATGAAAAAATCTCATATCGCCCAGCTCTATTTCACTGCTGTATTTTGCGTCTGGCTCAATGTCCTTGGTGCATTGGGTGGAACTACAAGCACGACTCCGTTAAGGTGGCTGGTCAATGGTGGAAGAAGAGGAATTGTGAGGAGAAGAATGGAGAGGACAGAGTGGAGGTGAATTAAAGTGAGGGAGGGTATTAATTATAAGGTTGACACATTCAATAGAGGGCTGAAATCAAACCGCCTATTGGAGGGGATTAGAAAACAGCAGCTGCAGAGTACGATTGCAATATTGGAACCCAGTTGCAGTGATAAAGAATGTCTCAGTCAGACAATGTGCTATCTGTCTCAGTGTGTGTGTTCATGTGCATATCTGTGTGGCTCTGATATGAAGAGACAGACTAAAATAAAAATAAAAATGTGTATGAGCGCTTAAGTGAATTAAGACATGTACAGATGGCTGGTAAATTAAGTGAAGTTTTGCTAATTTGTCTTGTTTGATGGAGGAATTTATTAAATGTTACTATTATGTGTTGATATCGAAACTTGAAAAAAGGTTTGGATTAACCAAAGAGGCATTTCCAGCGCTTTTGTTTGACAGTTGTAGCTGAAATAGTTTTGATTCTGATATCCCTTTACTTCATTCTACACTAGCCATCTTCTTATTTGCTGAACTGTATTTAGATTTATAAGGCAGTTGTGTTAACTACAATTCCCTCATCTGCTCCGCCTTGTAAAACCAAACTCGATTCACTTCAATGTTATTTTGTACAGACAACAACAGTCGCCTCGAGGTGCTTTATATTGTAAGGTAGACCGTACAATAAGACATACAGAGAAAAACCCAACAATCATATGACCCCCTATGAGCAGCACTTTGGCGACAGTGGGAAGGAAAAACTCCCTTTTAACAGGAAGAAACCTCCAGCAGAACCAGGCTCAGGGAGGGGCGGGGACATCTGCTGCGATTGGTTGGGGTGAGAGAAGGAAGACAGGATAAAGACATGCTGTGGAAGAGAGACAGAGATTTATAACGAGTACTGGATGTACTGTGGCCATCTTTCCACCAGCAGCACTGATAAACATTAATGACCCTCTCTTTAGTTCTACTTTTCATGATTCATAATTGTCAGAAACTCTTCCTCAGCAACAGCCCTGGATACATCTTTACTACTTCAGTTTCATCTATTTTTGATTAAGAAAAATTAGCATGTTTGGATGGTTCCAAATGTTAGCAGATGGAGAGAGACCTGTCTCCAAGTGTTTCACATTCACCCTCAACTGGAATAAATAATTTCTTCTGTCTTTATCCAACAATGTGTGAAGCTGCATCAGCAAGGTGTTGAGCTACATCAGAAAGATTGTTACCATCCTTTGTGTAGAATCGATGGAGCGCCGGTCCAAAAGCTGTTCTTTGTTTGGCACTTTGATGATGGCAGTGCAAACCTTTGTCGAAATCCAAGGACTCCCATAGTTGTTTGATTTTGAACCTGACATCAAAAGTCATCATTTGTATTCTCATCCAGCCATTCAGTGGTAGCCCTTGCCCTACATAGAAACTTAATTAGATAGGGTCTTTTTCCTTGTAAATTTTCACTAGTCTGTCTGTTCTTCATGTAAACTGAAGTGATTACCCAACTTTACCTACATCTCTGCAAGCTTTCATAAGTTCTCACTGATTGCTACCTGAACTCTCACCTATTGTTACAAAGGGCCAATCTCAGCTCAAAGTGTCACTTCAAGTCAACTTATCAGAGACTTTGCTGTGAAATCTCTCACCTCCCGCTGCATGAACCGGTACTGGAGGACCACCATCAGCCTTAGCGAGGGGTTCGCGAAGATGAAACCCCGCAGAGCGATAAATTCTGAGTCCCTTTGATGAATGACCGTTACCATGTACTGATTGCTTCCATAAAAGAATGGCAGTCTGTGGCCTCTGTGAACCTTAAATGTTGCAATGCATGTCACACTGAAATAAGAGCCACCTGTAAAAACCAATCGCCTCATCAAGGCTGCGACTGATGGCAGGTCTCAGCTTAAATTGGAGAGTTGTTTAGTGTGAACAGCGGGACCACAGCGAGTGCAGCCTTAAATGTTACTGGGGAATTGAAGTCCTTGGCTCAGAGGGTGGTGGCTGAGTAAACTTCAGAAAAGTACAAACTTGATTGAATTTTTTTTTCTTCAGTCTCACACACCAGCCTGATTTTTCTCTGTGTGACGGAGAGGACGCAAAAGATGTGGGAACCGCATTGCAATGCGCAGTTGAAGCATTTCCGTCCATCATTAGTGGGGAGGAGCGGTTTGCGAGTTAATCAGTGAAATGTAAAGGTGTTTGAAGCAGGTATGGTTGGAAACAATGTCAGGTTTGTTGCAGACGTTCGTGGCTGAGAAGTGGGGTTGCTATGCCAACCGCTGGCACAGCTGGTCTATCTTTAGAGAACACAATGAGGCTGTGTTTGAGGTGGGCAATCATCAAATTCAGACAAAAAAAGAGGGCACAGAACGAGAGAAAAAAGGTCATTAGACAAGTTTATCCACAGTTTGAGTTTGATCTCAGAAGCAGACATCCATATTGTCAGCTTACTTGCGTTGTTTATTTTCCCCCCGTGAGGACGAGCCGCCACCGTGTATTTCAAGTAGGTTTAAGTGTTTTTCTATTTGATGTTGTCGATATCAAAGGGAAGATTAGCCCCGCTTTGTACAAGACACTGATTCCTTTTAGCATCTGTCCGTCCATTTCTCTAATCCATATTCTTCAAAGGCAGGTAGGCATGTGAGACAGCGAGTCTTGGGTCGTTTTATAAATAGAACCTGGCTGTAATAGAAATACGCAGCCGGCATGTCAGAACAATGTACGATTTAATGAGGCTGGCATGAAAAATTAAAGCTGCTCATTTCTTCACTTTGCAACATTTGTTTGTACCTGTAACTTTCCATTTAAAGCTACAGGGAAGACTGTACACAGGGCGCCACCTTAATTATCACCTCTCACACGTTCAGACTTTCCGTTGCACCCAAAAGCGAGAAAGATGTGAAACACTTCCGTAGCTTAGTTTTTCATATTTGTGTGTGTGTGTGTGTGTGTGTGTGTGTGTGTGTGTGTGTGTGTGTGTGTGTGTGATTTTATGTCAAATTTCTATACTATTTTTGAACTTTGGCTATGATGTATGCGTAGTCAAAGTTCCAAACCCTAATGAAAAAAGCACAGCCATCAAGTGAGTCAAGCCCCTTCTGCTTCCAAACTGAACTGACATTAGAACTACCTGACATCATGCAAATTGCTAACAAATAGCATGGTGCTTTTTGTGCCTCACAGCAAGAAGTGTCCTGAGTTTGAATCTGGCGCCTTCCTGTGTGGTTTGCATGTTCTTTCCGAGTACTCTGACAGTCCAAAGACATGCAGTTAGTAATGTTAGGTTAACTGGTGATTCACCACCAGACAAACTGGTGACCTGTCCAGGGTGTACCCTGCCGCTTACCCCATGGTACCTTGGATAGGCTTCAGTCCCCAAACACGAGCCTACATTGAATAAGTGGAAGAAAATGGATTGAAACTTGAAATGACACTTAAAAACTTCCAAATAGGCATACTTATTTACTTAATGATGCCACATTGGTTTGAATGTTTGGCCATGCCCACGAACAGTCTGAGAGCCAACTTCATAATGGTATTTCTCCAGTTACTCCAGAGTAACTGTCAGAGTCAACCAACAAACATTGGACTTAGAGACAGAGTTAGAAGTTTTTTTGTAGCCTTGGGAGCAGCAGAGATCTCTGCAAAGGGCTTCGGTTGGCCGTTGATAACCAAGTGGTTGCACTCATCAGGGAGCCTTAAAGAGACAAGAACAGAAATGGTCATAGAGGGCTAATATAATGCCTGATGCAAATACAGCTTATTCCCTTGGAGCCCTAGTGGCAAGAAAAACAGGGCTAGAAATGAGCATATGTCACCATTAAGAGTAGCTACCCTACCATCAAACAAATGCTGAAACGGCTTGCTTGGTGTAGCAAATGTGGCAGCCAGTTGGACAGATAGTCAATCCCTCCTGACTTATTACATTCTGTCCACAACTAGTCTGAGGCAAGCAAACAGAACTAGCAAAATCCATTTGCTGCCGTGGTTTGTTGACATCATGTGAAAAATAACTCTGCAAAACTGTCTGAGTCACTGGAAGGCTCTGCTCTTTATTCAGCCAACATGTCTCAGCAGAGGGCCTTTATCATCTATACAGTAGGGATAAACAGCCCTATCTGTTCACCAGGAGAAGATGGACCACAAAGAAGCTTAATAACAGAACCGTCTAATGCAATGTTCATCAGTATAAATTAAGATTATGGCTTGGATAAAATGGTAGCATTTAATGACACAGTTTGTCTTGTAAACAAGCTTCTAGGTGTTTAAGTGTCACTAACCAAAATGCGCTGTATCCTAGAGTTCTAATAAAACATTTGGGACACTTCCTTCCATTTCCACTGAGCTTGTGCAAATCCATTTATTTATTTTCTTAAATAATACTTTCAAAGGCATCAATAATTGTGAGGCCATTAGTTTGTGCACGAGGCGCAAAATAGGTTATACCACTCATCCTGATAATTAACTGCAAAGGTCTCCTTCGTTTTATTAAATAACTACAAAGGAAATCTGGAGTTAGGAGGCAAGCTTTGGAGACCATGAGTCCTTAAAGCGCGTCTCTCTATTCCACCCTCCTCTTTCCCAAATGAATCATATCAGTGCCATTTCAAAATAAGTTCATCACGAAATATCAGATCACCGCATATTTTGACTGGGTATTTTATGAAAACTATCTTTTCTTTTAATGAGTTCCTGTTTGTCTCTTGTTATCCTGCCTTTTAATTAACTTGGTTTTCATCTTAGCCCTGATTGAATGACTGAAGCCAATGCACAGTGTGAATCCATTCTAACGGCCAGTGGGGGTTAGGAGGCACCTTAGTTGGTTTCCAAAAGGACTCTAGGTGCAGAGAAGTATATGAGAAGAAAATGACTACACTTCTTGCCTAGTTTAATACCTCATGCCACTAGCTGGGACCACAGCCTCACTCACATTTGACAGCATTTTAATGGATAATGGCAGGTGGAGTAAGCATGAATTGGAGCTGTGGTTCGGAGAAGGACTCTGAGGACTGGTGGCAGCTCCTGAGCCCGTGCATACTCCCATGTACTAATGAGAGGTGGATGAATTAATGAATTGGGGAAAAAAGGAGGAGGCGGAGGACATATATAGACAGAAACAGGAGGGAAGTGTATGAGGTATGGTCCCACTCCTGAAATTCAGATGAGTTTTCTCCGATTAGTGCTGCTCCAGTTTGTTTCTGGTCTCAATTCCTGGTTTTCAACACGTGACACGATGACGATGATGATGTTTTTACGCCACAGCAGCTACACAGGTCTGTCATATACAGTGTAATTATCCAAATTAGCTTTTCTTTTTCCACTAAAGGGCAGCACACAAAAGTGTAAAGTCTCAACTTTAGCCACTCCTTGGACCAAAAGTTTGCAAAAAGTTCAGAAACGAGTAATTGTGTCCAACTGGGGTTTGAGTCATAAAGGCCTTAGGATAAGATCAGTGGATAAAGTTGCAGTGTTGTATTTATGTATCAGGGCCTTTCAGTTATTGCAGAGAAAAGGGGAGAGAGAGACAGACACAGGCTTTTGCAGAGTGAGGGCGAGTGGAGCTACGGGCTCTCTCGTGAAGCCTTGGCTAAGACAGACAGGCTGCACTGTCCTCTGGGGAAGATTCAATTATAAATGATGCTTCCACTCGGAGCCATCTTGGATTCCCTTATTCTTCAGGAGGTCTTCTTCACCTAATCCTCGCCAGGGTTCGGTGTGGCCTGTCTCTGAAGTGATATGCCTCACACACATTGCGTGTCATGCATTATGAATGATGGGAAGGAGACGCTCATATCCTAATTTTCTGAGAGCGGCGGGAGCGTCAACACCGGATCCGACAGAACGTTAATATTCACCATGCAAAAGCACGGCATTCAGGTTGTACAAAGCTTTGGAGAGAGATGTCACGACTATTTATTAGAGATATTTTTGTGACTTTGAGCTCCTACAAGCTGACTTGGCTCCACCTTTGCCGTCCATCTGACGGTGTCAGCCTGTCTCCAGCATCCTTCCGCATCTTTCCTAGCTCGTACCTCCTCTCCTTTCATCTCTCCACAACGTCGCTCTCCCCTCTCTAAAAAAAAACCCCACTGGTGGCAGTGAGCAGCATTAGAGTCAGCAGACAGGTCTTCTTTGTAGCCTAGAGAGCTGTGTAGATCTCAGCTGCAACCCCACCTCCTCCCTTTCTCCCTGCTCCCCCAGCCTCTGAAATCCTCTTCAGACCCCCTTCCCGCTTCCCCTTCCTTTTACAACCAGAGAGAATAGGAGCTGACATCTCCAGAGAACCGAGAAAAAAAATCATTTAAAGCCCTTCCTCTCTGTCCGCTTGCCGCTACAACAGAGAGGAGTGTCAGTAATGCAGCAGGAGGAGAGGCAAGAGGGGGTGGGGGGGTAGGAGGGTGAGACTGGCTGGTTTCGCGGTAATGAGAGGGGAGTTGTTATGGCTCAGCTTCTGCTGTTCAAGACTGTGTGTATGTGTGTGTATTTTCACTTCTGTGTACTCACATTTGCACCTTTGCAGTGTTGCATGAATCTGAAGTGAGGCTACATGACTGCTTTGTTAATGGGTGTCAGCGAGTCGATCTTCCCGTTCTTCTATAGCGATCTGAGGATGCTTTGACATGCCTGTGAGTAAGGAGCCAGTGTTACAAAGCCTTTTCCTGTTGCTCAGAGAGAGTGGGGGTGGAGGGGCTCGGATCATCTCGGGTTCCCATCGACACCGCTTGACTCTCTCTCTCTCCATCTGTGTTTTTCCTCCCTTCTCCGTGTCTTGCCTCCTTCCCTCCCTCCTGCAGCAAAAAGTGACTCTTTCCCCACTCGCTCCCCGTTCACCATCTCCACATCTTGTCGCTTCTGCCACAACCACACGATACAGATGGCAAATCAAGCTGTTCGTCATGGAAATATGTCAAGTATGTCCAATCAAGGGTGACAAGAACGGGAAACCTTTTGATTGAGTCCTTTTACTTCCTGTTGTGTTGTTGGAAGTACTCGTTCGGGGTTTATTGTTGTAGTTATGTTAGTAAAAGGAACAAAGTCAGGAAAGTAGCAAAGGGTTGGTGATTCATTAGGATCTGGTCAGATTTGCAGACTAACACTGGGTAACATGTTCATGTTACAGCTGAGTTATATGTTATTATAGTAAGTACCTGTATATACAGGTATGGGTTTCTGTTATTATGCTGTGTCCCATGAGTGTGAGAAAGTGTTTCTCATAAATTAGCAACAGAGTGAACAGTGGGTTATACAAGAAACAGTTGGTCCTAAACTTCTAAATTGAAATTGAGTTTGAGTGATTTATCTGCAAAACCAATATATCTGAAATAATAAGTATCCGATAAAATGGTACTGATATCATATCATTCATATCATATGTTCATTTCTAAGCCTGTGAAGTGGCAGATCTATAAACATTTGAAAGAGATGGAAGAAACACCCTTCAGCTGTGTTATTAGTGTTGACTGTTGCATGGTGTGTCCACCAGAGGGCACTCTGCAGCATCCCCTTTGGCATCATGACTTTTGGATGTTACCGTAACGACGACAAACTGAGTTTAACTGAGTTATCTGCCACTCGTTGTGACAGTAAAGCAAAATGCATTTCAAACTGCATTCATTTAATATCTTAGTGAGGTGACATAAATTGCTGCACATAACAGAAGTTACAGAAATTTTATGTGTTTCGTTAGTCTGAAAAAATCAACTGTCAGATTTACTGCACCTGGTATCGGTTCTAAAAGTCCTGTGTCAGTCAGGCTCTACTTGACAACAAATTAGATAACTGATAAATATTCTTCAAGCAAATCCTTCACTGGTCGCACCTCCGGTGTGAAGATGTGATGCCTGGAAAAAAAGGTGAAAAAGAGGCAGCTTTTTTTTTGATTTAACACACTAAATAACTTATAAGTTGACACACAAATCAGCAAAATAAGAGAAAATCAAAAACATTTTGGCCACACTTCCACAGACACTACACAGAGCACAATATGTTCCTGTTTACCCTCCTGATGTTGCAGCTTCTTCTCCCACAGCTGCGCTCCATCAGAGCTGGCACCAACAGCCACCTCCAACATAACTGGCACTAGCGCTAAATCCCACCGCAGCACAAAGGCCTCAGTTTCCCTTGGCGTTTTTTGGGCAAGTGTAGTACTATAACTGTAGTTTTGACTGTGGAGCTGCTGCCCAGCGGCTCAGACTTTATCATCTTGGCTGCTGGTGCAACTTCGCAGCTCAAGCAGAAGCTGCCTAAACCTTGGACTCACTGCGCTGCATTTGTCAGTTTAGCCTGGCTCATAAAGTTAGAATATGACTCTGACAAAATGTTATACAATGCAGAGCAAGCTGTACAATGCTCTGTACGTACTGTGTACACTGGGAAATAACTCTGTAGGCCATTATCGCCGTTTGTACTGGTGCTTCATATTTTTTCAGCCAGCTTTTTTGACATTTATGTACGTTTCTTTAAGAATACACACAAAAGCCGTCCTCCCTGTCCATAGCAGAGCCCAGAACACGCAGCACACATAAAGTTTAATTAGTCTGAATTATTAGAGTTTTAAAGAGCGATATTGCTATAAGCAAAATATGGTGGAAACCTTACATCTTTTGTTTGTCACAATCCCAACGCTTTGTGGGTCTTTACAGCTTGCTGTTTGCACATGCATCATAATACAGCTCTGGCTGCGCGGGTAAAACCACTTTGTGCTATATATGCTCAGTCCATTCTGTGTCTAGTTTTAGCTTTTCCCTGCTTCCATTACCCCTGGTTTTTGGCGCGTGAATCCATATAGTGCGGTAATGCTACAGCTTATTATAACGGGGAAACAGACAGTGTAAATCATTCGAGGCTGCCTGTTTCCTTTACGTAGCCGTTCTTCACGACACACCGCCCTTCATCCATCATGTTCTGCATTTTTTTTGTTCGGCATTGCTCTTGAGAGATGGGACACATGGCCACCGTGTGTGATGACAGCAGAGACACATGCAAACACGCACACACCGGCCGCCACAGAAGTCCTTTAAAGCACAACAACACACACACACACACATAGGTATCGCTGTAAAGCATTTTAGCTGTTTCCTCTAAGCTTACTTCTGGCAGCTGATTGAGGAGCGGCGGGGAGAAGGAGAACGTTCAATCATTAGTCCTCCTCTCACTCTATCCCAGAGGGGAGAGGCAACAGTTGGAAATATGAATTATGAAATGATAAGAGGTTGTAAAATGGAGATAAATCCCAGTGATTACACAGCTCAGTATCTCACAATTTGATTCCTCTGCCAATGATTCTTTATTGTCACTGTGTGAAGGACAGCAAGCCTAATAATTCCCTATGTATGAAGCACAGCAGGGGAAAGTATTGTAATGATAGAGTTCTTTTGAACATGATTGAGGAGGCAATTACATTTTGCATCTCACTTCCAGGATGTTTTTTTTTTTTTTTTTTTGAGCTCCGCTTTCTTTTCTTCGTTCTCCGATGGCAGAAAATTCGACCACATCAAACCGTGTTTGTCTTCTTTCTCCATCCCCTCGGGTGCCAGTGCTGCAGAAAGCCCAAGAGATAACAAGGGGAAAAACATAAAAGCACATAAACAAGACACACACACACAGCAAGGAGAAAGGAGAGAAAATGTGTGCACTTGCAGATGTGCGCATGTGTGTGTGTGCATGCTTTAAGACTCACACTGGTCTATGCAAATGACTCTGAGCGTGCATGTGTGCACGCTTGCACAAAGAGTTGGAGTTTAGAGCATTTACCCGCTGCAGTTGTGTGTGCCTTGTGGGTAGCTGGTAGTGCCACCTTCCTCTTAGTGGTGTCTAACACACATGCATGCAGCACACACACACACTCCCAGTACTCCATCCAACTTAATCTGAGAGAGAAAAAAGCTCGACTAGCACCTCGCCCTGGCTTTTACTGTAGGTTTGCTGCCTCTAAATAGAGGGTTTTATCGCAGCATGGTGTGAAGTCTGAATACAACCAATATAACCGACATGCATCACGGCAGCTGCTCCGCTCCTTTTGCTCCTTTCCAGATATCATTGCTGGCTGCTGAAGTTCATATGTGCATGTAGAAGACAGACAGAGTGGAGCCAGAGCAAAATTCTCTTGTTGAGGTTGAAACAGGGAATTGAGAATTCCAGCGTATTCCCCTCATTTCTCCCCACACTGGTCAGGTGCATTGAAAGCAGTGACCTGCAGTGATTTCTGGCTCTGTGTGAAAATCCTGTGTCCTCCTCCCTTTTCTCCCTTCATCCCTTTAGTTTTGAAGGACAGAACATAGCTCTGTCCTGCAGACAGGTGTCCTGACCTTCTGTCTGCTCTTCCACGCCTCAGGGGACCTCTGTGAAATAGAGGCCAAGGCTTTGACCTAGTCTCTACAGTTTGTCTCTAAACGGAGCCATGCTGCAGATGCAATGAATCACAACTCCTAGGGAGCAGCGCATTAGTATGTGGCCTTTATTTTCACAGCTATACTCCCTCCATAGGTTTTGGGGGTGTTTTTGCTTGTTTTCTTTAAAGAGAAATCGTTTGAAAAATTCAGCATTGGTCATTTTTCTTGTTTCAGAGATCTTCTTATCTCCAAGTCAATGTAGCACCAGTGTGTTACAATTAGATTTCAGATGGCCTCCCTCCAGTACCCAGTGGCCATAGCAAGATTGCATTATTCAAAGCTGGAGATGAAAGTCCCCTCTGATAGACTAAAATAACGCTCTCTACAGTCTGTACTGTGTGTAGATTTGATTCCTTTGATGATATTTCCCCTACAGTTAGCTTTTCACCAGGCTTCGTGGCTGTGAAAGCCCATGTGTGTATTTTACACATCATTTCTGCTATTTATTGCTTATTAATCCTCCAACCTTGTAAGCACTGATGGAGGGAGGGGGGGGAGTTGTGGCCAAAAGTGATGGCTCATCTCTTAGAGAATGCCAAGAATGAGCACAGCATCAGAAGAAATAGTCTGTGGTAATTACAAGGGAGAAAGGAAAGGGACATTGGAATAGTTGGAGCGCGCTGAAGTGAGGAGGACTTTCAGACATTTCCAAGAAGCAGAGAACAAATTAGCCTGCTCATCACCTCTTTTATGCAGCCGAGTGAATTAAAATCCTAGATGCTGTCTCAAAATCTTTGTTGCATTGTTACCAAGAAAATCAAGGCGAAAATCGGTGCACCTGACCCTCACTTTGGTGTTTTGATCGGTCTTAAAATGCTTGCTGGCTGAAGTGAATATAAGAAATCAACATTTTCATTGCACTCAGACAACTTTCCCAAAAACAGAGACCCAGAAACGAAAAAACATTGAAGATTATTGTTCCTTAACAGTTTGCAGGACAGGTAAATGTCCGAGGACGTTTTAGTAAAGATATCTGAGAGCATGAGTGTGAAAATATGCTAGAAATGTTATAACACGCCATCGCTTACCCCTCCGCCCTCTAATTAGTCTCTTTGCAAAGCTGCTGAAATTTATATTGGTGCTCAGTACATCCACACTTAAATGGAAAGTCCCAGCAGCTCTAGCTTCAGTGAAATTATTCAAATCAAAGTCTTGACCTTGGAAATGTAGCCTGGCATGTGCATTCTCTCTTTTCAGCTGCGTAACAGTCACACAAATCTTTTTTTTCCCTTCATATGAGTATCAGAAATGATGCCATTCCCAGTACTCTTGCATGCATAGGCTGTTGATATGCAGTGGACTTCCTCTGCGTGTGGAAATGCAGCTGGTGCAGTCTGGGCCCCGGCAGGTTGTTAGGGAAATGTGCTACATCTCGGCGATCTCGGGTTCTTTCTCTTCTCTGTACTTGTGCAGATAATCACCCACTTGTGTGACTGAAAATGTGAGAAGGCATCATGTTCCCAGTGTTTGTGCGAATGCGCACGTGTTTGCACACTTTTAGACTGCATCACGATGTGCATTTATGTCTCCGTCAGCCCGCCCGCTCTGTGTGTGTGTGCGTCAGCCCGTTGTGCGTGTGGCAGCCTGTGTGTACTTCATGCTGAACATTGTCTTCTTGAAACACTAAGCAAATCTCCTCAATGTGATAATTGGCTCCCCGGGGTGCTTGTATCTTTGCTGCTCATCATCGTCATCCCCTCCAAAAAAAACGAGTGTGTGCTAGATGAGATAGGCGAAGTTTGCTCGTTTGCCGGGGAAACTGATCCCTAGTCTGCCCGAACTCTTTTGGCAAGAAGAAACTTTGAGGCGATGAGACAGTGCAGCCAGATCGGGTGCAACCTGGCTGCAGGCTGCTGTCTGCCGCCTCTCGTAGCATCAGGGGCTTGTTTTCTGATGCACTGCAATGGGTGAAATATGCTATTTGAGGCAGGTGATATGCTCAGTAGTTTCATCTGCAGTAAAGTCTCTGACAGAAGCTGAATGATTTTATCACTTCTGTTCAGGAAAAATAAAAATATCTGCGTTAAAACCGTCCGTTTATGATTATTAGCTATACGGAATGAGGCGGATTATTCGAGGCTCGGTGCACGGACGACCTTCGCTGGTGGTTTGCAGTGCTGGCGCCTGAGTTGTGTAAAATACAGACCTGTTTGTGTGCCTGAAGGCAAATAGAGACGCTCATCTGGTCACTAGAGTCTCTCCCTCTTTTTTAGTCCCTCTCATCCATATGTTCTTGGAGTCCCCAGGGTATTATAGACCACAGAGCAGATTGTTGGCCGCTTCATTGGGGAAACAGCGAGACAGCTGGGCACCCATCACACGGCCAAACAGATGTTCAGGTGACTTGCAGAGGAAGTGAATGGAAAAGAGAAATGGCGAGGGGCGGGAGGTGATGCGGAAGAAAGGGAAGCCGAGAGTTGATGGAGGCAGCAAAAAATGAATTAATACATTGATGCCAGAACTCCGAGACTTCATTAGGAATCCAGCGTAGCCCTCTGAGGTGGGCCACACGCTTTCTGCTCTCCTTAGGCCACAGGAACCGGTTTTCTCCCATATTGATTCACCTACTAGACTATCTGCTGCAGGTCTAATGCCTCAGATCTCCCGATTATCTTTGGCTAAATGCGGACGAGACGGCTAAGCGGCTCAGGGAATCAACGCTTTAATTCAAACTCACCTCAGGGAATATTCAAAAGTTGGAACTGAATCCCACCCTGAAAACAAATAGCTTTGGTCTTTCTTGCCAGTTTCACATAATGATAAAAAAGGAAATCCACAAACAGTTTTCACAGATTCTCTGGCTGAGGGCCGAGCTTGATCTATATATATGTATGTATATATATATGTATATATATATATATATATATATCTATATATATATATATAGATATATATATATAGATATATATAGATAGATAGATAGATAGATACAATTCCCTACTGGTACTGACTCCTTTTTTTCAACACTGCATTTGTCAAATTAAACCAGACAAAAGTTCTTCGATTCCCCTCAGTCCCCCTTCTCTACTTTCTTGGGCCAACCTTTGTTCTTTGGTTGCAGGTTTCATGTATAATACATGAGGATTGGGAGACTTATCCGTTTCTGGCCATACCGGCTGTAATTCCCTGGGAAGGGGCTATATTTAAGAGCTGGATAGGTCATAGATGGCGTCAGGGGAGCAGCTGACTTCTACCCGAAAGGTGGCGGTGGCTGAATAGCATTAAAATCCTAAAATAGAACTTGACACAGTTACATTGTTGCCCTGGCGAGGAAGCTGTAACGGAATTACCGTAGATTTAGCCCCTAATGGAAGAAGCGTTAATCCAGTTTTGTCAGAAACGTGTCTTGTTTGTGACAACACGCTGCTCCCTGGCGTCTAGTTAGTCTCTGTTTGTACATCACAGATTTCAGTTTTCACCTCTTTCTATCTGCCTCTATTTATCGTACGATAAATCTAATTCCTGTTGTTGTTGTTTTTTTATTTCCACAGCTGGCACGACCTACATCTTTGGCAAAGGAGGGGGTCTGATCACATACACGTGGCCCAATAACGAGAGGCCAAGCACCCGGACGGACCGGCTAGCCGTGGGCTTCAGCACGACCATAAAAGATGGCATCCTGGTCCGCATCGACAGCGCCCCACGTCTGGGTGACTACATCATGCTCCACATTGTATGTATTATTCTTGTCTATTCAAAATTCAGTGTGTTTCAAGTGTTTAAGGCATTACAACCAAGGTGATGACCACAAACAAACCTCCGATTCATTCCTTTCCTTGTGGCAATCTTCAGGCAAAATTCATCCCACAGTGCTCCGAATGATTTATACGCACGATGTAGACCCAGTGAGGAAAAAAAACCTTACTGCTCTACTCGAAGTCTTTGCTCATCCAGAATAACCCCACTTCTCCACCACAGTCAGGCTAACTCCCAGCATCTCCATACCTATATATACCTCTGTGCGCGCACACACACACACACACACACACACACACACACACACACACACACACACACACACACACACACACACGCACACACACACATGTTGGAGAACCATAGGAAACTGCGATTTGGAATTCTCAGCCAGTCGACTGTGCACCCGTGCAGCATCTTAATACTTTCACATCGCGACCTTGCATTTGGCTCGTTTACATAAGCATTACGCATTTACATAATCATCAACAGCAGCTTGATGAATGCAGTGTGGAATCACTGCAGCGAATGCATGTAGAGGTAGTGTGGTCGGGAAAAGGGACGAGTAGCTGGTGACGCAAAAAAAATACAAATAAATTAAGAAAGAAAAAAAAAAGATGCGATGATGAGGAGGAGCTACAGTTGCTAAAGCAGATTGAAAGTCTTTTTCTTCTTAAAGAGCTCCCCTCATCTCCTGAGTGCTGGCCATGTGGTGCAGAGAAGCAGCCATCTGCTCTGGAAAGATGAGGGCCAACAACGAGCAGTTTGGAGCTGCCTTTACAGTATAGAGAGATAGGAGTGTGTGCACGTGTGTGTGTTTCCTTGTGCGCACAGGTGAGAGAGGAAGTGGAGTGGCACAGGCAGAGGGAAAATAAAGACGTAGAGTGGGTTGCGAGGGTGATGTGGGACATGCCTCCCTGCGTGGTTCTAACTGATTGGGTAATTGCAGGAAACTCTAAAGGAAGGAAAAGGGATGCATTTTTAATTCTGCTTTTTAGATATGGCGGCACAGCTAGCCAAGCAGGGTATCTCGCATAATTTGGCTGCGAGTCATTGGGCGATGAATGTCTTCGTTCCTCCAGTCTAACGCGCTAATGAATTTATTAATAGAAAGAAAAGCAACTGGAGACTTCACCAGTTCATTCAGAGAGGCAGCGTGTTCTGAACACAGTGTCGGTTCTAGCTGCTCGCGTGGGCAACACTGCAAATATTTCAGATGATTTATTGACAGCCAAGGGTGTACAAACAAAGTGGGTTTTGTTTAATATTAAAAATGATTGTTGCCTTAAACTATAGAATAGTTGGCAAAAAAAATGCTCCATTACAGAGCAGAAAGCCGATGAACAAAGCGAGGCTTTTTGTTCGGCTGTGAGCTCGGTAATCGGCGTTGTCAGGAATAATCCTCTGCATGATCTCACCTCTAACGACTGCTGTTGTTACAGGGAAGCATAGATTATCATTTGCCTCACACTTTGAACTCCTCGTATGTGCAGTTGTGGGAGTATCAGAGACCCTCCTGTCTCAGGGAGTTGTGTACGTGTAGTAGAAATGCTTAGAAATTGAGATTTGTTATTAAATAATATTTCCTAATGACAGATATAACATCTTTGCTGTTAGTGTTTTTCATTTCGCAGTAACTCTGGAGGAGAAGGTTACGGGCTTTTTGCCTGTCGATTCTGGATTTATGTAGCTTCATCTTTACGGTTTATTAGACCGCTTCCTCAAAGGAGCGCGCTCTCTTGTCAGACTTTAACGTCTTTTCGATGACAGGATGTGGTCAACAAAAAGTAAAATAGCTTTTGTAGTTTTCTACTCCAGTTTTCTAACTGTGCAAAAGTCTTGAGCCACATATTTTCATCCATGGAAATGCAGAATACAAGGCGAAGGACAGAAGTCAGTATTTGGTATGCCCAACTTTATTCTTTACCACAGCTGGAACGCTCTCATGCAGCTTTCTTGTCTTTTCTTTAAGTAGAACTCAGGATTAGTTCTCCAGGCTTCTTGAAGGACATTCAAAGCTGTTCTTTGTTCTATTCTATGATCCCGCACTGCTTCACTAATGTTGAGGCCAATCGATGACTGATGGCGTTCCACACTGATGGTTTTTTATTGAAGCCGTCGCCAATCAGATGCTTTCCTACGGAGCCCCGCAGGGGACATGGGAGAAAAAAAATTAAGACGGACTTTTGCGAGATTTCGCAAAAGTTTTAGCCGCATTCTTCGAAGCCGACCGGGAGGTCGAGGCACGATGTGCCGGGAGAGCGGTGTTCCTCCCGGCTGTAGTAGGTCTCGACCTCCCGTTAGCTTCGAGATGGTGGGTGTCAGATCTCCGAAAACGTCGGAACACTTTTGCAAATATGTGATGTCTTGTAAACCGAGCAGGTATCAACTACAACTACATTCACGCCTCAAAATATCTTAAAAGTGTATTTTGTGACCCAGAAAGAGTAATATTACAACTAAGTAGCTGCCGCCATTGTTGGAATTCAACTTTTGCGAGATCTCGCAAAAGTCCGTCCTTATTTTCTCCCATGTCCCCTGCGGGGCTCCGTACTTTCCAGGTGGCATGATGGAGTGAACTCTGATGATACTGTTTTTCTGTAGACCCGCGCTATTGTATCTCCCTCCTGACCTCCTCCAGACATACTGATGATGATTTAAACCACAAATTTAGATTCATCATTAAATAAGACCAGTTACTGCTGATTTTGAGTCCAGCTTTTCAGTTTCCACCATTCCACTGACACCGTTTCCGATGAGCAGATGGATCAACTGAAGGACTGGAGGCATCTCTCAGGTCCTTCATCTCTCTTAAGAACATGACTTTCAGATACTGAAAGCAGCAGATGCAGTTTTTCAGCCCTGCTACATCTTCCTTTGTCCTCCATTTGCCCATTTTCCTCATTTTTAAGGACAAACTGCACACCATGCTGAGATGTGAGCTTTTAGCTAATACCTCTTTGGGAATGACGTTCTTGCTGCAAATTCCAATTTTATCTTTAGGAATTTTGGTAGATTCAGCTGCAGAAATGGGAAAGAATGACCCGTTTTTATGACTGACTAATATTAAAGTCCCTAAAAATCAAGACTGCAACTTAACTATCGCTCAAGACCTTCAAAATTACAAGTAAGTCTGACTCAGACTTGGAAGCAAAATCTAAAGAAAACAGGGGTGGCTCAGGACTTTTACAGTTTACTGTAAGTGAAGGATCATAAACAGCGTGAGTGTTTCTCTGACCTTGATTTTAACGCATGTGTCTTCTGCTTTCAGCGTAGATAAAACAGCACACATTGCATTTTCTCTGCAGAGCCCAGAGCACTGAGACAAAACAGGCATCTTGAGGTGAGACCTAATCACAGACTCCCTCCTTAGTCTTCCTCTCCCTTCTTGCTTTCTTCATTATCTCCTTTCCGTGATTAGCTTACGGCTTGTTTGGCAATCATGAATTAAAATACTGATTGTAGTGTTTACATTTTAACCGCTAAGAACAACTGCGTGCTTGCTTTGAAATGCGAGGAGCAATTTGGCATAATTTTGGGAGGTGAGTGCGACATTTTACAATCGCCGGTAGCTCATTTAGTATTTAGTATTAGTATTTATTTATTTATTGTCATTGTCAAGAACAATGAAATTGCGTTTGGGGCTTCCATACAACCCAAAAAAAAGAAGAAAATAATAAATACCCCTTAAAACCCAAGTGTACATATTTAACCCAGTGTGACTCCAATGCAATAAGACAATCCTTAGCAATAATGTTCGTAGAAATTCAGACAAAGACCTGAGAAACATGACAAAATACAACAATGCAACCCATTCAATATTATTGTACTGTGAGATATGATATCAGATATGATAGTTATCTATTTAAGAAAGGGGGGGGGGGGCAGGAGGGGGAAGAGAATAAAGATATGATGCACCAATGCAGACCAGTTCATTGCTATTAAGAAGTTGGATATGGTTATTGTCCGTGAGAGGGGGGCAGAGAGTTCAGGAGCCTCACAGCCTGTGGATACAGGCTGTTGGCCAGTCTGGATGTTCTGGCCTGTATAGACCTGTACCTTCTCCCTGAGGGCAGCAGATGGAAAATGTGGCGCGCAGGGTGATGTTGGTCCCGCAGGATACTGTGCACCCTCCTCAGACAGCGAGTGGGGAAGATATTACTGATCTCTGGCAGACTTGTTCCAATAATTCTGCCAGCTTCTTTCACCACCCGCTGGAGTGCTTGCTGATCGGCCTTGGTGCAGCTGGGGAACCACACTAGAAATCCATACGTCAGAACGCTGCTGATGGCACAGTTGTAGAAGTTCAACATCAGAGATCTGGGAATGTGTGCGCTCCGCAGTCTCCTCAGGTAGTAGAGGCGCTGTTGGGCCTTCCGTACAACTGAGGTGATATGGTTGCCCCAGGACAGGTCCTCGGTCACAGTTACCCCCAAGAATTTAAAACTGCTCACCCTCTCCACCGCCTCACTGCCAATGAAGAGAGGCAGATGGTTGTTATGGCCCCTCTTCCGGAAATCTACAATGATCTCCTTGGTCTTTTTGGTGTTTAAGACCAAGTTATTGTCGTGGCACCATGACTCTAGTTGTTGCACCTCTGTCCTATAGTTTGTCTCATCATTGTTGGATATAAGTCCGAGCACTGTAGTGTCATCTGCAAACTTAACAATGAGATTGGACGCGCAGGAGGAAATACAGTCATGGGTGAAGAGAGTGTATAGCAGAGGGCTCAGAACACACCCCTGAGGGGCACCGGTGTTGACCACAAGGGTGGAAGAGGTGTTCTTACCCACTCTGACACTCTGTCTACGGTTAGTGAGGAAGTCCACAATCCAGTTGCACAGAGAGGAGTTAAGTCCCAGTTGGTGGAGTTTGGGACGGAGTTTGTATGGCCGGATGGTATTAAAAGCCGAGCTGTAGTCTACAAAGAGGAGCCGTGCATAGGTGTTCCTGTGTTCCAAGTGCTTCAGTAATGTGTGCAGCACTGTGGCGATCGCATCCTCGGTTGACCGGTTCTCCCTGTATGCAAACTGGTGCGAGTCCAGGGATGGTGGAAAAGCAGCTCTGATGTGTTTAATGACCAGTCTCTCCAGGCATTTGGCGGGAATGGGGGTGAGTGCCACAGGTCTGAAATCGTTCAGACATGTGACATTTGACTGTTTTGGGATGGGAACGATGGTTGCTGCTTTGAAACAGGATGGTACCAGTGAACAGGACAACGAGGTGTTATATATAGAGGTGAAGACGTCCGCCAGGTCCGCAGCACAGTCTTTTAGCACCCGGCCCAGCACTCCATCCGGCCCGGCCGCCTTCCTGGTGTTAATGCTCCGGAACACACGCCTCAGCTCATGAGTGCTCAGGACCGGAGCAGGGTCGGTTGAGGGGAGAGGGGACAGGACAGGGTCGGTGTTCTCCCTGTCAAAACGGGCATAAAAGAGATTTAGATCCTCAGCCAGAGTAGAACTGTCGGCTGAGGGTGATGGTGTTCTTCTTTTGTAGTCCGTGATAGCCCTGATGCCCTCCCAGACCTGCCTTGGGTTTGTGTTGTTCTCAAACCTGGCCTCGATACGCCTCCTGTGCTGCTGCTTGGCAGTCTTGATGCCTCTTCTCAGGTTGGCCCTGGCAGCACTGTATGCCTCCTGGTCCCCGGATTTGAAAGCGTTGTTCCTTGTTCGAATAAGTTGTTGAACTCCGTGTGTCATCCAGGGTGGATTATTAGGGAACACACGGAATCGTTTCCAAGTTGTTACATTGTCCACACAGAAACAGATGTAGTCCAAGACAGTGGAGGTGTAACTATCCAATGCGACACGATTGTCAGTGTCCTGCACCTTGAATACATCCCAGTCTGTGCAGTGGAAACAGTCCTGAAGCATCGGAATAGCATCCTGCGGCCATGTTCTCACGGTTTTGGTTGTAATCCCAGTGCTCTTGATCTTTTGTGTGTATATTGGGTGTAGCAGAAGGGAGAGATGGTCTGACAGACCCAGGTGGGGATAAGCCTGGGCTCTGTACGCATTCGCCATGTTGGTGTACACCTGGTCCAACGTTCTATCTCCTCTGGTAGCACACTTCACATTACGGTGGAAATTGTGAAGTACAGATTTCAGGTCCGCGTGGTTAAAATCCCCAGCCGCAATAAAGACACTGTCCGGGTGTGCTACCAGGCTGTTATTGATGCTGCTGCTCAATTGTGCTAACGCTAGCTTAGCATTAGCATCTGGTGGAATGTAAACAGCGCAGATGTAAACGGCAGAAAATTCCCGAGGGAGATAGAATGGACGGCACTTTAACACCAACAGTTCTACCTCTGTACTGCACAGTTTTTCCGTTACCGTGACGTTCGTGCACCAAAGGTTGTTAATATAGATGCACAGCCCCCCGCCAGTCTTCTTACCCGAGTCCGCAGACCTGTCGGCTCGATAGGCGGTGCGGCCTGCTAGATCGATAGCCGCATCGGGAATGGCGCTGTCCAGCCAGGTTTCAGTGAAAATCATGCACGAACAGTTATTAAAAGTCCGTCGAGTGGCGATCTTAGGAGTTCGTCTGACGCGAATACAAAGAGTAAAACAGACGAGAATCCTTGTCAGCTTCATGTTGATAAGATAAAAACTGTCATATCATCCTGTTTGAATCGCAGATGACTTTTAGGTGCAAGACAAGTCAAATCTGGCTTGTGATAAGACTGCAGTGAGGTAGTAGTAACACACGTATGTGGGTACATGAGGTGCACATTAAAGTCACACGCGAGCAGAAGAACTTTCAGCCGTGGGCCAGATATATGATGGTTGTGTCACACAGTTTCTCTCTAGAGACTGTTTGAGTGCAGCTGAAGATTACCCACGATGTAACACAGACACAGGCTCAGCATCAAAGAGTGAAATGCTTCAGAATCTCACCCGCACTGCATTTCTTTATGCCGAAAATCATCATTACAACAGCAGCTGCCACAGACAGACAATTAATGGCACAAAGTTAAAGAAGCTGCCTAATAGACGTTGACAAAACCTGTTTCTTTCTCTTTACAGCGATGACTCGGCAGGTGGTAACTGTTGTTAAAGGCTGGAATTTCAAAACTGTCAAAATATTGTCTGGATGTTAAAGGAAAAACATCCCAGTCTGCTGCTTTGAAGATGCAGTCTCACATCGTCTGTTTTAATCATTAGTGACTGCAAAAAATAAGACAGACGTTATTAATTCAGCCACTAGTAATTTACATACACATCATGTTCTTCAAAGTGGTATTCTGCTGTGTAAGAAGTTAAAGGGGACCTATTATGCTTATTTCCACTTGCATGTTTTTCATTCTTGAACTGCACAAGAGCTCACAGCTCTTATATGATGGAGCCTCTCAGTTCATCCACTGTCGTTGCTTCCTCAGCCTGTGGGCCACCTTTTCTCTGATTGGCTCTCCTCAGTAGACAGAAAGTCTGACCACATTAGGGCCGTCACCTCTCACTGACATCATACACAGACAGGAGTACAAACACCTGTCTGAAACAAGGTGTTTAGAGCAGTCTGAAGCTTCTGGCTCGCAGGAATTACTGGCACAGCCGCTGACCTCATTATTTGAAAACCAGAGAGAAGTCCAGGTCTGCGTTCTGATTACACGACACAACAAACACACTGTGCTCAGGCACCACAGGCATTCTTTGTTTTCTCTCCGACATTGTTCAAATACTACGGCGCGAGTGAGCCGAAGCCTGGTTAATCACGACTCGGCCGAGCCCGGATAAACTCGCTTGGGTGGAGTTGCTGTAGGTGACAAGTTGGAGTTGTGCGAAGCTGAAATTGAAAACGATCCATCAGGCTTCATGTCTGGCAGCTCTTTTGGTTTCTAATCAGGGGAGGAAAGGTACAGTAAGGCACCTGACGAGATAAATGCAAATATATGTTCAATGCAAAATCATTACGGTGCAAAATCCAATTACAAGTTCAGACATTTAAGTATTGACTGATCTCAGAGGCTTCTGTTCGAACCATAAAATTAGTCTTAGTAATGCTGACATTATTATTTGTTTGCTTTCTCAAACTTTGAGCTTGACAATTTTTTGTGATAACAGTGACGGGCTCCATAAAATGCCTCAAACACATAGACGTATGCTCCAGATGCGTACCAGATGTCACCAAGCACATGCAAAACACCTATATCCCGCCACCATCCATCATCCTCACTCCCTCAGAAAGATTCACCAACCAGCCAGCCTCGTCTCATCTAATGAAGAAACGGCACATGGAATTCCATTACCCACTTGAGTTTTCCCCTCATGCTAATTCACTGGGAGAAAAGGTGCGACTGCTGGATAATTGAAAACCCCAGTGCAGGCACTCAGTCACAAGATGCCGACCAGGATGAGTGGCAATGGATGGTAAATGCACCAGAGCGGTGTGTGCTTTTGCAATATACACGTGCATGTGCAAATACATACACCTTTATTGATTTCATGCAGGAGAACAGTCCATTCAGTTTTACACACTTTGCACATCCATCAGGTTTGTGTTTCTGTGTCTAACAGTGTCTCTTTGCCTCCTTCCGTCTCCTTGTGACAGAGCTAACGTAAGATGTTGGATGTGTACCTGTGTGCATCAGCGCGTATAGGGCCAGCAATGTATCGCTTCTATCAAGTTACTCTTGGCCCGGAAAGATAGATATTATCTTGGTTACGGTTCACGGCCTCTGATAACATTACAGCTTCTTATTTTACTTTGTATTCCACCATTTGATTCCCTCCACGGAAATAAAGAACAGAGAAAATACACCTCGCAGCTGTTTTCACATCTATTTGCTTGGAGTACACGCAGTCAGCATTATGGTAACCTTGTTGGTAAATAAGTATTTTTATGAGGCTGAACAGCAGAGTCATTTTTATCTCCACTGCGTTATTGTTATTCATATTTTCCAGGAGATGCAGCACATTGTTTTAGCTCGTGGCTGCTGCCTAAACGCACAGCAAAAACATTATTACGAGAATATTACTGACTTTCACTTGTATCCTATGAAGTCAACATATGACACCAGATTATTAACATTACTTGGGTGAATATTTTGGGTGCTCACACCTGAAGATAGCTTGCATGCTTGCTAGCAGATAGCGTTTGGACAAACTGTCGTGTATTTATACAAAAAGAAGCTGGATTTTGAAGGAAATGAGGTATTTTGACACGATTATTTAAAATACAGGACTAGTGGCAGGCTTCTTTTGTGAACTCGTAGCAGAATTGTATGGATGATGCTGAGGCAACGCTGATGAAGCGCACAAAACAGAAGCTAGCTTTGTGTGGTTGATTTAACTTGTTAGGAGGCCAAATAGATTAGATGAATTACCTGAGCACTGTAGGCTTTATATGCACTTTATTTCCCATTATGTAGAGAGCACTAGCAGCTTCTTTTATACACTCACAGTCGGCTTTTGTTACCTCTGCTTTGGCCGTTTTCTAACGCCAACACCAGTCTGAATTTCCTTCAGCTGTTAGTCTCTTCCATGTCTTACCAGAACACTGGAATAGAGCGAGGTCATCATTAATCATTTTTGCAGCACCCGTTCTTTTATCACACTGCGCTGTATACTGTAGTGACTTGAGATGTGCTATAATATCCCATTTAAGTAATGTAGTCAGTCTTTTACTTAGCTGAATGCACAAAAATGTTAACATCAAAATATACTATAAAATTGACGAGTCTTAGCTTATTTAAATAAATTGAAATATTGATACAATGTTACTAGCACATTCACTGTGGACACATTATGCACACCTAAAGGAGCTTCTCTGCCATAGTAACGCATGTCATGAAGCTGCTGGTGCTCAGTTTTTGTGCTGATGTTAAAGCTACTTAATTGTTATTGAATAAATGTAGGTGAAACAAATGTATCCTGGAGCTTTAGCAGACTAGAAGATTATAAAATGTACGTAAGGTAAAAAAAAAAAAAAAAAAATCCCCCAAATCGTCCCTAAACTGACTGGCTTGGATAAATCTAGTGCTCAGTAATACGAAGGTAACATGGGACCAGGTCAAGGCTGCAGGTTTTCAGCATGACATCAGCTTTTTGTGATTAGATTAAATGCAGTTTCATTAAGTACAATGCACAGAATAAACTAAAGTCTTAAAGGTCATACAATTACACTTTGACTCTGTGTCCCTCAGTGAGACAGACAATAATACAGAGCCATTTAATTAATTACTACCAACTGACAGCAGTGAACTCGGGGCACCGAGGGCTCCCGGGAGTCTGGGCCTCGAGGCTGCTTCACCTGCTTGTTAATCCAACCTCGTGTGCTGCGCTTACTAATGAAAAAAAACACATACGTAAGATTTTGTTGTGCGTTAAGAGAAGCGGAAAGCTGCCTACAGTGCTGCAGTGTGAATATGAATGGGCTGAAGTCACGCACGATTGCATATATTGCAAAGTACCAGGAAGTGTTTTTTTTTTTTTTACATGGTTTTCTGTATTTTTATCGAGGGACTAACCCTGAAAACCCAATATTGTAGTGGCAGAAAATTACCAGGACTTTGATTTACTCTTGAGAGCTCTTTGCATTCGAGCTACAAGGTATCAAGTCATACGTTAAAGTACTTTTTTGTGTCCTGATTTACAGTTGTTTGCTCCGCCAGAAAAATATTTTCCCTGACATTCGTGAATTGACACAGAATAATCAAGGAACGAGGGTGGGAATGTGGTGCTTGCGGGTATTAATAATTAACATCAGCAGGCACCTTCACTGTGACTGAAAACACAGGAGAAAAGGATGCTCTGACACACTTAAATGCACATTACAAGGAAAGCCTTTTTGTGTCTTGTATTTTTTTTCCAAACAACACATGCATGGATACACCCAAACATATGTAACACGGGTGCTTGTACTCCTTCTTTCTCTCTTTCTGGCTCAGCACCCACATATTCACCTCGTGCCTCGCGTTCCGCTTTGGCCACGTACATGCAGAAACACGCACACGTTTCCACAGGCTCCTTCAACAAATTTTCACACCACGGCACACTGACACTCCAAACATGATACGAAGGCTCTTCAGAGACATCTGCCTGTCACTCATCCATGTCATCCAAAGGCACTTTTGGGAGAGCAGTTTATGTAGCAGACCTTCTGGTACACACACACAGACACACACCACATTTGGGAGAGCTACAGCAAGTAATAACTGCTGGGGTTAGACAAACAGGGCACAGCATTATTACAATGTACCCATGTGGTCTGTGGCCTTAGCCCTGGCCTCAGCGATGTATATTTCATGGATTAAGATGAAAATTTCAATGAGCTACAACAAACTAGTGTGCCTGCCTCGGTCTTCTTTGCTCTGTGACAGCCAAAGCCCTGGGGTATGCTTGTATTTTCACAGCTTCATGGTGGGACATGA
Organism: Diplotaxodon limnothrissa; assembly: GCF_057381915.1. Classification (NCBI taxonomy): domain Eukaryota; kingdom Metazoa; phylum Chordata; class Actinopteri; order Cichliformes; family Cichlidae; genus Diplotaxodon; species Diplotaxodon limnothrissa. Next base: position 2,946,796 of record NC_140610.1, on the reverse strand, counting down.
ATTCCATTCGCACTGTGATGAAGAGACAGAAGAAGAAGGAGATGAAAGCGAGGTGGAGCCGAGTGTCGCGCGCATTCGAAAATGTAAAAAGCTGATACAGGAATTTGAATGGAAATAATAAAAACTAAAGAAACAGAAAAAGTGGGAGTAAAGAGGGAGAGTTTGGGAGAGAGAGCGATGTTGGGTATTTTAGAATTCAGAGCAGGATCAGAGACAAAGTTGGCTCAGATAGGTCTCGGCACACGAGCACATTGGCTGTGAATTCGGAATTATGTGTTGCCTTTCTCTCTCGCTCTGACGCCGCCGCACCACCACCACCCGTTTTCTCCCTCTTATCTCCCACTCCTCCTTATCTCTCTCGCCCTCCCTCTCTCTTTTTCTGCACTATTGTTTTCACACTGAAGGCTAGATCGAGTGCCGGTCATTCAGCTGGCTTCAATCCGACTGCAGCGTGAATAACAGCGTTCCTAAAGCTCCCGGTACAGGTTCTACTGACTGAGGAGGTGGACAAAGTCCTTTCAGTGGCAGCCATTTCCATTTCAAAACCCTGTCCTCCTCACTAAACAACAATTTGTTATAGCAACAATATTTGAGAGTGTTCGTCCTGACACATTTTTGGGAAGATACCTTTGGTTTCTCACTCCTTCACTAAGCACTCGGTGTTAGATCTATCACAGGGCGCCTGTGGCTCAGGAGGTAAAATGGATCGTGCACCAATCCGGCGGTCGGTTGTTCGATCTCTGCCTCCTCAGGTCCACATCCTTGGGCGGGATACTCAACCCCTCACAAAGCGAAGCATCAATCACAGTGTTAATGCATATTTGTGTATATATGTGCTTAAGCCATAGAATAAAGTGCTGTACGAATGTGTCTGAATGGCTGAAGCATCTTCTTTATGTTGTTCCACTCAGCGGTGTCAAAGGTATCTTCCTACAGCTTCATCTGTATAACACTTATAAAAATAGCCCGTTTAGAGACGTTTGTGGGCTATAAATAATTAGCATAGCCACTGTGGGTGTGCATGGTAGCAGTGCAAATCCTTCACATTCATTACATTAGCCAGTTCTTAGAAAGGCTGTTATAAACATCGGTAAGCAAGAAGCAGGACGTGTGAAAAAGTGATTGATGAGCTGATAACAAAAATTTAGAAAAAAAAAAAGACGCATATTTCCCTCAGATCAGCTGCTTGATGTGTAAAAAGGGCGACGGTCTGCTAACTGTATGTAAAAGATGGTCATAACCACCATGTTGTCACCCTGTAATAGCGTTGTGCTTTCCCTATTATGGGAACAACATGTTTGCTTGTTTTGTTGTGTTGTGTTGTGTGTCTGTATGTAGATGGTTACAGTGTAGGATCTTCATAAACTGAAGTAAAGCTAGTGTTTGTTTCATCTTGGTGTTTTTAAACCGGACGTGAGGAGGGAGGTCTGAACCTGACCGAGACACTGAGGGATTGTAGCCCAGAGTCTAACCTGGTTTGTTGTCTGTTGACTCCATCATTTGGACTATATTTTACACATTGAACATCAGATTGTATTTAATTAGACTTGAAGCATAAGAATATGAGTAAAAATGTTTATTGTGGTCACAAATCCAGTGAGAAATATGACATCCCACCTCTGGATGTTAGTGAGAATGCTTCCTAACTGCAGCTTCACTTCTCAGTTCTGGCTCTATCTACCTTTTATACGCAGTCTACTAAGTCACAACATTTCTCCTAAAAACAAATGAATTTAATTAGCTTCACTTTCTTATATGACACAGATGCTACAGTATCTGAGATCAGAGCGCGTCACTTCAGTCGGCAGCATCCTAATTTCTTCTGTTTATCCAGCTGCAGATGCAACGCTATGCGTACTTGAACGCTGAGCGGGGATATCTTCTGACGAACACCTAATGAAAGATCAGAGGGATTTGGAGTCGACCGGGGTGTCTCTCACGCACAAGGCTAGGAGCCGTGTCAGCTCCAAAGACACTCCTAAATCCTCCCGCGAGGCTCGGCATTACCCCGTTACAGCCACTTTCTGCTCCCCTGCCGTCTCTCACCTGAGCCGTCACAGGACAAAGAGTCAGACAGAGAGTCAGAGATGGAGGGAGAAGGAGCGAGTAAAACGAAATAAAAGAAAGGGATTCACATTTAGGCAAATTGACTCTTTCGGATTATTGACGAGCAGGAGGGATGATGAATTGCAGGCCAGCTCAAGTGATAAACGTCAACATTAGAAAATAAATCTAGCGGAAAGAAGGCGAGAAGAAAAAAAAGTCTTCTGCCTTCCGTATCAGCAGCAGCGTGGCAGATTGGCTGCCTCGCAAACACGCGCACGCTCACGTGCATCCACGTACGTGCACGCTGCAAATGTATTCATTGAGGATTAAGGACCTGCTGGTATCAAGAAAAAGCTGCATGAAGTTGTTTTTTTCTCACTGATAAAAAATAGAGGGATCAAATTTGAGTGTGAAACTCACAGATGGAGTGAGAGTGAGTACCTGTGCATTTTAGAGCGTGCCAGTTTCTATTTATTTAATCCTGCCGTTATTGACTGTCACCATGACAAAGCCCTATTGACAAGGTGACAAAAAAAGACTATCACTTTTTTTAAGAAGGAAGGATCATCACTATACCAATCTATATGGATAAAAGATATTTCCTACTGGATGGCTCGTATACAGGATTATTATAAGCACTGAATCACTGAAGGTTATAGAGTTTATGCCAGAGTCATATTGATCCTCAGATGTTCTGGGTAGGCAGCGAGGCACATGGCCAAGGACATGACAGGGAAGTCTTCCATCCTCACATCTCTTGTTCTGCTCTTGCATTGCCCTCAGCCATTTTCTCTGTCTCTTCATTGTGGTGAGAAAAAAAAGAATATTTTCTATTTTTAGCCTCAGCTCCACTTCTGCAAAGCCCTCTGTCTACGTCCCAGCACACACACACACACGGACAAAGAACATTTCCTGTCAGGTCAAAGTTTTCTTTGCAGAGGCCGTGGCCCCCAATTGAGTCCAGTCTGATTGGGTGTCCATTTCTGGTGATGACCTTTTTATCCTGATGCCTGGGGACTGTGGGATGTGCATGCGTGTCGACTGGTTTGGAGATTTTCTGGCTGGTTTGAAGTTTCTCACGAAGTTTTTTTAAGGTTAGGGATCAGGGGTTAAATCAAAGAAAAACGAGAGGCAAAAAAATGCGCTGCAAAACTTTGAACTCGTTTTTAATCAATACGTGATCCTCATTGCATTCTGGTAGTTATTTTCTGGTAGAGTGCTCGAGTTTAATTTTCTGCTCTTTAAATCCAATATAAGCAACACACACACATGTGGTGGAAATATCGCAAAGTAATGTCTTGTTGTCTGAATTTGGTTAATCTTCTGGAGAATACAGATACTTTATTTTACATGGTTTTCTAATAATTAAAAAAACATGTATTGCTGTTTGTGATGTTTATCTTCAGGGTTCTTGGGAATATCTTTGCTCGTTATTATGCATTTTCAAATGAATGAGTTTTATCAATATCCAGGAAAAGCTCAGTTGGATGCCAAAGCTGTCAGTCTGTAGCTCTGCAGGTCGACTTTATGACTACAAAAGTCTAGAAAGTGTTTTAAATAAATAGTTTAATTTAAATTGATCCTTTTTTGTGCCATTTTCATGATTCTTCCAACTGAATTACAGTCATGTGAAAAAGAAGTATTTACAGTACACTGTGTGCTCCTGTGTGCACCCAGCTATCCACTAACTTGCAGACCCATTTAGCAGCAATAACTTGATGTCCTTGTTTTCTGCATGACTGTATCAGCCTCACACATCATTAGGGATGGGTATCGAAAACCGGTTCTTGTTGAGAGCCGGTTCCCACTGTTTCAATTCCTTGGAATCGTTTGCCATTTTTGCAAACGATTCCCTTATCGATTCCAGTCGCCCTGAATGACGTCACCACGTTGCGGAGCGTCATTTACCTGGCAGGAAACACGACGCGTAAGCGGCTCAAACGCTCAAAAGTTTGGTTTTACTTTACGAGAACGGATGACAACAGGGCAACTTGCAATACTTGCAAAGTAGAGATTTCATTTAAGGGAGGAAACACTACGAATATGCAAAAGCATTTGCTCACAAACACGCGATGACCTTAAATGAATGTCGTGTTTTTAATTCCGCTGCAGACTCGTGAATCTCAACCCAGCAGCAGCGGTAACGTTTGCACGTCCTCTCCCGTTAATGCGGCAGGAAAATAATCAGCTAACAGTGCATATTATGTTAGCGCGATCTGCCTTATTACAAACCTGCCATTACTGTGCATTTAGTGACCATGATGAGACAGACAGAGTCTGGCTCAGATGCTGGCAGTTCTCGCTGCAGTCTACCGGTAGCGTCTCCTTTCAGGCCAGGATAGACGAACGTCACCGAGCAGTGACTCAGTTTGTGGTCAAAGGCTTGCACCCGTTTGCCACAGCAGATGATTTTCAGTAAGTGAATGTGTTTAATTGTAGGCAGGGACATTACTGGATATTCTTGTGTAATTGATACAGAATAATTTATGTTATACTTTGTTATTGCTACAGGAGAATATTTATTTTATTATTTTACATTTACAATGTTTTTTCCTGGGGACCCTGTGACACCCCATTGAAGAGCCGTAGGCTGGATCTCTTAAGATCTCACTGTTGGGTTTGTAAGGCCATGTTACTCCTAAATTTCTATCTTGTTCAAAGAGAAGATATAAAACAAAGTTCTAAGCTACTCGACCTTAGTGTTCTCCTTTTTTTAAAAGAATCGATAAAGAATCGAATCGTTAAACAGAATCGAAAATGGAATCAGAATCGTGAAAATCTTATCGATACCCATCCCTACACATCATTGTGGAGGAATTTTAGGCCACTGCTCTTTACAACATTGCATCAGTTTATCGAGTTTTCCAGGCATTCGCTGATGCACAGCTTTGACCAGCACGGCTGAGGTCTGGACTTTGACTGGGCCGGTGCATTACCTCGATTCTTTTCTTTTTCAGCCATTCTGTTGTAAATTGGGCTCATCGTCCTTCTGCATGACCCAGTTTCAGCCAAACTTTAGCTGATTGACGGATGTCTTTGATGGGTTTGTAGCATAAACCTATTCGCTGGAACGTTGAAGGCAATATAATTACACCGCAAAGCAAGACACGAAGTAGGCAAGCTTCATGTTACTCGTGCACGGGAGAGAACCGGACAAACGCCGTTCCTTCGCTTGGCCCCAGTTGCTCTCGTCCGTTCTCCCGTATCACTGTCCTTTTATTGAGGTTACATGAATATGCATAGGTTCATTAACATATGACGTCTACATACACAAAGAGTACCTTGTGTGTGTGTGTGTGTGTGTGTGTGTGTGTGTGTGTGTGTGTGTGTGTGTGTGTGTTACTGCTGATCAAAGGGTCATAAAAGCACACAAGCAAACATCCTTGGTCAGGAAGAGGGTAGACCCCCCCTCATCCTAGATAACACAGTAAGGAAGTCTAGCAGTTCATTTATACACAAAAAGCACTTAAACTAAAACAAATGTAACTACGTTAATCCTACCATAACAATTAAACAAGGTACGAACTTTCCCATGCTCCCAGTGTGGAATGCACACCAGGCCTCTGTAGCCTGTTAAAGATCACACAACTTATCACTACACAATTGATTATACACTTCTAAGCATCTATGGTTAAATATTTCTAAGCATAAATGACAATCAACAATACAACTCTATCAGTCTTCATATTTGATTCATGGTAGACTTGATGACTGCAACGTGTGCAGATCCTGTTGCTGCAAAATAAGCCCAACTCATTGTCCCTCCACCACCATGCTTGATGAGAACACTGGTCCAAAAGGTTTGCGGCTTGTTCAGATGTAGCTTTACAAACCTAAGCTGTGTTGTCATGTTGGCTTTAGAAAGAAGAGGATTTCTACTGTAATGAACTGTAACACTAACATGCTGAGGTCTATCTGAAATGTAGGTCTTTGGTTTTCTGCAGTTTCTGGTATCAGACAAACTCAGAAAAGCAGAGAAAAAAGTTACTTTTTCTTTACTTATGTGCTGTTATGTCGCAGATTTATTGTTTAATTAAAACTGCCAATTGTTTATGAGCATCATATCAAGATATTATCTGTTATAAATTTGCAAATGTTCCATATTTATCAGGAACACATTAACTGTGAAATTTTTTAAACAGGTGTTTGCACTGATGAAACAAAAGAACAGTAAGTCCTCCAGCTCTTTATCTGTGAACGCACATTCAATTATTCAAAGCCGATTCAAAACTGATGGGACACAATAGATAAACATGACCCACCGGCATGTCATTGGCCTCATTTACTGACAAATAACACAAAAAGTATATTTTGGCCATTGCGATGCTTGGCAGATAAACTAGTCTTTATGAAAACAAATGAATCAGGTGGTTATCGCTTTGAGCTGTTTGCACACAGCCAGACAAGTTTTCTCCATTTATTTATTTCATTTTATTAAAAACAAAAAAGGACTGAGTGCACTTGTGTGTGGCGTGCGCAGTATCAGAACACCCTCTCATATTACCAAAGTTTCTTCTCTAGAAACATCCTTGGAGATCTTTTTAAGAGGAACTGAAAGTACAACTGGATATTTTGTGAGTGCATTTAATGAGAGCGTGATTCATCCTGAGGGGCTATTGCAGTGAAGTGGCCATTTGCAAAGCAGCAGCGCACAATGAAAAGATGCTATTAGTTACATCAGGATTCAGTGTTTTTTGTGCTTCACCTGCATCTACCGTGGCTTAAAAGTCAAGATGTCTCAGCCTGTGCTGCGTTTGACTGGTTTATGGAAGTCGAACGCTAACCATGCGCACTAGAAATACATAAAGAAGATTTTAAAGTTAGATTGCGGTGATCACATATAAAGTAAAAAATATGCACAAAGCTCACCAAGCAGGATTTAAAAAAACAAAATTGTGAAATTAGTGTCCGCGCACCCTGCAGTCATGCCCGGTGCGAGATCTAAGGCTGTGGTCGTGACAGTATGAGTCAGCACAAAGATGGCCGACGTGAAGCGCAGCTTTCTTGACCCCCTCTGCTCCTCCTGCTCTGAGTTTCACAAGATCCCTTTGATTGAGTTGGTTTGAAGGCTGAAGAGCACATGCTTAATTCATTCTTCCCACATTATCTTTAATTCATTCACATCTTGTGAGAACATGGCAGGCAGGCCAAAGAAGAGAAAGGGAAGACATGCTTGCCCCGACTTTGATGGTTTAACCAGCTCATTCGCTTCACACAGAACTGCTTTATTCATCATATTCTCCTCTCCCCGTGATAAGACACATTGTCTTTGATAAAGGGATGTGCTTGTCACACACATGATGTAATTGCACACAATTTAGGACCAAAAAAAATCCGTATGTGGCTGTTGTTGAGTTGCCCTAACCTGCACGTGTGTTGGCTGTTTCCCAGCAGGCTTCTGCCTGGACAGCAATTAATGTCATTTGGACTGAAGAGGGACCTCGTGACTCATTACATATGCCTTATGCACAGAAAAGCCTCCGAGGGGCTTCTCCTCTTGTGTAGCAATGCTGCCACTTGGGGGATGGCACAAGTTGGATAACACTCTAATTATAAAATTCACTATGAAAAATGTCTTGTGCAGTGCTGGCAGGGAGGAGATTAAACCCTGTTTTGGCTTCAGTTTACTTTAACTTCTAGTGCCTACAGACTGCTTAGCTGCTCGCGTGGATTCTGTTGGGTTTTGCCATTTGTGCAAATATTGTCTCGACGCCTGCAGTGCAAGTTTTTGAAGTTTTATTTCCTGAACGGCTGCATGTTAGCCACGTTATTGTGGAGGACTACAATAGGCCTAAGTTAAAAACAACTTGCCTTGCATTTCATTGTCAGCTGCAGGAGGAAAAACAAAGGGTTTTAACAGTGACTGGTGCATTTTTATTTTTGGCATTGCAGCGAGCATTATCGGACATTATTTAGCTGTCAGGAAAAGCTCGAAGGAAGGCGTGAAACACATCATGTGCATTTTTATGCTATAACCTGTGTCAACAGTCTCACCGAACGGACAGGAAGGCCCATCTGTGCCTCGCATGGCTGATTCTGGTGGGCCTCCCCTCTTGACTACTGTAACCTGTTCACAGTCCTGGCTCAGTGGAGCGCGCACTGACAAATAGCAGGAGGGAAAGGTTGGCAGAATGAGATAGAGGACAGAGACGGTGAAGGAGAGGAAATGTTGACGGGGAGAGAGAGGAAGAGGGAAGGGCTGGAGATATGGACAGAGAGAGAAAGAGAGGGAAAACACGCGTAGATAGCGGAAGAGCGAGTCGGTGCAGTGTGTCTAATCTCCCTCCAGGAGCGACAGTGTAAGGACACCTATGACAGATAAACTTACCCGACAGCGAGCCCAAAATGACAGACACCCACTGGGACAGTCTAGGCTCCAGAATCTTCACAGCATCTAACAGAGGGAAGGAGGCAGCACCTGGTTTTCATTCAGCACTGGTGGGAGAGGCAGAAGAAGGTGGAGGCTGGGTGGTTTTGTTAGTAGGGCGATGTAGCAGGGAGGTAAAAGGGAAAGAGTGAGTAGAGCCGTGTTTGCTCTGGTGTGCTGAACACAAATGGGGAAGGGAGTAGCAGCAGGTAGTTTTGTTTTTCTTTGCTCAGTCTCCTCCTTTCACTCCGCTGCAGATTGTTAAGATGTTAAAGTAAAAGCTCGACTAGACACGTGAACTATTTGTCACCAGTTCTTTTTGGATTTGGACTGAAATTGCACTAATCCGATTCAGATTTTGTTGGTTTGCTGTCTCTGCAGTTGTACAAAATGTACCACACATCTCATTATTTGGAGCTTTCAAAGAACACGGACGTTTGAAGATAAATTACACCATAAGAAAAAGTTTCTGACCTTGCGTTTCCACATATGAATTTGGGGCCAGAATAAACCAGAGTAGTGTTCAAGTTGCGGTGGGTCTACTTTATCACCTAGTGCTCGCAAGCTTGTTAGACCTGCTGGTGATCATCTACTGTAATACCTTCTTGCTGTTGCTTTGGTTACTAGCTTTTCACAGTGACCTATAGTTTGTGTAAAAGCTGATAGTAAATGGTAAAACTCAACTTGCCAAGTTGTAGTCAAAGTGTAAAAGGTGTGACACAAACCAAAGATGAAGAACATTCACAGTCAAAGTTGATGCTTTTGAAATCCCTGCTTGCAGCTACAGTAAGAGATGGATTTTACTTTAACCTCCTAGGACAGGGGTGTCGAACTCCAGGCCTCGAGGGCCGGTGTCCTGCAGGTTTTAGATATCACCCTGGGTCAACACACCTGAACACGTCTAAAACCTGCAGGACACCGGCCCTCGAGGCCTGGAGTTCGACACCCCTGTCCTAGGACCTCACGTCCACATATGTGGACATCACATTTTGGGTTGCCAAGACCAAAATACTAAAGTTTACTCTACACGGGCCTGATATCCACTTACGAGGACGTTATACTGCCGCTGTCCTGTCGAATGCCCTTGTAGAGTAAAATCAAGTAAAAAGATAATTCTTTGTTTCTACATTGATCAGGTCCCGATCAGCCCAGATATCAAAGAGAAATTGAAAATGCCACGAAAGAGTTCAGGTCTTAGGAGGTTAAACGTGAACATTCTCTGCTTCTGGTCCACAAGGTTCACTAAGGCTCAGCACAATTTGTACAATTAACCAAAGGACACCTGGTTATTTGTCACTTTATCATAACTGCCTCAGAAATCACCAACACTATAAACATAGTGAAAAGGTCCAATCCCATGATTTGAATTATGAGAGGTAATGGCCGCATGCCTCGAGGACTAAAAGACTTTAAGTTTTCTTCCCTGTTAACATTCGAGTCGATGCAAAATTAGAGTCGCTCCGTTTTGAAGTCAGCTTCAAGTGGCCGTTTGCAGAACTGTTTGCAGAACTGTAGTTTTTGCCACCTCAGCAGTTGCTTTCGCTCAGGACATCTTCAGTATTAAGTCAGTGTTCCTGGAAACTTCTGAACAGTCACGCTGGCAGATGCTCGAGGGTTTTAGTGAGCGCGTGTGCGACTTTTTCTTTTTTTGTTCGCGTGACCGGGTGATGATTCTCCTGCAGTCGTCTTTGAGAGCACCAGCACAGGCCGACCTGGGACAGACCCCGAGAGCCGCTGTGACATTTGAAAACGACCTCCCGCTGTCTTGCAAGATAGACAATATATTTGTCACTTTTCCCCGGCTCACTATTTTCTGCCCTCTGTGCAAACCTGTATGTAGTTATCTCCAAACAGAAAAAGACAAAGATGTATATGTGTGCCAACATATCTAGCTATAAGTGTCTCTCTCTGACCTTTTCATGTTGCTACAATGTGGATAAAGCATTTAGCCTCACATCATTTACGTTTGTTGGAATGCCCTCTGCGGATACAGTCTTCCAATCTCCTAAAATAAGAATCCCAGAAAAAGGATAAAGAACAGCTTCTGTGGTTGTGCACTTTGACGTTCTTACAGCACGCGTGCAAGGCTCCCAACATGGAAGAAGTCACCTGCATAATCAATCATTTGGATCCCCTGATTACCCCTAATGGTGTTTCTCTGAATTATATTGGCATCTCCTCGTATTCCAATCACCTAGATTTCATGGCTGCTCTCTGCAGGCAGCCCTGTTAATTGTGAGAGAGGAGAGCCGCAATAAACGCTATCTGCTGAGCCTTTGATATGCACTTATCTTTTAGCAGTTTCATATTATGAGAAAGAAAATTGCCTTTAAAAAATGATTGGTGCTTTATTGCTTTTGGGCCAATTAATTTCATGAAAAATAATGCCTTTTTGAAATAGTGAGGAAAAAATAATTATGGAGAATAATTGACAAGGAAGGACAAATACAGAGGGAGGATGTAAGCAGATGTGAATGCAAATGTAGCATTAATTTGCAGTTAATAAGTCATACTTGGTGATCTTTCTCAGAACGGGGGAGAGGGCTTTGACGACAGCTTGGCCTGAAAGTGTCCAAAGCATTCAAGAAGTAGGGCACTTGCCTCAACGTTCCTTGAAGTGGGAGAGACAGACCGACCTAGATTTCCTCCTGTTTATTCAGCCATTTTAGGTGCTGGCTATTCACGTCTCCATTTCAGCGCTCCCTCTTCTCTAGCGCCACGTCCCGTGCTCCTCAACGCGACTGCTTATCTTTTCTTGGTCACTTTTATGTCTTACCTGCCCTCTTTGCCCTCTGTTTATATCGCCTCACAGTCTCAAAAGTAACTCTAAATGCCACCGACACGTTTCGACAGCTGCTGAGATACCGCATGCTGTTTTCCAGCAGGGGGTCTCATTGTTTGACTCATCTCTCCAAAGCTGTGGTGTGACCCAGCCCTAAATTTCACAGAAAACAATCCAATTTTTCCAATCTTGCATTCATCCGCAGCTGATAAGTTAAATGCAAGTCCTCCCCATAACGCAGAAAAAAAAGTCGAACAATTGGTGAGACAATTGCTTCAGAAAGCACATCTTTAATCAATCATCAGTGCTCATCATCTCTTTATGCAGTCCAAGAAGTTTGGTGCAGTTCTGCTTGATTTAACACAGCTCTAATGCACCGGATGTGGTCATGAATTAGAGATGAATAAATGCTAAGTGAAATTTGGACTGTAGACCAATATCAAGCTGATATGACAGCCATGCACACAGAGATGGCATATGTTGCCCAGTGTGGCTTCTGAACCATCACCACAGGAGAGTTTAGACTCTGCTGCTGCGTGCCCGTTCAACTATACAGCCATACATTAGATTAGATCTGTCAGAGGCTGCTGTGTGGAGTGTACAGCAAGAGGCCTTTGACTGGTTGTCATCAGCGCTTTAGCAGAACCACCTTTGAGTTCGGACTATCTGCAACAACCCGTACCCCTCTGTTTACCCATATTTCATGTCTGCAGTGAGCTCGGTGCAGGTTTCATTTCCTAGTTTATAAATTTGTTTGATAACTCATGCATCGCTGCTTTGGTGCTTCGCTTGAAAAACATCACATCCTATTAATCTCTTAATTTATATATGCTGCACAGTGTATACCTACCAAGAGCCAGGTTCATGCAAGACTTAGAGGAGAGGTCATATCATTAAGTGCACTTTTAATGCCAAGTAAAAAGATAGAAATACTGCATGCTATCATGCTTCACTGTAAACTTCTTCACGTATTAATTCTCAGTGAATGTGATCTTGGAACTGCCTTAGAGGCATTCGTGAAGACATAATAACATGCAGGGCTCAATAACACGCGAAACCACAGACTGTATGTAAAAGATGGTTTGAAGTTGCGTGAACCTGCATTCTTTACAGTCACCAGCAGGGGGCTCCAGACTCATAACAAACCAGAAGTTTATGAGAAAATGACACCGCTTTTCACTCGATTTATGACTTTATACATGATTCCTGACGAGTTTATGATCTCAGTCTTCAAACAACATCATGTTCATTTTTTACAATTGTGGTCACATGAGAGAAAAGAAGGCACTAAAGCAAAGTATTTGTTTTATTTGTTTTTCATGATGTTGTATCTATTCAACAACAAACTTTTCCAGCTTATATTGACGTTTATTGCTCAAGAGTTGTCCACCACACTGAACATGATACAACCACTGGTAGCTAGGGGAAAATGTGTATTGTCTGAGCGGTTATGAGTGATTTTGCTGGCTGTTGCTGGTAAATGCAGTTGCAAAGAAGACGCTACACCAAAACCTCCTAGTGATGGCTTTGGTTGCTAGCAGATTGTCAATCCAACCTCTATTTTTTTCACGTTTCTCTGCAAATAGTAGATAGCTACTAGCCGAGTGGTAGTAAAAAGGAAAGTTACAGTTCACCTTCAAAGTAGCCAACAAGTTCAAAGAGGTGCAGCTTTTACTTTGAAGGTGAACCGTCTGGTTTGTGTCTCACTTCTCATAGTTTTACTACAGCTCTGAGAGTCGTTGGACAGTGTTTATAGAGTCTATCACTTCTATTCAAACTATGACTGCAACATTAAATCCAATAACCTAAGCAATCACAAGGCTTCCAGTTGGGAAATGCATGTTTTTCCCTAGCGACAGGTGGTTTCCAAGTGGGTCAGTGTCTATAGGCCTATACACCTGGGGCTTTTTTAAAGGAGTTGCCATAAACCACCAGCAACAACACCCAACCAATCAAGAAATACTCAATTTTCCCTCATGACCAGTGGTTGCTAGTCTCTAGGCCTGTGTGCCTGGGGTTGTAATCACTTGATCCTACGTAGTCACCATAATTAGCACATGTCCAAAATGGCACAAAATTAACATGATCTAGTTAGTGGTTACTTATCTTAAAAACTACATATACAGACTGTGGCACATCCTGTCATCAAGATAAAACAATAAAGTTGCCTCAGCAACACATTTGAAATCACAATCCTTTTTAGATTAGATCAAAGGGCTGTAGGATGAGGTGCCCTACAATAGCAGATCATAAAATGCTGTACAAATTACACACTGATTGACTCTCTGTGAAAAGCACCCTGACTCTGACCTTAACCTAAATCCTAACCCTTTGACTTTAAGGCTTGGGATGGCGTGCAAAATAAATAATAAATAATAAGCTGCACCTTATTTATATGCAATCCAGCAACATCCAATCAGCCAAAGAGTAACACTGTTAGATGGCAAACAGCAGCTATTGCAGAAGCATTGTTTTTGCACAGATTTCACAAGCTCCGCTAATTTATCTCCATTATAACAGTGTTTATACCAACTGGAGATATACTTTATCTTCGTACTAAATCATAATCTCTCCAAGTTGAAGCAATTACGCTGCAAATGGTGTGAATTTAAACAGCGGCAATCGGTGTCTTATGCGCTTAGTGGGAGGGAGCGACCCACGAATTGATATTATCACAGAGAGACTTGGTGGATTTGAAGCTAAATGAATCTCAAATCAAAACCAAATGAGTCTCCTCTTCAGCAGACTCTCAAAAACAGAGAAATTGAAAGAAGAAAAAAATGAGTGTGGTTGGACCGGGATGCCTAATGCGCTCTATTCTCAGTTAATCATTTTTCTCCACCTCACCTCATAGCCTCTCTTCTTGTGTGCTTTTCTTTTTCTAGACATTCACTTTCATGCTGCGCGTCTTTTCTCCCCTCTTTCTGTTTTTTCGTTCCCCCCTCTGCCTTCATCCCTGACACCTCAGCAGGCGAGGTGGAAGATAGAGTCTTGATCCCAGGCAGGTTACCCTTGGCAACAGACCACCCACCCCTCTGGTAGTCGCACGTTCAGGGCAACCCAGCTAGCGCCAGTGTTGGTATCTGTCCCCCCCTCCCTGCCCACCAACCCAACCTGCAGAGATCAGAGGAGGCAATTTCTTATTTTTTTCTGTGTCATCATCTCCTGTAATTTAGGAACAAACACCCCTCCTTTGTTTTCCTTCACTTCAGCCTTCACAATCTAGCCCAGACGCCGCCAGCGAGGGATCAGAACACCGTCTACTGTAGATGCCAGCCATTAGCATTAGCATTTTTAACACCTGTTCCAGCGCACGGGGGCGTTAGCACTTCTAATTTTAATGCATCTCGCAAAGACAACATTGGGCAAACAAGGGCTGTGACAAAATTTTAAAGAACAACCATGTGTGTGTGTGTGTGTGTGTGTGTGTGTGTGTGTGTGTGTGTGTGCAGGCATACAAGAGTGTGTGAGTTCACGTGCACACTCTTGTGTTTACATTCATCAGTCTGTCTGTTTGTGCCTGGAAGTGCGTGCCCAGAATAGTATGTTTGTATAAACAGATGGATGAGAAGCTGTGCCTCTCTCTATCCCCGTCTCTTTGTCGTCCCCCAACACACACTCACACACACACTCTCACACACTCACACACACTCAATGAACTGCAGTCCAGGCTTTGCTCAGCAGTCGGAGACATGCTACCACAACATGGGACAGAGAGCAAGCGTCTCCGTCCTGTTATATACGATATATGAGCGTCTGTGTAATAATAAGCCTCCCCCTCAGTCTCGCATTTGTCTGTCTTGCTCCAATAATCAGCGTCCTTCTTGTTAATTGGGACTGCAGCTATCTAAAATAGCTTCTGCCCCCCCCAAAACACACACACACACACACTTTTTCTTTGTCACAGTTGTGGTTTTGTTTTTGCATATTACCCGAGACATGGGAAGGAGAGCGTGCAAAATACGGAGAGCAGCTCTTCAAACAAGCTAAAATCTTTTGTGTGTCTATTCAAATAATTTCAGCCCGTGACTCTTTACCAAGCAGCTGCAGCGATGCATGCGATTGTGACTCAAGGTATTCTCTGTGGGGAAAACACAAAGGTCAAAGATAAAGTTTGCCTGTGATTTTTTTCCCCCCGTTTTAGTCTGGTATGTCTTTTATCTCGTTTCGTTTTTGTTTCGACTTAAACGCTCAGCCTGTTTCTGTCTGAGAAAATGGAGCGGGTAGGCATTTTGTGAATACATTAGAAAGTCGTTCATTTTGGAAAAATGAGGGGAGGAAAGAATGTAGGGTAAATTGTGTGACCACTTGATTTATTGTATGCTACTTTCACTCTGGGGCTACCAAATTGAAAGTGCTCAAATTCAGCAGCACATTAAATTAAATATCTGCCGAACAGATTCTAATTTGATCACCAAGCTGTTTCAATTTCATTAGCCTAGTCCCTAATGGACTTTCACAGCATATTATTCCATCTAGCACAAATCCCATTCATTGACTTTTTTCTCCTTCTTTTAAATAAGCCCGTGGTGTACAGGGACCCCGTGGCCCCACATGTGCAGTGTGAGGTCATATGAAACCTGCTTTTTCTGTTACGGACACTTGATCAGGTAACTTTGAACCCAAACTGAGTAAATCCGCAAGTAAGCTCCCGATTTATGTCCGGCGACTTCCTAACAGCTGCTGTAAAGCAGTCCAGGAAGTATATGAACACAACCGTGGTAGTGTTGAGACTCTGTGTTTGTGTGTGTTTGTGTAGGGCACCAAGGCCCATTGCTTTTGCTTATGGCCTGATTACATGTTGTTGAAGTCCAGCACACGCTGCATCGTAATGGTCCGAATGAAGTAGTGCAGCAGCAGGTCAGGCAGATGAAAATTAATGGCAGAAGTTTTACTGTGTTTCTGTGGTTTAGCACGCTTTTAATTATGCAGTCTGCATTATAATAACGTGTGTGTGTGTGTGTGTGTTACTCTGACTATAAACAGAACAACACTCTTTCTCAGCTTTGCTCTCCATAGATGTAGTGTAGTACAGTACTGTGCAAAAGTCTTGAAACACCTCTCGTTTCTATATATTTAGGTCTTTCGGCTACTTTTACATACAACCTCGTACCAGCACAATTTCAGAGGTTTGTTTGTATGTTTGGCACTTAACGCTGACCTAACGTTAAAAAAGAAGCCTAACCTAAGTGATGAACCACAGTTGTGTCTACATATAATAGACAACTTGGCAAAGAATCGATTTTCAATTTCCAACCTTTTCTTTATAAATCTATGATAAATGCCAAAAGATAAAACAGGCAAATTTGACAGACATGAAATGATTTTTTTTTTTTACCAATGAAGTGATTCCCCAAAAGATATTAGCTGAAAATGTGGCATATCTCAGCATGATGTGCAGTGTGTCCTTGAATATTTAGAGGAAACAAGTGGAGGACAAAATAAAAAGCGTTAGGCCTAAAAAGTATGTGAAGCAGATAAAAAGCATCCGAAAGTCATTTCCTTAAGAAATAAAATCCAGCAAAGACCTGATGCAGGAGCTGAGAGATGCACCTGACTCTTTAGTTTCTACTGTCTGCAGAACCATCATCAGAAATGCACAGGCACTGGCTGCCTGTGTCTTTTAGAGTTAATTTTAAAATTCTTATGTTTGTTTTTAAATGCCTACACAGTCTTGCCCCGCCTTACCTCTCTGAGCTTCTTCATCCCCACATACCCTGTCGGTCTCTCAGGTCAGCTGACCAGCTGCTCCTGGAGGTACCGAGATCCAGGAGGAAGCTCAGAGGGGGCGGGGCCTTCTCTATCGTGGCTCTTAAATTATGGAATAATTTGCCCATGCATGTTAGAGAGGCCCCTTCACTGTCCACTTTTAAATCACGTCTTAAAACCCACTTTTATTCCTTGGCTTTTAACCTCAGTGAGACTTAGTTTCTTTTTTAATGCAGTAGTTATTTAATTAATGATTTCACTCTTCTTTTATTTGTTTTTTATTTATATCTCATGTAATTTTATTTTACAGTTCCAATGTACAGCACTTTGTGTCAGCTGTGGTTGTTTTAAAGTGCTTTATAAATAAAGTTGATGATGATGATGATGATGATGATGATGAGAAATGGTCTCAGTGGGAGGATGACTGTGGAAAAGAGGAGAAAATGTTGAGGTGTGCCAAATTAGACAAGAACTGAAAATCAGTGGCTTCTTATTGTTGTGATGAATTCAAGTCGACATTTTTAGCTCATGTCTGACTGGGAGAAACTTCATTTTTTAGCATGACAATGATCCCAAACACACTGCCAGTGTAGTAAAAGCATGGAGAGTCATGGATTGGCCTCCCCAGAACCCAGACTGCAGCATTATTGAAGCAGCGCAGCATCATGTTAACAGAGAAAGCAACAAAAGGCAGCCAAGACTGAAAGAAGAGCTTTGAATGTCCTTCAAGGAGCCTGGAGAACTTTTCCTAAAGACTAATTAAGGAAATTACATGAAAGCTTGACTAAGAGAGTTCAGGTTGTATTGAAGAATAAAGGCGGCCATACCAAACACCGATTATTCGTAGCAAAATATAAAGAAATGAGGGCTGCTCGAGGCTTTTCCTCTGATATGCATGATTTAATCCTTTTAGGGTAAAAACCACAAGAAAAAAAAGTTTATTCTGGAGGAACCACAAGGTTCAGGACAAAGGTCAAAGAGCAGAACCGATCAGCCTGATTGGAGTTGCTAAATGTAAAAAAAGACCTGAAACGATATTAAACAGAAGCGTTTTATGCAGATAACGAGCAACATATTCACTGGTAGCGCAAAGATGCAGAAGCCAAAGGTTCTTTGAGGTGCAGCCACTTTACTGAGACAATGCAGCACTGTCGCAGGCAGCAGAGCACGCCGGTGACGATTAGGATCAGTGCACCGTCAGTACTCTAAGTTCCAAAAGGCTGAAAGTGATAGTATAGAACTCGAGAGGACTCTGCGGTAACACTGATAAATGTTTTCACCAGGCCGTCCGCCATTAGTGTCAAGGCAAGTTACAGCCACAAGAGCGGACAAACAGGAAATAGAGAAAGAGTGGGTGTAAATAATTGATAAGGCTGACCCTGCGCGATTCATATTCTGCAGCAGAGGATCAAAGAGCGCGGAAGAGAGTTTGACATTGAGCCTGAGCGCTGAAGTCAAAGCCATTACCTTCCACAGTAACGCTGCTGCTTGTGTTTATATTAAAAATGCAATGTCTCTTCCTCCTCAGTCTGGGCTAACATTAGCTGGCACTCCTGGGCATTAACCAGCTGGCTAATGGACGCTATGGTATAATCCCGGCAATTACAGTAGCTCTAAGTAGCGCAAGGTGGAAGCCATTTTGTTCCTGTCCATCCGATTAAGCAGTTTCTGGCTCTCTCAGGTGTGAGATACAGCCTGTGTTAGACCTCAGGGTTCTTTTAGGCCTGATCAATATTTCAGAGGCACCCAGGCCTCTGCACGTGGTATCCTCCCCTCGGCCTCGCACAACAGCTCTGCAGCCAATTATGAACATCTGAATGAACATTTGAGCCAATTAATCATTTATGAAATTTCACAGTTTTCAGAGGAATGTTTATTTGAATAGTCACTGTACAAAGCTAGGAAGCCCGGACGCTGCAGCTTTTAATATGAGAAAGTAAAACCGTGTCTGCGGTGTTTTATTCGGCTCCACGGTAGAATAGATCTATCCCAAATTAGATCCTATTTGTGGCGCTCTTCTGTCTGCGGCGCTGCGTACGCGGCGCTGCCACGAGGAGCCGCATGTCCTGTGTAAAAACAGAGCTTTCTTTCTTATTCAAAGCTCTGTGCCCCTTACAGAGAATCGGGCAAAACAAATAGCTGCCCAGTACTTACATCTGTTTAAGTAAATCCTTTAAAAGTTAACATTTTGGTCAAATTGTGACCAGACAGGGCAAAATGTTTCGGTTTGTTTGCCCAGTTGCCTGATGGGTCTTTTAACCATCGGACTTGTTCGTCTGTGTAATTCACACAAGCTTTACTCTTGTATGATAATTCTGCATTATTAAGCAATAAGAACAAGCAGTCTGATGTCCTGTAATCATTATGAAGCAATAATATAAAAAGTTTTTGTACAAAGTATCGGTATCGGATCAGTATCGTCGATACCACCCTGAATTTTACTTGGTATCAGATCAGAAAGGAAGTCTGTGGTATCACTACCAGGTACCACAGCACACCTTCAGGGGTCTGGTGGAGACCATGCCTCAATGGGTCAGGGCTGCTTTGTAAGCAAAAGAGGAACCAACTCAACCAACATTAGGCAGGTGGTTCTGATGTTCTGCCTGATCAGTGTATGAGAGCATGTGCTTTTCAGTGCATTTATTGTTCTGATGTTGATGCCAACAGTAAGCTGAGTGTGTTATTGAATTTGGAACAGTGAAGCTCAGTGAAGCTCTCTGGCACATAGGGATATGATACATTATGCTTTGGATACATGGAAAACCATTTTAGCAGCTCCATCATGCTGCTTTTGCTATTTTCTAGATAGACACTTATTCTGCATAGAAATAGGGCTGCCACGATTAGTCGACTAGTCACGATTACGTCGACTATCAAAATCGTCGACGACTGATTTAATAGTCGACGCGTCGTTTGAAGCTTTGTAAGATCCCAAAAGACGCAGGAATAATAGCAGGATTTAAGAGTGTAATAACGGACTGAAACAGAAGATGGCAGCACTGCATGTACAAGGATGCCAGCTGCCGTTAAACCCCGAAGAAGAAGCAGCTGTGTCCCAGAATTCATAGCGCAGCCCAGCTCAGTTTCCAACAATGGCGGCAGCTAGTAAGTTTTAATATTACTCTTATTATTCTTTCTGGGTCACAAAATAAACGTTTAACATATTTTCAGGCGAGAATGTAGCTGTGTAAACCTCAAATATCTGCTCAGTTTATCAAGACACCGCATATTTTCAAAAGCGCTCCGACGTTTTCGGAGACGTCTGTTACCCACCAGTTCGATAGCGAGCCGGGGGCTAGGCTAACTAGAGCCGTGAGAACACCGGACTCCCGGCAAATCGTTTTCAAACCCACCGCCGTCTTTCACTACTCAGGTTAAACATATAAGTCACTTAGATAACTTAAAATGTTATTGTTTGGCTTTTTTTAGTATTTTATTTGTTCCTGAGTAAATCGGTTTGGCTGAGATTAAAGTTATAGTTTTTACACAGCTGAATAAACGTCAAGCAGACAGCTGATCATCAGAAGTGTGAGATGCTCAGAGTTTACTCCGGTGTCCTGTTATAGTTTAGATAGCAAGGAGTTTATTAAACTTCACCGAAACAATCTGCAGATTTCATTAAAATTTAATAAACTATCATCTTGTCTTTATTTTTAGTTAGCACAGACCTGAAACACTTAAAGCTGTAAGCTAATGATAGTTATATAAGAGCAGATGCTGCTGGTGCAATAAGCTGTACGTTTTACGTCCAATGGATGATGATCTGATTAGTCGACTATCAAAATAATCGTTTGTGGCAGCCCTACATAGAAACATGCTTCAGATTAATATAATTTTCACAGATGTATGCTACTGAAGATAATATGTTTTCTTGAATGTTTGTAATAGGTAGAGCAACCATTTTCTGGCTTTTTTTTGTAATAGAAAGTGTGGCTGTGCCAGGGTTTCTAAATTATTTTTCATAACTAGGTGTGATTTGCTTTGTAGACCTAATCAATTTAATCTATTGTAGAAATAGAGACATTCTTTATGTAATTAGGGCTTTCAATTTCGCCAACAGCGCTTGCAAGACCACAGAAAAATATGCCAAGCTCTTGACAAGCCCAAGGCTTGTCGAGTTGTCAGCGCGTTCTGTACATGAAGAAACGACTAGCTGCAAAGGCCAGCGCACACTCGCACACACAAACCTCTCTTTTACTGCCTCTAACATCCTACCCTTTAGCAAATTTCTGACACTAGAGCTTGATGTGCACAAGAATAGACAGCTACAAATCACCGCGCCGTCTATGAGTTATCTCTGTCAATTACTGACGATAAATGGCTTTGGCAGTGGGAAGGCCAGGCGCATCAATCCTGCATGTGCTAGCTTCTCCACTCTATTGATTCTGCTTCCACTGCGTCCATGATCCAGTTTTGTTGGCCTCTGACCGCGAAAGCTAACTTGAGCGCTGATGTCAGATGAAAAGAGGGATATGTAACCCAAACTCCCACCCTGGGACATGTTCACATTCCTGGTATCAGATATTCCTCCCTCCCAAATGAGCCTTTATATAGATCTGCTGGAGTCATCCCGCTACAGCTGCTCTGTACCCGTACTAGATTACAATCAGGGTTTGATTGTAATGCGATACTTTTTATTACAATTCTCTTTTTCTGATAACATTTTATTTTGTTCTATTCTTATTCTTATCATCCTATTCCAGTGTTTTTTCTTAATTTTTGCTACTGTAACTTTGCACTGTCCACCTTCTGCTGTAACAAAACAAATTGTGGGACTAATAAAGATTATCTTATCTTTTTGTATTGAGACAGGTCCCCACCTTTAATAACAATGTCTGACCTCAGAGTGCGTTCAGTGCACATCTTCTTATAGAAGATATCTGGGTCATAACTACTTATTTTTATGCATTTCTTTCTCCATCTTTCTTTTCCTCCCCAGCACAGCTAAGCTTATTGCTTATTCTGCCCATATCACCTGCATAAAATGGCTGTCAGATGTATTCATCTGTCTCAGGCTTGTAGCTTAACAGAATGACCATTCAGCGAGCGGGCGATGGCGTCTATTGTGAGCGGCTCGTCCTCCTGTACAGCAGCTGTCTGATGAGGGCTGTCTGCAGGCTCGCCCACCGCTGCCTTGAGTGATTCTCTCTCCTTCACTCTGCCCCGGGCGCTCCATGTGTTGGAGGCATTGATCGGCCCTGAATTGGATTGCAGCGAGCCTGATTACTGATGTCAGTGTGTGCCGGGACACGTGGGAACGCCGGAGATCCTCGTGCTGAGCTCAGGCTAGCTCGCAGCGGAGGGATGAGTCGGAGGGAGGGGTGCATTCGCTCGCCTGGAATTACATTTATCACTCTTAGTTACACAGAGCGTGAACACAACATGCCCACACATACTGTACGCCTTAAGTGACCCACACACGTATACTGCAAACATAATCGTGTTTTTGATCCTATAGCGGCGAGCAGTCAGTGTTTGTGGCTGACATTAAATAAAGAGTGTGGGAGTCTGTTAGTCTATAAAAGGGCTTACGCGCATCATACCAGTAAATTACAACTATACTGCTGTAATTTGATTGTTACAACTAAATGTTGTTACACTGTATTTTTCCTCTAACACGACACTAAAGACACTAAAGATTCTTTTCTTTGTGAGGTTACACTTCATCGTCCGCGAGTCCGTGTGCACGTGCGGCGGCGTCCGCTTTCATTTGAGCGCGCGCGCGGGTTTGGAAGTGATTTTCCGCGCATCATTTGTTTACACCTAGAATAGCCGGCCATCATCTTTTCCACTAAGAGAACAATAGCCATTTTTTCCCTCTCCTTTTGCTCGGGAGACAATGAAGTGCCTTCCCGCCTCGCGAGCGACAGGCCAATAAAAAACGTAATTGGATCTGTCAATCAAACACTGCTGCAGCGCAGGGGGTGGGCGGGCAGGTGGGTGGGCGGCGGTGGCAGAGGCGGGAGGGTAGGCCGGACACTGGGAGTAGTGCAGATAGAGAAGAGAGAGAGAAACGGGGAGGTGTGCCATTGCAACGCGCTAATACACACAGTTCCTTCTTTGCACTGCCCGGAGGCGCTCAGCAACAGTTACAAAGGTGTACAATTGTTGTGTTTTGCTGTTTGTTTGTACAGGGGCCGGGGGGATGACGATCTGTCTTTGTTTGTAGGTATTAGTGGGTCGCTGATGTGGCTTTGATGCGACTACGCAGGAGAGCCAGGGCTGCCAGAGCCTCTGAAGGTCACAGTGGATGTACTAGCGCTGATGTTTCTGTCTGTGCTTTGTATGCGCTCGGCCCGTCAGACATGTTGTTTTTTCATACCAGGGAAAGGTCTTGTCTTTAGTCAGGAAGGCCACGATGCTTTAGTAGTATTTTTCACGGTACAACAGACACGCCGAGCATCACCTTGTCACATTAAATCATCTGCATACTGACGCGTGTGCTTATCTCGTCTCGGTGCTCGGATTATGTGTATTTGCTGTCAGATAAGCAGCGTGCGTAAACGTACACGTGCGCCCCCACACACACTTTTGTTGGAAGTGTTGCACTAAGTTTTAATGACAACTGCTTAAATTAAGAGCCCATTTACAAGCTCTCTGACAGAGAAGTTAAGTGCGCGTTGAGGTATTCTGCTCGCCTACTCTGCGCCCGGGCTCAGCTTTTAGGAGATGGCTTTCTTGTGTCTTTGGTGACATTGTTTTTCCATTATTAGCCGAGCTGCTCCATCGTTCCTTCCATTACGGTCTCAAGCACATTGAAATTCTGTATCTCTTTTTATGAATAGATAAAGGATGTTTAAACTGTAAGTGTGAGCGTGGCAGTGAATACTGTTCAGTGTCTTTTGACCACTTTGGCAGTTAAAAGGAGCTGAAGAGGAAACTACAGTATGCAGAGTCACTGCGGGGGTTCATTCGCTGCCTATTTTCTGGGCTTTCTACCTTTTTTAAAACTTCGAAAGGCTCCTCTGGAGGATGCTCCGCGCCTTGAATCATGACAACTCCTGCCCTGTGCACTTAAAAAAGGCTAAGAAATAAAAATGGAACCTTAATTAACAGAAATCAAAAGAAGCGCCTGCTTTCTTCCAGGGTTTTTAAGGTGCTCGAATTAAGAAGATGAAAAACAAACTTAATTAGAAAGTATTTTTTAAAATTTCCTATTGATGTCATGTGTATTTTCAGCCTGTTCTCTTGCCCTGGGTGTCAGCTAATACTGTTTCGTCCAACTCCATCGCACTTACACACAAGGCATTGTCAGAGGGAAAGGTCATAACATGAATGTTTCAGCTGGGCATCTTTCAGCAAGCAGGATGACTGTTGTGAAGGGCTGGAGTTTAACCATCATCTTCACCCCGACCTTATTAAGACCAAGAGAACAGTTAGTGAGTCGTGGCAGCTTTCAGTCACGTGGCTGTTGTCAGGCTGCTCGGAGTGTGTTGCACTGAAAACCTCCTGTGGTTGTACGTTTTTGCAGTCATCTTTAATTTGTGTTACACTCTTCACAATTTCATTACTGCTTGGTGATTATTTCGTGCATCTTTGCTACCGAGTTGGCGTCTTCCATGCAAACTGCACAGCAGTTCACTTACGACCAAAGTAATTACAAGCAACTGCCCACAACCTCCAACAACCACTGACAACTGGCTGTAGAATTCCCTAGCAACCCCCTAGCAACAGAGGTTCACTGATTGGTCTCTAGACTTTACTCATGAAATTGATTGTTAAACTCCAGTCTTTAGCAATCAATTTCATGGTAGCTTCCTGCAACCTACAACGGCCACTTGAAAGTGGTTGTCAGATGGTCCCAAGGTCTGTGTGAGTGGGGCGTTTGTAGTTTAAGCATCTAACCAGCAAGTAAAATATAAAGTAAAAAGCAAGTAGTGGGGAAAAAAAGATCTCGACAGTGCATGATCCACATTCTCCCAGCAGATGAATCAGCAGCTTATCCAACAGCAAACCTCCAACCTGGTAATGTGGACTTTGTGGTTCTCTGAAATGGAATCACAGCCATTAAGGCACCTGCTCCAGTGACATCTGACCAAACAGCATGAGGACACACTGCTGTTTGATTTGTTGTTAAACTAACTTAATATAGCAAAATGTGTCCGGGAAAAAACATGACACGCTTCCTGTTTTACTGTACAGTGAAGCTTCCTTTGGTAATCGGGTGGTATAGTCTCACCATATAGTCTCACTTACAGCAAGAGGAACTGCATCAAGCATAGCTTGGCCTTATTAAGTGCTCCTCTTAGGTATGAAGAGCCTGTAAAATTAAATAGAGGTCAGCAGGTTTAAGTGTTGTGTCATTTAACTTGTAGCAATCCTGCAGCGCCTTTACACTGACGAGCACTGTCAAATTCAGCCTGACATTATCAGGGTCTGTATAGTCACAGTCAGCCATGCAGGGCCAGTGTCTCTGCTGATCAATTAGCAATATGTGTCTGCTCTGTGTTCAGGCTTTCCTAATTTTGGTTTTGTTATGAGAAATAGTCCCACTGCTCTGGGCTTCTAAAGAAGGTAATTACACTGAGAGATTCCCTGTGGGGGATTAAAACAAATGACACAGAAAACACAGCCTTTCCCCATCGCCACTCACTCAAGCCCTGCCTCCGCTTTAAAACCTTTTGCTTGTAACGCCTGCATGACCATGAATACACAAGCAGTCACAATAAAACACACTCTGGCAGCTCGTGAAAATTAGTGGGGTCGAGGGGAGAGAAATCAGAAAATGACGAGGGGGCATCACGATTTACGGACATGGTATAACTGGTTTAGCATTAAGAGCTAAACAAAGCATATGGTATTCATGCATTCTGTAAGGACCGCGGCAGAAAAAGCATCTGTCCTGCCAGTTTTGTGGTGACAGGCTGCAGGGAGCATTACTCATCATTACAATCTCTGCTGGCAGCCTATTTTCATCACATTACAGTGGTATAATGAAGCGTAGCGCGCTAGCGTCCTCAGGTTCTCTGAGTAGTTCACCATTAGCACCAGCCGGGGGCATTCATCCAAGTAGCTTTATTGAACTTTTTACAGTTAGTTTATTGTATAATTAATTCATTACGGCACAACAATACATGTGGGTGGAATCTGCGGTTCAAATTCATCTCGCGCTGACAGCGGTGCCACACAATTTCGTATCGCTTGCATTTATTAAGCAGCGCTCACTTTGTTTGATGGCGTCAGACCAACTCTTTCGTGCTCTTTGTGTCTGTTTCAGGAACAAGGCAAAATAGGTGTGACGTTCAACATCGGAACGGTGGACATCAGCGTCAAGGAGGTAAACACGCTGATAAACGATGGCAAATACCATTTGGTCCGGTTCACCAGGAACGGGGGCAATGCGACCTTGCAGGTGGACAACTGGCCGGTCAATGAGCACTTTCCCACAGGTACCGACCTCATTTTTAACTCAGTCTATTTGATATTCTGTTATTAACCCAATGAATCCTTTCTGGAGTAATTCAAGGTAAATTAGTAGTAATAGCTTTAAAACCACTGGACACCATCTATTTCATCATGCAAAGGGCACAAGCAGGAAGAAAGGATTCACCTTCACTTGCTCTCCGGGGTAAAATATGTGAGATGACTAACAAGCATGTGGCCATCACCTGGCCAACATCATACTCGTACTGTAACATGTGCTTCAAAACCCTTCAATAAACACGATAACGCTTGGCTCCACGGGAGGGGGGGGACACGAGCTTGAAATCTTTTGTCTTGCAAGACGCATTAACTGCGCAACATTCGGTCAGTGGGCAGGCAAGGAGAGCACTGAAGGCAGAAACCAAGGGTGGCCTGTTGGCCAGATAAAGCTGCTGCCTGCCTGTATCTCTCATTCCCAGGTCAGCAGAAGCGGCGCACCAGCAGAATACAAATAGGGTCATCAAACGGAGCGCGCTCCATTTGGAGACTCAGGCACTCCCTCCATTTGGAACAGATATGTGCTGCTCAGCTAGCTAGGTGAGAGAGTGTGAGAGAGGGAAAGAAGGAGGGGAAAAAATCCTCTCCTGCTTCTACTTAACAGTCCATTAAATTGAGTTGGCTCTCCTCAACTTTGATATCTGTGTCTCCATGTCAGCCGGCTTAGGAGAAGCTACCTTTGTTTGCTCGTTTCCTATTACCCTCCTCTTCAATTTCACTTGGTCAAACAGAACAGACACACGGGGAGACAACATGGGAACAAAGTGGCAGTCGAGCCAAGAATGACAAAAGATAATATGAAACGTCATTGATCTCTGTGGAACAATTGTGCCGCACTGGTAGGACGAGAATGTACAGGATTACATGTCGACTAAAAAGCCAATGTTAAATTTCCTTGAGATATGAGCTCGGCTATATCTAAGAAGCCATCACGCATCAATAATTGAGATATTCTGTTCTGAAAGCTTTTAAAAAAAACATATGCAGAAATGTTGATACCACGTAATCGTAGGAAGCCAGCAAATATGAGTCGATCCCTTTCACTATGTCTCAGCAGCCCTACAGCATGCTCCTTTTGCCTGCTTGCCTTCACCGATGACAGGCCAGCATCCTCTCCTGGCGTGACCTGGCACGCTGTTGTGGTTTGGTTCAGTGCCAGCGCAGGTGACGTTAATCTCTTCTGTCTCTGGCTTTCTTTTGCCGCCGGCTGTCTTTCGCTTTTCTTTGAGCAGATAAGGTCGGACGGGTTTCATAACCGCATTTCAGCTGCAGTAACGCTGCGAAATACTGAGAAACTCCGCAGCGCGCACACAAGTGACATCACACAAGATGGCGCCGGTGAGGTCGGCTGCCGTCACGACTGCTCCGACCACTTTTTCTTTGTCTTTGTTTTTTAAGTTAGTCTTTGTTTTTTAAGTTAGTTTTCAGCGTTTCTAAATCGGCAAAATCATCACCATTGGGTACATTAGGTATGACAGTGACACTCTTGTTTCTATTGGTTTACAATGTACTCACAATTCGAAGTTTTTAACTCCGGATCCGAGCTAGCCGAGTGAGATCTCGAGGGAGAACAAAGGGAAGCGGCGGCGGCCTAGAGGGAAGCGAGCCGGCGTCAGGAACAGGCTGAGAGCTCGTGCACACCGCACACCTCTGCCTAGCATCCTGCTCGCCAACGTCCAGTCACTGGAGAACAAGCTTGACGACCTCAGGGCCAGGATAAAGTTCCAGAGAGACATTCGGGACTGCAATCTCCTCTGCTTCACCGAGACATGGCTGAACCCAGCGGTGCCGGACCACGCCATCCAGCCGGCCGAGTTCTTCTCGGTTCACCGCATGGACAGGACACGGGACTCGGGGAAGTCAAGGGGAGGCGGCGTGTGTTTAATGGTGAACAACAACTGGTGCAACAGTGCGAACGTTGTTCCTCTCACACGCTCCTGCACACCAAATCTGGAACTACTGTCCATCATGTGTCGTCCTTTTTATCTACCTCGGGAATTTACATCGGTCATTGTAAGTGCCGTTTATATTCCACCACAAGCGGACACGGTCACCGCCTTATGCGAGCTGCATGAGGCACTCACACAGCACCAGACACAACACCGGGACGCTGCGCTTATTGTGACGGGGGACTTTAATAGCGCCAACCTCAAACGCGCAGCGCCGAACTTTTATCAACACATCACCTGCCCCACCAGGGGTGAAAGGACACTGGACCACTGCTACACTACGGTCAAGGACGGCTACAAGGCACAATCCCGCCCCCCGTTTGGCAAATCTGATCACGCCGCCATCTTCCTCATGCCAAAATACAAACAAAGGCTGAAACAGGAAGTTCCGGTTCAGAGGAAGGTCGCGCGCTGGACGGATCAATCGGTGGCCGCGTTACAGGACGCACTCGATGACGCAGACTGGGGCATGTTCAGAAACAGCTCCGACGATGACGTCAACGTGTTTACGGAAGCGGTTGTGGGATTCATCGGGAAACTAGCGGATGATACCGTGGAGACAAAGACTATCACAACGTTTCCCAACCAGAAGCCGTGGGTGGATAAAACCATCCGCGACGCTCTGAGATCCCGCACCGCTGCCTACAACACGGGACTCATTACGGGGGACATGGACCCGTACAAAGCCGCGTCATATAACGTGCGGAGGGCGGTGAAAGAGGCGAAGCAGCGCTACGGGAGGAAACTAGAGTCACAACTCCAACAGAGTGACTCTAGGAGCCTGTGGCGGGGACTAAGGACAATAACGGACTATAAAGCACCAACAACCGGTATGACGAACGCGGCCGTGACTCTGGCAGACGAGCTGAACGCTTTCTATGCTCGCTTCGAGGCTGCAGCTAAGGTCTCCAACAATGCTAGTGTTAGCGGCGCTAACGGCTGCAGACAGGAAGATACTGCCAGCACCGGAAACGTGCTCGTCATCTCCGAGCATGAAGTAAGGAGAGCCTTCAAGAGAGTGAACACCAGGAAAGCAGCAGGACCAGACGGCATCCCAGGTCGTATCCTAAGAGACTGCGCATACCAGCTAGCTCCTGTGTTCACTGAGATATTCAACATCTCTTTATCTCAGTCGGTGATCCCCACATGCTTCAAAGAGTCCATCATTGTTCCTGTCCCGAAGAAACCCCACCCTGCTTCTCTCAATGACTATCGCCCTGTAGCCCTCACCTCAGTAGTGATGAAGTGCTTTGAACGCCTGGTCAGAGACTTCATCATTTCTTCACTACCAGACACACTGGACCCACTACAGTTCGCTTACCGTCCAAATCGTTCCACAGACGATGCCATCTCTCATCTCCTCCACACATCACTCACTCACTTGGACACTAGAAGGGGGAATTATGTTAAAATGCTCTTCATAGACTACAGCTCTGCATTTAACACCATAATTCCCTCCACACTCACCACCAAGCTGGAGCATCTGGGACTCAGCTCATCTATGTGTCAGTGGATCTCCAACTTCCTAACTGGCAGACCACAGGCAGTAAGGATGGGCGGACATGTCTCAGCCTCCACCACTCTCAGCACTGGAGCCCCCCAGGGGTGTGTTCTGAGCCCCCTGCTGTACTCTTTGTACACATATGACTGTGTGGCCACTACCAGCTCCACCACCATCATCAAGTTTGCTGACGACACCGTCGTGGTGGGCCTGATCTCTGATAACAACGAGACGGCCTACCTGAAGGAGATTAGGAATCTGGAGAACTGGTGCCAGAGGAACAACCTCCTTCTAAACGTCAGTAAGACAAAGGAGCTGATAGTGGACTTCAGCACTAAGCAGGAGAGGAACTACCAGACCCCCGTCATCAACGAGTGCCCAGTGGAGAGAGTGGACAGCTTCAAATACCTCGGAGTTCACATCACGCAGGACCTGTCATGGTCCTGTCACATCAACACCGTGGTGAAAAAGGCCCGACAGCGTCTCTACCACCTCAGACGCTTGAGAGACTTCCAACTGCCCTCCAAGGTGCTCAGGAACTTTTACTCATGCACCATAGAGAGCATCCTGACGGGAAACATCTTAACCTGGTTCGGGAACAGCACCATGCAGGACAGACGAGCTCTACAGAGGGTTGTGCGGTCAGCTGAGCGCACCATCCGCTCCGAGCTCCCTGACCTGCACTCAATCTACAGCAGGCGGTGCTGGACCAAGGCCAGGAAGATCGTGAAGGACCTCAGCCATCCCAACAACAGACTGTTCTCTCTGTTGAGGTCAGGAAAGCGATTCCGCTCCCTGAAGACCAACACAGAGAGACTGAGGAGGAGCTTCTTCCCGCAGGTGATACGGTCTCTCAATCACACCACCACACAGTACTGACCCACACATATGGTTCTTACACACACACTGGACTTTCTGGACTTTGGTTTTGCACAACACTGGTCACTATATTCTTCATTTCCGGTTAATACTTGTACAGCTGCTGTTATTGTGTATATATTTATTTATATTTAGATTTCTTCATACATTCTTATATAGTTCTATATTGTGTATTTTGTTGTACAGTTATTTTATTTTCAACTTTAATTTATATATTTATCTTTATCTTATTCTTCCCAGTTAAATTTACCCTTCATTCTAATTTGTGTTGTACAGTTATTTCATTTTTAACCTTAATTTATATTTTATTCCTTCCTAGTTAAATTTACCCTTTTTAATTTTTCATATTTATTTCCTATCTTATTCATAGCCTTTTCCTTTTTTGTTCTCTTTAGGTCACGAGCAGTTGTCCAAGCATTTCACTACATATCGTACTGTGTATGACTGTGTACGTGACAAATAAAATTTGAATTTGAATTTATTATTATTTATCTCCGTGGCGTACACATTGGCGCTCGCGTGTGCGCAGCGCTCGATGAAGAAATTGAATTAATCAGGCAGAAGCGGGCGCGATTTGTGCACAGAGGTAGTGTCATGTCCCTTATGTTCCCGACTGTGGATCGCGCAATAGTTCGACCGTTCTTCATCTTTAATAGCCATCAGTTTGGGATAGGAATTGAACGCCTACCACCTTCATAATTACCTCAAAGGGCCTGCTTGCATAAGCTTGCAGTGCTTGTTTCCTTAGCTTCTGCCAATACGTATGCCGGAATCTGTGATCCAAAGCCAGCAAAGCTCAGGAGTCACTGCTAAATGGTCGTTAAGGTTTACATCTCCGCTTCAGGAATGCACAGCAGAAAGAAGTTTAGCTGTGGATTTCTTTCAAGCGATCCCACTGAGGTTTGTTCCCTTTTCTGTCCGCCTGCCATTGTCTTGAGATGGAGTTGAGGTCGGCGGATCGAATGCGTGGTAATTTCTTTTTCTCTTCTGCACAGGTAATTTGCAGGACATTCAGTGATAGTAATTCAACGATGATTGATTTTTTTCCCTCGCCCTCCCTCCTTTGTAAAGGGGTTGTCATCTCGTGAGTAATTACATGTTAGGGTCCAGACTCATCGACTGCCTTCTCACACTTCTAATGCTTAACTTGAAGGCAGTAGCTGCCACGAGGCTCTCAGGCCGCTCAATAAACAGTTACCGGATCTGGGCATGCCCTCTCCCTGGTGGGGGAATAGATGAGGACAAAGGTGTTGGTGGTTTGCTTGTCAGTCAGAGCCGCTTACAAAATAGGCCTGAGGTGTGTAAATTGGACGTCTTAACAACAGTGTTTAGAGAGTTGGCCAACAAAAGCATTGAGACATTAGGATTCACTTCAAATGGCAGCAGCCAGTTCTGACAGCATGACGTGCTTCTAAATAACGGACGATTTCATAACTCCACAACTTTGGTGTTTCTTTGCTTATTTCAGCCTCATTTTTAACACTGACTATGAAATTGCACCAAATCTTCCTTAAGCAGCAGCCACAAGATTGTTTTGATTTAAGCTGTTGTAAGATTCAGTCTTTGGAATAACGTTACAGAAAGCCGTTACTCTGATGAGCTTCGGAAGGAAGTTTGGGTGGGGGACACTCAGCGAGGCAATTTCATTCCTTCTTTAATGAGCTGAAGAGTTTTCATCTGCGCCAGAATAATTGGTTACGAATTCTTATAATGATCAATTAGAATTTTTCAAATGATGAGCTTACATCACGTAAGTGTTATTTGAACACCGGAGGTGAGGATCTCTGAACATGGGCGTCTGTACTCCTACGTACATGTTCCATTAAAACGTGCACTTAATTTGTCATTAAGTGCACGTTTGTATATTCATTTATTTTATTCGAAATCAAGGAAAATTCTAAGTGAACACAAACTTTTGAGTGGTAGCGTGTTCCAATATAACATGGGTGTCAAATATAAGGCTCGGGGGCCAGGATCAGTCCAGAAAATAAATTCCAATCTGGCCCACTGAATTGTGGGAAGTGTGAAGAAGGGCCTGTCATATTTTAATTGTGCTTTCATGGGTTTCATACTGATAAACACCTCCTCGCCTGGAGGGGACAGGACTGTCCAGGCACTGAGCTAACTTCAGTTTTTTTGTTTATGTTAAAGATTGTCAGTTTAAACTCTGCTGACAGACGTCTATCATTTTCTACACAAATTACACTTTTTTCTTATATTAATATATATGAGGGATTTAATGTATAGTTAAACATCTTTACACTGACAGAAAGGCGAGTTTCACTTGTCCGGCCCACTTATGATCAAAGTAAGCTGAATGTGACGCATGTACACGGGTATTTTTAAAAACGGAGATTTTCCGTTTTCATTTTAAAAAATAATCCCGTCCACACGTAAAGGCAGAAATGAAGGAAAACGCTGCTATGAACATGCCAGAGCAGCAGGTGGCGCTATATTCCTAACCGTGTAGAAATGTTGGCCAATCAGAAGTCTAGAAGCCTCGGCGGGAAAGAGTAAACAAAGCTGGGGCATAGAAGCAGAACCGAGTCGTATGTGTGGAGGACAGTAACTGTGTGTGTGTATGTAAGCATTTAAACACTGCAGAGAGAACAATTAACAGTAACCGTATTTTGTCTACGTCCGCCATGGTAGAAATTCATTTCAGCGAAACAGTAACCCGGCGCACAGTGTGACGTCAAAAAAGGCGCACACCTTTGACGCTGCCTTTTCTCCGTTTTCCTCGTCCACACGTAAACGCAAAAACGGAGTTTTCAAAAATCTCCACCCTGGCAGGAGTTTTTAAAAATCTCCGTTTACAGTGACCGAAAACGGCGTTTACGTGTGGACGAAAGGCGCAAACGCACAGAAAAATCTGCGTTTTCAAAAATACCCGTGTGGACGTAGCCTGAGTTTGGCATCCCTGCACTTTGATGCTAAAGCCATATTACCATCGTTAACTGTAAGAGAACCAGTCACAGTAAGCCGGTATGGTACAGAAATGTAATGGATTGCATTAGATTGTAATTTTATTATAAATATAAATAATAACATAATCATTTTACTATATAGTGTCAAATCACAACAAAAGTAACCTCAAGGAGCTTTGTATTATAAGGTAGAGACCCTGCAACAATCATATGACCCCTATGAGCAAGCACGGCGACAGAAGGAAGGAAAAACTCCCTTTTAACAGGAAGAAACCTCCATAAGAACCAGGCTCAGGGAGCCAGGTGGCCCTGCTGTGACCTTTTTGGGTTGAGGGGAGGCAGAGATTTGTAATAACTAATGATTAAATGCAGAGACGTGTAAAAAGGTCCAGCCCTAACTATATGCTTTAGCAAAAAGGAAAGTTTTAAGTCTTAAAATTAGAGATAGTGTCTGTGTCCTGAATCCAAACTGGGAGCTGGTTCCATGGAAGAGGTGCGTGAAAGCCTCGTCTTCTAAATATCCTAAGAAGCACACGTAAGCCAGTAGCCTGGGAGCGACATGCTCTATTGGGGTGATATGGTATCTATCTCCTATCCATCCAGCCGTAATCATAACCATTTATTCAGTTCGGGGTCACTGCGAGACCGCAGCCTATCCCCGCTGTCATAGGATGAGAGGCGGCGTCCACCCTGAACAGGTCCCGTCTTTCTCCCAGTGAAGCAAACAGGTTGAAGGGTTCCCTTTGCAGTAAGATTAAACACAGGCAGTGAAGCTAATTCTGACACGCGGCTGAAGAACAGGAACATTTTATTAAATAACTGAATGAATTATGCAAACTGCTACACACTGTCTGATTGTCTGTTTGTTTTTCTGCAGTGTTACTGGGCTCTCCTCTCAGCTTAGTTCTCCTTTGTTCCCGTCTCATTATTTAGCATTCAGTGCTACCATAGCTGACAGCCAAAAATATAATAAATAAATAGTTTCAATAATTTAAACTGTCTTTTCTTCCATTTCTGCTGAGGTCTGCTCAAAACATGGAAGGCAGTGCACGCTGTACAGAGAGATAGGATGGATAACCTTAGTGTCAAGCTGAGCGTGCCCAGTACACAAGCGCTCAGAACTTGATATTGTCAGTATCAAAGGTGACTTAAACAAAACTGCTTTCACTGATAAAAAAAAATCCACACTTTAATGCAACCTGTGTTAAGAAACAAGACAGAAAAGAACTTGTGCACTTCACAGCCCCATTCTTCTCTATAACAGTACACCCGCTCTGATCCCACACTGGAGCGTTTCCACGAGGCTTCGGCAGCTTACGCGCGCGCGTGTTTGCGTGTGGGCGTCGAATGTATGCGTTGACTGCTTTTGTCTTCCTTTCTCTAATTATTCTCCCCCTCTAACAGTGCCCTCTCAGATCTCTGTTCTGTTTTTGTCCTCAAATTCCTTTTTATCCGTGTTTCTCCGCCTTTTTCGAGTCGGTGCTCATCGTGGCTACGCATCTTTCTCGCAGTCCTGTGTACTTGTGTGACAACCCACATTACTGCAGGGACTTGTCTTTGTCTAGTGAGAGGCTTCCAATTTCCTTATATAACACTCCGAATCCCTGCACTCTTTGATTTCGGATTACATGATCTCTTTTTTAATTTGCGTGAGTTCGAATCTTTGAATCAAAGAATTATTAGACCGAGCCAGGCGGAGATTGTGCATCGCACGTTGCCTCGAGCTGGCTGAGGTCCAGGCGTTGTCTCAGATGAATGACCATTGGCCTAACTACTCTGCTAGTGCCTTGGGGAAAGTATGTCCGTGTGCGTGCGTGTTTGTGTGTGGTCCATCATTTGTGATGGGTACAAGGGGGTTGGTCATAGCCAGAACAGCCTTGTGTTCATTTTCAGACACACGAACGCTCGAAAACACGATTACTTTCATCCACACGCTGATGCGCACAATGTTGCGACTCCCACAACCTGAAACAGACACAATGAGTTGCACGGTTTCAAAATATCTGCCAATCTTTGTCTTGAAATACAGACAAAACAATTCCTCAGGAGCGAGATAAATCCCCACGCGTCCCCGGGGCCAAACATGATTAGCCCTATCTGAGACACAATCTTTGTCGCTCTCACAACTCAGACTAAGCCGAGTGTACAAGCCGCCAATCTAATTCATCTTTTCAGCACCATAAATTTCAGAGCGACCTGATAAATGATGAATTTACTCCCTGGCTTCGTCTGACGCCCGAGAGAGAATGGAAGGAAGATCGGGGGCAGGCGTGCAGGAGAAAAAGAAGGGACGTGGGTGAATAGAAAAGAAGTGCAACCGGTGAAGGAATACAGAAGCGTTTAATGGAATACGTCGACAAAAAGTGAGAAAGAGCTGACATGTAGACGGGCACAGAAGAAGAGAAAGTGAGTGAAAAGTAGATAAATTGTGGCTGCAGCTGTAGAGGCCGGATTCAGCCAAGAAGAGCAAAGAGAGCTGATTGCTGAGTCTGGGAGATGGAGAATAGCGGGAGCAGATGAAGGAGCTGGAATATTGCTGGATGGACAGTGTGCCGAAGAGAACGAGAGAATGGAAAAAAGCTTGAGTGCACGGATGAATAACCAGGGAGCGAGGAGGAGAAACAGAGATGAAAGTCAGGTGTAGATGGGAAAGAAGGTGGCTTGTGCGAGATATTCATTACCAGGGGGCTGCGGTGGCGAGCTGTGGAGTTGAGCTGTGGAATGATGATTTCTGGACAGGGCCACACTATATCAAATGTACTCAACATCCCCAAATAGAGAGAATGCCAGGAGCCTGTCACGGTGGCCATTTTCACAGTTTTGATGCGCTCTCAGCACTGGCCCTGTGATGGAACCCCGGTGAGATTAGTCTGGCAACCAACTGCAGAGAACGAAGCAACCGACCAGCAGACGACTGTCACCGTGCCAGTGTTTGTGTTGACTGAATGGCTGCCACCAAAGGGAAAAAACCGAGACACTGTTTTGGCTAGGAGGAAAAAAACAGTGATGGCATGCAGCGGGGCCGAAGTAAAAGCCGGCAACGTGCGCATAAGCTCGCAGCAAAATAATATAATAATGATAAACATACGTAAATATTTATATTCACCTGGTCTTCTCTATAAGGGCTGTGTGGTGTTATCACACTTTACCTTTTAAGGCCCTGCAGAAACACAGAGAGAAGAGACGGACGACAAACTCACCCATGAGGCGGCCTTCCTGTACAAGCAAAATGAAAGTGTCCTGGTTGGGTTAGCTTTCGACTGACTAATACCAAAACCAAAGCAAACATAGCTAAGTTAGCTTGAGTTAAGGTTGGCAAATTTAAGGTAAGATTCCTGGAAGATCAGCTGATCACAGAGCTGCTGCTGCCTCTGCAAGCCCTTTTGTAACCCATTTCCAAAGTAGCTCCACCTTCGCTGCCATTATATTATGCTGCTATTCATACTGTCATCATATTAATGCTGCTATCCTGTATATATTGTACATACTATTGTTTGAGTACTTACGATTGTTTTTTTTGTACTTTTTATATTTTACATTTATTATTGAAACTTGCACCAAGGGAGTGGCACTCCAATTTCGTTGTACTCTGTACAATGACAATAAAGGCTATTCTATTCTATTCTATTCTATTCTATACCTGTCCGTACTGATGGGTGTTTGTTTCTCGCCCTACAAATATACAGTTTTTCTTTTGCTTGTTTTCATTATGGACGTTGACTGAAAATGAAACCGGTTCTCTGGCTTTAAAGAACATCAGACATATTATAATGTCAGATTGCTCATTCGTCTCTCTCCTCAGTGCACTGGCAGGAAATATCTGTCCACTATGTTTAGGGGGAAAAACTGAAACCCTTAGTAGACTGACTTTTTAATAAACAGTAGTGCTTTTATTGGCAAGGTCATCCATTCTGAAGTCACCTCTAGAAATTGAATATCAAATTGACAAACTAGAGAGAATTTTCTCATTAGTTGCACAATTAGCTGGTGGTGTATTCATTACGTGGGGACTGTCACCTCATTAATCACCTAGAACAATGTAAGAGCTATACCTGAGACCACGCCATTAGCAATGCACAGCAAACTTACAGCTTCTTCTCCGTCTTCCTCTCAGTCTCGTGATTCCACTTCGTCTAAAGGACGACGTGAGGCTACGTTTGAGACTTTATGGAAAAGACAAAGCAGAAAGAATGCGAAGAGATTATTTGTCGATGGCACTCATCCACCCTCCCCCCGTGTTTCCCGGCTCGCTCGATCAAACGCCAAACCTTTTCCGAGCGTCCTCTGATTTCAAACACGAACATCTTGCCTCCCTCTGTGGCCCTTGTCCAGAGGAGAGTGTATTTGGCTGCCACCTGAAACCTGCTTGAGATCAAAGGAATGGGGAGGGAGTCCTGCTAGTAGCTGATTAACCTGCTGGCACACTGCAGAAACATTCGTTTAGCTCCTTGAGGTCCCTTGCAGCCATATATACACTCCATCCCAGCTGGCTGTAAACTGAGCACTTGGATGTTTTTTTTCTGTGAAAGGTAGCAAAGAACGCAAGGAAGACAGAAAAGAGAGAGGGAAGGGAAACTGGTACGAGCTCACGGTTTTATGCAGTTGTGACGCGTTCGCGCGTAATGTTATGGAAGTTTAGTCAGCAGGTCAGAGCAGTGGTGACTTGTAGCTTATTGCCAAACCAAGAAAGAAAATGAAATACAACCCGGGCGGGTGTCAGAACGAGGGCGTGAATGTAAGCACGTTCAAAAGCTCCAAACTAAACACACTGGCAGGTGAAGCTTTGCCCTTTCAGTTGTATTATACTGTAAATGAGTCAGTGCCAGTGCCTTTCTTCTTTCTTCCTCCAAATCCCTTTCCTTCTGGATACTGAGTGACATCACACTGCCATTCGTCTCTTTTGTTAGACCTCAAAATGTTTGAAGACGGACTTGTACGTCTCCATTCTCGCTGTCGACAGATCCGCGGCACCTTTCAAAGGGAGAGGATCCCTGTTTGTCAGACAAAATGTTGCATCCCGGCACATTCACAAAGGAAATTTGTAAATGATGCCAGAAATACTCAGTACAGGCTCCAGATTCCCTGCATAAGTGAGGCTATTATTATTACACTACTGTTATATACCTCCAGCCCAACAGGAACATTCCCAGAAGAGGTGGTTGCGTTCTTTTGGTGTTTCTTTGAACCCAAAAAGCCTCCCACTATGTCAGTAATGATCTCATTTGTATGCATTGTCCTCTTCAAATCTGTGTCACTGTGGGACTACCCCCCCCCCCCCCCCCCCCCTCTTCAAATTACTTCCTTCAAATTACCACCTCCTCATCTAACGTTGCCTCCTTTTCCCCTCAAAAGCTGCTACACACTCATTCCCTCCAAGTAGCTACCCCACCAAATCGTTCCTTGGCCCTTGAAATGTGAAAGCAGGTGGTGTCCAGTGGGAGAATTAGTGCATATAAATTACCTCCAATTTGCTTCAGAGAAAGGCGCTTTATGCAGGTCTGCCTTTTTAACCACTTGATCTCCTTCCTTTTGTCTCTATTATGTAAAATGACGTAGATGTGATGCATTTCCTGTGTTTTGACTTCTTCTTGCAGGATTTTTCTTTCCCTACAGTTTGTTTTTCCTCATTGCTGCTGTGTGTGGAGTGTGCTGTATAAATATGAGTTTTAAAAAATTTCCACTAAAGTAACGCTACTTTGGGGTAAAAGAAATATACATATATATTCATATATATCATAAAGCTTTTATAAATATTTCTAAACAAAGATAAAACTCTTCATAAACCACTGTATAAATGTGTGATGTCTGTTGCTGTTGCCAACTGTTTGAAGCTGTTTGTTAAACTTTCAAACTTTAAAGGCAACAGCGACATTGAGCGCTATCAAATGGCAAATAAGAAAATCCCGTTCAAATATACCCGGCCAGTAGAAGATTGGCTTCAGGACAAAGGTAAATCTTTATCGAACTTCTAGAATGTTCTTTATTTTCTGTCATTTCATCGGCTTGTTCCCTTTCAACCTCTGAGAATGAATAACCATCCCTTAAACCCTTTAAAAAACCAGTAAACCAAAGCAATTTGTTTTATTTTGTTTGTGTTTTTAGCCTTTTCGTCCTTTCCCTTTGGTTCAGTTTTTATGATGCTTTTTTTTTATTATTTCTTGTCCCTTTTTCTGTCATTGTCATCTTTAAAAAAAAAAAAGTTGAACCATGGTGTCTAGTTAAAGGGACTGGGAAGTGATTTTGTAAACAGTGCAACAACAAGATATGAAATATCAAGTGCTGCTAATCTTTTGTGCAAAATTGACTAGGCGGAGGCATTATGCATTATTATCTATGCCGCAACAGTCGGCCGATTGTTTTGAGAGGAGAATTAACTCCCTTGGCTCAAATCCTCTGCAATGTTTGAGAACAAATTAATCAGTGGGCATATCCCCCTGAAAACTTTCCAAACAGCAGGTGCCTCTCCCTGCTGTAATTCATCTGATTGTACTTAAACACATCAAACACAATAAAATTCTCACTTGTTTGGCGATGGAGAGCTAATTGGAGCCTTTTTGACGGCAAAGCGTCACAGCGCGCCTGCCAAGGTGCACTGTGCCCTGATAGAGCTGTGCTTTTTTTTCTTTTCCAGTCGTTAGATTAAAACCAGCACCTTGTTCGTATTGAACGTTTTGTGGGGATTTTCCCAGAAAAAGAAGAAGTCTGTTTCCCCCTTTGTTTTTTCTGGTGCTTAATCCATCATAAAAATATCATAAACTGCTTTTAAAATTCATTGCACATAAACATCAGCATAACTTCATCATAAAGTCCCTTTAACAACTGTAAAACAAGGCAGGTTTGGAAAAAAAATCCCATTACCGCTGCATGCATGACTCCACACGTGCTATTTCATTTTTCTGTGATATGAACGTTGCCCCTGCCATTTCATACCTAATGTATTATGTATTACATAACAAACAAATGTAGCGGGCTTGCGGTGTTATGTGTCTGTAAATTATACAATGGAGATTTTTAATTATGATTCCTGCATTGTGAAAGTTTGCTGTGCTTTTCTTTCATTGGGAATGCATGAGCAGTGTGTTTTGATAATGATATTTGGGCTTCTCCTAATGAAAATCACATGAATTGTAGCAACTGGGCATTGCACATTATTCCCCATATACATGCTGTACTTATTGCTCGAGACCCTTTTGTCCACAGAATAACAACAAAGCTGTGGAAAGTGTTACAACACTGCTGCTGCTGTGACAAGTGTATCTGTTTCAGCTCTAGCAGCAGTTTGAAATCTACTTATTGTACAAAATGTGCTCAGCAGTAGGTAAAAAGTAGGGCAGCTGTAGATACTTTTTTCAGTACAAAGCCAGGTTGCGTCATCATTACAGTTTGAAAACCATCTGCAACTTCTTTTAATCAGGGAAACAAGACATTTCATCAAACGTTCTCTATCACCGCATCTGTCTTGCAATGAAAGTTTAATGTTATTGTTACATTAGATTATCATCTCTTAAGCTTATCAACGCTTTTCCCTCCCGCGCCAGGCCGGCAGTTGACGATCTTCAACACCCAGGCCACTATCTCTATCGGTGGAAACGACCGGAAGCGGCCCTACCAGGGCCAGCTCTCCGGCCTCTACTACAATGGCCTCAAAGTCCTCAACATGGCCGCCGAGGGCCACATTAACATCAAGGTGAACGGCAGCGTGCGGCTGGTGGGCGACGTCCCCACTAGCCGGGGCGCGGCGCGCACCACCACCTCGGTACCGCCAGAGATGTCCACCACCTTTATAGAGACTACCACCACCTTGTCTACCACAACCACCCGCAAACAGCGCTCACCACCCACTATCCAGGTAAGGGAGAGGGTGTATGTGGTGATGTTTCCAGCAGAACTGTTTGTTACCTGTAGACATTCTAGTGATTTATGGAAATTTGAAAAAGCTGCGTAGAGATCTTCAAGAACTCTGCACATGGTTAGAGTTTTCCCATTCCCACGCTGTCACTGGTGTTGTCCTGTCAAAGGAGCTGGTGTTGCACAAGGTTGCTCAAGGCTTCTCACAAAGAACCCGTCAAGACATCTTTTTGTGCCAGTGATGACTTAAAGGGTGTATTTCAGCCTAAACTATGATCTTCTATCTAACCTAACCAAGTAGTTTTTGGTGCTTTCGACCAATAAATCTTGAAGCTGACCTTGAAGATTTAGTATTTAGTATTTAGTA
Source organism: Diplotaxodon limnothrissa (assembly GCF_057381915.1). Taxonomy (NCBI): domain Eukaryota; kingdom Metazoa; phylum Chordata; class Actinopteri; order Cichliformes; family Cichlidae; genus Diplotaxodon; species Diplotaxodon limnothrissa. The sequence continues at coordinate 2,905,001 of NC_140610.1, read as the reverse complement.
TTTATTTATTTATTGTCATTGTCAAGAACAATGAAATTGCGTTTGGGGCTTCCATACAACCCAAAAAAAAGAAGAAAATAATAAATACCCCTTAAAACCCAAGTGTACATATTTAACCCAGTGTGACTCCAATGCAATAAGACAATCCTTAGCAATAATGTTCGTAGAAATTCAGACAAAGACCTGGGACACATGACAAAATACAACAATGCAACCCATTCAATATTATTGTACTGTGAGATATGATATCAGATATGATAGTTATCTATTTAAGAAAGAGGGGGGGGGGGGGGCAGGAGGGGGAAGAGAATAAAGATATGATGCACCAATGCAGACCAGTTCATTGCTATTAAGAAGTTGGATATGGTTATTGTCCGTGAGAGGGGGGCAGAGAGTTCAGGAGCCTCACAGCCTGTGGATACAGGCTGTTGGCCAGTCTGGATGTTCTGGCCTGTATAGACCTGTACCTTCTCCCTGAGGGCAGCAGATGGAAAAGGTGGCGCGCAGGGTGATGTTGGTCCCGCAGGATACTGTGCACCCTCCTCAGACAGCGAGTGGGGAAGATATTACTGATCTCTGGCAGACTTGTTCCAATAATTCTGCCAGCTTCTTTCACCACCCGCTGGAGTGCTTGCTGATCTTGGAAAGTCAACGTGACTCCGCTCTACCTCCCTGCAAAGTTCATTCAAAACTTTTTGAGCTATCGTCTTTACAGACAGACACGCACGCATGCTACCAAAGACCAAACTTCCTTGACAGAGGTACTGAATAAAAGAAATGACAAATGAATAAGGGAATGAAAACAAAGACCAAACCTGAACCACCTTATCTTGGATTTCAATCTCGAGATTAACTCCAGTTCTGGCCCTGCAATATCCAAATGTGGATTTTGTCCCTGTTATAAAAAATGACTCTTCTAGCATCTAGTACTTAACAATCAATCAATCAATCAATCTTTATTTATAAAGCACTTTTCATACAGAAATGCTTTACATGGTTAAAAGCAGCCCTCCCCATCCCGCCCTCCAATTCACTCCCCACACTCTCATTAACATAAGCCGTCATGGATACATACACACAAATTCTCTCTCGAAAAATGATTTAAGTCACTCTTAAAATAATATTTTGTTCAAGTCAGCTAATGCAGTACATGCAACAATCGTGCACCGCTGTAATTAGAGAGCTTTAAAGGTTCTGGAGTTGATTACCTAGCCAAATAAGGTTCAAGTCTTATTGCTACATAAGCTGAGCAAACAGTCTTTAGAGTGGCCTCTCCGGACATGAGAGTGGTGTTGATTTTCTCATTTAACTGTCAGCAAGAAAGTGACAAAGCCTACTGTGTTTCCCACCGTGTCAAACTAATGCTAGGAATCTTACACCGTTGGACACATGTGGCACAGGTGTCTGTGGGTTCAGTGTTTCCGATATGACCAGAGCTAAAAATGTGACAAAAAATGTCCCTTTTCTGCACTTAACAGCGTTTCTGTGTCTTCTTTGTGACTTTGCATGGATGGATTGTAGGTTTGTTTCTCTCCTCGATCAGTCAAGGTCAGGATACTGTATCTCTCATCCTATGAAGGATTGAATGCCGCTGTTCACTGAGGCGTGCAAAGCCGGCCTCGCCGCTGCTCCCTTTCTCTACCTGTCTCTCCCTTTTCTCCTTTTTCCGTCTCTCACTGTCACTCATCCTATTCCGGCCTGACGGAGGCCTTTCTCCCAATACGTCCTGACCAAGCCAATGATTGTCACTACTGTGCCAAGAAAGTAATCACCGAGCCAGTCCTTTGACGCGCACAGGACAAATTGAACCATTCATTGTCCACATTAAAGCAGTAAGTCTCCCTCGAGGGTGAGATGGAGTTGGGGTTGCTTGTTGTATGACAGACAGGGACCACTGTTATCAGCCTCTTCACCTCAACGACAGATAGCTTGCCTTGCAGCGATGATGGCCCTTCGAGTCGGTGCTGTCACTTGTACGTCTGTATCAGAGCGGTGTGGAGGAGGCCACTGCGAGGGAGTCCTGTGATTGGGACTGACATAGCCTTCATATGTGAGGTTTGAAGATCTGGAACAAAGGCAAAGCAGTACATACTCATTCTGGCTGTGTGGCATCGGTAATCTGCAATGATGCCCGAGCTGAGATACGTTACAGCACCGTGTCTGGCACCATCAACAAGGTCACATCAGATAAGAAGTAACGTGGCTTCGCTGGGAAAATGGCATTTTGTGTCACAGGCTATTAATATCAAAGGAAGTCAATAAAGTGTGTGTTTTGAAAGAGCTTTTATACAAAGCACTCTCCTTTTCAAGGTGAAATGATGAACCGATACCTCTTTAGTCAATAACCAGGATGCAGCTGTCGGATACCAGATGATGCACTTTGCTTCCTTAAGATTATAATATTTGTAGGGTTTTTTTAGGAGGTTTTTTGCCCTCACTAACTTTTCACTTTATTTTTGTATTCCTTCTGAGAGCACACCTTGTTCATTCGTCTTCCACAAGCTCCCAATGCAGGGCCTGCTTTGATTCATGCTGCCATGTCACAGAATTTCATTTGCCAAGGCCTTTAACTTTACAGTTCCCTAGTTGGTTGTCAAATACCGTAGTGTGAGAGGTAAGGAGAGGACCTGTACCAGTTTGGCAGATTTCTCCACCCCTCTGGGTAGTATAGGGGAGTTGAGGGATTTGAGCTATCAGTAGTGATGTACTGCAGTGCTGAAAGAAAGCTATAGGCAGCTGGACCAGAACATGTGTGCAGGAGCTTGAGAAGTGTGAAGGCTAAAATGTGTTTTCTTTTGTATCTGGTGTGTTCTCACACATCTGTGTTTTGTCCATTTTACCAACACTGCCTGTTTCTTTGTCTGAGGTGAGAAGGGCGAATCCCCCTGACAGCTCAGGATCAGCAGAACGAGCGACGGGGGTGGGACGCGGAGGGAACCAATCTCACGGTTAATTAATGATAGCTCCGCGGGGACATAACGACACGACGGACATGTTTCGCTCGCTCTCTGTCACTGTGTTATGTGATTTCACTTAATCTCAGCTCCAATTATGTTTACGCGTAATGTTCTCCGTTTCGGAAAATATATTGGGAATTTTACATTTTAAATGAAAAGAAGGAAAGGTTTATCATTTAAAGCTTAAGTATTCATATAATTTCCTGAGTAGCAGTTACATCTCCAGTACATAATCCGGTTGTTCAGTCTGACGTCACTAGCCGTGTCTGGGCCTAAACTCTGCTGCAGGTCCATATATCAAACGATCACTATGGCATTACTGAGAGTTGAAAAACTGTCTAAAGTCTTTCATCTTTAATAAAATGATCAGCGTTCTGCTCTACCAGGTGTAACAATTGAGTTTAACATCCAGGCATCCATGAAAACGGAATTTATGACATTTAACGGAGTTAGAAGTTAGCAGGAAGTTAGCTCGCTAGCTTCTATCTAAATACAATATAGCATGTCCTGACTGTGGGGTTTTGGAAACAAATTCAAACGTACAGCTCTGCTATCACTTCCAACATAAATGAAGACAGAAAACTAAACAGCAGTGACGTTTGTAGGGTTACTGAAGTTTGGCTAGCTGGTATATAACGATGTGCTACGTGACCGCTAGCGACACAGCTATGTTAGCATAATATAAACAAGCTAACTTTTTTTCCACTCGATAAAAGTTACCGTGAGTGTTCTCGGTGGTCAGGAACAAATGTAATCGCATGGCAGGATGCTGTAAAAGGACCAAACTTCAGCCAGGAGAACAACTGAGATAATCCACAATACGAGGTTAGTCATTCATATACTGCTGCATGGGCTGGGCTGTAGTTACATCCTAAGGTTTTAAAAACTGAGCTTAAATAAATGATTAGCGGTAATAAAAGCCGAGGGAGGTCAACAGTGATCACTGACTGTTTTAGGAGCTTTTTGAGATCAAATAGAAGAAAATACAAAACATTAAACATGTTAACAACACAAAAGCCATATTAAACGTAGACTACTTTAGACCCGGAAGTAGGATTCGTCACGTCATCACTTAACAATCGGATAATGGTGGGACTCTCCACCATTTGACCGTAGAACTGAAGAAGCTTCTTGGATGAGAGGTGAAACATCTTCAAGCAACCTAAAGAAGTCCAGACGCTTTTCTTTCCAAGCTCCTTGGACCCTCCTGTCTCCTTCCAGCACATTGTGTACAACATAAAAATAGGAAATGAACATTCAGGTGGTGATGTCTATAGTTTTCTCTACAGCACCTTTATACATCACAATTTGTTCCTCGTTGCCTTGTTAGGAACGGTCTACGAATGCAAACATCAAATATTAACTACATAATGTCTTGTTTACACGATCCTGCTACACTGTTTACGTTAGGCAACAGTGTGCCCCTCCTACTGTTATCTTCAACTTGTCCTCTTAAAATAAAAAGTAGTAGCCTGCTGCGTGAAAGTCCGATACAAGGATGCTAGCTGGTTTCTCATTAATGAAGAACACCAGTTTTACACATGAGGTCACGGTTGCTGGAAGTTGTTAGGTACTGCTTCTACATCTGCAGCTCCAGATGGAGCGTCTCAAAATTGAAAACTTTGAGCGGCACTATCATCTGGGAGTGTGACTTCTGAATGAAGTGAGTTTAGCAGGCTTCCACGGCACGCTGCCAGTCTGTGCTTGAGTGTAGTGGCCCAAAGTTACATTAGCCACGACTTACATTAGCACCGTGTGTGTGCATCAGAGTTTTTTGAGTTTGGCTTCATGCTAGGTTTGGGGGAGAGTTGTATAGTGTTATGAGATACTGTGGACAGAACATATGAAGCTGGGCATAAGAATGATTCTCCATGATGCAAGTTCTTCATGGCCAGTTCTTTCTTAAAAGGGGTTAGACATCTCTCACTTACATTTGCTGGTAATCTAGAATATTCCCGATGCAGAATCGCAAAACAAACACACAGAGGCACAGTTTAAGGCTTTACCAAAGTCCTTCAGCTCTGCCGAATTTTGTTGGACCAAAGAATACATTTCACGCTTGCCGATTTAATGCGGATAGTCGTTTTGGGAATACTCATTAATGCAAGGTTCTCTATCATGGGAGATCAACTTCTCTCGTTCCCAATTAACTCACGCTGCCGGCGTGAGATGTTTGGGAACAATTAGGATGGGAGGCTGCAATCTACAGTACCATGAGGGAAAACGGCTGAGGGAGAGAGACTGAGAGTGATTTGCATTGTTGCCGTGTTCTAGAAATTGCTCCCGTCCATCATCTTCAACAGGCTCGATGCTCAGGAGACGAGAAAATGAGAGGTAAATTGTTTGTCGTTTAATTGGGCTTTTTTCTGCTGAGATGCAGCAGTTGTTGCTATATTGATGCGTTTAGATACGCACGCCACAATTATAGTGACGCTGCGTTGAATGACACAGATTCTGATGTTTTCTGATTCATTTTGGTGTTTTGGTGGAGCCTTAAACGGAAGACAGAAATCCATACAGCACAGGTCACGAGCCAGATCCACCTCACACTGTTGCTGGGTACAGTTTTGCTCGCTAAGCTCCATCGCAACATTTCCTCACCGCTCTCCTCAAATTGCTTCCATCTCTCTGTCGATAAACTACATCAGGGATGTTGCTGAACACCTGGGGTTATATGATAATCACTGATTTATTCTCTCTTCAAGCGGTGGGGAGGAAGACGCTGCGTGGCGTGCTGGTGTCTCCACATGGTAGCCCGCTAGATGATGTTTGATGAGCGTGTTCATCTGCTCATGTGTGAGAGCAGCGCAGGTGTGAGCACGAGCAGGCAGGCGCGCTCCACTTCTCCGGTCAGTCTCTGTGATCACCTTCCCACACTTGCCAGTAATTGTGTAAAGGTCAGACTAGTAGGCAGGTGTTCCTAGGATTTCTTTCTTTATTCCTTCTCTTCCTTTCCAATTTTTTTTCTTTGTCGGTATCTCTGGCTACTCTGCACAGCACCGCAGCTCACTGTGTATTCTTGGAGATGAATGCTGGAGGTCCGCTTGTTGCTCGGTGTAGGTCCAATTAGGAGACAGCAGACTGATGGGGATCATGCTGGCGCGTGTGGCTTCATTAAGGCAGGCACACACTGACACTTACACACAGACCCACACTCAGAGAGTTTGTACAAGGATCTCTTAATCTTTGTCTCTCACATTTCCAGCGTGCACAAGCAAATTAAGCTGCTGTAATTTGCATAAGTCTGTGCACACATATAAAAAACATCACTCAGGCCTGCTGTGGCCACATCCACTGTCAAAACACTGAAGCAAAGCTGTCAAAGATTTTTCATCATGTGCCACCAAATATGCCCCCCTACCACCAACATGACCACCTCATTTCAGCACTGTCATGGACTGTCTGTCTTTTCTGTCACCGGAATTTGTTTCCAACATGCGGCTGTAATTCCCTCGGTGCTTGTCACCTACATAAGACTGTTTCTATTAGATCTCTCTGTGTGAATATATTTGTTTTATGTCCACAGATCTTGTGTTTCTTTTTCTTTTGTCTCTTTGTGAGCAAGTGTGTGTGTATGTTTGCATTCAAGGTAGTTTGTCTCTCAGTGTTTGAGAACCAGCAGCTAGCTCCAGGGATTTTGGACCATGGGAGGTTTTGTAATGGATGTCCCCCATGCCTCATAACACATCTTATCTGGATCCCCTGGGAGTGTGTGTGTGTGTGTGTGTGTGTGTGTGTGTGTGTGTGTGTGTGTGTGTGTGTGTGAACCTGTCTTGTCAGCCGCCACTGTCACAGCAGGGCACTCACACACCAAGAGGCAAACAAAAAAAAGAGACACATAGCAGCTACACACCCACACAAACACACACGTGTTGTGCAGTTTGTTTCTGCAGGACATCTAGCACATGCGCTGGCTGGTGTACGGGCTCACCGCATGCTGTGCTCCTCCGGAGATGGCTGACTGGTTAAAACATGATACACATGTCCAACTAAAAACTTTAACTTACAACTGAAGCAAGAATGTGACAAGAATGTGACAAGAATGTGACACCACCCAACTGAAACTGTTTCATGTTTATGAGGCCAAAGAAGCTTTCTTTTTACTGAGTGTGTGAATGTTAATGATCAAATACGCAAACCACTAGTCAACCATAGTGCTAATTTAAGCAGGCCATGATGTCAAGCTCAGCCACAGCTGCATAAGATCAACTGATCTTAGCTCAGCTGATAGCCGCCTGCACATCTGCACAATAAAACACTTGCGGCGTGTCTTATTTAAGCTGCTTTAGCCTGCCTATGTTGATATAATGCCATTGCTAACACATTGGGTTTGTACGGAAATAGATCCACAGTTTGAGACCAGAGAGGGGACACAGAACCCAGCTTTGGTTGGTTCATAAGCTAGCGTACTCCTGGTGCCAGTCCCAAACCTGGATAAATGGGAGGCTTTCATCACAAAGGGAATAGGGCGTAAAATTGGTGCCACATCAAACATGCAGATCTATCGGCTGTGGGGACAGTTTGGGAAATAAGGGAGAAGCTCAGAGGACCCAGCCTCCCAACCGCTGCTGCTCTTCTGTAAGTTGCTGTCCAGCCCACCTCCATGCCGGCTCCATTCATTCTGTTTCTGACTTAATCAGAGTCATATCTGTCATAACTGATTCAGGGTCCAACCACTCTACTCTTGCTTTCCTCACAGGCACGTGGGGACAGTCTTCTTTAGTCTATGTTTGTCCTGACAGATAACTTTAACCAATCGTTTTAGGCAAAGGATGATCGGTTACAGATGCCTGAGTCATCTTGAATAGTTATTCCAAGCATAACATCACAAATCCATATTCTCCTTCTTATTACGGTCATCTCTCCCAGCGTGCTTGAATGGTCACGATGGAGCACTCGATATTAAATCCTGCTTTTTAAACCCTTTTTTTAAAACTGCGAGGTTGCTGTGAGATCCCACGCTGCACTCTTTGTGGCTTTTAATTAACTTTTTCTCAGCACAACAGTTCTGGGAACAAAACTATTCATGAAGGTCCCACTTTCCTGTTAAAACGCCGCCTTCTGTCTTTACAATAAGAAAGGTCAAAGAGATATTTTATTAAACACAAAACAGACACTGGTTATTGCATGTATTTTTTTTTAAGTGTTACTATAGCAACACCATTTTTTTTCAGGTGCAGTTAAGGCTTAAGTTACAGGCGTATTCACAGGCCTGGTAACTTTATTCCCAGGAATAAAGGATCTACACACACTGCTGCAGTGTGACTACATTTGCAGCCAGCCTGTGATACGCTCTGGAGTTTATGTCTGCGAACGACGGAGAGAGAGACTAGATGTATATACGCAGCACTGCTGTATCTGTGCGTGCAGATACCACCGTGTGTCTGTGAGCGGCAGTAGGATTTAATTAAATATGTATCACACAGACAAAGCCTTTGATGTTGCGGAGCAATAATGTGTTCTGTTTCATTGCTCAGCTGAGCTGTTAGCAAAGCCCAGCGATATTTCTCCTCTGTGACCACCGAGAGTCTGTGCAAAGTCCAACCAAACCTGTTGCTTTTAATAGTAGCGAGTCGGGGATAATTATAAGGACGGGTAGTCATCCTTACGTGTGTGCGAGCATGTATACGACACTGTGAGAGGGCTCCGACGTACAGAATATTTGGAGTAATTTCTCTGTTGGTTAGTGATTATGTTTCAACTTTCATCTTCAAAAACGGGGCAAAATCAAACGCTTAATTTGGTTTGTGCTCATTAAGTACTGAAACCAAAAGGGATCGCGGGCTAATACGGGACGTCATAAACTGCCGGCAACAGCCATTACATGATGCCTCCATTGATTTACAGCTGTGAAGTCATAAAAGCCTCTGACTTTGAAAAGTACTGTAATGAAATGAAAGAGGAGACCAAAATGTAGTCGACAAGACGAAAGAGCAAAGTCCCGCACCAGCTGCTCCACACCTTCTCAGCTGAAGGCGTCGTCCTACTTATTGAGTGTTTTCTTCCAGCTGATGAGGTCAGCTGAGTTTTTCTTATAAAGCTGAAAATACAAGCCTACCAAGCTTTAGCCAGTCATGCTTTGGGATGATATGAGACTCGTGAGACACCAGTACAGCTATAATGTTATAGAGGTCTTAAGCTGTTAAACTCACTGGTGTTTTGCACAGGATGAAACGGAAGTTGCAGATCACTGTGAAAAGCCTGGATTAAGAAGACTCATCCAGAATTAAATTTCTCTGAAGGCAGAGACGTTAGAAGGATATTCTGCACAGCAGCAAGTGTTAAACTTAAAAATGCATGTGCGGAGAATAAAATTAGGCAAAAGAATGAAGCAACGCGCTTCCATTAAAAATGGCGAACATTTGGCGGCACTTGAAATTCCGACAGTGAACACAGAACTCGAGACAAGAACAGATGTTTGCTCCTCTTTTAAATGATCTCGCTGCAGAGCTGTCGTAATCACGTCATCCTGGATTCAAGCCCGGTGTGATTAATGTGCACTTAAAATGTACTAAATTAATTGATTGGCAACAAGTGCGATAACCAGTTTGGTAGCTGGAAAATGAAAAATGCAAAGTGGAGACTTTGTGTTGTGTTTCGGGGGTTTAACAGTAAATTTGCTGTTTTTGAGTTAATGATCAGAAAGAAATAAGAAGAGTGCTGCAACAGTCTTGATAAAACACAAGCAGCTGTTCCTCGAGGACATGGCCCGAGTTGTCATCGCAGAGCAGAGAACTCCGGTTGATCCATGTTTTAATAAACAGGCTTTTATTTTAAAATGAACCTCAGTACTTTCATTATTAACAAGCAGAGAGTCTTCTTTTTTCATTCATAAGCAGAAATAAATAAGTCAGCTTGGGTTCTGGGAAATGATGAACGCTGATGATGATGTGATGAGCATTGTTAGCAATTTTCTGGTATTTTATAAACCAGGCAGTCAACAAGTGGTCGTGGAATAACCGTCCAGATTCATAAAAACCTCAAGTAAAAACTCGTCAAGGAAATTTACTGCCTGGATGAGGTGAGCCTGAACCCTCCGTTAGCTACGCAGTAAAAGGCCTAGGCTGCTGGAGTTTCCCATGATGCACAGTGTTTCTCCTTCACTCTCTGTGTGCTTACACGTGCATTTAATCATTAGTTATTATTCACCTCTGGCTCTCTCCCACAGAGCGCCTCTTGTCCTGTCTCCCTCGCCCCTACGGGTCGCAGCAGATGGCTGCTCCTCCCCAGCCTGGTTCTGCTGCAAGTTTCTTCCTGTTAGAAGGGAGTTTTTCCTTCCCACTGTCACCGAGTATTTGCTCATAGGGGGTCTTCTCATAGTTGGGATGTTCCTCTGTATCATTGCAACATAAAGCACGTTGAGGCAGCTGCTGTTGTGATTTGGTGCTGTATAAATAAAATTGCTGAAATATTAAATTCAAGTCAACAGTGAGTGTCAGGGAATAACTGAGGGCTTAAATTAATTAACTTACTTTGAAAAAAGACAAAGTGATCTTGTTTTAACTGTGCATTATGCAACACAACCTGGTTTGAAGTTAGTTCTGTTGAGCGGTCCCAGTGTCTCGTGAACCTCGATAAAATGAAGCCTTTCCCATTTCTGTCCTGACTCCACTCACACACATGCACACACTCTCATCTTCTCCCAGCTTTTTTCTTCGGTCACAGCTTTCAGCGAAGCTCGACACCACATCCACACGAATTCCTCACTTCCACTTTGAACTGAGAACCACAATTGGTAACACAAACCGTAACTCTGACCCAAAATCGCTGCTACAATTTCACCTGAGGACGGCAGGGACTTGCATAGAGAGGAGAAATTTCTCCACGCATCCTGCCCGCTCACCTCAGATCTTCTGCCCCTTCCTCTCTCGTGCCCACCCTCTGCCTTCCGGCGGCTTTGTTTCCGCATTTGTCTGCATACATGCATGCGGGCGAGCGTGTTTGTCACAGGGCTTCCCTGATGACCTTGCGCGCTGCACCAGGGGGGTGATTAAGGATCGGGGCCAAAGACCATTTCCTTTTCATGGGAAGATGAATGACCCTGTTTGAAAGTGGCTGCCTATGGCCTCAGGGCAATTAGAGTTTGCTGTGAGCCAGCAACGCTCACTGCTCTGTGTACAAAGGCAGGTCCTTGAGAAAAAGAGAAATACTCGGCACATAACCCATTCTGCTGAAACCAGCCCGCCGCAGTAACGGGGAACAAATTAAATGAATTTTCTTTCCTTTTTTCCCTCTACCTTTCCAGCTGTTCCCCACCTCTGCTCTCCTCTTGCCTCCTATCCATTTCTCCATACACTTGGGAAGAAGAAAAAATGTGCTGACTGTAGGGGGGCACTAAGAAAGGCCCACCAAGGGTGCTCATTTGAAATATCAATATTAGATCTAGCAAACCATTTAGCATGTGACTTCTGTTCTCAGAGCTCATTTCACTGACGTTTGTAAACTATATTTTAGTGCTATTTGTTTTTGCTTTCCTTCTCCAGCAGTTTGATTACTAATGAAGACAAACTGATGGAATATCAGACCAGGTTCACCGCTGTGTGATATTTATAACATGCTTCTGTGCTGTGCTTTTTTTTCCTGGATAAAGCATCTTATCTGTCACAGAGCAGAAGCAAAAAGAGTTGTGGCAGACTATTGATAGGGATATGGCCTGGTGCCATTGATTCCCACTTGTAATACAAGCCTCTCCCTTGTCAGCCTGTCAAAGCCTAGATCGGACATGATAACGCACACATCGGGCAGCCGTCAATAGGCGAAGCTTCCACCGTCGAGATGACTATCTTGTTTTGGTACGAGGGCGATGGGAACCAGTGAGATAGAAGAGATAGCAGTTTGTGCGACCTGTGATTTCTGCCACTTTCTGAGCCACTTCTCTCATATATATCTCTCTCTCTATATATATCTATATAGATATAGATATATAGATATATATAGTAGGGGTGCAACGATACACAAAATTCACGGTTCGGTTCGGTTCGATACTTTGGTGTCACGGTTCGATATTTTTTCGATACAAAAAAAATGTTCATGCATTTTTAATTTGTCATTTATTAAAATTATAAATATATATTTTAACTCAAAAGTACAGTTTTTAAATTTAACCCTAACCCTTGTGCGTGTTTTTTATTTTGACAGCGAATGCGCACCTGCGGACCACTTATGTGCAGCCCTGGTTATTTAGCTCGTCATATTGCAGCCACAGAAATTATTTTGTCCATGAAACCATAAAGCTGCACTTTCTTTTTGCCTTATAGTCTGATTTGTCATAACTTCTCCGTTTTGTGGTAAGCTTTTCTTTGGCTGTCACTTCTTCACCCTGACCTGTCTTATTTGACTCAGCAGAACTGAAATGCTTTTACACACACACTCACATAAGCTCAGCGATTCTCTGCGCGATCAACCTCTCACATGTTTAAGCTGCGGGAGATTTCACTTGTCATGTTTGCATAGTAAGCTAACGATTAATAAGACGATGTCAGAGGAATTGGTGCACAAATTATCACTCACAGATCAGTGCTGTCGCTCTCTATACACAGTTCACGTGATTGCAAAGTGAAAGCAAAAAACAAGCGCAAATTCAAACGCGACTTCAATATGTCACATATTGACAGTGGCTCACCGATGCCAATGACATAATTACCCAGCTACATTTCCGAAAGAATGCAAAAGCATTGACATATATTTTTCCTACAATAGCCCGACGGGCAGGGCAGAGATAGATTTTGGTAGCCCGACTGAAAAAATCGCTAGCTCCGGGACGTCGGGCTAGCGATATTGCAAGCCCTGTATCTGATTGAGGAATCACTCATCTTTGGAAAAGAGAGTTTATTACAGAGAAATGGCTCTTTCCAAAATAAAAGCTATACTATACGCTTCTTCTGGGCTATATTCTCAGCAGCATAAGGAGAATCATGTGCTAACAGCTGTCTAAATGACTCGGCTAAAGTTAGTAGCATGCTTGTTGTTTTTGTCTTTGCACTAGGATGATGTCGGAGTAAATGTGCAGTCATATTCGTTGTGTTCCCACTAGTGCTTTCAGGTTAATCTCGTTCAAATGACCTTAGCGCCACAACACGGCAAATCTCCGTTAACGAGCTACCGCCGATCGCTCCGTGCATGGGGCTAGACGGCCAACACGTTAACGAGCTAACTGCGCTAACACACTAGTTCCCACCCATGTAATTGAGCATTGCATGGCACATCCAACATACTGTTTTACTTTAGTCCATGACTCGCTTACCTTCAGGGTCATACGTCACATGAAAACCAAAATAATTCCAAACACCAGATCTGAATGAGGGTGGGGGAGGTCCATGTTGTAAGGAGAGCTTAACTTCTGTCTCGCTAGCTTGCCCTGCGCTCTTCCTTCTGACTATGCTGTCTGTGTTGAGCGCTCAGTGGATCTGCGCTGGACAGTGCAGCCTAGGCGGAGTAGTCGAACACAGATTCACTGAGCGCTCAACACAGACAGCATCGTCAGAAGGAAAATTGATAAAATAAATTACAAATGTTGTATTGTTCGATACATATGCGTACCGAACCGAAAGCACTGTATCGAACGGTTCAATATCGATACGAATATCGTTGCACCCCTAATATATAGATATAGATATATATATATATATAGATATAGATATAGATATGAGAGAAGTGGCTCAGAAAGTGGCAGAAAGTGCTTTCGGTTCGGTACGCATATGTATGAACAATACAAAATTTTTAATTTATTTTATCAACTTTCCTTCTGACGATGCTGTCTGTGTTGAGCGCTCAGTGGATCTGCGCTCGACAGTGCAGCCTAGGCGGAGTAGTCGAACGCAGATTCACTGAGCGCAGGGCAAGCTAGCGAGACAGAAGTTAAGCTCCTTGCAACATGGCAAATTGGACCTCCCCCACCCTCATTCAGATCTGGCGTTTGGAACTATTTTGGTTTTCATGTGACGTATGACCCTGAAGGTAAGCGAGTCATGGACTAAAGTAAAACAGTATGTTGGATGTGCCACGCAATGCTCAATTACATGGGTGGGAGCTAGTGTGTTAGCGCAGTTAGCTCGTTAACGTGTTGACGCCGTCCAGCCCCACGCACGGGGCGATCCGCGGTAGGTCGTTAACGGAGATTTGCCGCGTTATGGCGTTAACGTCATTTCAGATTAACGCTGACAGCACTAGTGGGAACACAACGAATATGACTGCACATTTACAACGACATCATCCTAGTGCAAAGACAAGTGGAAGCAGACAAAAACAACAAGCATGCATGCTACAAACTTTACCCGAGTCATTTAGACAGCCGTTAGCACAGGATTCTCCTTATGGGGACCTGATATGTTTAATATGCTGCTGAGAATATAGCCCAGAAGAAGCGTATAGTATAGCTTTTATTTTGAAAGAGCCATTTCTCTGTAATAAACTCTCTTTTCCAAAGATGAGGGATTCCTCGATCAGATAGATTAATTTTTTTTATTACTTTGTTGTTTCAGCAACATTAAATTTAAAAACTGTACTTTTGAGTTAAAATATATATTTATAATTTTAATAAATGACAAATTAAAAAGGCATGAACTTTTTTTTTTTGTATCGAAAAAATATCGAACCGTGAATTTTGTGTATCGTTGCACCCCTAATGTATATGTATGTATCCAAGCTGACCATGGGGGGAAAAGAAACTGCTTTGAATTGTGTCTTTGATTTGCCCTTGCCTTTTTTGCGTCATCCCTTTGATCTCTGAACGTGCAGCCACATTGGGTATCTGTTGCTACTGGCTGCCAGGATGAGGCGCTCAAGGAAAATTGATTTGTTTGGGGTTTATTCCCATTAGTACAAAGAAAATCAACTTTAGCCACCGGGCACGGCGGCATTGTAAATAAACCAAACTGGGTTTGATAGCAGCGTTGTAATGTGGCTCTATAATGTGGTGTCTCTTCTCTAATTCTCAAAAGGCTTCGTTTCTCAGTGTTTCCTTCAGCCTCTGGGCCCGAGCTGTGTGAAGGTCATTTGTTATGATAAGACTATGTTGTGTTCAGGAGCAAGCCTCCCGCACCCCTCCCCTCACGCTTTGTCTCGCGTACTGTACTTAAGCATGTGGATCCAGCGCCTCTCCGAGACGCAGCACTGCTCGTGCTCATATTTCACGTTGTGTTTGTAACCCGGGGCCGTGGCTGAGCTTTAGCCTTTACTCTGATATTACTGACCCAGGGGAAAACTATAGACAGCAGTCCCAGTACATTGTGTCTTCCTTTTCCCTCGCTGAGCGCGAACCATTGCTTTGATGTGACCGTTCAAATCACTGTCATGCTCAGTAGAATATTCAACCGTAGCCACGGCCGCAGATGCAGCAGCTGCTCTTGTTACCATCCATGTATTTGACGAGTTTTTTTCCCCCAAGTTGAATCATTCACTGCTTAATTAGCGCGACCCCTCAGACGTTGGCTGTCAGCGCACGAAACTTTAGAAATAGTTGGTTATTATCTCACTGTGTGGCATTTTTCCCAGAATGAAGCACAGCATTGTTGAGCCTGTTTAACATCAGCGCTGTGCTGATGTTTCATGTTCTGCTTCCCTCTTTATCTGTGCCGCATAGACAGATTCAGGCGCACGATGTTTCGTTCACCATCAAGGTCCATAGTCGGAGAACTGACTCGCGGCAGGGCTGTAAATGGCGAGTAGTGGGTTTAAGCTCGCCGCTGAACTGAGTTCACTCATATTTATTATCTGGCACAGGTGTGAAGAGATGGTGAGAATGCACTTTGGTTCCTGCCGGCACTTTATTAGACAGAACGATTCAGCGGTTATGCACAGTGGTAAAAATAATTTGATCCCTGCATCCTTTTATTTATGCAGTTGCACACTTTATTTCTCAACAACAACGACTGGACTCTAGGAGAAAGAAAAGCTGAGCTTTTTTTCTGTATTGAAAAGTGGATTTGATTTGACTCTGGAAGAAATCTGTCAGACACCAGCCGCATTTATCTACTTGATGTATCAGAGCCTGGCAGCCAGCAGCGCTACTGCTGCTATTATTTAAGAATTTAAGAATTCTATCTTAAAACAATAATCTCGTGTCCATATGTCCTGACATGCCAGTTCTTTCAATACGTTGCTCTTCTTTATACTGGGCCTGTAGACACCCCTGCCTAATGTGGCTCCAGTCTGAACCGCTATGCTCTGCCACTCGCACTCATGAAAAGCACAGAATATAGCAGACACCAATGACGTTGATTAACCCTTTAAGACCAACCATAGAACCAAGTCCGCCAGAGCTTATATTATATTTTTACATGTTGTAGTGCCATTTTTGGGAGCATTTCAAGTTGCTATACATCAATACAACCATTATAGCCCAAATTTTAATGATATATATGCATTAAGTGCATAACATAAATTGCAAAAAAAAGTGCAATAAACTACAAAAAAATGTAAAATCGTTTTTGTTTTTATTAACATATATTTCTAGTTAGAGAAATTTAAGAGGCTTATCCCTCAAAACTGCAAATACAAAAAAGTTGCACAAAATAGTTTCCCACCACAGGAAATTTATTTTAAGTGTCTTCATAGTTTTATTTTTGAAATACACCAATATTTATATACTGCAGGAAAAACGAAAATAAATATTATAATGCAAATTTGCAAAAAAAACAGCATATGCATCAAAATAAACTATTTCCAGCAGTGCAATATGAGTCCTAAGCATCCCAGACACGACACAGAAAGTCATAAAGTCAAACATAACTTTTAAAAACACCAGTATAGGCTCATAAGGTCCTGATGGTAAAAAAACTACATTTCCGCGAAATGACGTCACTTCCGGTTTCGGGCAGGTCATGGAGGACATGTGATAGTTCGCGCTGATGGACGTAGGAAGTGATACAAACAGCTGATCGGATCGGCAAAGCGTGTTTCTGGAATATTATGTTTTTGTTGCTGCAAGTGCTTTTTATGCAGTTTTTGCAAAGCTATATGTGGAAGGAAACTGTGACCGAGGACAAGCTGATGGCATAAGATGTAAGTACAACTCCTCCGGTTTCATATGCAAAAAAAATTATTGCGCTAGCTTACGTGTTTGCAGTGCTGCCGGGATTTAAAAATAGTTACGCAAAACGGAGCGTGTCCACTCCGGCCGGCTTTAAAGGGTTAAGGTGGGTTGCAAAGTGGCTTGCAGGTATACAGCAGCCATATACCATGGTCCAGTTTAATCCCAGACAATTTTTCATTAGCTGGTCGGTCACTAAATATTGGATGTGGAACATGTGAATCACCTGTTGCGATGAACGCCTTAACTTCAGTGGGATTCTTGATGTTTTCTTTCTTTTTGTTGGCATTCTGAGACTCTTCTGGTGTCTCATCTTCGGCCTGCGAGGGCTCCTGGGTTGGGCTCCTGTGCTCTGTATGTAAATAGAGTGCATCCATCGGCTGATGTGGGATGACATTAAAATCAGTTGATCTACTGGGATTACAGGAGAACTTGAATTTAACGCCATGTTCAGTTTCAGCACTGCGATGAGGGTCAAACTCTAGGCCTCACTCAGCTTTACGCTGACTCACCGTTTCAGCCGCCAGAGTTTGTCAGATTTATGCGGTTGTCTTCCAGTGGACTCTTTAGAGTGAAATTCCCTCTTGTGTTTTGATGTTTTGTCACACTAAAGAGGTAATTCAAACCCAACAGTGCTTTAAGTCTGGAAAATATCCATTTGATTTGTGTTACACGATGTCTACGCAGGCCCGTAGCAAAACAAAAAAGAAAAACCAGACGCATTACACAGAACGAATTTAGGCGCAACACCGAGAGTAGGTCACTGATGTTTTGGCAGAACTCGAAACCCAATACACAATCGCTCTAATTATGCGCATAAATAGAACGAAGGAAGATAGTGCAAGTCTAACACACCTCTGCAGGTTGTGTTAGACTTGCAAATAACGCGTGTAAAACATAAGGCTTTATTCAGACTATGTGAACAGCTTGATTCATTAAAACAGAACCACATGTGTTTCAGTAGATGGCAGAGACCAGTAAGGGAAAACATCTTCATATGAAGTACATTTAAAGGCTGATAATGGGAGAAATGCCTCACACCTTGGCTTATTTAAGCTATAAAACTGCCCGTCGTGTCAGTCCTGCTGTGGCCCTGCCTGGTGTTTTGGCCCCTCCAACCACCGCGTCATCCCCCCTTTAAGATCCGGGGTGGATATTTACGTATCGCTCCCCAGTTTCTATATGTTGGGTATTTGTGGGGAGTGATGAGCTCAGAGCCTAGACACAAAACTCTGACTGCATTCTGCTGCGGCAATACATCATTTGAAACCGGAGCTGTCTGACTGAAATAGGTTCTTGCAATGAGAGAGAATTTTAGATTTTGCTCCTTATCTCTCGCACTGAATCACTTTCAGAAAGGATTTCCTCACTGCCAGAAAAGCAACTGTGAATCAGCGCAAAGCAAAGGGGTTTTTAAATGTCCACGGGGGAGTGTAGGGGGGGGGTCTGCGTATCGTTTCATTCAGGCCTCATGTTCAGATAATCTTAATTCCCAAATTAAGAAAAAATGTAGTCTGAGCAGGTGTAGCTTTTTTATTCTGCTGCTGAAGAAGTTTTTAATGAAAATGTTGCTTTCCCAGCTTCGCGTTTATTGCTAATCAATCTTGCATCCTCTTTGTTCACTCCCGAGGTCAAGCCCGACTGGTGATGTAGCATGCTCTCCATTCGCTTGCAGAAGTAATTGCAGCTTGGCCTGATAATGGCCTCTGCACCGCTGCTGGCGGATTCACATCACAGGATTCATGATTAAACACCAGAGGAACTTTGTAGAGACAGACGCCCGGTTTCTTTGCAGACTCTGCATTCTGTTTGTGTCGGTGGCGCTACTTTTGAAACTGAAACTGTCACTTTTTGAGACTCGTCTCCCAAGGAGGCTGTCTATCTTTATTGATCGCCGGGGCGATCCTTTTAGTTGATGTGCTCTGTGGTGGTCGGCGGTAAGAGCTGCTTTAATGAAGTCTGGCTATTGATTAGGCCGTGGTGTTTGTTGGTGGAGTCGGGAATTTCAGCGTCAGTCGAAGGCACGCTAATCGGCATAATCGAGCGTGATGAAAACGGCCGTTTTATGTACTGAAGTCATTGTGCAGAATACGCTTTCTTCACACACAGGAAGTAGCGGGCACGAGCATTTCCAAATTTCCCCACACGTGAAACAATGTGGGCCGTAAATCCCACAACCAAGACTCTTAAAAATGATGAGGATGTTTGTTGAGAATAATTAGACCAAAAAAAGAAAATGCCTCACTGCCAAAATATATCCCACTCTATGTTATGGAGATTTAGCCAGAGAATTGGATTTTGCCAGCTGTGAAATCAGTTTTTGTAGTCCCGCTGGCCAACCAAATCATTATGCTATACCCCGCTGTAAGCTCCCATCAGTGCACACACATGAAGTCTATGCCTTTTCCACTCTGTGAGTGGAGCGCCATACGCCGTTCTCCCCTCCGGACGGCCGTGAGAAGACTGCGAGCTCCGTGTGACACTTGATTGCTTCTGCATTAGTCCAGATGTGTAAAAAGCCCCGCATGACAAGTGCTTCACTCCGAACCGCTGTGACGACTGAGATACGTTGTATGTTTGCGGAAAGCCACACAACTAGTGGATCTACACGTCACCTTTTTAAAAAAAAAAACTCTTTCATTCATCTTGGAGTGGAATCAAAGTCGCTTCAGTGCAAGGGTCTCTTACTTTGAGTTTGAGGATGTAGTCATATGCAAAGTGACTCCGTTGAATGGAGTGTGTCCTCCTGCCTTTTCATTGGGACTTTTACACTACGCGAGGCTCTTTAATGTGGAGAGGATAAAATGTGAAGTACATGGGTTTTTTCTTTTTTACTGAGTTGCTGGCAGAGTTCTGGCCTCTGGATGCCGACACATCAAGAGATGTTACTTGGGCTTACCTTGGGGCTGAGAGGCTTGCCATTTGAAGACACTTTATTATACTGCAGTTAAGGTTGTCAAAGGTATTTTTACACAGCTGTGTGCAAAACCTTTGAGCCACTCCTCATTTCTTTATATTTTGCTGGGAAAATGGGAAATGCAGTGATTTATGGTAACATGTAAATGGAAATACAGTATATAGGGCAAAACATTATGTACAACTCCACTGTGCTTGAAAGTCAATATTTGGTACACCTGTATTTAATCTTGAACACAGCCTGTTCTTAAACAAGCTGCATTGTTATAGCCTTCAGGAATAGGAACTACTGCACTGACAGGGTGTTTGGGCTGCTGAAAAATGAAGCGTATGGTGTTGTTTCATCAAAATCTGATGATACTGAAATCAGTTTTGACAAGATCCCCAAAACCTGACTGGAACACAACCACAACCCACAGCAGAGCCTCCACCGTGTTTTACAGATGCCTGTCGACACTCACTGCTGTTCCTCTCCTGACCTCTGCTTAAACACTGACAGCGATTCATCACTCCATCTCACCTCAGCCTCCTACTTTCATCCCTTAAGAACAGTGTTGGTCAAGTAACTTGAAAAAAGTAATAAGTAACTAATTACTGATTACTTAATTAGTTGCTTAGTTACTTTTTAAAAACATGGTACACAACCTGAATACGTAATAAAGCAATAGGCCTTTCAGCCCAATTCTATTTTTCTGCATAATCCATCATATAAAACTGAATCAAATGAAAAAGTCTCTTTTAAAAATTGTTTTACTAGTTTTAATCTTATGCACATTGCATCGAGCAAAAATTCAATTATTGCAACAGTCTTTGACTTGAAGAAATTCTTTAACATTTAAACTTATGTTCTGCATGTTCCAGCACACAAAATAAAATGTTTTGTGTTTACACTCTTTCAAATTAATGCAAGTAAAACACAGCAGGGGGGTCCGGGGGTTTCTCTGTGAATACCTCATTCCCGTGGCAGCGTGCTCGCTCAGATTTAGTTAAATTTTTCGCTGTAGAAAGAAGTTTTCTTCCTGCGCAGAGTGAACAGCGGACGCTGTTTTTGTCACTTCTTACAGACTAAAACTCAAAGTAATGTGAGGACGTCCACGTCGCTGCACCGTCTCTCCTTCACTCCATGTTATCCATTGTTGATCCGCACACGTCTGTTGCTGCCACGCACGTCGCACACGCTTACGTCATTGTCATGAGACACTCTCACAGATGTGAGTTACTTTAAGGGAAAGTAACAGTAATCTAATTACTTTTTTGCATTAGAAATCCCTTACATTACTTGTTACTTGAAAAAAGTAATCTGATTACAGTAACCAATTACTTGTAACAGATTACTGCCCATCTCAAGCTTCAGAACGACTTCTTGAAATGGGGATAAATGCTGTGTTTTTCTAACAGGCTGCAGGTAACAAAGCGCCTAAAGATACAATTTAAAATCGGTTCTTTACTAAAGTTGGCTGTGATGTGGAGACACGAGGCTCTAGCGACCTAACTCTTCCCTTGACTTAGGTACTGTTTTATGTTTGATTTTATAAGTTAAGTAGCTTAACAAAGGTAGGAGACCTGAAAATGAGTGAAAAGGTTTTGAAAGCTTGGTAAAGTTGGTCAAGACTTCTTTGAAAGTCTGGAGACTTTTGCAGTGACCTGTAGAATCTGTGACACCAAAACTAGTACTGAAGTGTTACCCACTGCAAGTATTCATTTCCCAAGCCCTTATTTCTATTGTATTCACTCAGATAACAGGAAGCCCGAAGTGATCTAAAAGCCAACCAGCAATTGGTAATAAGTCACCTCATTGTGATCTTTCATTTCCTTGTAATCCTGTTTCATAATCTCATTTCTGTCATTTCCTCTCTGTAGTTCTTCAGTGTTTGGTGGATGCTCGGCAGCAAATTGAGGTTACAAAATTTTTATATTTTGCTTTTTTGAGATCAAATCACGCTGATTTCCCTCGGTCACATGGAAATGGAAATTAGCTGGAATTTATATCGCACTTTAGAGAACAATCTGCATTTACCCTTACACTCATACAGCACCTTATATCCACTACAAGTTAACCTAATGTGCATGCCTTTGGGCTGTGGAAGAAAACTCACACAGGAGCAGAGGAGAACATGTAGACATCCCACAGCAAACGAAGCCTAGATTTCACGTCATCTTTAAGGCTAATGTTAGGAGCCCCATCACGTGTTCGACCAAACGGCGTCCGCTTGCTCGAGCCAGCCTAATGCAGGACTACTTTCTCCATAACAGCAGGTAAAAAAAACAATGACCCTCAGCAAGAACTTCTAAGAAACACCACAGTACCCGCTGCATCTAACTGAATGCGAAGTAGCTGCCTGAGAGTCTTCGTGCGTGTGGGTAGCTGCGCACAAATTGGTGTGATCTGTTTAACTAAAACGTAGCATTTTGGAGACGCACATGGGCGTGCAAGGCTCCGTGAAGCAAGCGCATCCAAAGCAGTGAAAATATTCACCGTGCGGAGACGCTGCCGCCATCGGCATGAATGGACGAGAGAAAGGCAGTGTTTTCAGTCGATGCCGGGTTATGGCGTGATGGTCTCGGGGCTGAAATTGCTAGAACAGACTTTGAAGTGGCTCGGATTTTTCATCTCTCTCTCTCTCTCTCTGTGTCCCTGCCTCCCACATCTGCTGCTATCATAATAACAAGCAATAACCCTCTTTCAGCAATAACCAAGACTTTTACGCCCGTAATGTGGCTTCAATAAATAATGTCATGTTTACCAAGGGGCTATATTTTACAGCAATTTAGTTTAAAGCATCCCCCCCACCCCCACATTGCTTTTTTGCCTCCTCTTGGTGGAGTACAGTACATAATGTGGTGCATTAAGCATACCAGCAAAAACGCACATTAACACATTATCAAATGTGCTGATAGAGAAAACAGCACAGCCCATCATGCATAATCATAGCAGACATTAGGAAAAACAAACAAAAAAAACAGCGAAAAATCTGCCTCCTGTGTGAGCTTTTGCAGACACGCGTGTGCTGCACATCAGCATACGGTGGGAAGTGGACGGCTTTTTCTGGGCGCCGTTGAAAGCGAGCGGCACAAGCATGGGGGCGCGTTTCATTAGTCTGTCAAACTCAATGATATTTAGAGTCCCACACCCTTGGCCAGGACTGGAAAACTCAATCAGCACTCTGATTTCATAACCCTGCTTGGTGACAGGGCTTATTTTATCGCCCCGCTGATTCATTCTAATAAACGCCGGCTGCCCAGCGCGCCACCACTGAAATATAACCCTCTCCCTCCCTCCTGCTTCTGTCCTCGACGGGTCGACCTGGAAAAAAAAAAGGAAAGAGAAAAGGGGAAGGGAAGGGTTGGTCGGGTGGGAGGGAGGGATAAATCAGAATTGTGGGAACTGGAGGGTGCAGATAATCCATCGCCGGGCCGGGCGGTGTAACGTGTGCCACCCCATCCCCATCCCTCCTCCTGCACCCTTTAGCACAAATCAGGGGCCGGGGACGCTGCTGATCTGTGTGGGCTTAGTGCGTCCATTGATTGCGGGCGATGGAGGGGAGGGGCAATAAATAATCGGAGGCAGAGTGCGGAGGGTGAAGGAAAACAATTATCTGCGGAGGTGGAAAGCACATAAAGCGAAGAATGATAAACGCTGTGAAATATGATTGACTCCAAGTGATATATGGAAGCTGAAGGACAGGCGAGAGAAGTCTGCGCGTGCAGAGATATCCTTGAGTGGCTGAGGACTCGCTCGCGCTGCCCCTGGCCTAACCACAATTTCTTCTGTGTTTGTGTTCGTGTGCGTGTTTGTGTGTCTTTCTCCGCAGACGACAGATGACATTGTTTCATCAGCAGAGTGCTCCAGCGACGACGAGGACCTGGAAGAGTGCGACTCCGGACATGCAGGTGGGATGAGTGTGTCGAGTTGTGCTTGCTCTGAAACCTGGTCTATTTCTTCTTATCTTTCTTTGAGTTGCTACCGAGGAGCTTCTCCTCCCTTAGCATCATGTCCCATGGGAGCTTCAAGTGTAACTTAAAAAAAAACGCCCACTTTCCCCCTCCCACCCAGAAAAAGTAGCCATAGTAAGCACAACGGGGTCCTCAGTGTCTGCCAAAAGTTTAAAGAACACTTTTTGGAGACGGGCGAAAGCAGTAAGAATGCACTTTCTACACCCTCGGCATGCTCTGCTGTAGGAAGTCCCACTCGGAGCTTGTACTGTGTATAAGTAAATGCACACAGCTTCCTGCCGGGACGTGTTAAAGCTCACGCCTTTCATCTCTGAAACAAGTTACACTTAGCTATGGGGCCACTGGTTGCAGACATGACGACGCGTTGATACTAATTTTGTTCTCTCGGCGTTCAGCTGAGAGCAAAACTTTACTCAACAAAGTACGAAATTAGTATCAAGCCCCATGTCGCCCGCACTGATGCTTCAAAATGTATCTGTCCTGTACTTGGTTGATTTCCTCTTGCTGTGCGTGTGTGCGTCTCTCTTGACAGAGGATACATTTTGAGATTCTTTCGAGAACAAAGATGCTTTCAGCCTAGATACTGTGATATGTAGCAGACTAACTGCAACAGAGCCTCTTCCTCCCTACTCCTTCTTCTTCTCTTGTTTGTACCTCTGTTTCCTTCGTCGGAGGCTTGCCTTACCTGAAACATTCTAATAGAGAACAGATATCCTCGAATTTCTGTGCGCATCGTCTCTCTTCCCTCCCTCCCTTGACACACACACACACAAACACGCACATATCACTTTGTGATTAGATCAAAGTGATAAGACACTCACTCAGTGGAAAATAACAACAGAGCTGGAAATAATGCCGCAGATTTAAAAGGAATGGTTATTTTTGAGGCAACTTGGGTTTGGATGAGTCGAATAAGCAGCTGTCAATCACGCTCCTGCCCAGGAGCTGTTGGCACGGATTCCTAATAACGCGGAGCAAAGCAAAGACTGTGAGCTGTATTGAAACTGGCTCACTATTTGAAAAGCAGCTCCCCTTAGGCGCTCTGGAAATCATTAACAGCTCCGGCTATTTGATTGCTTCAGTGTCCTTCAAAATACCATCACAGCCGGCTAATTGACGCTGCGCTAATCTGGCGAAACACAGCTCAGCTTAACACCGAGCATATGTCCACTTTTCACAGCTAATAATACGCCACCGCCGTGTTGCCCTTCCACGTCTGCGGTTGTGGACGATCGAGCGTTTATTTTGTTCTTAGGGAAAATCGGGCCTTTCCGCTGTGACGGATTTAACCATTTCTCCCCCAGTCTGAGAAAAGAAGTCGTCTATCGCTCGCTGATGGCGTTTGTTTTCTTGAAATTATGACCACATTTAGGTCTTATGGCTTTTTGATGTGGCTGGGGGGAAAAAGCCATTTCCTTGCAGCATTTTAGGTGCCTTATCTAGCGTGAGTTGCTTGGGTAAAGGCAGAGATTATTGAAATCGAATGGGCACGCAGCTCACATGTTTCAATTTATTTATTTTTGTATCTCTTCAGACCATTAAAACCTCAAACCCAAGTATTCTCAAAAAAAAAGAAAAGTGAAAGTGCAGTCAAGTGAAGCGCAAGAAGCTTTTGCTGAGAGAACACGGTACCCTCCCCTCATATAGTGGCAACATACACACACTTACGCAAACATACCGTACATCCCATCATGTGGACACAGAAATTCATATCCTCATTCCTCGCCCCCACCTCCCCCTCCGCTTCCAGTCGTATGAACAGTTGTATGACATGATGTTGGGTTTCTTTTCCTTTTTTTCTCGTGTGATGCACATATGAACATCTCTCCTCTGTATCGATTTGGACCCAGCTGCTGGGTTTGTGTTTTTCTTTTCTTTCGTTCTTGTCTTCTTTTTGCTTTCCTTTGGGGCCTGGGAGGGTTGGGTGCGGGCTGCTTTTACTTTCCTTGTTTTGTTGTTGTGGTTGTTTTCAGTTTTCATTTGCTTTTCTTTTATTATTATCATCACTCTTATCGTTTCTTTGGCGTCCTCCTCATCATCCGTCGTCCATCATCCAAGCAAGGATAGAGCCGCTCCTCCCGTTTTTTGCCTCATCTTGTGCCGCATGAACTTTTGGTGGTTGGAAAAGTCAAAGTTCTCCTCCTCATCAAGTTTTGTGTTTTATTTGTTTATTTTGTGCCATATGGCTTCTAAAGGATCATCCCTCCCCCCACCTCAGCACATTTTCGATACAACATAGGGAAATGAACGGCAACAAAATCTTTTCTTGCCATCATCCTTTTTTGGCCTTGTGCAGGCAACCCCATTCTGTCTCAAGAAAGTTGTGTGTGAGAATGACTCCCCCCTGTCGCCCCTTCCGAGCGTTACCCCGACCCCACCCCCTCCATCCTGTCTCACCCCACCCACCTTCTTTTAGCCTTTCTGCATATACATGTCTGTTTGAATGCAGATGGCATAAAAAGACTTTTATTGCCACAAAGTATATCTGTTTTTCTATTTTATCTGTTGCTCCAAGTAGAAGGCATTTGTGGCATGCACTCTTGTACTGGACTGTACCGCAGCTCTGTAGACTAACCAGTAACCCTCTCCTCCAACCATCCCCTGCTTCAGCGTGGATATGATTGGCGTCCATTTTTACGCTCTGCTTCTTTTTCCCACCCATACGTCCCTCCACTCGGCTTCTACATGTCAGCGTGTGCGTGCTGAGGGGAGGGGGGGGTCTGCCCCCAGCAGCGGCAGCTCCTCCCTCCGAGGCGTCCCGTGTTCGTGCTCGTGCCTGCTGTCTCTGTCAGTGCTCCGTCTGCGTCTGCCAAACCAGCCTGTGTTGTCCGCTGTGCGTGCGTGCTCGTCTTGTGCTTGTGTTGTCTCCGTGTTGAAACCAAAACTGTTGAAACCTCACCTTGCCCCCTGCCCCCCCCCCCCCCCCCCCCCCCCCCCTTTTAATCCCACGCGGGTTCCACGAGAGGGCCAATAGAGCGAATCCCGTGAGATGACTCACAGTCCTCTGCGTGCATTTACAGAATTGTCGGTTCAAGCTAAAGAAAGCGCCACGTGCAGAAATGCGTGAGTGCTGCGAGATGCTCAGTTTTGGAGGAAGGCACAAATAAGTCGATTTATGATTTCATTTCACGGTGATTAACGGCGCCGTGGCTTGTCATTACCGTGCAATCAGAGCAATTTTATGATTAATGTGTCATTATATTGGGGTAATTGATTCAAAATGTTTGATTTGTCCGTACAGCACCTACAAGCTGCCACGAGTCAGGCCTGATGGAACTAGGTTTTAATCTGACTCACGATAGGCCAAATTAAAAAGTCTACCTCCTAATGAGACGAAGCAGTGGATGTGGAAAAATGTCTTTGTCGCAGCAGAACTGTTTTTTTTTTGTGAGAGCTGCAAAAGCAAAGGTGTGACTAATAACATTAATGATGTCTTTGCTCCACTCTAGCAGTGCCCAAAAGCCATACCAGGCAGGCAGCTTTCATAAATCTTGGAACAGAGCCATCATCATTGTTATTAGTTACACCTCTGTCTCTATGCTGTGTAAAAACGTCTTATCTTAAGTCAAACATGGAGCGTTACGGTGGCTCTATTACAAACCTACTAGTAAATGTTCATAAAACCTGTAATATGTGAACCTTCCGAGCCCATAAAAAAGACATTTCCACCTATTTGTGAAAGGTTTGATCGACTAATGCCACAATATTTAAACGGGAGCAGTTATTCTGTTCCTTAAGATGCTCGATCTTCATGTTAAATTTCGGCCAAAGTTTCATATACAAATGAACCTGTTTCAAACAGCCTGTTCTCCTATCTGTAATGTCAAAGCAAGTGGATACTAACATGGTCACCCCAGGCACAGAAGCTCCACCCACCTCTTCAAACCTTTTCGAGGGGCAGCCAATCAAAGGAAGGAAGGCGCTTAAACTGCTTGTTTTACCCAGTTTAAGGTAAATAATAGGATTCGATATTTCAAACTATGACCAAGCGGGATCCAAAACATCAGCTGCTTCAAGCTGCTCACTTATATATATTATAATTTTCACAATACCTCTGGATCAGATGACTGCGTTTAATGGGCAAGTCTACTTATACTGAAACTCATAACTCAGAGAGGATTATCACTGCAGCGTGTGTTAGTTTCATGCACCTGCAACTTTACTGCTTTGGGTCAATTTCACACTCGTCATTAGCGTCGTTTCCAGCTGCAGCATTGGAAAAAAAGGGACAGGCGCTGAGCTCGCTGCTGCAACAAGCTACTGTTAGTGAACACAGTTGCTGTATTGACTTTATAATATGAAGTTATCTTAATTTTTGTCTTCAAGGGGCCAAAAGAGAGTTTAGTGTAGATTCAGGAGATGAGATTCAGTGGATTTTGTACACTTGTTACACCCCTGAAGCACCGCAGCTCCCTAACACACTTACTTTTTGCTGTGCTATAAGAATGACAGACTACCTGCTGAACATTATCGCACAGATAGGTTGTTTGAGCCTTTCTGAGCAACAGCCAGTCCAGGCGTTTTCTATAAGAGACGGCTCTCCTGCAAAATTGTGCAGCAGCAAGCACGCAGTGTAACTGTTGCATGCCACGCTGCAGTCAGCTATGTCATGGGAAGAATGTTTTTCCATAAAAAGGGCATAAATGATCCTGCATGCACTGTTACCCTCTGCCTTTGATCAAGTGCAGCGCAGATCAAACAGATGTAGTGTATTTATAGATGTTTCCTCATCTCGTTTGCCCGGGGTAGATAAAGTCCAGGATCTGGCGTTCAGATTAATCTTAGACTGGAGGCTGGGATGTAATGTTGTGTGATTTCTTCACTGCTGTATATGAAGAGCAAAGTGCAGGGTACGGAATGAAGTATGATAGGGATGGATCACCGAGTTTCCTTGTGGCATCGGCTATGGATTCCGTCAAGCCCCGCCGGGCCGGCTGTCACTTCGACACAGGCCTCGGATCAGTTTAAAGGTTATCCAGCTGACACACGTCTGCCGAGTGTAGAGGTGCAGCCTAATGGCTGTACAGCAAATCGACCAGCTGACAGGGGCGAGTCGCCACGCCTGTTGGAGACGCCAATTTAATACACCGGAATGCGGCCCAGCCACATGATGACGGATTAAGAGCTATCCGCCATGCGCCGCGGCTACACAGGCGAGCACCTTCTTCCGGGGGTGCTTCGCGCATCCATGACAGGACAGACTTCTCCATCGGAGCTGTGAACGGAACATCGCTTAATGTTTAGAAGAGAAATGAATGTCCATCAGTGAGAAATTAGGTTTCTTCTGGCAGACGTGTGCGCAGACACGATAAGATAAGTTTAATGGTGAGGTAAAGTGCTTTGAAACGACATGCTTCTAGAAAGCTCCGCCGCTGCACGGTACACCCTTATAATCCCTGGCAAGTGTATCCACGCTGAGAATCTGTGTGCTGCTGGCCTTCTGGTAATCAGTTCCCTACCTGTAGTAGGTAGGGATGAATGAATCTGCTACAGCAGGTGTCTGGGCACAATGCTTGCACCACAATGGGATTTCAGGGCCCTAAACCACTGACTCACCCACAATTTGCGTCAAAAATCCCATTCAATCAGTTCATCCGCGGTGCACCGGCTTTTCTGCTTTTATGGCGGAGCGTTGTCAAATCCCTGACACACCGTCAGGATTCATCTCCATTCGGAAGCCTCAGCAAACTTTTTGGATGGACACGGGGATCAAACCAGGGAGCGAGGAGAAGGAAAAGAGTGGGGGGAGAGGAGGAAAGTGAAGAGTAAGTGCTTTCTTGGAGATTTCTGCATCTGTAGCTCTCAAGCTGCTGAGGTAGTCAATCAGCCATTTAGTAGTTACTGTATTTACTTTAATTCCTCTTCAAAAAGCCCGCAAACAGGCATGCAGCCTTTATTACATGGTGGGATGAAAAGAGGAATGGCTTTAATATTGAGTTTGTTTCATATTTTCATTTTAGTAGATGGGTTTCTCTCATTGATGCAAAAGGAGGGAGAGTCAGTAGGCGTGCAGAAACACACTAGTCACAAGTCCTGACTTCCTTTGAGAAACTGGCTGCGGCTCTATCAGAGCGGAGAGTTTTTTGGGGGGGTGGTCTTGCTAGGATGGCAGGGTTTTAGAATAAAATCCCCATCCATCTTGATGAGTTTCGAAAAACAAACGCAATCTGGTTGAGCAAACCCATTAGAAAGCGGCGTGTTTGTCTGCTTCTGAAATGCAGCAAGACGTGCGGCGCTTGTGCAAGAGCTTACACAGGATTAAAGTGTTTACAAAACATCAAGGTCCTCTGCGCTGACTTTACTAAAACGGGGGGCTTCACTGCAGCGTCTCCCCTCCCATCCGAGTGTTTTGTTGATATAGCACAAAGCTAACAGTAGCCGAAAGCTGTTAGCCAAGAACGGAGTGAGAGGATGCAAACAAGGCCAAGACAACGAGGGCAGAGTTGGATAAATAAAAGCCTCGGATGCAATCGCTTTACTCCGAGACGCTCCTGTTTATTTAACAGGGCAGAGCGGTTTTATGGCTGTTTGCTGGAACGTCACAGGTAGCGGCGACGTAGCGGCTTTCCCCCCCCTTTTTTCAGTGAAAGACGAGAATGGCAGCGATGCAGTGCGAGGCCTCCGCTGAATCATGTCCTATGACATCCTCTGAATCAGGGCCGGAGCAGTGACAGGGACATTCGCATTTTAGATGCCGGCGTGGATAAGGAGCCGTCAATACAGTGTGACAGATGCCATATTTACTCAATAATGCTTCGCTCGCAGAGACAGTGTGCTTAAAAAAACCCAAATGAGGTTTCTGTAAAACAGCCTGCAGAGGATTAACCCAAAGCTGATGTGCAGAGATAAATCCACCACATGCCCTCTTGTGGAACTGCAGATGCTTATCTGTCAAACGAAGGCTGTCGGTTATGCACGTAACACAAAGCATCTAAACGTCCGACGATCTCTCTCTACCCCGTTCTCTGTATTAATTAGTGAAAGTGCTGGTTACGTACGGTGCACCGTAACTGCTAGTGAATGACTTCTTTACATCAGGAAAATATCCCACAGCCCTTTGCTGGCAGTCACCTTTACTGACCATTGGCCCGCCCCTTCTTAAGCCCCTCCCCCTCCCCCCACCATACCTGTCCCCCCTGGCTTGCTGTATTGTTATTGTATTATTACTCTCCCTAAATGCAACTTACTTAAGCATGCATTAACCCAACTTCTTAGAGTGGAACTAAAACAAACTCCAAAAGAAAGGAAAGAAAGCGTTTGTGTGATTTGCCTCTCTTTCTCTGACGTACATCCAGATTGCACGCCCTGTCCTGTGTTTTAAAAAGAAATACTAACAAGAGAAATGTATTGAGGTAACTAATAATAACCCGCTTATTATTAGTTAAACGAAGGTGGCGACACTTTCCTATAAACTGTCCCCCCCCCTCCCTCTCTCTCTCTTTGTCTGCCTCAGTGTGTGCTTTCTGGTTGTTCATCTTTGATAGTGTGAGAAATTTAATGCCTTTCTTTCTTGCTTGCTAATCTCTCTTTATCTGTTATTTTCCTCCTTTTTTGTACATATATGATAATCCACATATATGTGAACCTCTCTGTTTCTTTTCTGACAATGTTAAATTTAAACTGCTAATTTGTTGCGAATCACAATTGCGATGTTATTTTTATTATGACCCCCCCCCCCCCCCCCCCCCCCCCCCTCCTCCTTTTTAAATTAGAACAAAACTTCCTCTTTTCTCTATGAACTAATTAGCGTTTCGTAAACAGCAGAAGGCTCTTAAGATTGGGTATCAAAACCATGCAGCTGCACTGAGATTTTCATAGAGAAAAAAGAGAAGCTGCCTCGAAAAACTGCTAATCCTGGCCCCGATCTGAAAACACTGCTTTCCAAAACTGTTTCCGTGCCGATCTCGAACATCCACCTGTGAAGTTAAGCGCTTGTCTCCGATTGGAAATTGGGATCGAATAGATTAACGAGTCTGAATTCTTTTTTTGTGCATGGCAAAAGAAGTTGCAGCTTAGGGTTTGTAAAACTGTCAGTGTTGAGAGTGCTGTTCTCTTTTGTAGATGGGCATGTATATGCTCATTGTTTGTATATCCCCATCCCTTCCTTACAGCCAAAAGCTCTAATGCCGCCCGACCGCTTCGTGCCGCCTTTACATGGACATGGCAACTGATGTACACGTTCACCCCCATCTATGTCATTTCCTTCCTAGTATGTTCATAGGTCCCACCCCGTCTCACACTCCCTCCTCCCGAAACCCCCTTTACGTAGAGATTCTAAGATATGTACAGTCATCCAATTTGTTCGTAGCTGACGAGCAAGCTAAAGCCGAGCGAACGAGCAAAAAAAAAAGAAGAAAAGAATGAGAAAAAAAAAAGTCATCTAATCCGGCTGTAGATATTTATGGAGAGACTTATCAATCAAAGCAAGAATTATAGATATACTGTTTTCTTTTTTCTAATAAAATGATTCTGAAAAATCCAAAAATAACAACAAAAAAGATCCTGAACAGAATGGTGAAGATTATTTTCATGTCATGATGTGTGGATGTATGTGTTGTTGCCTCCCTGTACCATCCTGTCTAAGAACAAAAGAGAGAAATATATACTTACTTAATCAGAAAATGTTAAAAAGAAACTAACCTAACTTGTCCAAAGGCATTCTTACACAACTTTCTTTTGTAAATTTTTTTTTTCTTCCTGCCAAAATCATGCGGGCAATTTGTTGATGTAAGTTGACAAAACTGATGGTATGCTTTCTTCCTTTGAAAACTGTTTCATCTTTTTTTCGTAGGCTTTTTTTCCAAGCTGACTTTGTTTGGTTTTCTTTCTTTCTTTTTTTAATTTTCCTCTTACTAATCCTTTCTCTAAATAGCTCTATCTGTGGCTTTACTTTGTGAATGTTTCTTACGATGTTTGCTCTAACTCTAAACTCTTTTCGTTTGTTTTTTTTGTAATGCCTTAATTATTATTTCTATTTTTTTTTCCTTTTTCATTTTCTGTTGTGTTCTCTTTCTTTTTCTTTATTGTTCCAAAAGGTTTGCATCTCTTTATAGTGCCCTGTTTGTGAGCCTTTGCAATGTACAAACAATCCACCTTGGCAAGAGGATAAGCAGCTTCAATAGACATCTGAATGTTTCAAAGTCTTTGTAGTCGTCCAACAACAGGTTTAACCAATGAAAGGCAAATGACTTTATTATAAAAGAGGCAGACACATGTGGAAGCATGTCTCTGTCTTTTGATCTTACGTGTGAATAATTAATAACGTCCAACTGCTCTTACAAGCTGTTACAAGCCAGCAAACATTCAGGTGTCTCTGAACTGCCCGGTGACTTTGTGCCACTGTGGTAACTGTAGGGGTCAAAAGGCAAGAGGCTAGGGCAAGTAGGGGAGCCCGCTAATGTCGAGGGAAGGACAGGCTCGCTCATCTCCAGCAGCATTTCAGCTGTGACTGCAGCGAGTAGATCAGTCAGCCAGACCTAAACTTGCCTATCAGCTTCCTAAGAGGTGCGAGATATCGTTTTGGGACTTTGGAGACCCTCCAGCCCAAAGACACAACCTCTCATTTTTCATCATTGTGATGCTTTGTGAAGCTTGTTAGTATTTTCCAGCCCGTGTAGGTCAGCAGGGTTAAAAAGCGTCGCTCCGAGCAGCTACGGTATAAGAAACACCTTACAAATAGTTTCTCATTTCAGACTTAGTTAACTTGCTTTCAGGCCCACTGGCTTGCACTTGAATTGCAAAACCAATGCTAATACCCTCTGCTTCTTTTTTATCCACAGAGCACATCTCTCGGTGCTCATAGTTTTAGGCTAAAAAGGATTTACACTTGAAGATAAATGAAACATGCCTCTTAAAAGCCCGGGCTAGTCATTTATGTGCAGATATATGCAGAATTACAAGGTAGAACTAATACGAGGGCCACAAACTCCACAGCATCACAAGTAATTCCCGCTTTCCTATGCAGCAGCAGCTTATATAGGAATTAATTTGAGGCGTCAGTTTAACGTGGCTCACCCTTGTGCATCCCTCAAAGCCTTTTGATGCAATGTATACTTATTTATGGCTGTTGTTTTCTTTCATTTGGGTCTCGTTTGGTTCTGAGTTTCATTGTTTTTGCACTGGTACAGTGTTTTCTGTTTGATTCTTTCTTTCTTTCTCTTCAGTACTTTTGATTCCCTACGTTGAGCTTTGCTTTTTCTACTTTTCGTTTTCCGATTCTTTTTGGTGCTTGACTGCTTCTTGCTTTGCCGATGGAACGCTTTCTGCCGTCTGACTGGCGCTTGTTTCTGTTTCACTTTCCAGGAGGGGAGCTAGTTATCCCCGTGCTAGTCGAGGACCCCATAGACATCCCTTCTGTATCCACCCGTTCTCCCTTCATCCCCCTCCCCCCAACCCTCCGCCCTGTCCTCACCATTATTGAGACCACCAAAGAATCCTTGGCCATGGCCACTGAGGCGGGGGTACCTTGCTTGTCGGACCGAGGCAGCGATGATTGTGATGATGGTGATGGTGGTGATGATGGTGATGATGATGATGATGATGGCATGGTGATTTCGGGGTTTGGCTCTGGCGAAGCTTTCGACTCTAGCCTGCCCCCGACTGACGATGAAGATTTTTACACCACCTTCTCCCTGGTAACAGATAAGATCTTGACCACATCGGCCTATGAAGGCAGCTACAAAGCCCTCGCGCCCAAGTGGGAGGCCAAGGACTTGAGGCCTAGCAAAGCCTCTGAGGCAGGTAGGACTGCACCCACCTCGCCTCTGCCCGACCTCCGGGGCACGCCGCCGGCGGCGGTCCCCTCGGACACGCCACCCAAGCTGCCTGCCGGGAAAATGAACAACCGCGAGGTAAAACCCCCGCAGCCGGACATGGTCCTGGTGTCACTGCCCACGTCCTTCGATCTGGACGGCACCAAGCCACGAGGCCCCTTCATCACCTCGCCCATGCTGCGCACGGTGCCTGCCGCCCTGCCCACGGTGCCCGGCGTGCAGCGGGTGCCCCCGGGGGCCTCGGAGGTGGTCCGGGAATCCAGCAGTACCACGGGCATGGTGGTGGGCATTGTCTCAGCCGCCGCCCTCTGCATCCTCATTCTCCTCTACGCCATGTACAAGTACAGGAACAGGGAGGAGGGTTCCTACCAGGTGGACGAAACACGCAACTACATCAGCAACTCGGCGCAAACCAACGGCGCTGTGGTGAAGGATAAAGCACCCGGCGGCAGCGCCAAAGGCAGCGCCAGTAGCAAGAGACCGAAAGACAAGGACAAGGAATATTATGTATAGAAATCCAGTCATTTCCCGACCCATAAAGCTACAAACTGTTTGGAACAAAGTTAAGAACACTTTGACAGTACCATATTGGCAACTGTGATTTAAAAAGAATCAAATCTCTTTAGAACTCGAGACTTACTGAGTCGCAGAAACATTTACAAAAAAGAACTTTGGCTTATGGAAGCACACTTACTATTGTAAGCATTACAGAGAGACAATGCAGTAACAGCTGCACCGGGACTCAGCGTGGACACTTTTAAGGAGTCCCTGCTGGAGACATCCGGCAGTGTGAATAACATCACTTTAACACCCACACGACCCCAAGTGACTGTCTAAGAGGTGTGTGATCCTTGGAGTTCTGACGACCTTGTCCATTGTAACCCTGTAAAATATGATCACTGTCATTTCGGCCATTCTGAGCATGCATGTGAGGTGTATGTGACGTGGTGCTGGCATCTTGTGTAAGTGAGGGACCTCAAGAAACAATGATTGTTGGGGAAAGTTGGAAGTCAAACCCTGATTTTGCGTTACAAAGCGGTTTCATTAAATGTAGCTTTCATGGATGCGATGTGAGGTAACGTATACGTGTTTCTTGTTTTTCTTTTATTATTTTTTATTTATTCAATCAATCAGTACCGTATTTTCACGACCATAAGACGCACTGTGCTAAAAGGCGCAGTCTCAGTTATGTGTGCCATTACTGTATTTAACACACACATAAGGCGCACTGGATCATAGGGCGCATACAAGTACCGTATGCGTATTTAAAAATAAAGCGGGAGCAAACCTGAGTTCGGTACCTTACTCACATTTTTATTACCGGTAATCGTCATCATCAACAACACACAAGCATACAAGTGTGCATATTTAAAAATAAAGCAGGAGCAAAACAAAGTTTGGTACTCACATTTTTATCATCAATCAAACCCATCGAAGTCCTCATCCTCTGTGTCTGAATTGAACAGCTGCGCTAAATCTCCATCAAACATGCCAGGTTCACTTTCTTCACTGTCAGAGTCACTTTCCGTGCCGTGCGGCTCCTCGGAAATGATGCCGGCTTTTGCGAAAGCTCGAACAACAGTGCCAGCAGACATGTTAGCCCAAGCATCTACAATCCATTGGCAAATTGTGGCGTAACTCGCCGGGCGCTGCCTTCCACTCTTGGTGAAACTGTGGTCTCCATCCGTCATCCATCGCTGGATGTGTTTGTCGCCGATGTGTTTGCTGCAGTAGGAGCGGAAGCTGGCCAGCTTTTCCTTATAATCCGCTGGAAGTTGCTGCGCTACCGTAGTCCTGGTCCGGATGGAAAAATGGCACCGTTTCATAAAAAGTGAAAGTGAAACTGCTTTTAGCCGAATGGTGACCGTCGAAACGCTTCTCCCGCTCGCGCTTTGCTCGATGATCCACCGCTCGAGTCTTTCCTCCAACTCGGGCCACCTCGCCTTATGTCCGCGGAAACTCAGCTGCGTTTTCTTGACCTGCCGGAGCTTGTTTTCTAGCTTCCTCCATTTGCGAACCATCGATTCGTTAATCTTAAATTCTCTCGCCGCTGCTCGATTTCCATGTTCCTCCGCGTAGCTGATGGCCTTCAGTTTAAACTGTGCTTCGTAAGCGTGTCTCTTTGCCACTTTCAGGGTTGTTAAAACAACGATGTCCTGCATAACGCACATACCTGTTCTTTTATACAGGTATGTGCGATAAAGTCAACGCACACACTTCACCCTTTAGCGTTCTCATGGTGTTCTCTACTACGTCCTCCTTACAACACACAGGGCGCACTGCGCTATAGGGCGCGCCGTACTTTTTGAAGAAAATCTAAGACTTTTAAGTGCGCCTTATGGTTGTGAAAATACGGTAGTTTGTTTATTTATATATTGAGTTTCACTTTTTTGTTTTCTTTAGTTTGTTTTTCTAAGGATGATGGCCAGTCAGGGTCGACTAGGCAGAGCTCAGCAGGATGTAATACAGTAATGTATTTCAATATTTTTCTCCCCCCGCCCTCACGTCTCAGTTAAGGATTGGACTGCTATGCAGGGCATCCAAATTCTAGACGGCATTCAAGCGTGCAAGAGTGGATCCACCAGGCAAACTGTACAATGTTAATTCTCAGAGTTTCAAACGTCTGATAGCATTTTTCTTCTTTTCCCTTTTCATTTGATTTCTTTTTATTGTTTCGGTCGTTCCTCTGTTTCCTTTTACCGATATGACGCCGTGGCAAAAATGCATTACCATAAAATGTGTCTGATGAAGATGTAATTGTCACAATCTTAACGAAGAAAAACAAACACAGGCTGAAGATTTACTCCGGTGTGATTCTAGCTGTTCAGACGACTGTGTCAAAAACATGTTTACATATTTTATTACATCTAGCCGTCGTGCTTTGCAGGTCAAATGTTGTACAGAAGATTCCAGTTCCTGTTGAGTTATTTTTTATCCTCTTCTTGTATAGATGGACCGTTTGATTTGATTTTTCTGCTGTAGCAACATGACTGGAAAAAGGAAAACAGCAAACAAAACGAAGCATTTTTATTCTTTTGCCTGGAGATGAGAAAGTGATGTGCACAGGAACATTTGTTTAGGCAGGGAACAAATGCTGTTAGACGACAAGTCTGGTCTCCCTGGATGGTGTTTGTCTTCAGTCGCATGAATATTTGACCACCGGAAGCCGTCAGTCGGAGAGAAGACGCCTCCCTCAGATCTTGTCTTAGGGACTCCTCCTTATTCTGAAGTTGCTTTCATCATGTCATTTATTTATTTTTTTATTGGAAATTCAAAAAAAATGAAACGAGAATAAAGACAGATTATGATGGATTTGGAGATCTATTGCTAGAACCTTACTGGCTTACAGATGTTTTTTATTTTGTTCCTTTTTTCTGTCTTTTTTTTTTTTTACTGTATCTTGTCTGATCAGCTCGTCACTTTTTTGCATTCGATTTTTTTCTGTCGTTGTATAGCTAATTTCATGTCTCATTTATACGACATTATCTTCCGACAATATGTCGGGTTTTTCTTTTTTAATGTCATTTATTTATTGCTGAAATTATTTGTCCTCTTCTGTTTTCATGCAAATCAGTCGGTGTGTATGTTCACTTTGATTTTTTGTGTTGGTACTTGGCTTTTTCAGCCAGTTTAATTATCGTCTTCTGCTTCTCCTTTTTGACTCCAAACAATTCCCAGAAATAAAAAAGGAAAAAGTTGTTCCCAAACTTATTTTGGGTGGTTAGACTGCAGGATGCTGTCACTCGCTTCGTCCCTGTTGTGCTAAGAAAGACGGGAGACGACGCTGAAAGAGGATGGAGATAGATTCTGAGGCCATTCGCCGAAGCGCAGTTTCTCATCCATTTGTTATCACTTCGCTGATTTCCTTTTATACCAAAAAGTGGCACCATTTCTATTCAAATGAAGTCCGGAGCGGAGCAGCTCAACGTTATCATTTACCTATAGATGATTATGCAAATTCATACACTGCTCATTGATGCAACAAGAGAAAAAGGGATGAGGGGAGAGAATGATTATTAGAGGGTCCAGAGTCTTCACAACACTAGAGGAATGGCTTTGGGTTTTAGAGTTGAGTCTTTGTGAGAGCGCGCAGCCAAATGAGATTCTTCACGACCATATGGCCGGGTTATGAGCTACTCAATGGCGGCAGCACCTGCTTTCCCAGCTCGTTTTTACACTGTCCATATTTCGTGCAAATGGGCCTTCACAGAGCTGGTCATTAACTTGCAATAGCCCATTGATGTAGGATATCAGAGTGCCGTGTGTGAGTATATCCAGCTCACACAATGACTACATATTAACTCATTCATCCTCCCAGGCTATGGGAACAAGGAGGCCAGCAGGGGTTTCGTTCAGCTGAAGGAGGAGTGCCTTTTTTATTATTATTATTATTATTATTTATATATTCAGAGGCAGAGGGATTCTTCTTTTCAGTCCTCCGCCAAAAATCAGAGGAAATTTGCTCTGCATAAGTCAACACAATAAAAAGTTAATGCGCAAGCAAACGGCATTCATTTTAACAAGCAGCGACATTCACTCCTCACTTCATCCTGCTGCCAAAAGGCGAGCGGCAAAATCACCGTGAGAAGGGCGCCACTCGTATAACAAACCCCATTCGGCTCAGTTCGCCTCAGCTTTACGGTGCACGCTGGTGTTTTGCACTCTCACTGCTCTCGTATTTAAAACATTGCAAGCAGCTGATCTTTGCAAAAAACTGTCAAACGACAAAGGTTCAAGGTTCTTTATTTGTCACATGCATAGTTATACAAGTATAACACACAGTGAAATGTAACCTGACACTGGGGGGGGTGACACCATCTATTCTGCACCAAATAGCAGAGAGAGTTAGCAACTTAGTGGTTAGTTTTATTTATATAGCGCCAAATCATAGCAACGGTTGCCTCAGTGTGACGCGACAAATACAGAAAACCCCAATGAACAGATGACCCCCTCTGAGCACTTGGCGACAGTGGGAAGGAAAAACTCCCTTTTTACAGGAAGAAACCTCTGGTAGCACCAGGCTCAGGGATCCTGGTGGTTGCCTCTCTAACTTTCTCCAAACTGTCCCTCAAAGCACTCATTTCTAATCCTGTCCACCAGGAAGAGATTTTACGAACATCTTTGCATCTTTAACTCTGCTGCCGCCAGCTGACCCCTCGTGTAACATATCTAAGAAAAGGACATATCCAGTTTATAAGAGCATGCCCTCCAAACAAATCGATGGCCACCCCAATATATTTTGTTTTCATTATTATAGGCCTAGTCGTAAAGACCAGGTCGCTGGTTGGTTGCCTTAAAATATAAGTCAGCTGTTTCACCAGTGTCTTCTCCCATGGTTGATGTCAGCTCTATCTTACACTTTAGCTGGAGGCCCACAGAACCTGCAGCAGATGGAAATGCTACAGTGTTTCAAGGCTTGTTATCCTCCTGTTACATCACAAGTAACATTTTAACCAGGACACCAAGAACACTGCACACTTTTTGTGACTTGTAAAACAAACCGCACTGTCCTGTCTGACTCTAAAGGTACCATAATTTACTAAATGGACTTTGTACTATGATAAATAGGATTTAAAAGTAGATACTGAGACCATAAGCTCATCAGACAAGGATTTACTGAGGTCATATTAATAAGACATAGGTTCATTTTCTCATAGACTTCTGTGCAATGAGATTTCTATTTGCAAGCAGTTGAGTCGCCACCTGCTGGCCACTGCAAAGAACGTGAGTTTCATGCAGTTCCACACTTAGCTGGTTCTCGTTGGTTTGTGTAGTTCAGGCTCACTCCAGGCTGTGATTTAGCTCTGTTTTGTACTTGATTCAACAGGATATTAGCAGCAATTAAATGTCTTTAACTGTGATAATTGTTTAGGTTTTTCTAAGAGAGAAATCTGATCTTTATAATCTTTATATCGCCGTTCACCATTCGCTCCTTTATAAGCTCTTTTTTTTTTTTTTAAATCACTAAATATTTATCTGGTCTTCTTTTTTATTGAGCCGGAGGCTGCAGAGCACCGTGCACCAGGGGCAGAACTTCTCTACCTTTATCTCTCAGCTGTCAGAGCTGATTTATGTTCAGGAACGTCTGTCACAGCCTCTTAGCCTCATTTACAACATTACACTGGAATGTGAATCTCAGTCTAATTGCAAGCTTGTTTGTAAAGAAAGGAGGCTGGTTTCATGGCAGTCAACAAGCAGAAAATCCCCTTAATCCAAAATATAACTGTCTTCTGCATATTTTTATGACGTGCTGATAAAAAGTCATTTTTTCTCTCCACACTGCAGAGGCCAGAGATTAAAATAAAAGGCCAGCACTGTGAGCCACTTAACATGACACTTAGCAATAACATCGAGAGAAATGAGAAGCAAAACAAACACCGGGGAAGGTAATTACAGCATAAATCACAGCAGGAAATACAGAGGGTAAAGAAAAAGCGCTCTTATTTTAGTCAAATATTTTCCCAAATAAAGAACAAGTAAATATTTGCAGTTATCGTGATCCAAATGAATACCCCCCTCCCCCCCAACAAGCAGCGTGTAGAAAAAAGAAACCGGGTTTAAAACATTTAGGTGGTGTAATGCCCACTGGCACACTTACTGAAAACAGTGAGGTATTGTTATTTTCACAACCATTAGTCACTTTCAGGTTTACACCAGCAGGGTGCCAGTGGAGGAAACATATCCATTTGATATTCACAAGCCATTTGCTTACACAGTTGTTGGCTGACAAAGTTTATTGATTGGATTTTATGTGTAGCAACTACTTTTCCTTTTAGTCAAATTAGTAGAAGTAGATTACATCAATCCCTCTGATGTCGGCTGGATAATTCATATCTTAATTGACAGAAAAACAATTTACATTTGCTAATGGCTTTTCCAAATGGGTTGCTGCGTGCATTTGACTGCATTAGCTTTGCTTTCGCGCCGTATAGGGCCCGTGGAACGACAGCGAGGGAGCAGCACAGCTCCCGTTGGTGCATTTAAAGGCCGACAGTTGACCTGTCATGAAATTTTACTTCAACTAATGAAGTGGTTAATTCCACTTAAAAGCTTTATGCCATGTTTTTTTCCCTTTCACATAAACAGCAGCTTTATAAGGGCAGCACATCAGCCCTTTTGCTGATTACAGGTGGAATGTGTTTTGCTGCTTCCCACACTGGAGCAGGATGCTGTAAAACACCTTTGCGCACTGGGAACGTCTGCAGCTGTGGCATTTTATAGATCTCCTGTATAGATTGTAGAGATGCAGGATCTCGGTAAACATTCAGGAGAGATGCTGTATCCTCCCCGGGAACGAAGCAAAGCAGCTGTGAAGGCGACGGTGATCAGTCCTGACAGGTAAAATATGAGTCTGCTGACCTTAACTTATGAAGGGCGCACACGCACATTGACACACACTCACCCACACACACACAACAAAAAGACGAGCGTGTCTCTGTGGGTGTAGGTGTGCATATCCATTAGGTATGCTTAAGCCATATCAAAGTTTGCAGAAAAATGGCTTAGCGGTTGTGCTCGTGTGGGTTAAGCATTCATATTCATATGTCTCAGTGGGTGCACGCTGTGATACATTAGCAGAATAGTCAGGTGTACATATATGTGTGTGTGTATATATATATATACTAAATTCACTGTCTCGTTGTGAGGGGCACACCACCTCCTATTCTTCTGCTCCATCACTGTGCAGCCAAAGCTTTCAGTTAGCTCCTCAGCCCTAATTAACTGCCAAGATATGAATGTGCTAATCGGGGCTCTAAATCTTCACTTCCATCGACAAAAGCTTTTACAGGCTCTCACCGCTGCATGATAAACAGGGGGGCTGCTGCTTTCTCGACCAGTGGACACAGTGCCATCTAGGGACCGCCTCCAGGACCTCAGGAGTTTTAACACGTGAAGGTATTTGTTTCCATGCATACATAATCATAATGGCATGAGTATATATACTTTTTTATTTGGTGCCATTTATTTTTATAGACTAAAATCACAAATAATTTCCAGACACTTTAAGCTGTAAGGTCGCATTATTGGCAAAAAACTCAGTTTGACGAGAGGAAACCTTTGGTGGAAGCGGGCTCCGGTGAGCTCCCCATGGAGGAACTAGGACATCCTGATAGTGGATGGCATTAGGACCGTCCAGCCTAACTTTCAATTCAGTTTTATTCCTACAGTAAGGTAAAGACCCTACAATAATACAAAGAAAACAATTGTATGACCCCCTCTGAGCAAACACTGACTGTGGGAAGGAAAAACTCCGTTTTAACAGGAAGAAACCTCCAGCAGATCCAGGCTCAGGGAGGGGCGGGGCCATCTGCCGCAAGTGTTAAGATGAGGAGAAGAAGAGCGGACAGAGACATACTGTTGGAGAGGCAGATAGTAACTAATAATTAAACGCAGAGAGGTGTATAAACACATCGTGAGCAAAAAAAGTAAGTGAAGAAGAAACACTCCAGGCATCATGGGATCCCACAGCAGCCTGGACCTATTGCAGCGTACCCTTGGTAGGATTCAGTGTCACCTGATCTACTATATGCTATAACAAAAAATACTCTTGGAGCCGCAAGTAAGCCAGCAGTCTGAGAACCAGACTGCTGCCTCTAATCTGGTGATCTGGTACGACAAGGTCATTAAGATGAGATAAGATGGGCCTGATTATTCAAGACCTTTTATGTGAGCAGCAGGATTTTAAATTCAATTCTGGATTTAACAGGAAACCAGTGAAGAGAAGCTAATATAGAAGAAATATGTTATCTCTTTCTGGTCCCTGTCAGTATTTTTACCGCAGCATTTTGAATCAACTGATGTCGTTTCAGTTAGTTTTTTATGTTAAGGCATAAACACCTGCTGTTCCCTGCAGTTTAACTAATTGGTGACACTGTCTAAGTGAAGCACGTATAATGTAAACAGAACTGGTCCTAGCACTGAACCCTGTGGAACTCCATAATTAACGTCAGTGTGTGAAGGATAGTGTCCATTTATTTAAACAAACTGGAGTCTATTAGTCTATTAGATTTTGCAATATTGTGCAGCAGACAGAGTGAAGTCCCTAAAAGGTTTATATTAATATATTTTGGTCAGAAATTCTTTACAGTTGCACTGACGGGAGTTTAGAGCCAAATACAACAACTTCAGTTTTATCAGAATTTAGATGTAAACAATTTTCAGTCTTCCAGGCCTAAATGTCTTTAAGACACCATGTGATTTGTTTCACCTGCTTCCACAGAGAAATTTATGTGGTATATGTCACCTGCAATGCAATTAAAATGTACTGAGGCCTAAGACCAGGATTACATTAGAAACAGTGGTATTTTAGCTCACTGGTTGAGCAGGCACCCTTATAGCATTTGGCTGGAATGCCACGGCTTACGTTCAAGTCTGACGTGTCTGTGTTTCCAATCGTATTCACTGAAGGCAAAAAACCCTCAAAAAAAAAAAAAAAAATCAGACCTGGCATAGAGCCCTGTGGAACTCCATGAGTAGTTTCCGTGTGCATACAGGAGTCACTGTTTGCACAAACATAAAAATATTTTTTGTGAAGGTTTGAAGACTTGAAATCAGGATTGAGAGTACACAGAAGCAGAGAAACGGCTCTAGTGAAAATTACCAGACAAGGGAGTTAAATGTTTTTACAGACTACAACCTAGCATTAAGATTTAAACTTCTTTTGTCTGATCGATCTCTTTGAGCATTTTAGTGAAATACATCTACTCTGTTTTAATTTACTGACACTGGAGAAATATTACCATAACATTGAATTGATTACTACTGAGGTGGAACAAAATTCAAGCAGGCTAGTTTCCTCGGATGAATCTTGGCTGCAAAAGATACAGGAGAGAGGAGCCGTGCACCAAA
Source organism: Diplotaxodon limnothrissa (assembly GCF_057381915.1). Taxonomy (NCBI): domain Eukaryota; kingdom Metazoa; phylum Chordata; class Actinopteri; order Cichliformes; family Cichlidae; genus Diplotaxodon; species Diplotaxodon limnothrissa. Next base: position 2,860,524 of record NC_140610.1, on the reverse strand, counting down.
ACAGCGCTCCGCTGTTGCTCTGCAGTCAGGAACATCAGCAGGCTTGTGATGATAGAGGTGTGCGATGCCAGAGGAGGGTGTGTGAGTACGTGGGTGCACATTTATACTGTATGTCTGCATCTCCATCTGTAAGTGTCAGCGAGTCATGTTCAAAACTCTGTGAGTTAGTGCGCGCGCTGTATCCGCTGCCTGGGGAGACAGGCCTCGTATCCAAGCTTGACAGTGTGATTGGATCCAGTGAGAATCCCAATGAAGCAATAAGTATCTCAGCGTCAGCTCTGCTCCCTGGGGTTTCTGTGCGCAGCCCATCCTGTTCAGTCCAGATGGAAAGTGAGGCGGGGTGGGATCTGGGGATGAAGAAAGGCAAGTGAACTTCAAACCCTTTCAGCTACTGTGAAGGTGACTGCAGCAAAACAGGCAGCAATGGATGGATGGATGAGGGTATGGGAGGTCTTTGAACTAATTTGGAAACACCAAATGTAAAAAAAGAAAAGTAATTTTTATCACTACTATAACAAAAACTGGGACATGAATTTGACTCCTAAATTCAGATACTTTTGTTTCACGTCAGCCTGTTTTTAATTGACAGACAGCTGAAGAATTCTCTCTCTCTGAGTTGAGATGTGGTCCTGATTGGTTGGGGCCCTGTGGAGCTGTGGTCCCAAAAGATAATATCGTGTCATTTGATTTTTACTACAATAACTTTCTGTAATAATTAGGGACATCAGCAACCGTCACACATTTTACAGCACCCACAATTTGTTAAGCTAGCAGCAGCGACCTGAAAGCAATCAGCGTCAACCAGTGCAGCCAGTTGTTTCTTTTGCTTAGTTATTGTTGTGGTTTAACATCTTGCTATGGTTTAGACCAGTGTGTGTCATTATGGGTGTACATCGAATGGTCATAAAGAGGCTCATCAGCAAACGTAAGCAGCATGCTAGCTAGCATTTTGTAGGCAAAACTGACTCATGTTTAAGAAACACCAAAGGACATTAGTGTTGTTTAACACAATTTAGACATGCTGTATGTAAAAACACTACATCCACACTCTTTGCTCTGGAAACAACCGTAAAAAGTTATTTAATCTGTTTAGCATTTACCTACAGCGAGCAAAGACAAACCTCCAGGCTGAACCGCAACCAGGAAGTAATGGCTCTCTTACTGCACATCGCTCCTCCCACAGAAACCTACTGCATAGGTTATTTATGAAAGCTGCTGTTATAATCTTTACATTGTAAGTTAAGTAACTTAAAGTGCTGTCACCTCCAGTTACAAAAAAAGGAAAAATAAAGAAGCGTATCCTGTTAACATCAGATTAATGTTATAAAAAACTGTATTTTAAACCCACTGACCATTTCCTAACTTTACCAATGAAGCAGACCTGCTCCTATTCAAGATTACAGGGAGCCAACTTACCATTTAAATACAAGCACCAAACGGCAGATATCATAGGAAGTGTAGCTTTCCTCACACATCCCCATTATTTGACATAGATGTCCACCCATCCACAGATTTAAGTGTTAATTAAGCATTAATCTCCCCATTCTCCACCGTGCCAGCTTTTCTTTAAACATCATTTCCCCACAGCTGTTCCAATCTGTCTAAGGTAGCCAAATTCTATTCCTGCCTGTTCCAGTTGGTCACTCATATCGCGGCAGCTGCACAGAGCAGGTTTCGTCATTTGTTTTGTGTATTTCACCGAAACACTTTCAAAATCAGTGCTGTATGAAATTAAAGTATAATAAACTAATTAGAAATGTGCACAGGTGAAATCTAAAGAGAAGTTCATGCTCTGCAGAGGGGCCTGGGAGCCAGTACCCTTATCTCCCCTCTGCAGGCTACACACACACACACACTCGTGTGATGCAGGGAGTGATAATGACACTGAAGCTATGGCTAGTACAGCTACATCACTCAAGTTAATTCACAGCTAGGTCGTAGCATTTCCCCACCAGTTGCTGTGAGCCTATGCAGGGCTGCTCCATATGATTTAACACAGGTCCTCACAAATGATGACACTTGATTGTTGCATAAAGGACGCCATGAGGCTCCTGCTCACCGTGCCAGGAGAGGTCATTGTGACATCACCGCTGGCAGCCTGAATAGCTGCTCCTCCACCTGTCTGCCATTAAACATGGAAATCACTGCACTCATCCGTGACTGTTGAATATTCAGTGAGCAAACACAGTGTACAGCACTTCATCTTATTTTAAAATGGGTTATAAATACAAATTGTTGCACAACAATTGCACAAAAACATGATTTTTTTTTCTCCCCTAAGCCCAGGAGAAAATGAGGTTGATACGGAGACTCAGCTGCAATAACCCATTCACTTATTGAACGACAGCGGCTGGATACACTCTCAGCCTCCGGGCTTAAACGAAAAAGCAGAGCATGGCTGCCTGATTGAATGGGTTTGTAATGCAAGCCAAATAGGTTTGTTCTAATGGGAATCAGCCTTGGTGACGGCTGCAGAGGCTTACGCTAGCACTATAACAGCAGTAAGCAGAAGGGGCAAACACCCCATTGCTTCTTGATTGGCTCTGAGAGGCAGAAGCAATACTAAGGGTTTGCTGTGTTTACTAATGGTCGTTTTAGTGGGGTAATATTCAATGAGCCTTAACTTTAGGAATCTGTAGTTCAGAGAAAAGGTGCAAGTTTGTGTTGCGTGCATGTGTCACTTCCCACTCATGATCACATGTCTGTGCAACTTAATTAGGTCCAAAGTCTGCTCTGGTTTTAACACTGGACATCCTGCTGTCCTGCCTTGAGCCATACAAACTTTTGACGAGCTGGAGTGATGCAGAGGTCGCCCAGTGATCTGAATGTCCCGTAGAGGTAAGAAAGGTAAGAAGTTCATACTATAAGGTAAAGACGGTACGATGTTGGTGAAGTTCAACAATCCACCAAAAACCTCTAGAAGTAGGCACTTGGCAACAGTGGGGAGGAAGAACTCTTTTTGAACAGGAAGTGACATCCAGCAGAAGCAGATTCAGGGAGGGACATCCATCTGCTGCAGTGGGGATGGAGGGAAAACTTGGAGACAAAAGATTAGCAGCTGTGACACAACAAACATCTCACAATGGAGACAGAATGGAGGGCGGAGCCTTCAGCTTTCAGACAGCTCTATCCAGTTTGGCTTTGGGCGACAGACACCCTCTCTACTTTTAAGATTAGGCTTCAAACCTTTCTTTCTGATAAAGCTTATAGTTAGGGCTGGATCAGGTGACCCTGAATCCTCCCTTAGAGCTGCTGCAATAGGCCTAAGCTGCTGCAGACTTCCCATGATGCACTGAGTTCACTCAGTTCTTTTTATTCCAGTTTGACTCTGCATTTAATCATTAGTTATTCTTCTTCTCTGCACTTCCTCCGACGGTGTGTCTTTTGTCCCGTCTTGGTTCTCTTCTCCCTCTTGGCTGCCCCTCCCCCTCCCTGAGCTTCGTTCTGCCGGAGGATTCTTCCTGTTAAAAGGAAGTTCTTTCTTACCGCTGTTGCTCATTGGGCATTGGAGTGAACATTGTTTTGCTGTTGGTGTTGGATTGCAGACATCCTGTTTAAGTGATAAGCTTGCTCTTTCTTTGTTGTCAGACTCTGTGACAACTCCACAACACCATAAAACAGAGAGAGAACCCCAACCATCAGATGATGCCTTATGATGAAGCACTTGGTGAAAGTGGGGAGTGAGAACCTTATTTCCACAGGAAGAGAACTCCAGGAGAAGCAGCCTCGGGGAGGGGCAGTCGTCTGCCACGATCAGGCATGAGGAAAGTTTTTCTTGGAGATAAAATAACCCAGGCGTGACTCTTGGCAGTCACCAGTGAACCAGTGCATGTCACATACTAGAAAATGTTTCCTTTCATGCATTTATTTTGTCTTTACATTTTTTACATTTAAACAATTTTTATTTGCCAAGATTTTTCATTTATCGCCCTGTTGTCATACTACCGTGAACATTTTTGCTTTTACAGACCAGAATCGTCTTCTGCAACCATGATGCAACTGAGGTAAAACATATAAAGAGAGAAATTAACAAAATAAAACAAAACCTATCTATGTTTCTTTTAGTAGGATTGTCATGGGTTTGATTCACCCTTTCACTCAGCTCTATAACATTGGTGATCATTTGTATGTGCATGCTTTCCTTCGGCATATGTAGGAACAGATTGGAGGGTCAGAGCTGATGTCAGCACATGGGGGTGGAGGAGTGGGGGGTGTCTGCCTCCTAATTAGCCACAGGGAGCACTGAGGGGGCAAAGGTGAAGAGTTGAGCTGCAGGACACCGAGGCTGCAGCAAAGAGGAGGGTTAGCAACATTCTCATGCAGTTGCATCACATTCATGTGAGCAGAGATGTCATTAGTGTTTGTGTGCCATTGTCAGCTCTGAACATGCATCATGTATGTATGAGAATCAAAGAGCAGGTCCTCGTGACCTGATCTGAATACTGCTGGCAGATGTTAAATAACTCTCACTGTCACACTGCTGCAATCTCTTTGACAAGTGCAGACAGATGTGCGTTCAGTTTCTCATACATGTGCAAATGCAGATTATAGACTCTTTTTTTTCTTTTTTTTTTACATTTAGAGAGTGCATTTGCTGGAAAACACAAACCAGAGGAGCGCTCTGAATTTATTCATTACCACCCCAACGTGACAAACTGGAGCAAAGCTGGACTAATGATGGGACAGAATGCAAATGTGGGGAAACTTCGTCTGCTGGGAGCAGCAGGCCTGATCTATGAGTTTGCATGTGTTCTGCAGCCTAATACAGCTCAGATAAGTAGACACTTTCCTCGGGACGTAGCTGCAGCGCAAAGCACATCAGGAAGGCAGCTCGTCCTCGGGTTTGTGCATGCACACATAAGTGAGTGAGCGAGTCGAGCCTGCCAAATGTGATTTATTTAGACAAATGCGAAAATATCAATCCAGTGATGAATGAGCGGCTGGATAAGCAAAACTCTTGAGATTGCTCATCATCTTCAAATTTAAGGCCGAGCACAGGTTCCAGCCCTTACGGAGAACAAATAATACAGCTGATTCTCGTTGTGCTCTCATCTGACAGGTGAAATTGGACTTACACAAACTATTCAGGGTTTTCAATCCGACCGTCTCCGGGTATTTGTTAGACTTTCAGGACTACTTGAGAGATCAGCGTGCGCGTTTAGCGCTAAATCCTATAATTGAACCGACTGCAGCATATCAATACAGAGCAGTAAAAAAAAGAAATGTTTGAGACTCACGTGCACATATGCATTCGATCTGCAGCCGAGTACGTGCTCACAGAGTCAGTCAATAGTTTCTCTGGACCTTGACTTTTCAAATGTGTTCAGAACTTAAGAGGGGAAGCAGGGATTGAGCAGAGGCTTAGTAAAGCTCCACAGTCTGTTTTTGCTGCAGGCTCGGCCGAGCCCCGCTTCTCCTCCACATGCTGCTTCATAAAACATTTTGGCAGACTGGACACATAATTGCCCGCACTGTTTGAAACACTTTGTTTCCTCCACTTCTGTGTTATTAAGTCTAACGAAATCTCTCCTTTCCCCTCCACTTTCACTGTGACGTTTGGGTACGGTGGTATTAGAAGTGCAGTGTGTACAAAACGACAAAACACACTTTTTTATGTAGAGGGGAAAAAAAGAAGCACTTAGCTGTCAATTATTTTTCTTCTCTTAAATATTACAGGCTGCTGCACAAAAGACACCAGCAGGAGCTTTTAAAACAGGGTTTGAGTTAGATAGCTGCTGAACACAGAGCTGCTGTATATGTCTGTTTGCACATTTTTAAAGTACCACCAGAAATTCTGAACTCACTACCAAGCGGTGTCATACATAGTAGAGAGATGCTCATTTTACATTGTGGACCACATACAGCCGACTTTGATGTGAAGTGGCCTGAACCCGATCTGGTAGACTGTCCTTAATTATAGGTTTAGAATATAAAGTTTTCATTAATTCTTTTACCTTTTTGCAGTATGGATGGCAATGGGGTGATAAGATGTAAAACTTACGAAAATACAGTTCAAAGTTCTAAATCTGTGCACTACTTCACATTGGATTGGAGTCTTTGCCGAGCCTGGCAGCACCAGACAAGCCCTAAAACCAACATGCAAAGACAGGCAGGGCAAATTTCATCCTTCATTCTGTAATATAACACTAGATAACAATGAAATGTTTCAAATCGACTTTGTAAAGAAACGTAAAAGCTTAGTGAGACCCCTTTAACCACATTCAAACTTAGCTGGTTAAAACAGTCGGCTCTATTCATCTTCCACACTCTTTAATCCTCACCTCCTTCATTTGTCTATTATTTGATGTTGGCACACACACATTTGATAATTTGTCTAATCCTCATTTCTCCCATGCAAACATTTCCAATTTTGCTAATGATGAAATGATAATGAGATGGGCGTACCCATGCATAAAGAGAGCAGCGGTGCAGTCATCAGCTGCTGCTAACTAACATGAATTCCCTGACTTGCGTAGCTTGACAGGCCAGAGTGAAACACTGAAATCTGCACAAGCTGGTGGGGAAGCAGGCTTCAAAACAACACCTGCTGTCTGCACTTCATTAGGAGGTGAAAGAGGCATCGGCCCCGTGACACTGCTGTACAATCAGAGTGGGCTGAGGGTTTCATCAATCAGCAGAGCTTTATTTGTGTAGCATCAGTCATGCTCAAGTTAATGCGGCTCAAAGCGCGCGGCTGCTGCTATTACGACCAAAAAGATGAAACGGGGAAAAAGAAAAACAATCAAATAGGATAAATGAGTGAATGAAATAATACAACGACTATAAACTGAATGCAATCAGAGGTCGAGTCATAGAGGCTGGTTTTCAGTCACGTTCAGCATCCCAATGCGCTCAGGTAAAGTTTGGGGTCATATCAGATAATAATACGGTGGCCCTGAGAACTGCGGTCAAGTGAGCCCTCACTTACGAAGTCACAGTCCAGCTAGCCGCACCGAAAATGTGGTTGCACTACTCTTACGCATATTACGGTATCGGTGCCGACTGGCTTAGAAACGCAGTCTTTTCTCTCCTGACACTATTTTACTTCACAATCCACTCCCAGTTTTAGTTTATCTCCACTCCTCCCCCTGTGATCCACAGCCCAAATTACTGTATGATTCAGAGAAAATTAATAATGAAATTTACCCAATTTACTCTACTGTACTTTTAATGTCCTCATCTTTGAGCTCAGATTACAGGAAAACTAGAAGAGGTACTGCATAAGGTTAACGTTAAAGCTGGGGCAGAACATTAGTTGTTCCCTACACATTCAGTAAGTACTACTTTAGATCGACATTCCAGGCATATCCTCATGACTGAATACTGAGTATACGTAAGTAAAAAAATCTTTATTAACCTTTGTATTCCAAAACTTTATCATGTTTACAAAGTAATAAAAGGTTATTTATTAAACTCCTCAGGTCATTGAAAGTCTCCTGCACCACTGGGCCATTCGGCTAAATCTGGGGAATAATATCTACATTATGAACCACTACACGAGCGATGTGATCCTCTGTGGAGAGAGAACTAATCAGGAGACAAAGCTTGTCCAAGGTAAAAAAAAAATTAAATATATTCTAGAATTAATTTTTTAAAATTTAATTAATGTCTCGAAATGGAAAAAGTATCGTTGCAAATTTGTAATTAATTCCTAATATGTCAGGTGAACTTTGACAACTACAGAGCCATTTTATCCTTTGTGAACATTGGAAATGTACATTGGAAGTTTCTGGTTAGTATGAGCAGCATTTCTGTGAAAACAGTTTGTTTCAATAACACATTATTCATAATTTATGTACTTTTTAAATTTATATATCTATCGCAGTACATAAATGCAGATGACAGCTGTCTGTATTTGGTCGATCCGTCAAGAAACTCTTTGGAGCAGGAAGAGTCTGACCGTGCAGCCAAAAGATTCCGGTAATTATGCGTTATTACATGTATATAATAACATGAAGTATTAGAAAAGTGACAGGAGGACTTAGGAGGTCTTTTTCTAAAGGTGAACGTATGGTTGTAGATTAAAGTTTAATAAAATCTGTGGTTATCAGTTCTTTAAAGAATTTAAAAAAATAATTCAAAATTACTCACATATGTAATTTTAAATAATAAAAAAAAACACTGACCGTGTTTAAGCAGTGATACATTTGAGACAGTTAACATTTGTAGATTTAAAAGAACATGTTAATAAGTTTGATACTTCATCTAACATAATGTAGAGCACAGGGCTTTCTGACACACCATTAAAAACAGTGATATGTACTATATGTGTCTTTTTCTGTGTGACTTTTATCTTTCATTTGTATATAAATGTGATATATGTTATGTTCACAAAGTGAATACTTCAAAATGAGGAGGACATGCTACAACAAAACAGACTGGGTGAATGTGAGACTTCGAGGAGGAGTACTGACACATCCATTTCAACGGGATGGTTCTAGCTGCGGAGTAATGGTCGTCATGGTATGGCACCACATTGATGCAATAATATTGTTCTGTAAAATTAGATAAGAAGATGGGGTGGGGGAAGTTAAAATAATCTTAAAAGGTTAAATTGTGTAAACAGGAAGTGTTTGCAGATGTTTTCAATTAAAAAATTTTTGTTTTGATTTCAGATGGTCAAAGCAGTAATGGAAGCATTCCCAAATAAACCAGAAATGACATTTTTGACGACAAAAAACGAGATGGCCCAGGCACGAAGGACATTTGCACAGACAATACTTGAGGCCTCTGGTGTGTAATATCTTCTTCAAATGGACATATTTATTTGTGTCAAACTGATGAACACTAACATATATATATATATATATATATATATATATATATATATATATATATATATATATATATATTATGTTTTAGTATTTGACAGTGACAACAACTGTGCCATGTGTGCAACGGCGAAACCACCTAATCCAGGACCCTCCATCACTGACTGGGTATAGTATTTTTAAAAATGGTTTTATGTTATCTGCAACAAAGTATTTGACTCTGTGTCTTTAAGGATTGTAATTTATTAGAACATAGAATTATTTACTTAATGTGTTTATGAAAGTTCATATGCTTTTGTTTACAGATCCAATGTGATAACCGCTGGTTCCATTCTGAATGCCTGGACATGACAAATGAACAGCTCAGCAGTGCTCAGAAGACAGAGTGGAAGTGTGTGCTTTGTGTAACCTAATTCCACACGCAGTGAAAGCTACTTGAATAATCTGCTTATAGTTGTTATTGGTGTTTTGAGGAACACATGTGTAAAACACAATGTGTATAACATTCTTGCTTTGTGCACGTACTTCAAGTATTTCCTTTTTGATTTTTTTGGGTTGATTTGTGTGATGACAGATAATGAATAACAATATATCTAAACTGTGTAGTAGTAATATGAGAAATCAGTAATCTGAGTAATGTAATTTTTCACCCTGACCGGTTGCAGCAGATGGCCCCGCCCCTCCCTGAGCCTGGTTCTGCCGGAGGTTTCTTCCTGTTAAAAGGGAGTTTTTCCTTCCCACTGTTGCTCATAGGGGCTCATATGATTGTTGGGTTTTTCTCTGTATGTATTATTGTAAGGTTTAACTTATTATGTAAAGTGCCTTAAGGTGGCTATTGTTGTGATTAAGCACTGAATAAATAATGTCTAAAACTAAAGTTGCTACTTGAGGTGGTGTGTGAATGACATTTTGAAAAATTTTAATTGTGTGTGGAAAGAAATTTCTTGTAGTTAAGCAAATACTTCAATGAACTCATTTTGTTCGGTAATGGATTAGGATTTAATTTTACAGTAATTTTGGCTGTGGATGACAGGGTGAAGAGTGGGGGTCACCCAGAGTCATAATCCAGTGAGATATCTGCGTCACCTCTTTTAGTTTTCCTGTAATCTGAGCTCAAAGATGAGGATATTAAAAGTACAGTAGAGTAAATTGGGTAAATTTCATTATTAATTTTCTCTGAATCATACAGTAATTTGGGCTGTGGATCACAGGGGGAGGAGTGGAGATAAACTAAAACTGGGAGTGGATTGTGAAGTAAAATAGTGTCAGGACAGAAAAGACTGCGTTTCTAAGCCAGTCGGCACCGATACCGTAATATGCGTAAGAGTAGTGCAACCACATTTTCGGTGCGGCTAGCTGGACTGTGACTTCGTAAGTGAGGGCTCACTTGACCGCAGTTCTCAGGGCCACCGTATTATTATCTGATATGACCCCAAACTTTACCTGAGCGCATTGGGATGCTGAACGTGACTGAAAACCAGCCTCTATGACTCGACCTCTGATTGCATTCAGTTTATAGTCGTTGTATTATTTCATTCACTCATTTATCCTATTTGATTGGTTCCCCCCGTCTCATCTTTTTGGTCGTAATAGCAGCAGCCGCGCTGGAAGCGCGCAGTTACAGTCCAGCCGCGCCGTAATATGCGTAAGAGTAGTGCAACAACATTTTAGGTGCGGCTGGCGGTGCGGCTAGCTTGACTGTGACTTCGTAAGTGAGGGCTCACTTGACCGCAGTCCCTGAGAGGCCAAGCGGACTGCAACAAACACCAGCAGAAAAACGCGGCAAAAGCACTCAAAACACAACGGAAATAGGAAAAATCACAAGGGAAATAGGAAAAAACAAAAGGGATGTGTTTCTGGGGAGACAATAAGAATTTCGCTGGAAGACACTTAAAATAAGTGGAGGATCTATCGGTTTTGTGAGGAAAGATGAGAGGTGTGTTAGCCTAACTATTAGCCTAAAAATCCATCAGTATGATATGAATCATGATAAAACACGCCTACCAAGTTTTGGGTTCCTGCAACTGGTCCGTCGGGTTCAGTGTTGCCAACTTAGCGACTTTGTCGCTATATTTAGCGACTTTTTTTTTTCTAAAAAGCGACTAGCGACAAATCTGGCGACTTTTTCTGGTGTTATTGGAGACTTATTTATGACGACTTTTTGACGTGAAAGAGCGTGTTGCTCTTACTCTCAACAAGCAGCGGTGCTGCCGTGGGCACCTCACCCGTGCTAAAGCGCTCACGGGCGGAGGACAGTCCTCCCCCCGCTGCAGGAGATGTTCACACCTATACGTCCAAACTGCAAATGAGTCGCGTATGAGCGAAGCCGCCGCTCCGCACTGACTGTAACGCAGTCAGTTCTTCTTTTACTGTTATGCTGTTTTGTGGATCACAAGGTTTAAAACTACTTATAAACACACACACACAAAGTAACTCCACCAGAGCGCCTATTTCGGGTCACTTTTGCCGGTCGAAGCCCGGATAAAGGAGCAGGGTTGGAATTGTGACATTAAAAAACAATAATTGCTAAAATAAATTTAATTTGTAGTTCTAAATAAATTCTAAATGCATTTAGGATGTTTTTTGCTCTCTTTGTCTTTTCCACGATGTTATCTCTCTCTCCAACAGCGTAGGTTACAATTATATTAGCATGACCAATTATGCAAATTAGGTGATGACGTCATTTAGCGACTTTTAGGACAGCCAATAGCGATCTTCCTTACTGAGGAGTTCGCAACACTGGTCGGGTTATTGTCTCCCCAGAAACACTTCCCCTGTGTTTTTTCTGTTGTGTTTTGTGTGTTTTTGCCGCGTTTTTATTATTGCTGGTGTTTTATTAGGTTGCAGTCCGTTTGGCCTCTCAGGGCCACCGTATAATAAGCTCAGGAGTTTCAGTGTTTTGGGAAAGTGGAGTTACCAAACAAAAATAAATGAATGAATAAATAAAATTTAGCATTTGATACCAGTGAACCACTTCACAAACCAACGCTGACGTTGCAGTGGCTACACCACTCTGTTATACTGTGGTTGTAGCTAAAGGTTGCTTTTATTTCATTTTGACTTTTTGTTTTTAATTCGGTTTAATTTCAGTTAGTACAAGTATTACAATATAAACACAGTAAACTATAATAACCTTGTTTAGAACTCCTTTTTTCTTCTCAACCTGTGTCTTACTTTAAAGTTTCAGTATTTTGTCACAGGTCAGAGGCCGGGCACAGCCTGTTGCAGGGCTAACACAGAGAGGTGAACAACCATTTGTACTCTCATTCACACCAAGGGCCAGTTTGGAATCAACAGCTAACCTGACCCTACTAACTGCACACCTTTGGACTGGAAGAAGCCAGAGTTCCCAGACAGAGCTCAGACAGCCACACAGGGAACAAGCAAACTCCACAGAGAAAAGCCGTGGCGAGCTGGTAGATTCAAACTCATGACCTTCTTCCTGTGAGGCGTAACCACCACATCACCATGCTGCCTTATCCTAAATATACAGGCAGGGTAAAGGCTGTTTGTAAGTGGGTACATCAATAGACTACAGTGCTTTCCTTCTTAAGTTTGACGTCTTCTGTTAAGTCCTTCTTATCCACAGTCTTATTCATACTACACTGTATGATAAGATAAGATAAGATAAGATAAGATAAGATAGAACTTTATTAATCCCTCGGGTGGGTTCCTCTGGGAAATTCGACTTCCAAAAAGCACAGCAACGACCGAAGTTACAGTTACAGAATTGTTATATATATATATATATATATATACACACACACACACACACACACACACACACACATATATAAATACAGAGACAAATATAAATAAAATATACAAAGGGGATAAATAGAATAAATAGGAATAAAAAATAAAAATACAAGTGAATTGCACATTTCAAGTATTGAGTCTATTGCACTGTTGACTATTTACAAAAAGTATTGCACAAGGTATTGCACAGTGAGGTGAAGAGGCACTACAGCTTAGTTGTTCCCCCCTCCTTTGTCCCCCTGTCTCCCCTCCCTCTCCCCTCCAGAGAGGAGTTAAACAGTCTGATGGCGTGTGGGACAAAGGAGTTTTTAAGTCTGTTAGTTCTTGTCTTGGGGAGAAGCAACCTGTCACTGAACAGACTCTTCTGGTTGTTTATGGCCGTGTGCAGAGGATGCCCAGCATTGTCCATAATGTCCATCAGTTTCTTTAATGTCCTTTTCTCTGCCACTGTCACCAGAGTGTCCAGCTTCATGCCGACCACAGAGCTAGCCCTCCTGATCAGTTTCTCCAGCCTGGATGAGTCCCTCTTTGCTGTGCTGCTCCCCCAGCACACCACAGCATAGAAAAGTACTCCAGCAACCACCGACTGGTAAAACATCCTCAGGAGCTTCCTGCAGATGTTAAAAGACCTCAGCCTCCTGAGGAAGTACAGTCGGCTTTGGGCTTTTTTATACAGGTGCTCTGTGTTGCATGACCAGTCCAGTTTATTGTCCACCCACAGCCCGAGGTACTTGTTGACCACCTCCACCTCCTCCCCCTCTATCTGAACCGGCAGTGGACCTTCTCTGGACCTCCCGAAGTCCACAACCAGTTCCTTAGTCTTTGAGGTGTTGAGTTGCAGGTGATTAATGTTAAATGTTTACTCTGATCATTTCAAACTTTTTTTGCATTTCTCATAAAGTTACAGCCATCACTGCAACAGAAAACAAACACACGTTAATAGCATGTTTTATTAAGGCTGAGAGGAATAAATGACATAATACAGGCAGATAATGGCAGAAGTGTGACAGGCCGATAAAACATGTCTTTTGTATTTGCAATTTTTTATTAAATCAGTAGTGATGAAAAAAAAAGTAACAGTATTTAATGTATTTACTTATATACGGAGGAATCTTTGACCTTTGCATCAGTTTGAGCTTCCCTGATCTGCCAGAATCCAGTGACATCTGGTTTTATGCTGTACACAACCAACCCGTGCAAACACAGAATGTCCAAACAAAGATTATGTAAACATTTTTTAATATTCACGCACCGGGGACTGTATTTCTGCCTTAACAGCCGAGCAGTAAATTAAAAGGACGTTCCTCTCGTGTGTGGCTTTAGGTTGTCCCTCTGAAGGATTTCAGCTGAAAGCAAAAGATACCGCTGGGAGTAGCTGGAGTCTCTCAGCTGCTGCAAAGCAAACACTTCAGTCTGAAATGAAGGGGACATCAAGTGTGCATAGAAAACTAGACATTTAGCTCCATGCAGATTTATTCACAGTGCATACACTTCCTTCATATTTCATGACAAAATAACCATCTAACTGTGCTCATTTCCTTCTTTCTTACAAATATAAATACTGCAGTATACAAAACATAGAAAGAGTTTCTCATTCATCAAGAGTTGGATGGAAACGCACACACAAAAACATTTGTCACATTGCGCTAGTTTTAAAAAACTGCATATTGTTCAGAAGGCACCACGAGTTCATTTATGGAGTTTGTCTTTTAGCAGAAACACATGATGATAAGAGCAGAACAGACATTTAACCACATCTAGAACAAGACAAGAACGTGGAACAGTGAAACCGTTTTGCTTTGAAATACATTCATGATTATAAATAACAGTTAAACTCTTTACAGCGTGCAGATATTTAGCTCATGTTTTAAAGTGTTTCTTAAAGTTCTGCTTTAATAAAACGTCAGTCTCGGTCCCGAGCACATTCGCCGACTGCCTGGCTGAGGTAGTCGTGGAGGATTAGCGTCGAGTGCAAGGCCTCTCACTACGTTTCGCTCCGGATGAGCACCAGCAGGTAGAGTCGGTGTGTGTGTGTGTTTGTAGAGATGGATAAAGGTTTGCTAAAGGTTGAACTAATCTGCGAGAGGTTTGGCCCCGTCGACTCTGGAGTCGTCCAGGTCTGAAGTGGTCAAGTGTTTGAGAGGCGCTGTGGCAGAGGAGAGAAGAAAGGATACACAGTTACAGTCCTGCTTCATTTACTAACCAATCACAGCGCGACATTTGTGAACAAGACATTTCTCACTAACAAGGCGCATAAAATATGATTTGCACTACCTGCTACAGCCGAGGAAGTCGCAACTATGTGTGGTAATTACTCTGTATATTAACACCAGTGTTAAACAGCCACGAACATGTTTTGGCCTCCATAAATCTCGGAGGTAAAATGGACACAAAGCTACAGAAAGTACGCTCCTCTCGCGCTGAGCCAAATATTTGTAAGCGGCTTAGGAAAGTGCTACAAGTGATTTTGGCTGGGAGCCACTGGCAGTGATACAGGCAGACTCATTTCCAGAGCACTGATGGAAAGTTTCAGCGCCGGCTGCCATGTTTACATACTAAATGAAAGCGAGACTGTGCCCTGAATGTAACATGGTGAAATTTGGGTTATTGGTGAGCGTTATACTGAAATGAATGCAGATCAGAAACACCGAAACATCCTTTTCACTACAGTCTGGATGCAGTTATTTAGAAAAATAAGAATACTTTGACAATAATTTTACTCCAAAATACCGCCGTACTGTATATTTTCAAATGATCAGCAATACAGAGATGCAGGAAATACACGACTCCCATCAAAGCATAGAACAGAAAGGCTGTCAGAGCTGCTCCGTACTCACACAGTGTGTCAGATCTCAGCGAGCTGCTAAGGAACGTGCTGGAGCCTTTGATAGTGGAAGAAAGAGCAGCCAGTTTGAGGCTCCTGGAAGTGGCATCCAACTTCTCGTGCTGGAAGAGGAGGACATGGTAACGAGAATGTAGGCTACACACCAGATTTACAAAAAACAACCAAACACACACAACAGCTCTTTGGGTGGAAGGAGAAAGAAACCTTCAAGAGATTTATAGTCGTAGTGAGCCTGAGGATGGCATCGGTGCATACACTCTGCTGTCAGGTTATGATACAGCTGGATAAAGATAATCCAATGCAGCCGTCCTGCTATAAATCCAGCCTCCGTGAAGGAGATAAACTCCAGTTTTTATTGAAACTGTCTTAGAAAGATGTCGAATCAGCTGTATGGTTGTTTTGGAGGCTACGGTCTGTGCTGCCGATGCATTTCTATTACTTTATTCAGCCCTTTACATCACTGAGCCTCAGACGGCAGTTTGCTGATCTGCAGTGTTCGTGATGTGAAGATGCAAAAAGCCGGTGAACTGAACGAACGGACAATCCATCAAGAAGCTGGTGAGACATTATGAGTGTGCTTAATTTAACAATAATGTAAAATTTCCTTTACGCCATGCAATGATCAACATGGACAGTGAAGTGTGCTGTGCAGGATTCTTAGATTATGCACGCCAGGCCATTTTATTATAGCTAAAATAAACCATCTGAATGAGTCTGGGCTCACGGAAGGGAACAAGGCAGACAAATGCACCACGCTAAAGGAAAGGGGCTGCTGTCTGGGTCCCCAAAATACCTGTATCCATATCAAAAATGCTCGACAAAATGATTTACATAAGCAATCTCAGTCTTTCCAGTAAGTATACGCCAAAAAGTCATAACATTAAAACCTGGCCACCTACTTGATCACTCCTGCAGACAACAGAGACCACCCCACCTGCACCGCCTCAAGGCACTGACGCACAGAGGGCTTCCCTCCATCATTTTGCAAAAAGAAAAACTGCTCAGAAACAGCTCGAGTAATACAAATCAGAGTCTTGGGCATACCAGCATCTACTGGAACAAACCTGATCCACAAAACATCCCAGCCCGAAAGATCCACTGCCAACGTCCCAGTGCCAGACACCACAAATGTCAGAGGCTGTTTAGGAGGCAGGAGGAAAGCAGGTGTTTTAATATTGTGGCTGAATGCTGTGTACCTGTGCTGCCACACTTGCAAGTTTACAGGTCTCCAAAAACGCTGGTGTGCAGTTTGAAAAAATCCCTTAATATTCTGTGGTTCTTTTGCAAGGTCCACAAAGGTGCAGCGGCTGCTTAAAGTATGACACGGAGCGCTTGTTGTCTTTTATCCTCAGGATATGGATCACTAACTTTCCAGATGTCCTACGAGGCCAGAGCAGCGGCGGACCAAAGAGATAATCTGAGCAGAAAAGTCCGAGAGCCTCAGCTAAACGTGATGTGGAAGCTGTTTGTAAGCACTGCTGCCTCTGTTTAAGATGGAAGTCTTATAAAGACATTCATCCATCCTTTTTCCTTAAACAAACCCCGAGTGGGCAGCAGCTATTAAGCTAATGCAATCGCCACTTATCACTCAACGCAGGAGTCATTTGGCAAACCAATGGGGTAATCTGGCAGATTAAAGCCATTTAAAAAGTGACTGTATGGCTGTTTAGGGGAGGCTGTAAACTGCTGATGGCAATCAGCTGTCAACGACGATGTCTTGATGACTCCCTCGGCTGCTTTATAACAGAGAGGATGACAGTAGCAATTAACAGTGAGTGGCAAATTCAAGTTGGGGTTTTGTTTTTGTCTTTTGGGGGGGGGTACATTAGTGGCACCCCCAGAGCCTGTCCCGCTCTGTCCATCCATGCTATGTTACCACTGTGCGAATTTATTCATTTATTCAAACGAGCTGCAAATGAGGTGCAGTGCACACACCGGCATCTGTGTGGGTGAGCCAGACTCATAACCGACTCTCAAAGTCAGGCTATCCTTATCCAAACAGCTGCTGTTTGAACAAAGCGCCGCAATTAGTGACTGAAATAGAAAAAGTGTAGGTTGTTGTTCTAAAGTATCGTCTCTTGCTAGGCATCAAGGTACTGCAACCGTGTGTCTAACATACTCTGTACTCTTGGATCCTGCGTTTGGACTCATCCAGCTGGTGCTGCAGGTCCCAGACGATCTCTTTGTATTTGGCGTGGCGCTCCTCTACCATCTCCCTCTGCTGCTGTGAGTCCTGAACACACAAGACAGAAGCTGTGTCATCAGATTGTGCGACTATTTCTAAACAGGCAGAAAAGAAAAGAATCTAAACAATCTTAAACAGTTTTTCTTTTTGGGTTAATTAGTCAGAGAACAACTGAATAAATAGTAGTGGTGTCAAAGTGCACAAGCTAATCTTTTGAATTCACGAGTGCTTCCTATAACAGTAAATTGGAGCCTGGCAGTCCATTACACTCACACACAAGTGTTGCAGGACTCAGCAAACTACACAATACCTGGATGTGACAGCACTACACATAGGTGGGCGTGATTGTGAAACAAGACAAATATTTCGTTATTTGAGGTTTAGTTAGAGCTCTGGACTTATCAAATAGATTTACACTGACTACTGATCAGCAATGAGAATAACAGAAAGAATTTAACATGTAGATTACCTCCCTATCAATAATAAAAGCCCAAATAAGCAAAATCAATAAACTAACCATTAATTATTTAGCTAAAATCTAGTATAACGCACATTGGCATTGGTGTGCATGGAGTCAACATGACATAACAGGCTGTGTGTCTGCCAGGTTAGACTGAGTCACTCACACAGATGCAGTTAAGCTGTTGTTATGCTGCTGAGTGAAGCAACCTGCTGAGGCTCAATTCTTCATTTACTTACTGAAGTCTTTTTCTGCTCTCTGCTCTCAGCACAGTCTGACCTGAAACCAACGGCTCCGTTGGGCTGACTCACAGTTTGGTGCTCGTTTTAGCTTCACATGGATGTGATCCTGCTCTTTGTACTGGTTTTAATTTATTTTTACACTATTAAAGTGTTTCTTAAAAATTTAGTTAGCTTCATTTGTTTGAGACATTGTTCTGGACATCACATCACCACTGCCCCAATTGGTTCCTTTGGCAGTCCTGGTCTTTGCTTGTTTTGTGCATTAGCAAACAGATTAGCAACAGCTAAGCTTATCTTCGACAGCTGAGCAAAGGAATAAAATACTTTGAGGCCTCTGACAATAAACTTAGCAGTGATGATTCTGCTGAGTCATGCTGCTTCATGATGCGGAGCTTTAACCATGGAAGATGCAATTAGTCACATCTGCCCGGTGCTGAGCCTCCTCCAGCTGTTTCAATGCTTCACTGTATGTGTCAGGAACTTGAGACTGACAAAGGACTAAGAGGACCTTCGCTGATAAACATCTGTCATTATATTGAAAATGATGATCAGGCCATTTAGGTTAGTGCTAGAGTTTGACAATAGGGAGATGCAGACAGAACTTTTTCATGTGATTTTGTGGCATTTTGACTGTCTTGCTGCAGCAGCTTAGTGAGGGAATCCTCCTTATGTTACAATGATTGAAAGTTTAACTGGCTCTTGTGTTTTGTCCATTACGTTTGCCTGCTAATCAGTTGTGCAGTGGTAAAGTTAGTAAAGCATTAATTCCATAGTTTTGCAATTAATAATCCATAATTATAGGATTTAATCCTCTTATATGTGACTCAGAGCTAATTGTGCAGTTACTCGGTTAATTTTTGCGTGTTCATTAACAGTCAAATAAAAGAAGTAATCTAGATTATATGTGATCCCCACCTCCAAATCTCTGAAGTTCTCCATAAGAAGCTGTTTTTCTGGAATAGACTCCAAGTGATCCAGGGCTACTCTTGTATTCTTAAAAAAAAGAAAACACACACACACACACACACACACACACACACACACACACACACACACACACACGAATATTTAACAAATGTAAATGGAAGATACTGAAAACTGTCAGAACTGAAAACAGCATCTGTGTTTTTAACATCATAATTACAAGTTATCCAAGTGATCCCGACGCAGATGTCAGTAAATCCAATAACACAACGAGGAACCCCAAAAATCATAAACACGTAGACACACATGCTACAAAACCAAAACAACATGTGGAGATTTAATGATTAATAATATTGGGGCCACTTCCCAATTCCATTAATTGCCTCTCCTTTTCCCTCGCCACGTTTTCCTCGTTCGTCAGCACTTCCCACTTACAGCCAACAAAAAAGATCAAAGAACAACAGCGAGGAAGGAAAAGTCGATGAAATAAGAGTGAAATGAGACGTCGCTCCGAGTCGAGGTTCATCTTAAACGATAATCACCGATGAAGGTTGCGCAGCTGGATGTTCGTGGGTTTAACTGCTCTGCAGAGTCGACTGACGCCTTTGTATTTGCACACATAATGGATGTACTGGCTAAACAACAAGGGTCCGTGGCTGATACTGTTAGCAGCACATTTATGTATTATTTATACCCTCCCACATGACAGTACTGAATGTGGAGTAGCAGACACTGCATACAAAATTAACCTGAATTCTGACTGTGCACACATCAGTCCAAAGTTGTTTTGTAAATGCATTTATGATCCAGATACCAGTGGCAGTGACACGTGGCAGACAGCATCAAAAAAAGCCAATAATCTATCTACATCCTGAACAGTGTGTGACGCCTAAATCTCTGCACAACGTGTGGAGCTGAGCTGTGCCATATTGTGCCCATTCTACATGAAACGATGCTTTCTAACAATTTATTGGCAACAAAAACAAAAGCACAGTGGCATTAAAAATATATGAGAGTTCAGAGTATGAAGGTGAAGGTATGAAATCAAATGTCCCTCCATGGCACACAGCGTTTCCTCTGCCTTTGGTGCGTATGTAACCAGCTACAAACTTAAGACACCATCAGTTGAAAGGGAGACGTCCTTCCTGGGCACCGTACTCAAATATGGTGGAGGAACGTGATGGCATCCACAAACTGCAACCCCTCTGTGTTTTTAATAGATTCATTATAAGTTTCTGAGATGAAATCAGTTTGTTAGAAGATTAATTACACACAATTTTATGGATATTTATGAGTACAGTAACCTTCTTTTTCCTGTAAAAGAACCTCAAAAAGTTACTGACTGTACCTTTAAACAGACATGATGTCATACTGCTTGGTCAATTCAAAAGCTAATTGAGGACTTGTTACAACACACTCAGCACCATCTTTAATTAAGTACTACTCTAGCTGCACGCCCTTCTATTCATCTCTTCACTGTACCTTCAATAGCCTTTTGTTCACATTCAGATGGAGCATTTAAGCATCAAAAGAGCTGGCTGTTACAAGGCGTCACACTGATTGCTACGCTGAATGGCACACTGACATACAAGTAAGATTTACTTGATGGTCCCCATTTCCCAGGCTGGTGACAGATGGGTCGATGTGTCCTGCCACTTTGTGATTGCAGTAAGCAAAAATGATGTTGGCGGTCCGGCTATTTCTTCCTTCTTTCTTGTAACAGCTAATTGAAGCCTGAAGTAGACAAGCATGCTGCATAATAGTGATGGATGGACAGCGTGGCTTGGGTGGCTTCGTTTATTTATTTTTTTAAAGAGAGTAATAAGCGATTGGGTCAATACACTCTTTCAGTGGTGCTAATTAATTTCTGGCTGACACGTAATAGCTTATTAGAGATGTTAGTGGTAGACGTTAACCGTTCGGATGGTGAGGTCGATGCTGCATTGTCAGTGCAGCCTGGTTCTTAACCTCTTCAGAAAGAGTGATGATGATTAACAGAGCTCTGAGCCTTGACTAAAGAAATCATTTTCTGTGTTAGCCTCTATGGGCTGCTGGGCAAACACAGCCTTAGGTGAACCTGCCTACACGGCTGAGCCAAATACAGCTGAAAACCTGGGAAAAAATAATAATAAAAATAACAGAAAAATGATGTAAAACATCACATCTTACCAGCTCCAGATCCAAAACACGGTCCTAAAGAAAACACAAACACAGTAACATTACTGAACTGTAGCACTGGTCTTTAAATGCATATAAATGCAGACAGTGAGTCCGGGGAACGGCTCAAAATGGTGGCTGAGCAGAGAGAAACCACGTGTTTGTGTTAGCGTGTGTAGGAGGAACAAATTGACAAAAGAGAGAAATAGTGTGCTCCAACAAACGGGTAACAAGGGAATGAAATGCAGGGGCTAGCGAGAGTCTGTAGCACACAACAGACTTCTTATCACACACACCGACACACTCGCACAAAGACAAACCGCTCTCGCCGCTCATCCAGCTCCTGACTGATGTTCCCTCTCTAACGATGCATAAGTGATGCTATGCCTCTTATCTGCCACTCAAACGCACACCTGCTCTTCCCTCCAACCGACTGCTTCTCCCCCGTGCCTGTAATGTGTTGATGGTTTCTAACAGGGGGACTGTTGCACAAGCTCTGGCAGGTGCCATTATGCAGCCACAGATGAGCCTGCAGACTCCGTGCACAGTCACACAGAGCTAGACGGTCTCTTCTCAGACGGTTCGCTGCCTGTGTGTGTGCATGTGTTTCTTGCTGTTTAATAGTGAATAAAGGACCAGTCCACTTGAGACTAGGTGGGTTGGTGTCCTGCCAAGTGTAGCTGCTGCAGTATTGAAAGACAGAAACAAGGCCTCGAGTGGCTTTTAAACTCCGAGCCATCTTGTCCGCAGTAATTAGCTTCTTGTCCAAGCTCGGCAGCAAGGAGTCTGTCAGGCCTACAGCTGTGAAGTAATGTTTGTAACACACCCTCAGAGAGCTCAGATGACCAAAACCCAGACATACAGCACTGTGCAAAAATCTTGAGTCTCCAATTAATTTCTTTATATTTAGCTTCCAAGGAGCCATACTTTATTTTAAAATTGTTTTTATCTATTTTTAATTAAGACTTCTTAAGCAATAGTTTGTAATGGCTTCATTTTCCAGCATGACAATGATCCCCAGACACACTGCCTATTCAGTAAAAGCATATCGTAATAGCAAAACACTGTGTTCCTGAAGACGACTTAAATAAATGATAAGCGAGTTCAGGCTGTGCTGAAGAATAAAGATGGTCACACCAAAATACTGACCGACTTTCAAGCATGTAGAATCGTACAAACTCGGTTTGTCTTATTGCTGCATTTCCATGTATGTTTGCATATGTTCCAATGGGTCTCTGCACCTATTCCACATTTTCCCTGTAAAGTTAAGAGAAATGATGGGTGGCTCAAGACTTCTGCACAGCACTTTGCCAACTTAAACACAAACTAACCATATTATATATATTTTACACTAACCTGAAGGCTTCTCATTTCGTCCTCTTTCTTGCGACTTCTCTCCAGCAGCTCTGGAATGACATCAGTGTGTAAGAAGAGATGGTGCAGTTGATGGAGCGAGTTGTCAGATGTCACAGTAATATCTGTGGTCCATATGAGCTGTGTAAGGCCAGGCCAAATAATACTAGCTTCTATTGTGATGCCTGGTCCACCTGTGCAGGTGCTGGATGTTTTTAATATCTGAAACCAATACAGCTTCTTGATGAAACAACTATTACTAATTGCATCATTTTGCAGTTTAAGTGTAACAGGATGCTGTTGTCATTCACGAGCTGCTCACTTACTATATTTTGCCTTTTGACTGTTGTTTCAAACACAAGCCTGCTTGGGGTTTTAGTTAATAATAAAAAATATCATTTCTTTTTTAAATGGAGAAGTGATTTCCTGACATTTAACCTCCAAGAACACAAGAAAAGATGATTTGTTTTATACTGATTACATTCTGGCCATGTGATGAACCCTAATCCAAACACAGCTCGGTGCTGTGCAGTGCTGATGGATTATTTTTACCCCGACAGGTAAATGAGGGACAAACTGCTTATGTCGCTCATCTTGATTCTGAAGACTGACAAAACAAAAGCTGTATTTTCTAAAAGGTATGTAGCATAAGTGTAAGTAGCATAGAACATCATAGCAACAGTGAAACATGGTGGTGGTAGTGTGATGCTCTGGGGCTGCTTTGCAGCTTCAGGACCTGGATGATTTGCTGTAATCGATGGAAACATGAATTCTGCTCACCACCAGAAAATCCAGGTAGTTTTAATGCCCTAAAGATTGATTGGATTATTCAGCAGGACAATAATCCACAAGTGGAGCACACTAGTCAAAGTCTGGACTTCATTCTGATGGGGATGCCGTTCATTCTGGGAAACCCTCCAATGTGGCTGAATTCAAACTATTCTGCTAAGGAGAGCGGACTAAATTCCTCCACAGTGATCTCAAAGACTCATTGCCACTTATCGCGAGTTAACCAGTTATTAGGTTTATGGGGCGATTACATTTTCACACAGATCCAGCTTGGTCTGAATAGCTTCCCCTGACACTAGAACTGCCATTATACCCTAACTCATAAGAAGCACCAGGAGGGCTAATTTTGACTCCATCCTACCACAGCACTAATGGCAAATAAATCATTTCTTGAAGAAGTTCAGTTACTAATTTCCTTCTAATTATTGAAATTTAAGATTGAAATTAAATTTAAGATTCAACAAAACGAGTATTAAAATAACATTTTGAGGATTTTCATTAGTTTTATAAATGATTTTGATAATTTCATTACAGATTGTAAAGTTAAACAGGGCAAAACAATTAACTAATAAGTGATAATAAGTATACAGAATAACTAGCAAATAATTGAAGTATTACAGAGAAAGAACATTATGAAGAGTTAAGTTTATTCTGGATGTAGCGCAGCTACACGTTTTGTAGCTGAGCTACAATAAACACTGTGACAACGACTGAACAGCTGATTGCCTCCTTTTTAAATCTGACCTCACAGTTACCCACAAAAATGTAAGAAACATATTTTTTATTAATTACCGTAATTGTCGGGCTATAAGCCGCTACTTTTTGCACAAGCTTTGAACCCTGCGGCTTTTAGTCAGGTGCGGCTTTTCTATAGATTGTCCATGATTTTTGTGATATCGTAAGACGATTTGTTTTGTTTGTTCCGCTGTTGTACGGCACTACGTTGCCTGGCGGAAGGATCGGGGTTCAAGAGTGGTATGTTGGTCACATGTCCATCCGCCAGGCAACATAGTGCCGTACAAGTAGCGCGAAAAACAAACTTCAAAGTAGCGCTACACGTTCAGCTGGATGATGAGCGGCGATAAACTTGCGAAAAGCAAGTTGTGCTCAACTCCACCGGTGGATTCTGACAGCGTGGAAAAGTGCGCAAACATCCACGATCACCAACGGATTTCGAAGGGCTGGACTGCTGCATGATGAAGAGGAGGACACCGCCACGGCCCTTCAGAGGGTGTTCGACTCTGACACTGACAATGACAATGAGGATTATCTTTGGTTTTGAAAGTGACAACGAAGGAAAGAAGCTGAGAGTGGATGACGAAGCCATCCTGAGCCTGTTCGTATCCGACACTGGAGAAGAGGACTTTGGTGGTTTTAGTGCGCAGGAAGATGGTGGTGAGTGACTGACTTTTCTTCTTGTTAAAGCCGTGTCGCTGCACCTGAGCCTAAAAGGTAGTCTGAATCTATTTTTCTGGTGTGCTGTAGGTTATTGTTATGTACTACATTTGTTACTCATTTATGAAGCACAGCACATGTGCAAATATGTACCCATAACTTGATTTTCAAAATATTAATAAAAGGGGTGTGTCTCCAAACAGCCATCTCTTTCCTGACAATTCGCTTTGTGCATATTCTCTTACATATGATAAGTCAATATTGAAACACCTGCGGCTTTTGGTCAGGTGCGGCTAATGTATGTACAAAACAGGATTTTTCCCCTGATTTTAGCTTGTGCGGCTAATATTCAGGTGCGCTTTGTAGTCCGGGAAATACGGTACTGTAAAAGTAGAAGAGTCAAAGTTTATCATCTAGTTCACGTCTGCCTCTGATCACCAAACCTGCGACCACACCCCGCGACCTCGTCACCTCGATCAGCTGCTCTGATCTGGATTTATTTATTTTATTTATATTTAGCCACTGTAGTTACATATTTATGAATCACATCCAGATAATTTTGGAAGCCTTAAAGTTTAAAAAATGTGTGTAAACCATTGTGATGTTAGGTAGGGCTGCTCGATTATGGCAAAAATGATAATCACGATTATTTTCACTGAAATTGAGATCACGATTATTTGACGATATTTATTTAACCCTTTAAGACCTACTATAGAACCAAGTCCACCAGAGCTTATATTATTTTTTTACATGCTGTAGTGCCATTTGTGGGAGCATTTCAATTTGCTATGCAACTGTTATAGCCCATATTTTAATAATATGTATGCATTAAGTCCATAGTAATTACATAAATTGCAAAAAAGTGCAATAAACTACAAAAAAAATTGAAAATCGCTTTTGTTTTGTTTACATATATTTCTACTTGGAGAAATTTAAGAGGCTTATCCCTCAAAACTTTAAATACAATAAAGTTGCAAAAAAAAGTTTACAACAACAGGAAATTTATTTTGAGTGTCTTCATAGTTTTATTTTGGAGATACAGCAATTTTTATATACTGCAGGAAAAACAAAAAACAATCCTATGATGCAAATTTGCAAAGAAAACAGCAGGTGGATCATTTTACTGTGGGAAGTGTTACGAACAGCTGATAGGAACGGCAAAGCGTGTTTCTGGAATATTATGTTTTTGTTCCTGCAAGCGCTTTTTATGCAATTTTTGCAAAGCTTTATGTGGAACGAAACCGTGACCGAGGACAAGCTGATGGCATCAGATGTAAGTACAACTCCTCCGGTTTCATATGCAAAACAAATTATTGCGCTAGCTTACACGGTTCAGGTTCTACAGGGATTTAAAAATAGTTACGCAAAACGGAGCGTGCTGCTCTGACCGGCTTTAAAGGGTTAACAATGACTTTAAAAAATAATATAAAATAGTGTGCAACACCACTGAAGTTTTTTTTTAAACTCTCTTTTCAACCAACGGCAGTCACTCTCCAAATAACTTCTGCTTAGCTTTCCGAGCTTCCCTCGGGTCCTCTTAATCAGCGGTCTCCAACCTTTTTTGCGCCACGGACGGTTTATGCCCGACAATATTTTCACGGACCGGCCTTTAAGGTGTCGCGGATAAATTAGGGAGGGGCTAATAATCGGCTCAGTCATTTTTAATGATCGTTGAAAGCCCAGATCGTAATCGTGATTAAAATTCGATTAATTGAGCAGCCCTAATGTTAGGTAATTGGTAATTTCACAGCAGCGTCTTTGGTTGTTCTAAGTTCATATTTTTTTTACCCCCACACACCCCAAATTTCAGTACTTTACCAATAAGCCCATTTTAGGAAAAGCCATGAAATATGAGATTCTGTGGTTTTAATTTAACAGAATTACACAGTTTTTAATGCCATGCGGTCAAAATCATCGTATTTACTCGACTTCTCTTTACTAATCTAAAAACTGGTTTGATGATCTGAAACATGTAACTGTGACAGACGCTACGTTTTCACAGCTCAGTGTCTCCGCTGACCGACACGTCCAGCCCGTCTCAGCTGCAGGAGGAGCTGTAATACTAGAACAGCTGTTTCCACACATACACTGCAGACCTGTTTTTAAGGGAAAGGGCCAACAGGGAGCACTGCACAAGTGATGAAAGGTCTTAGGAAAAATACACAAACCGCAACCGCAATCTGACACAAATCCTGTACACCACACAATGTCTCCGCTGAGTGCTGGCAATAATGGCTAATGTGTTGAGATAAAAACAAGCAGCTCTCAGAGCTCACGAGAATACAGCTCCCCCTTTGAGAATATTCATTAATTAGTATTTACCATAATGCATGGTTGAGGATATAGTTGCAAAATGCACCATGTAATTACAGCCGTTACTGAGAAGAAGAGTTTATAGCAGAGGTAATAAAATCCACACCTTCAATACTCAGATACTGCTGCTGTGACAAAAGATTACTCTTAGCTCTAACTACTAAAGAGACCACATCACTGCTCCTGCCTGCAGTGCAGACTCAAACTGCTGATCCAGAGACGGGAGGAGCTGATTCCAAAGGTGATCGAAATGATCTTGCGCGTGTATCATTAACTGAATTGTCCAATCACTTTACTCGAAAGAAAAGAAAAATGTAAACAGATAGCTAGCTCTGTTTCCATCTCCTTGACCATAGCCAGCTATCCAGCTGTCTCCAGTCCCCCTGTGTCTTTTAGATCTCTGGTAATGGAACACAAATTAGGTTCATTTCCCGATATTGTTCAGACGAAGCGCTGAAAACAAGCTTCTCTTCCTCTGCCAGTTACAGCTCATTAAGAGAAATTCAGTCAAAAATGGGGCTCACATTGGGAAAAACAAGTCATCTTTCCACGCGAGGCTCAAAGTTCACAAACCATTAAGATTCTTTCTCAAACATCTGCAACTACAAACAGTCAGACCCATCGTAACAAACAAAAAACAATGATTCAGGCACACACACAGTCATTTTCACCAGCATCCATTACAGCAAAACACAACAAACAGTGAGCAACAAAAACACTTCTGTCACACGCCTGCACTGAATGACTTTCTTAATGATGGTGTGATTACATGTAAATGTGAGAGGATGAAAACGGGAGATTGGAGTCTGACAGCTGTGTTAATCAAAAGGAACCATTAGAGAGAGAGAGGAGACTTTCATGGAGAGCTGGCTGTGATAAGTACAACTTCTCACCCTCGTGAATGCTGAGAGCATGGAGAACTAAAGGACTTCTCATCCTGTGCACTCTAACAGCTGCTAGCTGCCTTTACAGGCAGAATGACTGTGATTTGTGTCGCCTGATGCTGTGCAGGGGCATCCCGAGTGTGAGTGAAATCAACATGAAGGCGTTTCTCCAATTAGATTCTACCTTTCTTTTCAGTGCTGAGAGAGTGCATCAGCTTCTCCTGTTGGTCCAGGCGCTGCAGGAGAGCTCTCTGCTCTGAGTCGCGGCTTTGCCTGAGGGCCTTCAACTGATCCTTGGTCTGCTGATGTTGCCTCCTCAGGCGCTGTTCTCTAGTGTTGCGCTCACGCACCTCCTCACACAGCCAGCGCAGCTTGGTCTGGTTGGTTTAATAAATACAAACATTGTTGTAGTTAGTCTGAAAACTGTGGAGGGGATCAGGCCAGCCAGCCTCAGGCCCCACCATGACACACTACATTTAATACACAAGTTGGAACATGACAAGGGATTTTCTGGGTTTTCTAACATAGAATCCTGCACGCCAATCAATGCAAAGGACACTGAGCAGGAGTTTAATTAAGAGGACAAAACTTCCTGATCCTTATTTTCCCTGTGCAGCCAAATCATTTCAACTTAATTTTTCATTACTTTCAAAGGCGTTTTCCTGTCTAAGCTGCCAGTTTACAGCTCAAATCTCAACATTATTATTTTTTCATTTTTGTCTTTTAGCTGAATCCAGACCCAGGTTGTAAAGTCACGTCAGAAAAAAAACCAAACCACACAAAATGAGCACAGCAGTGTAAATTTACTGTTTCCTACAACAGGCTTCCACAGCAGAGCCAAATGACTGGTTCAATTGTTATTCCAACTGTGCACTGTAAGCCTGTAAATCATACCTACATTATACTACCATAAAAACTCTTAACAAGGGAGCTAATTACCTCCCTTGTTCTCCAGCGTTTTACTCTTGTAAATGCACATTACTCTGAGAGAATTTCTGACAGGAGATACATTACAGTGATAAACACTACAAATTGTGCAAACACATTTTAACACGGTATCATGCATCACAGCCACAGCTTTAATTACACATTTCTTTTGAAAGTTTACAACAATAAACGGGGATTGATTTGTCTCGGAGAAAGGCAGGTGGCAGCTAAAAGGGCAGAGGACGACAGCGAGCATCTCCTCTGTCGCATGAGCCCCGCGAGAACATCATGGAAACTGATAACTGATATAAAAGCACCGATGATAACAAGATATGGCTGCACGTCTGTGAGAAGTTTAATTTACAGCTATCGTTGGGGAACCTGGTAAATCTCAACTCTTATCTGACTTTCATTGACATTCGAATGACACTGACATTTATTACAAACTCTAAGCACACATTGGTGCACAGCAAAATAGTTCAACAATGAAGCGTCATAGTTTTCTGAGAAGTTTTTACCACAGTAAATGTTTGCACAAATATATCTCCACATCTATGGTGGAGGGCTTTCCTGGCATGAAGACATTTTTGGCATCGCTTAAAGCAGTTTTATCCAGACATGAAAGACTTCGTGCAGTTTTGGTAATTGAGGTTTTAACTACTCAACCATTGTTGTTCAGAACTCTTAGCAACTTATTAAGAAAATGCACACGTTTCTGTCAAATGAGGTAAAGCCAGATAACTAGAGGCTGCCTCTGACTGCATGCTGCTCACACTTTCCATCTTGCTCATATTTCATGTTGTTTAGCATGTTGGGGACAAACTGAGGAAACAGTCACTAAAGCACAGGAGTCTCTTTATAAAAAAAAACCTTAAAAAAACTGGACAAAAAAGTCTGGCGAGACGTCATTTAATGAGTCTGAAAAATATGAAATCATTTTCCGAGATGTGTTTGGTATTAAAGATCTTAAACGGTCTGGCAGCTCCTCCACCGCCTCATTTTTTAAACTTTCGCACAGCAGAATCTGTCAAATCTACAAGGTTATCTTCAACTTAAGACTGCGCTGTACGTTTTCATCCCTCTGCTTTCTTTTTCATTAAGAACTGCAGCTCTATCACCAGCTTTAAAAACTCACAGAATATGAACACTGATGTCTATTTTCTCATAGGTGTGCGGACGCTTTGTTTGTTTTGTAATTTACGTTTATGATCTTCGCCATGTAACCTGGCAAAGAACTGCAGATGCAAATTAGTTTTAAGCCAACTCTGGCAAACCCTTATGTTAATATTGTATATAATCCCTTGTTAAAACAAAAATCTTCACTATGTCTTGACTGTATTATTTGTGTGTGTAAGAATGGTTCTCTCCAGGGACAAAAGCTAAATCAAACCTTAGTCTCAGCCAGCCAGCGGTGCGAGTCCTTCACCAGTTCAGGTCTCTGAGAAATTGCCTGTTAGAAAATTACAAAAACAAGCAAATAAATACAAAAGCAAACTTTCCTGTTGCTGTTACGTGTATATGCTGTAGGACAAGGCGAAGTTAAGTTGGATAGACAGCAAGTGAATTAAAATGCAGATGGACAAACAAGAGGACAGGAACCAGATCGAACAGCCTCCTGTCAAAACTCTTAACTTTAGTGAAGAGGGGCCTCTGCCAACTTAAATTGGCGTGCGCATGTTAAACAGCTATGACACAACACACACACACACACACACACACACACACACACACACACACAGTTAGTGCGTGTCATAAAAACGAGCTCAGGGAGTATGTTCCAATCTTTCCCAGACAAGCTTGTCAGCATCAGCAATACAAACTGACTGCCTGCCAAGTCCTAATGACTGCTGACACACACACACACACACACACACGCACACACACACACGCACGCACGCACACGCACACACACACACACACTCTTAAGGCAAAAAGATAGACACAGATAAACGCAGTCACATAACTAGACGACACTCAGTTGAGAGCACACCTCTGCCAAGTGC
Source organism: Diplotaxodon limnothrissa (assembly GCF_057381915.1). NCBI lineage: Eukaryota > Metazoa > Chordata > Actinopteri > Cichliformes > Cichlidae > Diplotaxodon > Diplotaxodon limnothrissa. The sequence goes on along the minus strand of NC_140610.1, from coordinate 2,829,517 downwards.
TATGCAGCTGCTGAAATGTGCCAGCTGCACATGTGGAGTTGTCAGCAAAGATTAATAATCCCTCTCATGCTTCTTTATCTCTTTGTTACACATGAGGTGGTGAATTCATGTGCATGCTAATTAGATTTGGCTGTGCTGAGCCACATTTAAGTTTCTGCATTTCTATGTATAGAATATGATCGATATGTCTTTAATAGCCACTGGGGTTGCATTTCAAACACAGCGATATGTTTCACAATGCATAACCCCCCCCCCCCTTTTTTTTGTTAGCTACTGGTGTTGTTAGCATGGAGAGTAAGCTCGCATAAAGGAAGAATAACACGCTCATGACAGAGAACCAAAAGATGATGTGGTCATGTGACACAATTCTTAACCTCGTGGCCGCTTTAGGTTCACGCCAAATTCAACTTTGCTTTTTCTTATTTGGCTGTTAATGGGGGATTTGTCTCTCCTGTCTCTGCTGATGGTTAATCGGGAGCAAAAACAAGGTTAGTACTTAAGCACAGTGGTGCTTGAAGATAAAAGATAACATCAGTATTCTAGTACGGTTATAAACACTGCAGCATGTTTACAGTGTTCGACATCTTTGGTTAGCCTTTCATCCTTTGCTATTTAGCATTAAATACAACATAAAACAGAGTCCGATGCTGCAGGTTATAAAAGTCATCAAAGTAAAGCTTAAAAAAAGCCAAATAGATGAAGAGCTCACTGAGGCTAACACAGTCCATTAAGGTATTACCAGCTCGACATCAGTATCGGCCAACATTTATCACTTGTGTTTCATCAATATTGCGCTGCTGCTACTTTCTTCACAGATAGTGTTAAGTTGTTGTTGTTTTTAAGGAATTACAATTCCTTTGTTTCCTTGGAAACAAATAGCAACAAAAAACAAAAACTAATAAAACAAAACAACTGTTATTTTTAATTTCTACATTTCAAAGTCTGTACATTCCACAATTCATCCTAAGACAATCATTCACAAAACTGTATTAAAATCCCTGCACCAGCTGCAGCCTTTAGCCTGCACTAAGAGTAACTTTACATGCATTTTTACCTCTGCTAAGGATGTTTCTGGCAGCATTTGTGCGCACGTCATCTGTTTATAAACACAATCGCTCAAAACGTTTTGAATGAATCCTAATAAAACTTTGTAGCCAAATATACTATAGGATGATATTAGAACAAGTTAAAGTTAATCATGTCGAAATACCTTTTACTCCTACATAATGTTTGAGTCATCATTTCTCAACAGCTGCCATTGCTACCTTTATTACTGCAGACTCACAGACTTCTTAGTAGTAAAAGCATTTTAAAAACAGAAGAAAACAAAATGAATATACACATAATACAATAATATTCCCTTAAAAATAAGCACTGTCTATAGAATGAGCTGCCTCCCAGAGTGTTTGTTGTTTGTTTCCCCGGAAAAAAAATGGCTGTCCTCTCCTTCCTCTGATTGGCTGGCCCATACAAACAGAGGGTCTCACAGCAAGGGGGTGGGGCTTCTGTGCTTATAGCCCGAGCCGGTGCTTGAGATGACCATATTAATTACTAACAGCCCCCCACACACACACAGACAGTGAAAATAGGGAAATGCATTCTGTCAATAAGTGCCCATTCATTTAAAACAGGAACTATAGTTTTAGATTATGATCACAAGCTTTTTAGGCTCCAATGGCCGTGAAAGCTGCAGTACCACGTTTTGGAAAACTGGGGTTTTCCCTTCATCCAAAACAGAAAAGCCGTCCTGTGCCTTCTGATGGCACAAAAACATTTCTTTAGACGTTTCATGACTGGTAGAGTGATAACACACTCCAATGGATTTTATAAAGGTAAAAACAAAAAAAGCCAAAAAACAAAACAAAACCCCACCCCACCCCACTCTCCTTGACAAACCTTTTCAAATAGCTTTTTGAGCGTGTTTATAGAGACTTACCCACCCACCCTGCTAACAACGTGAAACCATACCCCCTCCTGCCACCTACCGAGGAAAAAAAAGAAAGCCAGCAGATATAACAAACATGAATTCACATGGACGAACTCACACACAGCAATGAACAAAGTAGACAAAAGCAGAACCCTTTTTCAAGTACACCCTTGTGGCAAGGTGTTTACACATGATCAACAGACATGGAAAACACACAGCAGGAGTTTTTGGACCCTTTCTGTCCTGCGCCTTGGCGAGCAACGTCGTCACCGCGCAGGTGTCAGGCAGCGTTTTCAAGCTGCCACTCAAAACCAGATACAAACAAAAACGCATCTCCCAAGTTGTTGCCACGGCAGCTCAAAGTACGGCAACAGAGCACCGCTGTGCAGAGGTCCCCGTCTCAGGGAGCGTACAGCCATACACCAGAGCATGTGACTGTGTGGGAGGATAAAACATGCCTCTGCGCTTCTCGCTCACGCTCTCTTTACTTTTTTCAAAAACATCAAAGGCCACACGGCAGAGTAGCAGACAAAAAGGAGGTGAAACTGTTGAAAAACTGAACAAGTAGGCTGGGAGTTGAAAGTGCTGTGAAAGGCCTGAAGTGAAAGAAACACCACTATTCCTCACAGCAGCACAGCAGCGGATTCCAAGCATCTGCCACCGCTAATTTAAATGTGTGACTACTCGGTTTACATCTCTCTCACAACGCGAATAAATGTGTGGCTGTGCGTCTTTGGTTACAGTGTGTTTGCTGCGCCTCCCACTGTGACGACGGAAAAGCTGGGAAGAATTTCGAGAAGCAAAGAGACAGAGACGTTAAGACCAACAGCAAATGGAGAGGACACAGAGAGATGTTTTCATAGAGATTACCAGCATTACTCTTCATTAAACAGTTTATGAAAAGACGAGGAGAGAAGATGGAAGGGAGAGAAAAAAATAACGACAGATGTCTCGAGTTGGATTTAAACACAGATCTTTGATGCAGCTCAGCCCAAAACAGAAGAGTGGGAGCATAAAATAAACCACAATTGAAAGACAAGACACACAGGGGTTTATTATAAAAGGAGATGACTCACAAGGTTAGCGTTTAAGGAAAAGAACCAAAATGACTGTGTTGCCATGCTGTGGTAAATTATGAGACTAAAGAGAAGAAGAAAAAATGATGCCTATGTGGAAGTGCCAAAAAGACGCAGTTCTGGTGGCCACAGAGACAATCCCACAGACGTCCAACTAGCAATCAGAGACATGTTTACAGACGGGGCCTTTATGCACACAGGTCACAAGGATACCAGCTCAGGTCTCAGTTACTGGCTTGACTTTGACAGGCGTGCCACATGTTTGCCATCATCTGTCACCTCAAACAGTTCAAGTCGCTGAACTGGAGCTCTCAGGCATGTTGGTGGTGCTGGTGCCTTTTTCAATTGGTTTTAATGGAATTATCTAACAACAAACATGACGTGTCATCCAAGGAATTCTTTCCTGCAGTCCTGGTGAGTGAAACTGAAATATTATATTTGTCTGTTACTTCAGCGGCCCCCCAACAGTTTTTGCGCTACGAACCGACAATATTTTCATGGACCGGCCTTTAAGGTGTCGCGGATAAACACAACAGAATAAAACTAGTACCGGTACCAAAAAAGAGAAGATTTATTCATAACACACGGGAAAAGACCCAGGGAAACCAAGTTAACGATAAAAACGGTTAAAAAATAACGATAAAAACCGATAAAACCGTTGAATACCATGAATTTCACACCCGAGCCTCAACTCTCGCAGCCCTTAAACCTTTTGGCTACAACCTGTTAACGTTTACAGTTGAAACCTTTTGTGAGGTCTCACTGACCGTAACCGTAACCTGTCCACTAAATTCTTGTTAGTTGATTAATGTGTCCAAAGCACCATGAAGAGGTGAATGAGACATTTTGCATAAAGCTGCTTTCAGTGCTCAAATACAGTAGAAAAGCCATATATGAGTCATTTTGGCATAAAAATATCACCTGACTCGTCTTACAATTAAAGTTGTATTCAGCAAAGTTTGTTTTTTCTTGGACTTTAAATATCTTTACACCACATTCAAACTTCCTGCTTCTTAGTGCTTTTAAAATCAAGGAAGGAAGGAGGGTATCATAAGGTAGCTGAAACTTAATCCACCCTTTAACCGTTAATGATCCCCCCATTAGCCCGATCGCTATAAATTGACTTCTTTCGGCATCATGGATTACAGAGGAGGAAAGGTGTTGGCTCGCATGTTTGACTGCAGCACTGCAGGACCAGCTGGAGAAATCTATAAGAGCAGATAAGAGCAGCCAGGGTTCATTAGCCTGGAGCAGCAGAGGAAAACTAGCTTTAAGCGAAGTGGGTGGTGGGGGTGGGGTGGGGGGTTAAAGAATACACTCAGTAGGTAGTGTGGAGGCTTTACAGTCTAATAAGCAGATTTATAAGTGCATGGTTATGTACAGGTGGGTGATAAATAAATAGATCAAATAAGATATGGGGTATGGAACGTGGATGCTTCAGTCTGTTAAAAGGCAATGACACAGTTCACTTTTATATTCATTTTCCTCAAGACTTCATTCAAAGATGCTCACATTTACACAATGAGCCACAACACTCACTACTACTATTTTTCTCCCCATTTTCATTTCCTGTCTCACTGTGCAGAACCTCTTCTCAGCTCCTTTACTTTGTCAGACTACAGTCGTAGTTGTTATTAATGAGCCTTGTCAACCTGACCTGTCACAGACGTTACGCTAAATATTTGCTTTAGAAACGTTTCCATCTGAAATAGATGGGACATTGTAGAAAAACATGAAAGACATGCAAACTTGATCTTTTGCACTTTCTGTGACGTTAAAGAAAGTCTGAGCTTGATTTTCATGTTTTTTTTTCATGTGTGTCTGTTCATCATGGATTTTTGGACATAGAACAGATGAGTCATAACGAGTATTTCCTTTGGACTTTCTGTCTCTGGTAACACACACATGCAACATTTATATAAGCACAACAACACACACACACACACAAGCTTATCAGGTAAAACTTGTAACCAACTGTAAAATACTTTCCAAGGTTCTCAAAATAGTTGTTATTCTTGCCACTGGCAAATAAACAGAAGACACAGCCTTATGCAAAATCACAATACAAGAACAGGTCTCTTCAGCACAAGTCAATGTTATTATTCTGACAGTTAACAACAACTGAGCAAACAGTGGGACAAAACAAGACTGCTGCTGTCACTAACACTCCAGCCTGTAGAGACCTACTCTTGCCACACACTGTCCAGCATGAACCGACAAGAGAGGCAAACCTAACAAGAGACTGTTTAAGTTTGCATCTAGTGCAGCAACGACCGGAAGGACTATACACGTTTCTCCAGAGTATGTGGACTGGCAGGACTAGATTGTTACTTAGAAAATGATCCGTGCTTGTCAAATGTGCTGTGAATGTATAAAAGCAAGCTGACAGTATTCAACACCATTCAAAACACAAACAAAATGTAATAGGCAGGAAATACCTGGAGCTTGTCTTCGCCGTTCCTAGCCAGGCTGCGACAGGCTGCGTCTAGTTCCTCGCCCAAAGATGTAAGGACTGCCTCTTGCTCCGATTCCATTTCCAACACCTTCTGCTCCAACTTAACAAGTTCCGACTCCGAAACACGTCTCCGCTCGGCTGACCTGACCTGTGGAGAACGGCAGACAGCCGAGCGGAGTAGAGGTGCTGCAAATTAGCAGGTGTTTCAATTCATGCCATTGTAGTTTAAAAGACACTGATAAGAACTTTTTTTCTTCTTTCGTAGCATAAATGACATTTATGTCACCTGTTACAAGATTATTGTCAGATGTTCTGGTTTTCCTCAATAAACACATTCAGACTAACAAAAAACCGTGGGCATCAGAGACTTGTTCAGTTTCCTCTCAAAAAGCAGATACTACGTTTCTTTAGCTACAGTAGTTTCAGGGTCTCTACCAGGACACAGTCAATCAATACATTCAAGGATGGAAACCAAGTGATCAGTTCTGCCCTGGGAACATGGATCATTACCCTGTCCCTGAGATAATAAACTGCCCATGTTACATTAATAAGAGCCCTTTTTCTGCATGCAGACGATTTCAAATCAATAAATGGTTCCTGTGAAAAAGACCCATGCAACTTATCAGGGTCCTGTCAAAGAGGTGAATTGGGATTCAATACTTCATCAGCTGTTGTGAAGCCACTAAGGACATATTGATAAAGACTCTTTAAAATAGTGCTGATTTGGCACCACTTAACCCCTGGAACTCTTCTTATGTTTGGATTATCTGTCCTGAACACCTTCTGAACAGTGGAAAGTCGAAGCCTGATGGGCTCAGATTTTACCATCTGACTAAATGATACACACAGGTTAAACAGCTGGATTGAAATCGCTCAGCGGGAAAGTTAGAAGCAGCACAGTGTCTCTCTCACAAACTGAACTCAGCCTCAGTGCTGCTGGAAGGTGTGCCTCACTCTGAGCTAAAGCAAGAATTCCCACAGTTGGGAATTTGAAAAAGAATCACGAAAAAGGGAATGAAATGTTGCAGCACTGAGTTATACTTTTAAGCGTTATTATCGCTGCTGGAGAGCAATGGGTGTAAGGGCTCCGTCTATAGATAACAGTACTGTCTATAGATATTCCCTGCAGCCACTTTTTGGGGAAGAATCTTGCGAAAAAGGTTATAAAAAGTCACCAATTCTTGGGGAAAAGTGCTGATGATGATGATCTCTGCTGAGAGTGAGAGCGCCGACATGTAGAAAATAATCCCATTTCTAAACAGTTAATGCAATAATTTTGTTAAACCCTGTGAACCAAAGGTGAAAGGCTGCACCTGAGTCATATTTGATTTAAAATCCACTGTGGTGGTGTACAGAGGTTAAATCCTGTCAGTGTCCAGAAACATATGGACCTAACTGCAACAGCAACCAGTTTCTGTCACGCAGTCGCTGACTGCTTGCTCATAGCCAAATGTCTTGTGTTTCTATCAAGCAACAAATATCATATATTCCTAAAACGTAACATCTGCACAGACACACACATATATTAACAACTGGCCCGTAATATTAACCGAAGAATTTGGAAAAAGCACGCCCAAAGAAGCCAGGCTTACTTTGTCTTCCACTTCCTGTTTGAGTAGCTGGTATTTTCTGTGGAGAAGTGCATGCGCCTCCTCTTTTGTGCTCAGCTGTGCTGCCAGCTTATCACATTCATCCTTCATCCTGTCCAACTTGATGCGCAGCGCCCCACACAGCTCTTTGTCTGACGCTGCATCTGCCTAGAAGAGAGTGGATGTTTTTAATGCCATGATACACAGGTAATATTTCGAGATCATAAACACGGGCGGTTTATCCGGGGTAAAAAATTATCAACACTAAACAGGTGGCAGTTCTGGGAATACCATGAGTAAACAGAACAGATACAAGTTCTCATGTCACTGATTTGAACCCAGATTTAATTTATGCGCCAAATTTATCAGTGGATCCAAACATCTTAAGTCAGTTCTTGCAAGTAAAAGCTGATTTCACAATACAACGTGACATTATGTGCTGCAAAGCCAGAGAACATCAAGTAACAGGTCAAGAGAACGAATAACGAGTCCTGCTCAAGCTCGCAAAGGCAAGCCTCAGATTTTAGCTTTCTATATATAATAATAACGTAATAACTACACAGGATACAGTAAAGTGGAATGAATGACAATTATTCAGGACTGGGAGTGACACAAACAGAGGAAAAAATGGAAAAACATTAAAAGCAAATAAATTCTAAGTGGAGGGAAGCAGAAGGAGAGCAATTAAGACAGAGCGAGGCAGGGGAGAGGGAGAGGAGGAGAAATCATGAGTAAGAGGACAAGGACATGGAAATGTGAATATTTTAAGCCATTTCTGACAGTTGACTGTGTCATAACTGTAATACAGGCTTCTGGCTATGATACGTGAATATTGGGTGGGCTTCTGAGGGACATCTGCCGCCCCTGTAGGCTCATATTTAAAAACATTCCAGCAAACGCCCTTGTCCTTACCGCACTTGGAAATGGCACCATTACAATGAGCTATGTCAGATATTAATGCCATTCAGCGCAGCTAATGGGCTAAACTCAGCCATATCAGGGAGGACCATGCCCCTTAAGAAACAATGTACCCGGGAGGGCTCATCTTTGGAGATACTGAAGGTGGGAGGGGGGTGTGGGTGCAGTGGGACCGAGTCAAGTGAAGTTCCTATCTCCAACAGTGCCTTGATGAGACTTTAGGGGGTCTGATATCTGGGTTTTTAAATATTCACGCTTGGAGCTGTAGAATGGCCCCACAGATCCACAGGGCACCACACACCATTAAAAGCTCAGCTATCCTCGATTCACCAGTACTCAGAGGACAGGGTCACGACCAATGAAGAAAATTACGCTAAATGAGAATTTAGTCTGTGTCTCACTGGGTCGGAAATATACCAGATGTTTAGCTGCTGGGGTACGTTACCCTGCACTGAATTTGTAGAAATGCCAATTAAAGTTTGGCGCCCTGTGATCCATGCCTGGGTAGGGACACCTTGAACATCTGAAAAGGTTTGACAAAATAAAAGCATTTGATGCAGTTTTTAGAGTTTAGCTTTGATGAGGAATATTTAAAAAGAGAGAATTCTTGGATTTGGAGAATAAATAGCTACAGCGAGCAGCTTAGCCCAGAACAAAGACTAAAAAGAGCAAGAATAGTTTTGTTCAAAGTTAATAATGTATTTCTTGTATTTTGCTTAATCCTCAAAAAAAGCCTGAAGATTATGTGTCAGATTATTTCTGGGCTGTTAACAGTTACCACACAGCTAACTGACACTCGTGTAAATAATGCCTCTGGATTTTTTCACTCTTGCTGATACCGGTGATTATACTAAGCTATCCATTTCCACATTAGCTGTACAACATCTTAATGATCACAGCTACCTTCAGCTCTCTCATTTGTGCCTGTGTTTCGTCTCGCTCCTGACAGCAGACCTGTAGCATGTCCTGCACTTCACGAGCCTTCTTTGCATTGCTGTCCTCCATTGTGGCCTTCAAGCCGTCTAGCTCCTTCTGATGCACCTCTCTCTCGAGCTGCAGCTGCTTGCTGAGCACAGTCCGTTCTTCCTGTAGCGCTGTCAGCTTGGCCTGAAGCTCTGATGTGCTCTTTTGGAGCTCCTTCCTGCAGTTCTCCTCTTCAGACAACCGCTGGGCGAGCTGGGCGTGGGCTGCAGTCATCTGCTTCAGGGCAGCCTGGAGCTCAGCATGTGCGTCCTGGTCCCTCTGAAAACGGCGAGCTTGGGTGTCAGCTTGTTCTTGCAGCCTCTGGTTCTCTTCTTTCAGTCTTGCTCGGACGGCGGCCTGACGCCGAGTCTCATCCTCGAGGGTGGCTGAGGCCTCCCTCACCTGGGGTTGGGAGTCCTGTTAGGATCTTATCACAGCTCTTTAATGACTCTAATGCAACATCTTATATGGATTTTTGGATTTTACATGAAAAATAAAAAACAAATAAGCAATTAAAAAGGAATTACTCAGATTACTCGATTGAGATTTTTCAATAAAATCCCTGCAGTGCTAGACATTTGAAAACACTGCTGCATATTTTAAAATCCTAGTAATTAAAATAATGAAGAAGGAGAAATCTATCTGGGTGTTGGACCCCACACCTCCCGGATTTCCTGCTGCAGTGACAACTGGCGCTGGTGTGTCTCCGACAGCTCCACGTCCTTGCGGTGGAGCTCCTCTTCACGTTGGGCCAAGCGGCCTAGGATTTCAGCGAGCTCCCTGCGGACTGCTTCAGTCTGCTGGCTCAGCGCCTTCAGCTGGGCTTGAGAGTTTTCCTTTTCCCTGGCTGCCTGGAGGGAGAGAGAGAGCGGGAGCAATAAAGAGAACGAGCCGGGTAGAGGAAGAGAAAAAAAAGATGAATGAAGAATGACAAATGAAGAAGAGGAGGGAGATGGTGTACAAAGAAGAGCTCTGACAATGATGATGAGTGCATGAGAAAGAGTGACAGAGAGACGGAGCGGGGGGAAACATATGCAGTACCAGCTCCTGCACTGATAGGAAAATGCTTGCACTCAGCTTCTCGATAAGGGACAATGGTCAGGTCTGCTCAAGGCAGATTGCTTCTAATACTCCGGCTTTGACTGGAATTTGCAGAGACTTTGCAGCAGCTCAGAGCCTAATCATTTAATTGAGCACTTGATTCTCTCCCCTAATTCATTAAGAGGGCAAAAATGATTTTGTAATTAATTCGCATCACGTCGAGTGTGCCAGGTGGGAGTCGGTCTGACTGTCTGTCTGTGAGGCACAAGGTGCTGACTGCCAGTTTGGAGGTGACTCCTTCAGTCCGAATGGGATGGGAATCGATGGGGGGTGACGTCTAAGCTAATAACAATAGACGGGCGTTAATTATTTAACGAAACACGACCACTTTAACATACCAAGCAACGGTAATCTATTTGTGGTCATGGCGGGTGAATTCAAAATGCATTATTCAAAAGTTTAAATTGGACGATGACACAAAGTCGTCCTCTATGACACGAAGACAAAATGAAGGATGAATGAACACGAACAAAGAGAGGAGTCAGGGATGCAGTGATTCTGATGTTTATGCTTTTCCTGATTTCTTTGTCTTATAAATATTGTTACAATGGAGGATGCTCATATTAATATCACCAGACTTTCAAATGATGTACTTGTAATCCCTGAGAGGTCAAATTTCTGGTGTCAGACTGCGATTAACATCCTTTCACATTCAGTTTTTTCTACTCCTCCTTCTCCTTGATGTCACTAAGCACTGTATCAAGGCCCAGTAAAAGGTAAATAAGGAGTATTTTGGCAAAGCTACTTTAGTGAGCCCAAAAATAAAAGGTTTATATAAATTCACTTCATTCAATGAAGTGGCTCAGCCAATCACATGGCAGAAACTCGGGGCATTTTGGCACGTAAACATGGTCATCACAGCCGAGTCAGGGAATAGGGGAGAAAGGTGATTTAAGGGACTTTGAAACGTGGCAAAGCTGTGGTCTGAGAGTTTGAGTAACTGCTGATCTGCTGGGATTTTTCTTGCACAACCATCTCAAGGGTTTATAGAGAATGGCCCAAAAAAGAGAAAATATCCAGCGAGAGGCGGTTCTCTGGGCAAAAATGCTTGTCGATGCCAGAAGTCAGAGGAGAATGACCAGCATCAACTCCACTTTAAGCTCCACAGCCTGCCTCAGTGGTGTTGCTGAATGTGTCCGTGCCTTTAGGACCACAGTGTACCGATCCTCTCACAAAGATGCCACGAAGTTCAAATAATCTCTGGGTTCTGGAACATGACAGTGAGTTCACTGTACTCAAATGGCCTCCACAGCTGCCACATGTGAATCCAGTTGAGCACCTTTGAGATGTGGTGGAACGGAAAATTCACGTAATAAATGCAGCTGAAAAGAAGCTGCAGGAACTGTGTGATGCATTAAAATCTGTGAGGAATGTTTCCAGCACCCTGCTATATCGTGTAGCCATGAAGCATTAAGCTGAGTCTGAAGACAAACAAAGGATCCAGGTGAGGTATACCCAATGAACTGTCTGGTGGTTACACGTTTTCTTGTCTACAAGCAGCATCTATCACAATCAAGCCTCTTATGAGGATTTACAATTGCAATTTGGGACAGGAAGCTGATAACATCACACCATTAGCATGTTCTTGATTACATTTGCTCACCTTACACTTTACAAACACTTACATATTCAGGCTCCTCAGGTGCTCAATGACCTCTGGGGTCTGGGCTTTGTAACACATGGATCATACAGTGGGAATTGTGTCATTATGCAAATCATTAACTGGACAAATATTTCCTGTTTGTGCTGGATTTTGGCTCACAGGGCTTCATACTCCTGTTGTAATGTTCTGTCTATATTCTGAGTTCAGATTGTGCTTTTTGTTGACTCCTGTATATTTGGTTTAAAAGTCCATCTAGATACAAGAATTATCTCAGATTAATTAATTAATTGCAATACAAACTTCCCAAAATATGTTACAACAAACATTTAAACAAAATAAACACATTTTACAACACAGCTAGAAACACAAAGTTGCTAACAAACATGAAACATCAGGAAAACAGGACAGGCTGTAACTACTAGTTTTGTGGTGTCCATGACGTCCACATTAGTTGCCAGTATTATGTATGTAACTGTAGCCTTCCATCATCCAACCACGTATCCTGACCTCACTGAGCAGCACAGCTACAGTTTTGTTTCTCCCTGCTGCCCGAGGCGTCACTACTGAAGCTGATAACTGCATTTTAGTACAGACATTATTGATCACTTCACTTTTCACAACACACCAACAAAGTCACAGAAGTTGTGCGTGAGCCAGACTCTGCTGCTAAGACAAAGCAACAAAGAGGCTTGGTTCTAGCTAACAGTGGTGCCAGCTGTAACACAGCCTGTACCTGCAGCAGCAGCAGCAGCAGCAGAGGGCGGAGGTGGAGCATTTAAGACACAACTGCCACTAATGCTGAATTTATGCTGCAGTTTCCCACCAGATCCAGCTAGATTTCCCACAGTGAACCTTTGGTGGTTCACCTGAGAGCTCTCACTTTGATCAATTATAAACCGAAAGCACTACCAGAGCCAACAGAGCAAAGTGGTTTTAGCAGTCCTGGTTTAACTTGCGCTAATACACATTAAAAGCTAACCGGTGGCACGATCTTGTACACAGTACAATGTATTCTGTACGTACAACGCTTTTTTCACGTTTCATTGCAAAGATGAAAGCCTCTCACGTGGTTTTAGAGTTAAAAGAACACATTAATATGAACCTAGGCTGGACATTCACACATGATTCATGAAAAATGTTGTTTTGCAGAAGCAATCAAGTGATTCAGCACTCTGCAGCCGTAAGGTTATTCGACCCACAGTGGGTGGATTAAAGAAAACAGCCAAAATCAATGCAGTGGATGCTGAGATATTTAGATTTTCTGGCCCTTAATACGGGTCAAGCTCTTAACGCTGACATTTCCCATAATGTCACTCATTAGCACCTTTCATTAGACCCCGGCTGAGTCCAAATCAGGAGAGCGAAGCGCTGCTTGAGATAAGGAAACCAATTTTGATGTGTAAAATTGGCAGAGTGCCCATTTTGAAAAGAGCAAAGATGTAGTTTTACAGACAGGGCAGATCAGTTCACTGGAATCAATGACGTTTTAAGATTCTTGCTTTTTATTTCAGCGCTGAAAGTCAACATTAACAGGATCAGCTGCTTCTGTGAGCTGTGTCCAAAAAAACTGCTATGAAAGCATCTGCTTCAACCAACCTGTGAGGCCTTGTCAGTATGAAGTTGAGCCCGAGCCCTCGCCTCCTCCAGCTCCTTCTGCAGTCTCCTGCACTTTGCCCTCCACTGGCGCACAGCCTCTTGGGCTCTGGTCTTCAATTCATCTCTGCTCCTTGTGCTCTCGAGGAGTAATGCCTCCGTCTCTCTCCTCTCTGCTTGCCCTCGGCTCTGAAAGGAAGACTGAATTTATGAATAAAATGTATATTCATCCTTTAGAATATAAAATCGTGTGCAACCATTCCCATACAAGAAGAATCTCAAGCATCTTATTACCACAGGATTAGTTTATTCACATCTTAATATTAAAATCTGATAAAGTTGTGGCTTAGAATAAAGAGGTAAACATCATGTGAGTGTACTTCAGTATAAAAGGTTGATTATTTAAGCGACCTGTATGTCCCTCAGCTGTTCCAGCATTCGCTGCTGCTGTTGTTCTCGCACCGCCAGGTCTGACGATAATTCCTTGTATATATAGAAAAGAAAGGTCAAGGTGTGTGTCTCTGTGGAGCAGAGAATTGCATTTTAGATTATTTCAGTGAGTGACTATTGCTAGTGTGAGGGGGGGTTGGGGAAGCAGGAAAAAGGGAGAGTGGAATAATGGGTTTATGCTGGGTAGGAAAAAAGAAAAAGGAGGAGAGAAGCAAAGAAAAAAAGGTGTGATATATTTAGAGTAAAGATAAAGAATAAAGGGTTGGCATGACAGAGCTAAGAAAGAGACAAAAGACAAAGACAGAGAGAGGTCAGAGGCGGCTGAGGGTGTTTACACGCTACGTACAATTGGATTATCTACATCGCTGGTCTGAAAAGTAATCTAAAAGAAGAGTTGCTCTGGATTAACGTAATATCCACAAGAAAATCACAATCTCTTTGAAGTTGCAAGTTTGAAGTGGAAAGCAAGGGTAAATAAGGTAACCCTGTTGCCGTTTAGGCGTTTATACTGAATAAGGCTGTCAGTTAGGAGTAATTAGTCATACACTGATTAGTCATAGACCTATTAGACTGTATATAAATTCAGCCACTGAAAAATTGAATCTTCCATCCCATTCTCCTCATTATACTTCATTTTTCTCATTTACCACTAAAAATGAAACACTTCCAACGTCTATTTCGATTTAGACATAAAAACGGCACGAGACGCCCCAGGTGATACATGCAAACACCCGCATATTCTCTCAGCACCTACTCTGCAATAGGGGAAGTGTGGGTGTTTAAACACATTTTCAGTAAAAGAAACATCAGAGATTAGAGAAATGTGCCAATGCTTGAAGTGCAGCTATTTCTACTAACAATTTATTGATACCAACTGCAGCCTTGAACGCCCCAACTTTGCAAGGAATTGCAATACTCTTTTTTTCCCTCCTTCTTCTTCTTACATCTTGTTTCAGTGATGGGAGTGACACGTTGCACCAGTTTGAGAAGGATAAATGACTGCCTGTTGACTCCTGATCTATTCCAAATGTCGCTTCATCTGACGATATAAAAGGGATCAAGGGGTATGGAGCAGGCAGGGGATGCGACCGTGGAGGAGAAGCAACAGACCCACATACATAACCTCAGCACGGGGTGGAGACAGCAGCATGGGCAGAATCAAAAGCATGCTTGTGATGTGTTCGTTTGAACTCCAGCTGAGACTTCTTTAGTCTTTGGAGTAAGACGACCCGAGAAATGCACCGTCTTTCTTTTTTGAACCACCTGTGACTCGCACACACCTTCAACTGTAAGCTGAGCTGGACCCTCTCCCTCTCTTTACAGTCCAGAGCCCTCTTCAGTTCTTCGACTTCACCACGGACCGAGGCTTTGCACAGCTGAACACGCAGTTCTGCCACTTCCTTTTCCAGGTCTGAGCGATCTATTGACACATGCACACCACTATCAGCAGACGTACATCCAGAGTGCTGTTACTGCACGGTGGAAACAAAATATAAAAAAAGTGGAACAAAAATGACAATCAACAGGTAAGCTACAGCATCGGGTTTTTGGGTTTATTTTTTAAGGGAAATGTAATAAGATTCACTCTCAGTTTATTTTCAGAATTCTTTTGCAAACTGTCCTTCAGCAACAGCTGGTCCCCCCAGGTGCCACACGGCGTGGTCCCACTGCTCCTAGAGCTCACAATGGGTATAATGCCGTGGATGATATTCTCTACATGGGCCACTAAAGTTAAAGACTTGGTCACTTTGGTCACCGACCAAACATCTGGCGAACAGAATACAAAAGTAGTGAAAAGTTCTGCGACTCATGAAGGATTCTCCACAACTTAAGTACTGATTTGTAGAAGCACGCTATGAGGATTTAATGAAGTTATTATGAACTAAGAAATAATCTTTCACTCAACCTAATACTAAACAGCACAAACCCTTACATAACCTAACCTTCTAGAAAACGTGAGACACTTAAAGAATCTCTCATTTTGGAGCTTTCACTGCCTTTAAAGACACTTTGATGTCCTAAAATCAATGTTGCAAAAAAAACAGACGCACAGAGTTGGATTTTCAATATTTTTCTCAAATATACACTCAATTTTTTCTCCTTTCATGGTAATAAATCTTTGATATTCTGTGTAGTTCAAACCAATTCTCAGTCCTCTCACCAACATTTAAGTTTTCCTTTCACCATCTTGTTTCTTGCTGGCACTGAAGCCTTTTTACTTTGCTCTGCATTAACCAATCAAACCTTCAAGACAGAAACACAAAAACACGACACGAGGATAACGGGGGATGTAAGATAAGCTTCTAACTTTATTTTTATTCTTGAACTCAACTAGAGTAGTTTTACACTTTGCATGATTTACTGTTAAATATAAAAAATACTGTTCTTAATCTTTTATTGGGCTGCCTCTGTGTCCATCCTCTCTATGAAACACAGTTTTAAGCCCCAGTCAAACACGCCTACAGACTGGTCTGCAACCACCTCGCAACCTCTGGTCATGAGAGAAAAATGTGTATTCCTGCTTGCAAATTGTTCCTGGAGATTGGTGGCAGCTTGTGTGAGTGGTGCTACAGCACCACTCACGCAGCTCTAGAGACGGGTCAGTGACTCCCTGGTAACCACCAGTTGCTAGGGAGAAGTGCATATTTCCTGCACAGTTGGCAAGAGGTTGCACGAGATTGCAAAAAATGTCATGTTAGAATGGTTGCACCAAAAACGTCCTGGAGACTTGTCTGCAAACACTCAGAAACTTCTTTCAAAGGAGTGGAACTGAAAAGTGCAACGCAAATTGTGAAAGCAATCACAAAAACGTGCAGCGCCCTCTTTGCACAACAACTGATTTCCCCTGGCAACAGCCTGCAACCCCTTTCCAGACATTCAGGGAGTACACAGTTGTTGATAGTGATAGGACCCTGCTCCTGTGGTCACTGACCGCCCTCTAGGCCTGTGTGACTGAGGCTTTAGCTCCTCTTTCTTCTGATTCGCAGCCCCCCCTAAAAACAACAGCAGAGCCATCATGAGTAAAAAAAGCCTAGTTAAGTATAGATCGACTAGAAGCCCAAGATTTTGGCTGGTAGAGATGAGCTACACACAATGATGTTATTATTTGAAAATGTTTAAAACGAGCATCCACGTGACAGATAAATCATCCCACAATTTAAAAATTTTCAGTATATCTTGTGAACACATTGTGAATGAATGTAAGTCCACACTCAAGTTTTCACAGTGAGCAGGCTGCATTTTTTGTTTTGCTCTGTTGTCTTGCGTCACCTTCTCTGCGTTTCATTTCTGCTGCTCGCTTGTAACTGTGCTGTTTTGCTGTGTTTTACTGAACACCCCGAGTATTGAGCAAAAGAAGGAAACAGAGCTGTCGGTGTTTCATTTCACAACTCTGTACATTTAAAACCCGAAAGTTGTCATCCTAAAAAACAAAATCTTAGCATCCATTTCCACTGGCACAGCAATCTTTAAAACCATCCATTTAACTTGCATCCATACACTCTCTTCTCCCGACAACCGAATACCTGGCCCTTGCAGCCCACCTCTTCCACCATCCTTGTCAGCATAGCTGCCATGTGGCTGAGCACTGGGCCGAGAAGTCTCCAGCCGTGCCCTCTCATGCCCCGTCTTCTCCTCCCTTGTCCTTTGCAGCTCGCAGCGCATGTCCTCCACCTGGGGATCATCAGCCGTGTAAGAAAACGCAGAAAAAAGACATCCGACTGTCTGACAGCAGGCAGAACAACACTGAAGATTTCCAAAAAGTCTCTTCTCATCTTACTGTTTTGTCTCATGAGCTTTACTGGTTTACATACAATCAGGCAGAGGACAAACAAACCTGTTGAACGAGGGACTCTCTGCTATCTTCTGACTGTTCCAGCAGTCTTCTGGCTCTCTCTAGTTCCTGCCCCATCTGAGGACAGCGAAGCAAAAACAATTTACATGAACAGGTGTTTCAGAATTTGAACAGTATCAGGGTTTAATCCAGAAACTTACAGCAGAACGAAACAAAAATCATCAAAACAAATTCAATGTTTTAAACTTAACTTTCCTTGCCTGGAAAATAATAGACATATCTGTTCAACAAAAATTCCCAAATAAGAAGAAAATGAACAATCTGTCAAATAAGTACAAATCATAGCCTTCACATTTTGAGCCACAATTAAGTTTTCTATATCAGTAAATAAAAAGTAAACATTATAATTTGTATTACTGCAATTATGAAAACCGTAACATTAAATAGAAAGTTTCAATGTCATTTTCAGCTACAATGCAATAATAAAGTCTCTGCATGCCTTATTTAAAACGATCGTTGAAGCAGTACGGCAAAAACTGAAACCAAGATTCTCGAAGGCGTTTAGATCATCCCAAATTTTCTCTAATGCAAAAACGCTCCTTTAACACTCAGTTTCTTTACCTTGGATTTCTCCCTGTCTGCTTTGAGCAGCCTGGCTGCCATCTTCTCCGCTCTTTCACTGGCTCCAATTTGGCATCTCCCTAAAGTCTAAAACACACAAACAAAATTCCATGCAGGAAACACCGTGTATTATTGTGAGACACTATAAAGATGACACATGAGAAGTGCTATTGCATCACAGTATCCCCTGCCCTCCCCCCATCATCATCGCCTTTTTCTTGGAACGAGATACTGGCACCATGGTGGATTTGTACAAGAGCTTAGATCCCACTCCATCCCACTCACTCTAAGCGGGCTGTGGTGATGAATTACTGGCTGCTAGCAATAACATCTACCCAAGTGACTCATCATCTATTTGATTCACATCACAGCAGGCCCATCGGTGGGGAATAAATGTGCCCTCTGCTCTCCCTCCTCTCCTGCTCTTTAGTAGTGAAAGAGATTATTTTCCTCTTCATTTCCTCATGCTTGTTTATTTACCCTTAATTTTTGGGCAAATGCATTATTTCCCATCGCCCTGGGCCCCGCTGGTGTCCCATTAGGGCACGACAGAGGAGAGGGATGCAAATGAATTGGTAGCTACCATCACTACACAGCGTGTTGAAAAACTCTTGCTCACACAGGTTATCAGTCTGGATACACAGCGCCCCTCTGTGGTTCACCGGTAAAATACAACAGACGTGACAGATTGGGAGAAGATACAGATGAACCAAGAAATATCATTAAGCGGCATTATGCTGATGATCTATAATGTGGAGGGTTTGTGTGGTTAAATGTAAAGTAGCAATAGAAATGAGTAATAACACAAGATAATGCGCATCAAGCTACATCACTAAAGTGCACCTAATGACAGCGCTTTCACAGCCACTTGTGCTTTTAGACAAATCACGTCTTGACAACGATCGTGATTGCTGCTTTCTTATATTTAATGCCAATTTCTTGCTTAGCAACCATCTGCACTATAACAACGCAATTACTTAGTGTGTTTTATAGTCTCATAAAGCAGAACGAGCTTTAAGAACCTTATAGAATCTGTTATTGAAGGTACAGTAAGCATGAAAGCCACTAGAAACCTCGATGTTTCCCTGCTCTGTAACTGTATTTGTGAGGGAGAATAACCATCCTTGTATCTAAACCTGTAGAAGCTCACTAATCCCACCAAGTATGCTTATTTTGACTTCCCACAAAATCTGAACAGACAACCTGTTTTTGTTTCTACGGTCCACTATACTTTCACTGTAATATCTCTGTACCACAGATGGCAGCGTTATTATGTTGGGAAAATCCCAGTGTAACAAAAGACTGCCTGAAAGCCCCGCGCTGTTTTGTGGAAGGTGCTACTGACATGCTTTCATCAGCCAAATTTCTGCATATGTGACAAAGAAGGACTAAAGAGAGATTTGAACGTGTAACCTTTCCAACTGATCTCAAAGACTATTTTGGTTAAAGGTGAAACTGCTGATGAGCCCGTCTGTACATAATAAATCTGATTGTCCAGTAAACCTCAAAACATCTATTATATTTTCATTGAGTGTTCACTCTTCTGATGAATTTGAGCTTGTTTTCTTTATGCTGCGCAGCAAAACAAACTCTTCTTTATTTGCGCCTAAAATGCCATCCAAACTTTTCTAAAGCAGTTTCCCATTCACAGACTTTACCTGGGTAAGCTGCTGAGGTGTATTATTGGTAATCCAAACACATTTGGCACACACTCCTTTCAGCACTTTTGTATCAGTCTTAAATGGCCTGTATTTATATAGCGCTTTACTAGTCCCTAAGGACCCCAAAGCGCTTCACATATCCAGTCATCCACCCATTCACACACACATTCACACACTGGTGATGGCAGCTACATTGTAGCCACAGCCACCCTGGGGCGCACTGACAGAGGTCTTAGACAGTCTTAGACAAAAACACCAGCGATTTAACACCGGACAATCCCCTCGCTCTTATTTGGTAAAGAAAGTAGGTCCTTTGCTCCGACCCTTTCCATCTCTTGTTCGCCTGCTGGCTGGCTCGGGGCCAGGTTGTGCTTGTTGCTGTCCTCCATATTAATGCAAATGCTTCCCCAAAACATGGAGCAGAATGATCGCTGTCGTTATCCCTTCTAAACTGCAATGATTGATGAAAAGCTGGACTGAGAAGCAGCTCATTGTGTTTATTATTATTCATTTATTTTCCACAAGTGTTTGTCCAATTAGATATCTGCCAGAGAAACGTATTATTTTGGTAATAATTCCATTCTGAAAGTGTGTGCGCCTCATTTCATGACACACATCTGTGGGAAACACGGACCAACACATTCTTATGCAACGGCAGAAGGAACACGAATAAATATATAATCACATTTGCACGAGGCTTGTATTACTACAGGAACTCTGTGTTGCTGTATAATCTATTGTAGAATTTGCATTTTTAAAATCTTGGATGAATTATAGATATATTTGTGATTAAGATCAACTTTGCTGATCACCAGGTAACACGGATGCCAGTCATAACTTTAATATTCACTTGGCGCTTTTAAGTGTTGTCTCTAATAAATGAATGTGGTCATTAGTTATAGTTAAATCGTTCCACTGAATTCATGTGCCTCCATCTTGCCCCTAGCGATAAGAGCCAGGTGTGGGAGGTGAGTGGCGAGGAGGAGTGTCACCTCCTGCGGCTCGTCAGACGCGGCCGCCCGCTGCTCTGGCCTCCTCTCTCCGCCCGTGCTCCTCTGTTCGCCGTGCATCTCTCTCTCCAGCTCCTGCAGACGCCGATCCACACGAGACGACACCTACAGACGGCGAGAGAGAGAATGAGCGCTCCTCGGGTCACGCGAACATTCGCGCCGGCGCAGGAATGGCATCAGCGTGCGATAGATGAGAAAACAGGAAATTAAAAGTGCGGATGATAAAAATATCTTTCATAACTGACTGAGTGTATTACATTCGCGTTGCAGCGCCTCCCTGCCTAATCAGGAAGCATCATATCCACCTGTAAAAAGCTTTATCTTGTCACGCCCACAGACAGGATGAGATAAAAAATATTAAACATATTGGGCGTCATGTGGGGCTGTGTATTTGTCACAGTACTGATGGTGCAGTAACAAGCTGTGTGCCTGGAAATTAAAGGGAAATATTTGCTAAAGTTGGAGCACTATGAGCCTACTTTAAAAAAAAAAGAGGAAGCCATTTGTCTTTTGCCATTTTCTATTCCAGAAACTCCAGCTATTTGCATATTCCATGCTTTATACAGCAGCTTTCATCCATCAAAATT
This sequence comes from Diplotaxodon limnothrissa, assembly GCF_057381915.1. Classification (NCBI taxonomy): domain Eukaryota; kingdom Metazoa; phylum Chordata; class Actinopteri; order Cichliformes; family Cichlidae; genus Diplotaxodon; species Diplotaxodon limnothrissa. Next base: position 2,808,170 of record NC_140610.1, on the reverse strand, counting down.
TGTGATGCGATGGCCTTAAATTCTGGATGCCTCCGCTTTTCTTTACACATTCACAGAGCCAGAAAGCACACTTGAAGTACTGGCAATGAAATACACAGCCACAACTCACTGAGTCCTGTCTCAGGGAAGCTGTCATGTGCTCTGTGAGGCTTTCCATCGCCCGCCTGGTGTCAATATCAGCCCTACAAAAGAAGGGAAAAAACAAAAACAGACAAATCAAGCTGGCTGAAAATATTTACACTGCAAAACACTGGAAATACTATTCCAGGACCCATAAATGCATTATTTGACAGCACTAAAAAATAATTATGCAGCTTCGGATGCTGAAATACGACGCTGGATCAATTTGCTCTGGTCAGCGGCGCTGGGTAGGAGTGATTTTTAATAACTTCAAAATGTCAAATTCTAATCCGTTTTGACTGCGCGGCGCCGTCTCTTTAAGTTCCCTGTGACACTTTTATCACCTTTTCATTAAGGAGACTTCACAGAGATGGAAACCGTGCTTCTGTTTGCAAACCCCAAGCAAAAAACTTTTTTTATGTTCGGTGCATATGAAAAGTAAAAGATCAATATTCCAACACTGTCTTCCCAGAGCCGAGAACTTAAACTGATGACTCTGTGGACAGAAGTGAAGAAGAAGAGACTATAAAAGCCTGCTTGCATTCATTGTGGCTTACCAAAACAGTGCGACATACATAGTAATGCTCTTGGAAACGTATCGCTCTTCAATTTAATAAACTGTAAGAGAGCCGTCTGCTGTTACTAAGCCACATTTGTTTTTCAAAAAACAACCTATTGTAATGAGCGTTTTTTTCAGAGGTCAATGCAGTCAGACTGAATACAAATGAGAATAATCTTATTTAGTGTGTCTGAACGACTCTGCAGCTTTTCTAATTTGGCAAAGAGAAACTAGCACCAGTGCTGCTCTGGCTAACGGTTTAATTATGCTACTTGACAACAACAAACCATTATTGGAGATTTGGCCATAAAATGACTTTTGCAGTAACATAAAAACAATAGCTGTCAAATTCAATTGTGAATGTGTTGTGTGAGAAGGTATGAGCTTTTATGTTCAGACTTCAGATACCGGTTCCTCCGGAGGATTTCTCTATCCAGGTCATCAGACAGTCTCTGCTGGTCACAACGCAGATCCCTCATGGACTGGTGCAGGGTATGAATCTGTGTGAGACAGCCACAAACCCATGCTGAATACAAAACGCGAGACACGAGCAGGGCACGGCTGAGCGGCGCTCCACATCGCTGCATCGTGAAAACACACTACAGATATCTGAAAGGGAAAAACTAACACAAATGAAAACCCATGTGAATAAAATGATGTTGATGGAAAATGCTGCAGTGAGCGCACTCTCGCTGACAGGGGCTAGAAACACAGCATATTTCTCCCATACTGGCGACTCTTCATTGGCTGCCAGTGAATTTAAAATCCTTCTCTACACATACAAGATCTTAATAATCAGGCCCCATCTTATATTAAGTACCTCATATCACCATGTTAGAAGAGGTCATGTGGAACCAGTTTGGATTCGGGACACAGACACCGTCTCTACTTTTAAGATTAGGCTTAAAACTTTCCTTTCTGATGAAGCATGTACAGTTGTTAGTGCGGGATCAGGTGACCCTGAGCCCTCCTAGACTGCTGGGTGTTTCCCATGATGCACTCAGTATTTCTTTGTCACTCATGTCTCTGCATTTCATCATTAGTCATTATTAATCTCTGGCTCTGCCCAGTACTGTTTCCTTTATCCCGTTTTCCCCTCAACCCCCAGAAGGTTGCGGCAGATGGCCGCCCCTCCCTGCTCGTCCAGTCCCACCAGAGATTTCTTCCTGTTAACAGGGAGTTTTTCCTTCCCACTGCCAAGTGTTTGCTCATAGGGGACTGTGCTATAGTTCGGGTTTTCTCTCTATTATTCTACAATCCTTACCTTACAATATAAAGTGCCTTGAACTAACTGTTGTTGTTATTTGGTGCTATAAAAAGACTTAAATTCAACTGAACTGACACATTAGGCCAAAGGTGGCGTAATAAATGTCTTATTTACAGGTGATTGCTGCTGTCCAGTGAAAACATGCAACCACACAGATGCCATATTGGTTCAGAGAGCTGTGCCTCCTGACAATGAAAGTTTCAGGAGGCATTTTGGTTTGCTACAAATACTAGAACTATATTTATTATACAGGATGCAGAGGTAAGTTTACACCATAATCCTCATCTTATATGAACAGTAGCTCAGGTGATAGACCAGTAAGGTGAGCGGTTCAATCTGCTCCAGTCTGCATGCCTTGGGCAAGATATTAACCCCAAATCTCTCTCCGATGCATCCATCAGAGTGTAACTGTGTGTGAGTGTTAGATAGAAGCACTAGAAAAAAGTGTTTTTTAAGGCAAATTGTGTAAAGCACTTTAAGTGGTCAGCTAGACTAGAAAAGCGTATATAAGAACCAGTCCATTTACCATTAGTAATCATAAACAGTTCAATGATATAATGTTTAAAAAGAGTAATCCAATCCTCCGGCTCCTTTTTGTGTTGTTGGGCCATCAAACTAATGTGATTACTCCCATCACTTAAATAAATTTACAGTCTGATTCTGTGAAACTCTGACTTGGAATAAGAGCTGTAGATGAGTTATTTACTCTCTTATCTTCAGTTCTGCTGTTGATAATCGTCTCTTAACTTTCTCAGTTGGGACTCAACAAACAGGACAGTCTGTCTGAACTCTGCCTCAACCTCCATGTCCCATCAGTGTCATTACAGGGCTCGCAAAATCGCTAGCCCGACGTCCCGGGGCTAGTGATATTTCCAGTCGGGCTACCAAAATCTATCTCAGCCCTGCCCGTCGGGCTATCATAGGAAGTAAAAATATATGACAATGCCTTTGCTTTCTTTCGCAAATGTAGCTGAGTAATTAGCTGAGTCCTCATCAAAGAACAGTGCTCTTTAATGAATGCAGCACATAACTTTACATCGTAGAGGTAACAGGGAGACATATCGAGTTATCAGATAGCCGTCTTAACTATATTCTAACTCTACAATTTCCCGACTGCACTTTCCTCTTATTTCACGACACCACCCTCTAGTGGTGCAATATGGTATAGTCAGACAGGACACAACATCACTCACTAGCTTACTCTTCAAACGTGGCACGTGAAATCTCCCGCAGCAAGCTTAAACGTGCTAGAGGTTGACTGCGCAGAGAATTTTAAAAAAAAAAAATCTCTGGCATGTGTAAAGACAGATGGATTTACGCAGGTATTTTAGTTCTGCTGAGCCAAAAAAGACAGGTCAGGATGAAGAAGGGACAGGCAAAGAAAGACCTACCACAAAGCGGAAAAGTTATGATAAATCAGATTACGAGGCAAAAAGAAAGCGCAGTTTTTTGGATTCATGGACAAAAGAATTTCTGTGGCTGGAATATGACAAGGTAAATAACATGATGTTCTGCCGGGTGTGTCGTGAGTTTCCCTCTATTGCTGAGTCGACAAGCGCCTTTGTTACTGGGACCAGTAATTTTAGGAAAGACCCCATCAGAACTCATGAGAAATCTCTGCATCACAAGAAATGCATTGGTGCTCAGTCTGCAGCATCTGTCCCAGAACAAACACCAATTGCAAAAACCATACTAAAAATAAACAAAGCACAACAAGAAGTCCTGAAAAAGCTGTTTAGAACTGCGTACTATGTTGCAAAGAGTGAACTACCACTGGCAAAATTTAGCAGTCTTTGCAAACTTCAGAAAGCAAATGGCCTAGATCTTGGTTCCACTTACCTCAATGACCATGCTTGCAGAGAGTTTATTGGAGCAGCAGCACAAACTTCAAGAGACCAGATTGAAAAGGAAATTCAAGAAAGCAGGTTCTTATCCATTCTTGCAGATGGCAGTACAGACACTGGTATAATAGAACAGGAGTTGGTTCACGTCAGGTATGTGAGGGATAATGGTGACATAGCCACATACATGATCAAATGTCAGCCAGTCAAGAGTGCAAATGCTGCAGGTATTTTAGAGGCTATTGATGAAGCAGTGAACACCATGGGTATCAGAGAGGACACATGGAAAAAGAAAGTAGTGTGTGCAAATTTTGATGGTGCTGCAGTGATGATGGGTGAGAAAACAGGAGTAGCTGGGAGACTGAAACAGAGGATACCCCACATCATAACAATCCACTGTGTGGCACACAAACTAGAGCTAGTCGTGCTGGATAGCGTGAAAGGCTGTGAGTACCTGGTGAAATTTGAAGATACACTGAAAACCATCTTTAAGATGTACTACTATTCCCCAAAGAAGCGAAGAGAGCTGACAGAAATAAGTGAACTGCTAAATGAGAGGCTGGCACATTTCAGTGGGCTGAAGAGCACGCGGTGGCTTCCAAGCCGGCTGAGATGTCTAAAGGCTGTGGAAAAAAATTACACTCCCACTGTTGTTCATATGGAGAACATGGCAGAAGGAAGTGATGTCAAAGCCGAGGATGCAGCCAAGGCTAAGGGGGTGGTGCAGGAGATGAAGACTGAGAAATTTGTTCGCTTCCTGCATTTCATGTTGGACTACAGTACCATCTTGAGGTTGGGAAGAGTTCCACAGCTCTGGAAAACCTCCTGTGTTGTACCAGTGCCAAAGACTTCACGCCCCAAGGACCTCAACAGCTACAGGCCGGTGGCTCTGACATCCCACCTGATGAAGACCCTGGAGCGGTTGGTCCTGGCTCAGCTTCGGCGCCTAATAAGCTCATCACTGGACCCACTTCAGTTTGCCTACCAGCCTGGCATTGGAGCGGATGATGCCGTCATTCACCTCCTACATCGTTCCCTCGCTCACCTGGAGACCGCTGGAAGCACTGTGAGAATCATGTTCTTTGATTTCTCCAGTGCCTTCAACACCATTCTTCCCTCGGTTCTAAAGGACAAGCTGGTGAACTCTGGAGTGGACCATCACCTCACTACCTGGATCCTGGACTACCTCACCGACCGACCACAGTATGTGAGGACTCAGGGCTGTGTGTCGGACAGGGTCGTCTGCAGTACGGGGGCCCCACAGGGAACGGTTCTGGCTCCGTTCCTCTTCACCATCTACACTGCAGACTTCTCCCACAATTCCACCCAGTGCTTCCTGCAGAAGTTCTCTGATGACTCTGCAATAGTCGGCCTCATCACTGATGGGGACGACAAGGAGTACAGAGGTCTGACCCAAGACTTTGTGGACTGGTGCCAGCTGAACTACCTCCAGATCAACGCCAGTAAAACCAAGGAACTGGTGGTAGACTTCCGCAGGCACAAGCATTCTCCACTGCAACCACTGAACATCCAAGGTATGGACATTGAGGCTGTGGACAGCTACAGGTACCTTGGTGTTCATCTGAACAATAGACTGGACTGGACTCATAACTCAGACGCCCTCTACAGGAAAGGGCAGAGCAGGCTGTACCTGCTGCGGAGACTCAGGTCGTTTGGAGTGGAGGGCCCACTCCTGAAGAAATTCTATGACTCTGTTGTGGCTTCTGCTATCTTTTATGGTGTGGTCTGCTGGGGCGGCAGCATCTCTGCTGGGGACAGGAAGAGACTGAACAGGGTGATCCGAAGGGCCAGCTCTGTTCTAGGATGCCCTCTGGACCCAGTGGAGGTGGTGAGTGACAGGAGAATGGCGGCTAAGCTGTCATCCCTGATGGACAACATCTCCCACCCCATGCAGCAGACTGTGACAGCACTGAGCAGCTCCTTCAGTGGGAGACTGCGGCACCCACGGTGTGGGACGGAGAGATTTCGCAGGTCTTTCCTCCCCACTGCTGTCAGACTCCATAATAAAGACTTTAACTGATCAAGCACACACATCCATACATATGCAATAATACTAAGTGCAATAATCCTTTCTGTCATCGTTGTATTTTTACTCAGTTGTATATAGTATTTGTATTTGTATTCTATTTTTATCTTATTGTATATTTATTTTATTTTATTCTACTGTATATAGTATATTATTTTATTCTATTCTGTACAGTTGTGTACTGTATTTATTCTTATTGTATTCTAATTTTTGCCTCATAACTTTTGCACTGTCCACTTCCTGCTGTGACAAAACAAATTTCCCACGTGTGGGACTAATAAAGGTTATCTTATCTTATCTTATCTTATCTTATCCAAGTGCTCTACTGATTTTCAGCATGATAACCTAAACATCACACGAACAAATCAGTTAGTTGAGAGCACAACATCACGCTTACTCAGCCTAAAAACAAAACCAGGAGAATATCAGAAAACCTTGGACACAAAGTTCACAGCGAACCAGGATGGTAGCATTTGCTACTGTGGAACTCAGCTAACAAAAAGTCAGCGACCTGCTAGAAGAGGTGAGGGAACAGACAAAGACACCTTTGGTGCAGAGATCCAGAAGATTATTGACAACACAGTCAAGTACATGGACAACAGATTTAAAAATCTCCATGAAAAGCCTCTCTCTTGTTTCAAGGTTTTTGACCCTTCCACTCTTCCCTACCCCAGAGAAGAACTAGCAAATTATGGGGATGAAGAGGTGGATTATCTTGTCACACATTTTGCCTGTTTGCTAGATGCAGAAGAGAAAGAGAAAATTCCACAAGAATGGATGGATCTAAAAGTGTGGCTTGCAGAACGCCGGGGTCGCAAAGTAGATTGCTTGTACAGAGATCTCCTCTCTGAGAATCCAGAACATCTCTCTCATATCTTGTTGCTGGTGAAATTAATGCTGACACTTAGTCCATCGACAGCCATCTGTGAGAGAGGATTTTCTTGCATGAACCGAGTGAAAACAACACATCGTACCTCTCTACACCCTGAAACACTGAATGACTGCATGCAACTCTCCATTAATGGGGAAACAGTTGAATCTTTTTGCCCTGACAAGTCGATTCGTTTCTGGATGTTTTCTGGAAAAGGTTCAAGACACCTGGATCATAAAACCCCGACAAGAACAAAGAGCAGTGAAATGGAGGGCAATGCACAGGAAGAGAAAGCTGATGAAGGAGATGCTATGCCCTCAACGTCGAGTGGCATTTTCTCATCCGAGACTTCAGTGGAAATTTCAGATTCAGGATCTGACACAGACTAATTCATGTTCTACACAGTTCTAACAAGTTCACAGAAAATTCTGTTTAATTAGAACCAGATATTTGAGTTGATTGTAATGTTTACACAGTTGTTGTAATTTGTGTTTTAACAATTTTTTGATTGATGTTTTGTTTCCTTTACAATATTATACAATAAAAATAATCTTTTTTTATTCGGGCTACTCAAATTTATTTCGGGCTACCAAAAACTAAAGAGTGTCTGCCCGAAGGGCTACCAGGGATTTTAAAATTTTGCGAGCCCTGCATTAAAGAGATTTAACACACATACAGATTAATTAAGGACTAGTTAAGACGATAACACATAAAAGTGACATAGCCGACTGACAAATAATAACCAGCTTTCTCCTACACTATGAAAAATATTCATGAGATTCAAATGTTCATCTATTTTTCTAATTTTTGTTAGCCTCATTTAGTGTCAGACTAATCCCCTGAAATACTGGATTTAGGTTACTGGATTATCATAACTATCCATCTCTCTATCCATCCTCTTAACCGCTTATCAAGTTCAGCAGATAACCTATTGTTATGTATCAAATGAAAGAGGTTTATTCAAATAGGAGATGATAAATCAGCATATCACCTGATGCTTTCTTTCATTCAAAAAATTAAATAGCAGCAAAAAAGTCTGTCAGGAAAACGTCAGTAGCCACAGTCAGAATCCCTGACCAAGACGGCAGCAGCAGAGACACATCCACAGAACCCGATACTGCACTTATGGGTTGTAATTGAACAGCCAATTTTGCTTAGGAGGTTTCTAATTAAGTTAAATGACCCAGAAGTATTGTTTTGGCAGTCACAGTAAGAGCTGCACAAATTCTACAAAAACTGAATAAAAGTGCTTCAAAGCTTCCTTTACCTCCATCAGCAGAGGATACATTACACCATTCTTTAGGAAAGTAGGAGGTCATTCCCATAATCTATAGCGACTGAAAATGATCAACAAATCTGACAAGATAGCACAGCTCATGTATTAAACATGACATCCATGTCCACAACCTGATCCTATGTTTTTAATTTTTATCACACAGCAACAACCACAGTTTAACTCTTACACGACTACAATAAAATTGGCTTCTTGTTGAGCTTTTGCATTGTTAGAAGAACGCAGATTTATAAAAACTTTCTAATTTCAGATTATGAGCTGTATTAACTGATCAAAGTGCCTTTAAGTTCCACTGTTGTTCAGCTGGTAAGAACATGCTGAGGTGGAGTAAGTTGTGCATTTTCTAATCTATGTTGTGGATGTTGTACTTTTCAATACAGCAGACATCCGCTGTGACACTGTAAAGGAGTCTAGCGTACACTATCCTCCTCTTTACTTATCAAGTCTCCTTCACACCTTTCCTTGACCCCATGACATTTTCCACTGTGGCCAGTGAAAAGTAACTTTTTTGGACTATACAACATACTCTATGTGGATCTACCCAATATGCCCTCTAGTGGCAATATGCTGAACGTGAATGAAGCACTAGCTGGTCTGTTGTTCCTTACACCGTCTCCTTCCAGGCTTGTTTCCTTGAAGCGAACATTGGCAGATTGAGACCTCCTCCTCCTTCCTGGAGGGCTCGTGTAATCCTTAAGTGGAGAAGTGGGGTAGAAACGCTGGCCTTCTGAAATCACAAGCATACATTTTATCAGAGGTTTGCTTTGCAAACTAACAAACAATATAAACATATAGCAGGAAGTAGAACACTTTCATACTCTGAAAAAGACTTACTAAACAAAACTCGATCACTGGTTCTACTGGTCATTTTTTTCATACCTGATCCTGAGGAAGCTTCCAGGTCGCTGGTATGCAGGGTGGAGGCTGAGGAGCTCCGAACCCCGTTGGATCGCCTCTGTGTCTGCAGCTGGCTGATTGACTCCTCTAGGTTCTCCCTAAGCTGATGCATGAAAAAGTATAAATGACTTAGAAGGAGGCAGAGAGACGTTTTTGTTGTTGTTTTTAAGCATAAATGGGAGTGTCGTATTTGGGGCCCTTTCTTAACATACTTAGAGAGAATGGATTTGACCTCACTGTCAGCATCTGATGATCCATCTCTAACCAGCCATCTCTGACTGCTTAGTGTTGCTACCAAAGGCCCCATGCAGCTGTGTATGATAAATGGGTTCAACTGGCAAACTGACCCCTAAGAAGTCACTCCCATTTTTCTATTTTTCTGGGGGCTTTTCCTTCTTTTCCATACAGTTTGTCCTTGTTGATTGCCTTATGTATACTGATGTATAATGCTGTCAGCAGAAACTGATCTAATAAACATATAGTTGGCAAAAAATTGGGAGTGTCATTCACTTAAAAAAACCTGAATAAAAAGGCATAAATTAGTGGGTGAAACTGCTAGAATTAAGATGTGCTTTATTTATCACAAACTTTGGGAAATTCTTGTATTATAGTAGCCTTAACATAAAACATACAGCAAAACAGCTTAAATAAAAGACAACAAAACAAACTAAATAAGGAAAAAAAGGACATCGATCATCAAATTCTAAATAAATAATTTTAAAAAATGAAACTAACTTCAAGTGTAAACTCAAGAAAAAAACCTAAATGGCTCTATAACGTAAAATAGCTAAATAAAGCAGAATAAAACAGCCTTAACATATGTAGTACAGCAATAAAATAAAATAGAAGACATCTAAGAGAACAGGCATCTCACCAGTGCCATGGCTTCAGCCTGGTCGTCTGTGTGCTCCCTGTACTGACCCAGCATCTTGTCTACTTTGGTCAAGTTCCTGCTGGTGTCCTGCCATTAAGACACTTCCAGTTAAAGACTGCTGAAATGTGTTAAGGATTCAAAACAGGCTATGGATACAGAGCTATCCATCCATCCATTCATTTTATTATATATACAGGTGCTTTCATTAGCCGGAAACCACAGGTGGAAAAAAGCACATGAAAGACAAAAGGATGTCTCTGACACCAGTGGTTATTTTTTCATTCCCAAACTATGAATGTTAATTATGAATTTATACCAACACTAAATCTTTTGTGGCAAGTTTGACTGGTATCCATTTATTACTCATGTAAATAGGGAATACATGCCATTTAAGCAGGTTAATTCTCCAAAGAAGAGACACAAAAACAGGAGCACTCTGAATCAGACAAACACAAGGAAGAGCATCACTGCATTATGCTGCCTTCTCACACGGCAATTGCTTTTTCTTTTCTTTTACATAATAACAATTGAACCATAAACTGATGGAAAACCCTACATTTAAAAAGTGTATAAACATCATTTAAATGCAGTAACTAAAGAGTCTGATACTGAAAATTTGCCGAAAAAAGGCCAACAGACCATTGTTCAGTGTGTTCCCAGCCCATGATGAGATGAAACTTATACCTAAGTGATTTGTTATCTCCCAACACCTGACTTGGTCGTATGGTTGGGGACAAACACAGGTGAATGCTTGCAGGTGGACCCTGAACAGATCCACATAGCATGTCTTTTGACGCAAACCTGCGCAAAGTACCTGTAAGGTGTTTGCAAGAGTGCTGATTTTCTCGGAGATGTCTACGGTTCGCCCGTCGATTTCTCTCCCGTTGCCTCTCGCCCTGTCCCGGCCAGGTCTGCGGTGGGCTTCGCGCCGCCGTGACCGGTGGTCCGGGGTCCTGTCGTATGAGTCAGAGTCGCTGGATATATCCATACTTTGAGACGAGGAGCGGACACCGTAAACGGCTGACTTCGCAAAGTATGGCGCAGCACTACTTTCATCAGCGGAAAACGCTGTTAAGTGCACCGTTAATCAGATTAAGAACGAAAATGGGATGCCTATGAACTTTTTTCTTTTCTTTTTTACAATTGATAACTCTGTCACAACACATGGGAGCCGTGTCACCATTGTTTTGACCACACATAAGGAAACAGATATCTGTCAAGGAAACCACGAGAACCAAGGGTATCCTGGCATTGTTGTGGGCGATGCTCCTCCTGGCTAGCAACAAGTGGAAACTCCTGTAAACGTTAGCCAGCTAGCTAACTAAACGTTAGCCAATGAATTTAACCTTGCGATAAGACTACAAAACAAAAACTACAAAGCAGAATCACATGGAATACAAGCGACCGTTAGATGCTAATTAAAGAGAAGAGGTTGAATTCACGCTATGCGGAAGACAGCCATCAGAAGAACAACCCTCAGCTTCTCCGCGCTGTGGCAAGTTGAACTAGCCGCGTCTGAGCAGCAAAACAAACGGACCAGAGCAACTCTGAGGAACGCTGGGAAGTGTAGGCTGCCCATCATGGAGCAGTGTGGGAATTGATTATTTGAGAACTACATTGTCCAAAGGTGTGTTTTTTGCGCCAGTACTGCCGCCCTCGAGGATAGAAAAGGGGAAAAAAGAAAATTTTGTCCATGTGCATACTGAAAACCACAAGGTGGTATTAAAAAAAGAATTGTGTTAAAAACGTATACATTATACTTTAAGTTGTATTAAAATAATAATAGTAATAATAATAATAATAATAATAATAAATAGCATTATTATTATTATTATTATTATTATTATTATTATTATGTGCTTATAACATAATTACAACGAACAAAAAAGTTGTGTAAAAATGTAGTTTATCTATGAGCAAAACTTTTAAAATTCCTGCAAATCCTAGTCAAGAAGGGGGTGGACTACATTCTGCACAACACCAGACTGTCTCAATAATTTCACCCTCCCCTCCAGCAGCTGAAGAGAACCTCCAAACCCACCAGAGCCGCAGCTGCCCGTCCTACAGCATCCCCAGCTTCACAGAAAACTCCTGTGGCCCGGTAAAGCAAACTGTGCACAACAGTGCAGTGCAGCTCCACTTGGTCACTCTAAGGATTATTCATGAAAAACAGCAAACAGCACAGGCTATTAGGGACAGCTTGACTCAAACTGGTAGATTTCTTTGTGGCTGTGGACTTCAGGGGGACTACCATCGAAACCCAACACTTGCCAGTGTGCAGCAGCACTTCAGCATGCAGGTGATAACGTGCGCATTGTTTACGCTCGTCACCCTCCCTATCAGCACTGCATCTGAGGCTGACTCCTGCCCTGCCGTCTGCGAGTGCTCCGAGTGGAAGACTCTCACTATCTCCTGCTTTGACATTGATATTCTCCCCAGGTTCCCAGCGAGCACGGAGACGCTGTAAGTAGGCGTTCAAAACGCGTCTGTGAAAGTAATCCTGCTGTTTTTGTTTTTTTTCTTCCAAGCACTGTGAATGTAAAGTGTTCCTAACCCCGAGGAAAAATCATTATAATAGCATGAATATTCCAAAGTGCACCCAGGGGATCCTGAGACTGTCTATGTTGTTAAGTAGTTATTCTTTCATTTTCAAGGTATCGTTTTTGTCTGTTATAGCATTACTGTGATCTGCAGTTGTCTGTGTCACTTGTATTTGACTATTTGTTATTGTAAAGCCTTAAAACATATGAAAAAGAACACTGATATTTTCATTTTTCATGGAGATGCATTTAACAATTACAAGATTAATTGTGAAATAATATGACCCCAGTTTAGTAGGTTTTATTTAAAACGACTCAGTTAAGCCACCTTTATAACCTGAAACTATACAAATAATATAAACAGAACATTTCAAAACACGAGTGAAAACCTCTCTTGGTTTTATATTAAAAGTTCATGCTAATCAGTTCTAATGTAATATTTGTTTTTTACACTCTGTCTTAAAATAATCACATCTGCACTGGAATATTTGGAAATCACCTTTATGGCTGGATCTCTGTTTGCTGACTAGGCTATATGTATACCACATCGAGTGTGCCTTTGTCCATAGTTTATTTTATTTTGCTCTGGTAAATCAGCTGTAGGACTTTTCGAGATAGGAAGAAGAAAGAAATAATCTTGACACCAACGTCTGAGGAGGGTTTGAGCTACCAAGGTACTGACAGCTTTCAGGTTAGGGTCCTGTATGTGAGACCACTGCATGGCACAAATGTACTGCAGACACCAGAGATGCTCTTTGGTGATAAGAAATGTTTTAACAATCAATAACAGGCTCATATTTCCTCACATAATTTTTTTCACTTTCTGCTTTGACCTCTAAAATGTGCTTCTGTGTGTATCTTGTATTAATTTACAGTGCTAAACCGCCACTGATGATGGTATCATCAATGACAAGAATACTGCTAAAAGCCAACATTCACTCACTTGTTTTCATTTTGCAAAGACAGTGTTTCCTCTAGCATCACTGCCAGCTCAGGCTGCAACTAATCATCATTTTCATTATCAATTTTCTGCGCACTGCTTTTTCTAAAGCTTGTCTTGTCTGTGAAATGGGAAATAAAAGTGGAGTTTACTCCTAATATTTTCTCAGAGACCAATGTGACATCTTTAAATATCTTGCTTTGTCTGGGAAAGTCCTAGTTTAGGAGGGAAATGAAGCAAAGCAAAGTTACACTAAAAGCTTTATAGTTTGTTGCAATCATGTGCTGACTGTAAAAAGTTAAAATATAAATAAATAAATAAACTAAAAGTACAATAGTCATCTTGTTATCTGAGACCCCAACAAAATCTGTCCTGGGAGCCAATGATGTAATTCGTAAGGATCACCTCTGAAAAATGTAGCAGGGCTTTTACATTTCCCAAACTGCTTAAGTAGAGGGTGAAAATTATGCAATAGAGAGCGACCCGTTTGCTGTGGCCTTGACTGATGGAAACACATGCCCCTCAGATGGACTCCATCGCAGATGTGGAAACACTGGAAACATCAGAAAGGGTATTTCCACTGAAATCAGCAAACAGTAACGTTTAATTGTACACGATGTACAGCACTTTAGTAATGACCTGGAACATAACCAAGTGGGCATTTTATTTTTAAATATAATAATATGCCAGAAACATCAACGGAGAAACATGGTGCTCAAAGAATCTTTGAGATAATTCTGCAACAGCAAAGTGGCAACAGCTTTTTATCACCTTATTTTGGGGTAAAGTCAGAATAACTTTTTAGCAGTTTTAATAAGATTTGACAAGTGATTCTATCCAGGTAGCAACTCCGACCTGGTAAAAACTGAAAGAAAACATTAGTTTAATTAAAAACTTTAAAAAAAACTACCTCGTTTGTAGAAGGACTTGCGCTGTACTTCAACAGTTACTATACCTAATACTTAATAATGACTTAATATACTTTACTGTGCTGTAGGTTATTACTTTGAATGCTTACTATGATTGTCATTTTTGAAGTTTTGGTCTCACAGGTCAGTCGGCTAAAATTCAACAACACTGATGTACTCTCTTTGTCTACCACACGTGTTTGGGCAAGCAAATTATTAGAATGTGTCCACTATCATCATACACAAATCTTTTTCTTCTTTTTTCACCCCAGTACTCGCTATATAAATATAATTCTTATCTCCTTCAGTTTCATGCTAATTCTAGCATCTATTGCCATTGTTAGTATGGAAATGTTAGCATTTAGGGTAAAGCAGCCTGGTTAAACACACCTTCTCAGAGTTCTTATCATTTCATGATGGACTTGAAAAATCCACATTTTCTAGTAAGCTATGATATAAACGGTGATATTTACACCTTATAATTTGGTTATTGATTTGATATTTTAAACTGTTCCTCTTCCAACTATCCCTGATGTAGTGTTCACTAAAGCCCAGGAGAAGGCTCTGTGCTGTGCCGTGATAATCCCCATTCCTCACTTCCAGTTACTAGAGCGTCCCTCCATCTCAAAATTCCAAATACTTTGCATTGCCTTCATCAGCACCCATCACATAAAATTACCTCCCCGTCACTGCTTCAATTCATATGTCCACGTGAATCGATGTCCTCAATGTTCTTCACATTCTTGTTCAGTTTGCCCAGCCTAGCACTGCCAGCGCTCCTGATAAAAATATCTGCCAAATAAGCCCAAAATACACCGGGTATTGAGCGGGATGTTCCAGCAGATGAGGTGTGATAAAGTTAGATTTTCCTATAGCCTAGACAAACACAGAGGAACAAATCCCCCCCAATGCCCTCGTCAGGCCAATACTGTCCACTTTTTGCGACTCCAACTAGGTCCAGCTCTGCGTTTATTTTGGCCTTTCACCTCGTGGCTGCTGCCAGAGATGTCTTTCACCATTTGGTTTTCCTTAGAAACTGTCGTGATAGAAATTCAGGAGTTAGACCAATACCATTTACTACATATGTTGCCATTATAACAATGTTATAATAAGGGATGGTACTTATTAAAAATTTGTATTCATTTTAGGGTCAAAACTCAGTTCAAAGCACTCACATTACATGATTTTGAACTGGGAAATTGAAAGTTAAGAATTAAATATTCGTATATGCTTTTTGAAGCATAAAAGAGCTTAATGCCAGGAAATGTAGCTTAAAAGCAGAGGCCAAAATAGAGCTTTTGTACGGTTTATACAACTAAACCATATCATTATTCATATTATTAATATTTTACAGTCTTACGTTATAATTGATGAACCTTTGAACTGCTGGTTTGCAGACCTTTATTTTACTGGACAGAGTTAAGCTGAAGTCGCTGGGGTATTAATTTAGCCATACAATCTGTTCATCTCTGCCAGAAAGCAATCGAGTGTGTTACTTACTCTTCTCAAGCTTTCCTTTGAGACATTTGTGAAGCTGTGAGCTATGACCTTTTATAAAATGTCCCATTGTGGGTAAAAGCCTTGACGCTTTCTGTGCTAATTTAGCCATTAGCACAAGAGTTTGGTTAAAGATTTTAAAGATAGTTTTGTGCGGGACAACGTGTAAAAGTTCCCACAAAACGAAATGGGACTGCAAAGCAGCCGTCTGAGTGTGTGTGTGTGCGAGAGTGCACATGTGGATACTTGGAGTTTAGAGTGCTTTGTGTGTGGAGGTTACTCCGTGTGCCACCGGGACTCTGAGAGGTGGAAAGGAAAAGCACAGGCGTGCTGAGAAGCCTGCCTAGCGTGACACCCGCCTGCGTCTGGACGTTGCATTCAAATACAATATTTACCTTTTACAGCACATTTTGCAAACACCCCAAGAGTTCCATTTGCGAATAATTAAGAGGGAAAAACACTTCAATGGAAACGCAGCAGTTCCAGTTCTTCAGAAACCTCAGATTTTTTTTTTTTGATCAGAGTTTAAACATGTGACAAGTCAACGTCTAATAAAACAGCCCCTCACAGTGAAATCCTAATGCCGTTTGCTGAATGGTAACAGATGAGCACCCTGATTAATGCAAGAGGAGAAAAAGCAGGATGTTGAACGTGATGAGATGCGATTAATGGAAACACTGACAATTTACTAGCCATTCATTTCTACCAATGGGTCATGCAGTGGAAATTGTTAGTGGTGCATTAATTTCTGCACGTGTTTATGAGAAAACAAATCACTTTTTTAACAGCGCTTCTATACGTGTCTATTGCAAGACACGACTGAACAAGTAAATGTCAGAAAGCAAGTGTGCAGTGGACACTCTTGCGTTTTTATGGAACTTTTATTTTTTTAAACGATTCCATCTGGAGAAAGGTTTGTAGCACAATATGTAACAGAGCCTCTCTACCAGCCAACGCACAAAATTAAAGAGAGCTCATAGTAAACACAGCTATGTTGTCAATCGGGCGCTGACACCACTGTGAATTATGTGGCCTCTCCCCACTTCAAAGTCAATTCCCAGCCTGTTTGTTTTTTAGGTTTTCTATCCAAAATGACAAATTGGGGTAGTAATTCTCTCCTTAAGCCCTTCAAGATGGCCTCACCGGTCTTCTCCCTGTACTCCTGAGGGAAAATGCATTCTGGTTGGAGTGTGGCGGTGAAACTGCGTGGTTCTGAGCGGGGTGTTTGGTGTCAGGGTCTGCTCTGTGTCGCTGTGTTTGTTTGAGTTTGTCAGAGCGCGTGCAGAGTGCCGTGCGCCCGTGTTTGCAGACTGACAACCCCGCTCCACGTGCGAGCGTGATGCGGACTCATCGGCCAAATCTCAGCCTCTGAATTAGTCTTTTGTTCCCCTGATGAACCAAAGGTGCGTGAAGATGCTGGCTTTGGCTGAGTCATGTTCTTTTCCCCAAATGCTTGCGTACACTGTTGCTAGTTGAATCAGGATGTGGTGGAACAAACTCTAAATGTGCATCCCATGAGCCTGGAATATAACATGACAGCAACACATGTGGATACCATCTTAATCCCTTTCCTCTATTATTATGTTATGATTCCTAAGTCCACCGCAATAAAGTCTCCAGCAAGGAAAGAAATAACACTTTTTATTTGCAAGGTCGTGTGTCCTTAAAGAAAAGGTTGAACATTTTAGATGATGCCCTGGTGTAAAGATTTAATGATTATTATCACTCATTTATTTCCTATGAAGTAGCGAATTAGTTGATTAATGTCAAAAAGGCTAAACTGCACTTTTTAATAACACATTTCATTTACTAGCACATGTCAACACATTTCTTGTTTCGCAAAAAATGACAACACCCTATCTATTAATGTGCGTGTTTTTTTTTTACATTTTTTTATATATATTGTTGTTCGATGTTCCTGGACATAGCCACCGCCCATTTCGTAGTTTTGTTTAAGCCCCAGTCACATAAGGCTAGCGAGCAGTGGGCGACCCCCTGACAATCACTTTGCCGTTTAAATGTTTTGGCGTTTACTGATTGCTGAAGGTTGCAAAGAGTTTGTCTTGCCAGGTGGTCTCAACTGGTCGCTAGGTAGTCACCAACTGGTTCCTCAAAATATTTTTTGTATACTTTCTCAATAAATCTAGCCTGCTTGATGAGGTACATCGTGACAGGATGACACGTCCCCTCTGAAGAGTCTCAAAAAGATATGTGCAACCAACATCCATACCAGCACATAGCTTTCTTGTAACGAATTGATGGTTCCATGGTGTAATGGTTAGCACTCTGGCCTTTGAATCTAGCAATCTGAGTTCTAGTCTCAGTGGGACCTGCTTTGTCTGATTGTGTATGTGATGGATTTGAGTTCAGTCTGGGTAAATTGTTGTAGGTAGGCATCCATGCACTGACGTTTAAGTAGAACCATGCAAGATGTTTCGCCATGAATGTTTAAAGATACTTCTTTAATAGGCTAATCATCTTCTGGCTAAAGCCTAAAGGCTAAAGTTTATGAATCAAAAAAAAAAGAGAGAGAGAACAAAATTCCCATAATCCCATTCTGAAATTATTTCTTATTTTGAAATATTTTCTTTTAGTGTTTTAAATTTCATTTAAAAGATTCTCTCTTTTACAAAATTAAAAATATATATATATTTAAAATGGTTCAGATTCCATTATTTTCCCCATAACATAAAAATTGTTTAACCGTTAGCTATTCTTCCACGTGAATCACATACCTTACCAGCTTTTTTTAGTTCTCAGTCTTGGTTTTTTATTTCCTAAGAACTTTCCACCTGTTTTCTTCTCCTTCATGACAACTTACCCATTAAATCTCCTGAACTCTGTCTCGCACACTACACTTTCTGAAACATCATAAACACACCCAGACATTGTTTGATTTGGTTGCCAGCTTACATTCATGTCCTTGTTTTCCTTTCTGTTCCTTCAGGGGGGATCTGTTTCCCCATTATCTTCAGAGAAAGCTTTCATCTTTTTCTCTTTTTTTCCGGAGACCCGCTAGTATTTGGACTTTGTGATATTGCTTTCTTTCCCTCATTGCCTGTACTGTTTGTTTCCTTCTTTCTTTCAACTGAAATGTGAATATGTAAATAAACTGCTATTTTGGGAAATGCACTCCTGACTTTGCTGCTGACAGAAGATGGGATGGAGGGAATAGAAAGG
This sequence comes from Diplotaxodon limnothrissa, assembly GCF_057381915.1. Classification (NCBI taxonomy): domain Eukaryota; kingdom Metazoa; phylum Chordata; class Actinopteri; order Cichliformes; family Cichlidae; genus Diplotaxodon; species Diplotaxodon limnothrissa. The sequence goes on along the minus strand of NC_140610.1, from coordinate 2,789,335 downwards.
GATAGCAGATGAGCATCTCTTTTGTGTATAGTTAGCTAAGTGTCAATACTGGAAAAAATAGAGAAAGACTTCTCTGACTTTTATCACAGGTAACAAAACCACCTTTAAATCACTTGTCCATTATATCTTCTATCATTTGTTTAGTCTGCAAAACAACTGAAGTGTAAAAATAACCACTAAACCAGGCTTTTTCCTTACATCTCTAATCTTTATGCTAAGCTAATTTGAGCTAACTTAGCTTAGCAAAGTGACGTGCTGGCTCTGGCTACTTACTGTAATGTCATTAAATGTAATCTAATCATACAATTACAAAAGAAATTACAAGTAAAATTGGAATTAAACTTTTTTGTGACAAATTAAATATTCATCATTATGGGGTTTTTTGTTTGTTTGTTGTTAACCAGGTGGCTTTTTGAGACCCGTCTATCATCTGTGCCAGCGGATGCCTTTGCCAACGTGGTCAACATCTCAAGAATGTGAGTGCAGGTTATTCCCCTCACACCCAGCCACCCCTTTCCCTTTTGTCTCTCACCCAAGCAGACGATATGCTCTCTGTTTAGTGTCACCGCTGGCTTCTAATCAGAGCTGGAAGAGCTAATGCGTTCCTGCAATAGGAATGTTTCTCCTTCCACCACAGCAGGGCTTGGACATGGCCTAGGTATTCCAGCAGAGATTTTTGGGTGTAGAGGTGGAGTTTTTGTGCTGAGGTAAAATATACACTTGAGCCTTGATCCTCAGCTGCTGAGTTCCACATCTGCGTCCAAGTCATGCATAAAGAGAGACGGATGTGTGGAGGAGAGGTTTTCTATAAGCCTGAACCACACAAAAGTGCACACGGCCAGCATTTCGACTGACTCTGAACAGGCAGACTTCAGGACAGAAAATCAATAAAATGTCAATTATATTTTCAGATACACAGAGGTGTGTTTTATCAAGTAACTCATAATAACTGTAAAAAAGTAAGTGATTATTTTCAGAGCATGCAGCCGAGTGACTGATGACTAAGTAATGTATATGCGAGGGGCATGCCTGTAAAATTACCCACGACTTTGGAGGCTTTACACAAGGTGGACTTATAAATTCAGGAAAGACTTTCAGGCTTTAGGATGATTTTTGGAGCCACAAACTCATTTGTGAAAACATGTCTTATGTTTCCCCCCTCCTAACACGACCACAGTACCTTCATTCTTTAAAGTCATGTGCTACAAAGAAGTCGTTTATGTTTATATTACACAGACAATTTGTCCGATAGCTTTGTTTATTTCTCGTAGATATATATCTGTGGACATGATGCTGCAGAGGCTGGGGAAGCACTCGTTTTACAGCCTGAGGAAAATTACCCACATGTGAGTAACTAAAGGAAAAGGGCACACTCTTTATTGATCTTTATTGATCAAGCTGTTCCATTTGCTCTCTCTCGGGAGAAAAAACTGCTTAATTTTGAACCTTGCCAGCAGCAAATGAAAGCAGGGAAAGACAGGAGCTTATTTCTCCCTTTCACACTGCTCGCCACTTGTAATCAGAGCGCTTTTGCCAGTTCATGAGGCTAAAGAAATAACCCTGTTGTGGGAATACTAAATGCAGATTAGATAAACAATTCAATTCAATGAAATAACTCATTATCTTGGATGTATTTGGTGAGCTACTACTGAGTTCGCTCTAATAAGATGTTAGAGCAGAGAGGCTAAACAGCAGCCAGTGTTTGGCTTCTCTGCTCTTTTTCTTCATGCTCCAGCTCTCGTTGAAGCAGCTCAGGGGGAAAAGTCTAGCAAGGTGCACTCTATTCTCAATTATGGGATAGAGATTTATGGCTGAGTGTCTTGCGTGGACCACACACTTTCCAGCAGAACACCTCCCAGCACTTCATATATTACTGCAAGACTTCCTGCTCATGTGAATGATTTGTTCCAAGGTATAGCATCCTGTAACACAGGAGCTTGTGCACATGCCAATTTGTTTCCACTCTTAAAAAACGCGGGCGTGTGCAGTCGTTTGAGACGGAAATTATGATTAACAGCTAGAAAAGTTAATTCGACATGATTTGGATGTCTTTTCTATCCGAGTTCTTTCCTTATTAGCTGTTGAAATCCAGATATCAAAACACAGACAGAAGTAATAATTCAAGCTGCTAGCTGAGGGTTGTATGTGTGTTCTGGGGGTGTATTTTGGATCTCTGGGGCCTATTTGCCGCTGATTGGTGTGGTGTAGTGCCATCCATAAGATAATAGCATCTCTCTCAGGTTTCCTTCAGGGTCAGACACAAATTAATGCTCTGCTTCCTGTTGGCTGCTTGAGGCCGACAGCAGCTGTGGATCAAGGACTTGCCATTGGAGCTAAGAATTCAGAGGGGGTTGGATAAAGTTTCCCTTGTGCCACCATAACATGAAACTACCAGTGCGATGAATACTTGGTTTTTTAGGGAGGTAAAAATGTTGAAATCTCTCAACGCTACACTCGAACTATACGGCTCATATGTAAACTTTCACGCTGCTTCAGTCTGGATATGGCTTTTTTATGAAAGTGTAAACTCTTGTTTGGCACAAAGAAAACACAGGTCTTTACCACATAAAGGCTAAAGCTGTGCTAATCAGTATTTTTATTTGAACTATGGTCTGAACTCACTGAACTGGAATTCTTTAGCTCACTGCTCTGGCTCATCGTGTGCCTCATGTACAGCTACAGAACTGTGCAAAAGTCCCGAGCCATCCTTCATTCCTTTATGTTTTGGTTCCAAGGAGCAGGACTTTGTTGTAATTTTTAATAGTGTCTTGAGCAATAGTTCTTCAAGCTTTCTTTCAGTGCCTTTCTTTGGACATTGGCTGCTTTTTAAATAATTTTCAGTCCAGTCCTTGTACCTATGAAATAATTCAAGCATAGGCACCTAACTTAAGGGATAAACCTGTGCTGTGTCTACACATAACAGACTTAGCAAGGAAGTCTACGGAGCTTGGAAAGAAAAGCGTCTGGACTTCTTTCAGTTGCTTGAAGACGTTTCACCTCTCATTGAAGAAGCTCCACATTGGAGAAACCAAACAGCCACTTCATAAGCGCATGGCACAACACAGAAGAGCCACCTCCACAGGACAAGACTCGACTGTCCATCTGCATCTTAAGGATAAAGGACACTCTTTCGAGGATGCCAATGTTCACATTTTGGACAGAGAGGACAGATGGTTTGAAAGAGGAGTGAAAGAAGCATCTATGTCCACTGTGAGCGACCATCTTTGAACAGAGGCGGGGCTTACGACACCAACTGTCTGCCATCTATAATCCATTTTTGAGATCCTTCCCAGACACCTTAACGCCCACTCACATCCTGGGCCCTGATAGGGTGGGGCCAGGGTTTCACAATGAGCTCACCCGAAACCCTGGCTGATTGTGACCTACACCCTTTTTCACACCTTGGCTCATGTGATTAGGTAGGGGATCATTAGGGGGTCCTTTGTCCCTCTTGGGGGGTGGGGTACTACTACAGGGCTTAAATCTGGGACTCTCCACTATTTGACCCCATAACTGAAGAAGCTTCTTGGATGAGAGGTGAAACGTCTTCAAGCAATTTAAAGAAGTCCAGACGGCTTCCTTTCCAAGCTCCTTAGACTACGATGACCTGGATGACTGAGAACCTTCACAGACACTCAGCAAGGAAGTGATTTTAAATTGTATCTTTGTTACTAGCAGCCTGTCAGAAAAATGTTTCATTTGTTCTCGTTTCTTTAGCTGAATCTATGAAAAATGTCTGATGGGCATAAAATAGTATGTTCCCACCAACAAGGGAATATCCAATGAAAACATGGCACATCCTGGCATAGTGTATCTTTAAGAATGTAAGGAACTGGGGCAAATGGAGTACAAAGAAAGTGGCAGGCCCAAAACGCTTTTACAGCTGATGAACAGCATCTGAAAGTCATGTCCTTAAGAAAACAGCAAAGACCTGACCCAGGACCTGAGAGATACATCTGGCCCTTCAGCTGTCAGCGAATCTACTGTTCGCCAAAGCCTCATTAGAAATAATCTCAGTGGAAGGGTGGCTGTCAAGAAGCCATTCTGAAGGAGGGGAAACATGGAGAAAATGAGGCGCTATGCCAAATTACACAAGAACTAGACTGAAAATCAAAGAATTCCTCTCCTGACTTGAAATTGTCAAGTCAGGAGAGGAACAGCACTGACTGTCTGCAACCATCTGTGAACACGGTGGAGGCTCTGTCATGGTTCAGGGCTGCATTTCAGCCTGTGTGGATCCTCACAGGTGTCATCGGGGTTTGATACTCCATGACAGTTATCCCAAACACTCTGCCAAAGCAGCCAAAGCATACCTAAATATAACAACACACAATGGAAGACTATCAGTCGTGGACAAAGTCTGAGCCTCAATATTATTTAAGCAGTGAGGGATCATTTTGATTTTGCCTTATATACTGTTTTTATATTTACATTTGCACATGTAAATAAATCACTACACCTATTTCCCATTTTCCTAGCAAAATATAAAGAAAGGAGGTGTGGCTGTACAGCATAAGACATAGAGAAACACAGATGGTATAATCAGGTCTGTACCATGATTGAGTATTTTTGATCCCCGAAGTCTGGCTTGTTCGACCAGTGTATGAACTGCATGCCATGACTGAGCACAGTTTAAAGGGTGGGCTAGAGTGCAGTATGCATCCTTCAGTCTGGGGTTAAGAAAAGCCAGGGGGAAGAGCAGCGGGGGAAATTCTGGGAACCAAAGAACAGAATACAAGTGAATAAAAAAAAACATTTTGTCAGTGTATTGCAGGTTAACTGAGAAATTACGGTGATAATTTGTAAATGTAGTATTTATAGTTTGTGCTGGTGCCCCCAAGTGGCCAAAAAAAAAAAAAAATCAATGTGTTTGTCAGTGACCAGAATAACACCTCTTTCTCTTCTCTTGGCTTAAAATGTCATTTTCTCCGTGTGTCCTTTATTTTTATGTACAGGGCAGAGCTGTTTCCTCTCTGTCATGATTGTGCCGTTTACCTTGGCTATGTAAACCCAGTTCTAGTTTTTACTTAGGCTCGATGCAACAGCGCAAATTGCACGGTTGACATCACCCGCCAAAGACAAAGAAAAGAGGACCACCCACAGAAACACAAACTTGATCGACCAGTAATCCAAGTAAAAAGAAATCAAATCCCGACCCCGATTTTGGAGTTCAAAGGATAATAAGAAAGACTCCGACTCTTCAGCTTACCTGGTTTCCTCGCCCCACTGAAATGCTGCCACTCATCAGTTTAGTAGCCAACTTAACAGACTATGGAAAAGTTGTATTTGCTTATTTAACTGCCTCTGATATTTTGCTGTAAGCCCCGAGTTTCTACACAACAGCACTGGGAAGATGAACCTCATCTACCCGGGAACTTTAAATGAGGTTTGCCAGGCGTGTGAAGAAAGGCCAGGATACACGTTCCAGATCACCTCATGGCCTCAGACAGCAGTGAGAAGAGTTCAGTGCAGCACAGGGCGCACCAGAGTAAACACACTAATGAAACACTAATTGGACTTTACTTCCGATCCTGGCTGTCTGCACCAAGTTTCCCTTCTCTTGCTCACTGCATCCACCTTGCTCTGTTCCCTCGGCAGGTCTGAAGATTGTAAAGCGCGTGTGTTTCTGAACCATCATGGCGTCGACACACCTTCGTTTTCTACCTATGCTCTGCATTCGTTTGGATTCAAAGGTGAGCACATTGGCAGCAGCTGACACCTCTCCGTGTTTGCTCTTTCAGTGAGATTCGGAACGCGAAAAGTCTGACCTACATTGACCCAGAAGCCTTTAAACATCTCCCAGAGCTCAAGTACCTGTAAGTACTTTTAGAACAGGTCTTTAAAAACGTCAACATTAGAGTGAAGTCAAAACATGAGGGGGGGATCAGTCAAGACATTTTTCCTTTCAGGAGGCCAACGTTTAGCAGTTTGACATGATGTCTTTACTCATGGTTAGCTTCTGTTAAAAAGCCCATTGCCTCTACTTGGCTATTAAAAGCTTATATTTTAAGGACTGTTTATATTAAATGATACAGTCTGTCTTTTCTTTCCTCTCACTTTATGATGCATTTATAATGAATTCAGCAGAGAGTCAATAATGAGAGTAGCATGCATTGCACTTTTAAAGTGGACGTATAATGGTTTTCTTTATTTTCTGTCATACATAGCAGACTAGTGAAAGCTCACATGGCCCAAATGTTCAAATAATGAGGTTTGCACCTGTCACAGTAATCCCTGCGAGGTCAGGGTGCTCTAAACACTGTCTCACAGGGTTGTTTTCTGCTCTTGGCGCTGACATCAGTGAGAGTGGATAGCTAAAATATGATCATCTCAGGCACACAGCCCTGTTTGTATTAAAATCACGGATAGTATAAAAGATGGACACAGCTACTGTGACTCCACCAATTGGTTTCTGAAGTCACGTGTTTCCACCATCAGCATTTTCATTGCAGAAAGCGGGAACGTCTGACTGTGAAACTGCACGCTCATTGGCTAATTACTTGTGATTGACAACTCATGCACCAATAAGCGTGTGGCTTCATACCTCAGATAATCTTATATTTTGAATGACTGAAATTTACGAAACAGACGTAACTTTTTATCAATGTTAAAAAAATGTATCCAGTAAGTGTCAGAATAACAAGGTTAGATCCACTTCAAAGATAAGGTGACTGATGCCGGCCAACAGCAGCTAACAGTGGAAAGGTTCCCAATATCCTCAACATCCTGTCATCGAAGTGAGTCACTCATCGTTTCGTATCCTTTCACAAGTTTTACAGCCTCCTCCTGAGCAAACAGACATATTGACAGTCGAGGTAAACAGTGGACATCTAGTGATGAGATTTTACACACTGTAACTTTAAGGCATTTCCACATTGGCATCGTTTTTCTGACCCAGAAGCTACATCAGTGTTTTATACTGTCTGTAGTTTCAGTCTGTGGGTAGCGAGGGGCAGTTAGCTTAAAGACAGGGAGCTAAAATGAGCCGTTTCAGACAGAGAGTAAAATAAATGGTTTCACCAAAGCACAAAAATCTAGTATCAAGGATGCAAAAACACTATTAGAGCCCAGGAAGTGGATAACGAGCATAGTAGGTCCCCTTTAAAGGTGATCAATTACTGATGAATGTAACCTTCTCTGTGCCATTCAGGGGGATTTTCAATACTGGCCTCACTTTCTTCCCTGATTTGAGCAACATCCATTCTAACGACATGAACTTCATCCTGTAAGTTGCTTCTTAAAACTCCTACTTTGAACATCAACACAACTGATTACTATAATATGGTAAATCAATAAGACTTAGAAGGATACTTGGCCATTATCATCTCCTCTCTTTGCTACATTGTTGACAGAATAATGTAGTGTTTTTATTCTGAAAAGTTAGCATCTCATGGTTCGTGGTTATTGTTTGTGTGTCAAAGCAGACAGAATGAAAAGACTGATAATGCTCCTTTGTACTTCACAAAACAAGGCTGGGCAAGTCATTTGGAACACAACAGTCTCATCTCTCTTTGTCCTCACCCACTCAGTCAGCTCCTTTATTTCCTAAATCTAATTTTCCTACCCAGCTGTAACACTTGCGAAACAATCATCAACACCACATTTCTCCCCATGCCTCTTTCCAGTGAAAGGCATTTATTTACAACACCACTTCATTTCCTGCCCGTTCTCCGTCTTCCTTTGCAGGGAAATTGTTGATCAGCCCTACATCACCGAGATCCCAGCCAACGCGTTCTGTGGCATCACCAGCGAAGTGCTGACAGTGTGAGCTATATGAACCGCACTCACAGGGGGGACCACACGCAGATGCACATATATGCTTTGTATTAAAAAAGCTCAATCGCACACCTGATGCAAATCCATATTAATATGTTACGCTTGCATGTAGCTTATAGAAGAAAAACTGTAACATTGTTTTCACCCAAGCAAAAACCTTAAAATAGCCACCAGAGGAAATGGGGGCCGTGCAAAATGACCTCACTTTAAAAACATGTCCTCACCCCGACCTCACTCGAGCTGACAAAGATAGCAAAAACAAGCACAACGGGACAATCACTCTCACCCACCACTGACGGGCAATCACATGCATGCGGTTGGATTTGGGAATGAGGGAAGTGAGGTAAATGTTGGGTTTAAGAACCGCTAAATTGCACGGACAGACAAGTCTCACCATAAAAAGTGAAACAAGTAGGCCCCACTCATCTGTCACTGGTGCAGAGGAGCGGATGAAGGATCAACATGTGGAAAGTATTTTCATTCACCAGCTTGGTTATTAAACCGAAGGAGACAAGTCCTGATGAGTGCCTTCTCCTTTTTTCTCGATGTTACTATTTATTGCTTTGTTCCAGGATGCTGTATGGAAACGGCTTCAGATCCATACGACATCATGCCTTCAACGGGACAAAGTTAGATCAAGTGTAAGTATTTCTGGCGACTGAACACCACGCTGAAGTAAAACTGGTATGACTGGTTATAGAGCTGGGAATTTTGGGAAATGTGCTTTTTTTCCCCCCATGCCTTCCAGACTTTAATGGTGAATGGTAAGGTAAATATGAAGCTACAGCCAACGCAGTAAAGAACGGAAAGAGTAAGAAGGAAACAGCTTGTCTGCCAGGTTTTAAATTTAAACTGTCCCATTTAAACTTTATAAAAGCTGAAGAGAAACAACAACACTGGTACTGTTCCATTTGTTCCCTTCTGTTTCCAGCCTTTAGGCCAAATTCAAGATAACCGGCTGCTGGCTTGAGCTTCACTGGCACCTGTTTGGGGAGAGTGTAGTTTTTGCCCCTACGTATTCTAGTTTTTACTACTTTTGAGGAGGATACACTCGCTGCATGTGTGTGATAGTAACTGCTCAAAAAGTCAGGGTTGGTACTGTGAGACAGATGCTCCTCAGCGCGGCGTCTCTCTTAGTGCAGTATTTCTTTTTTAACCTTTCCATGTGAAATGCACATTTCAAAATAAAAGAAAATACAGCCTTTGTCTCATCTCGATATTTCCATCTCTTCTGCTTGTACTGAAGGGACTTTTGCGAATGATACCTTTAATTTCATTGCTTAGCAACAAGCTCCACCAGCAGCAGTATCTCCTTATCAGACACAACTCATCTGAACCTGTCAGGCTGATTTCCAGGTGCCTCCACACTGTTGTTTTGTTTTTTGTTTTTTTGAAAATATTTTTATTGAAAAAGAAAACAACAGTACTTGCAGTTACCGAAATACAATCAACCTTTCTTCATTTTCCTAAGTAAATAAACTTATATATATATATATATATGAAAAAAAACAACGCATTCTAAAACAAAGACAAAATTTTTTTCAAGTTTTAAAAAAAACATGACATCTTTAAGCCGCCGGGAAATAGTAGGATACTTAACAGACTTCCAATGCAACAATATTAGACGTCTCGCTAGTAGGGATGTGAAGGCAATAATGTCCTTTTGTGTGGAATCAAGTGTAAGCGAGCGAACAGGAATCCCAAATACAGCAATCAGAGGACAAGGATGAAGAGTTGCCCCAAGAACAGTTGACATAATAGCAAAATACCCGGTCCAGAAACCTTGTAGCTCAGGACACAGAAAAAGCATGTGGCTAAGGTGACAAGGGGAACCGTGGCATTTATCACATTTATTTTCCACTTCTGGATACAATTCAGAAAGTCTAGACTTAGAGAAATGCACACTGTGTATGATCTTAAATTGAATAAGTCCAAGACGAGCGCAGGAGGTGGAAGATCGTACCCTCGCTATAGCCTGTTCCCAAGACTCCTCATGTATTCGAATTCCTAGTTCTCCTTCCCATGTACGCTAAAGCTTAACATTAGAGTGGTTACTAAAAGACAGAATAGCATCATAGGGTTTCAAAATGGTTCCTCTGTGATGAGGAACAAATGATAACGTAGTTTCCCACTGCTGTTCTGGAGGTAAAGAGGGGAAATTTGGGAAACACTTGGCAACAAAATTTCGAATTTGAAAATAGCGAAACAAATGGGTAATAGGGAGATTATAACGAGAAGACAAGTTGGGAAAACTATTGAAAACACCATCCACATATAAATGTTTGAACTGTTTTATACCCTTGTCACACCACACTGAGAATGTCGAGTCCAAAAGTGAAGGGGGAAACAAATGGTTGTCGCTTAGAGGACCCGAGGAAGACGGCATTACAAAATTAAAGTGAAACTAGATTTTGAGTGTGTTAAGAACCACCTGATTATCAGTGTACAGAGAGGGTTTTACGGCTAAAGAGGAATAGAGCAAAGTTGTTGTTGTTTTTTAACTCCTTCCAAGAAGTGTTTAGCTGAAGCAGCTCTCACATTAGTTTCTCCTGCTAGTTTTTGTTTTCATCAGGTGGCTTTATGTGGTTTTCACCACACAAAGTGATCAGTTTAAACTCTTTGAAAAAGTCTATCCTGGGTGCTGGTTTATCTCGCTGGGATGAGCAGGCGACCATGTGCCGCATGTCTTCCTCTCTCCCTCTGCTTTCCTGTCACTCTTCACAGATTGTCATCCTCCTCACTCTTAGTCAGGGCCTTTTATGTGCACTGATATAGTAAACTGGAGTTGTATTTATTAATATCTGTGCTGCTACAGTAATAATGTTCACACCACAGTGCCATGTGTCATGGTGAGACATTGAAACGACAGCAGGAAATCACTCAATCCTGCACGCACAGCATGACTGAATGTTAGCGTCTCACAGGAAACAGAGACGATGACTGAAACGGTTACATGAACATGTCCATCTGAGATAATATCCTGAAAAAAAGATGTTTTGTTGAATGTGCACTTTTCTTAAGGTTAGCCATCATCTGCTTTCTAAGTGAACCCCTCATTAAATGAGAAGAACAATTTAACAAGAAAAACTTTTAGAGAGAGTGGGGTTCTTCCCTGGACCCTGGTTGTCCTGGCTGGTGTCCTTCCGGGGCTTTGGGTCTGTTCGCTGTGCCTTGGCTCCTGTGGTGCTGTGGGCTCCTCTTCCTGGCTGTCTGGGCCCTGCTGGGTCTCAGTGGGCCTTCCTGCATGTTTCGGGCTCGACACCCTGGTGTCCACTGCAGCTTGGTGTTCCCTGTATGTTTTGGTCCTCTGGGGTGTCTGGGCTCCTGATTTAGGTGGCCTTATTCGGAGTGGGGATGTCCTCACAGCATGGAGCACCACAATGCATGCTGTTGTTTTCTCTTAGTTCTCTGTTCTTGCTCGAGGGTTTTGGTTTCTGGATTTCATTGTGCTGCATTTGGTTTTCTTTGAAGGTAGATGGTTTTTGGGTGGGATGTTGGTGAGGACTTTGCACACATGTTCACAAGAGGGGAAAAAGGCCTTAAGATGTATCTGAAGAATACAAGGTGACGGATGTCTCAACCTGTAGCTGGTGGCGCATATGACATCATCATCATCATCTGTTCCACCTGTCAGCACTTTACTGAAGCCCAAAGAAAGAAAAACAACGAAACAAAGGGGTGTGGGTTTGGACCTTAGATGTGATGGTTAAAGGGTTAAAAGGTCTAGGAATTCATTAATGCTGATAGATAACCAAACACCCCTAACTCTGTGTTAGACCTCTGTGTTTACACAGAGTTAACAGGCACTGGAAACACTGGAACGCCACCAGCCATCCAACCCACTGGGTTGGATGAACAGTTGTTAGGCAAAGAAACAACAGTGATTACTTAAATTATTACTAAAATATTGAGAAGCTAAAGAAACCTTCTTAACTCTGACCAACAAAGCAAAAAAAACCTTTTCCCATCACTTTCAGACGCTATCACACTGAATAATCAAAACAATGATTTAAAAGTCTTTTTTAGCGTATCTGGGTAACTATCTGTCACTGGGGCCCTGAAACAGTTTATTGGCCCTCTATTTTCCCACAAATTAGATTATGCAGCATTTTGCCTGGGTTTAACACTTTCTGACATCTGGGATGTCTATTTCCTTACCCAAACTTGCGCTACAGAAGGATCATAGTTGGGCCTTCTCATATGCACTCAAAAAGTCCAGCTCTTGATTAGCAAGGAGGAGCTCTCACGGGGAAATATGTTTCCAAATATGTCTTTCAGGAAGTCTGCATTAAGAGTGGCCTTCTCCCAAATACTCGGTGACACGAGTCCTCAGGCTTGTAGAAATCTATTTCATGCTCCTGCATTCAATAACCTCATAAATCACCGAGCAGAGAAAAGGTAACAATATCGCCTTTTCCCTCCTTGTCGCAACATGTTTTCTGCTTTTCACCTCTGGTCCAGAATCCTGCATAGTCAGGATATGAGATATTAATGATATTAATCTAAGACCCCTCTCCTCTTTTACAACACCTACACTCAAGTCCACGTCCTTATAACAGCCCAATTAAGCCATTGGTCGGTAACTAGTGAGTCTTACCACACGGGTGTTTGTGTTGGCGCCTGATCTGCGCTGAGGGGAGAACTGATCCCAGCACAGCCTGACCAAGACAAACACATCCCTCACATGTCTATTATCCTTATTAGATTTAAGGGATTCAGGGAGATGTGCACAAGGGTGAGAAGTAGGTACCGTCAAACCGTATACTTTCGAATTTGAATCAACAATGCAAGTGAGACGTTTTCTGTGATGTTTTGACCCTAAAGACAAGAGAAATATGACCCCGCACCTCACCTTTGTCAGTCTGACTTCAACGTGCAGGTTTTCTTTCTCTCGAAAAAACGTAATTTTGTGCTTTCCTGTCCAGTGACCTTCACAGGAATAAGTATTTAACCGAGATGGATGACAGATGTTTTGCGGGAACCATCAGCGGCCCCATTCTCCTGTGAGTACCTGAAAATTTGAGCCACTCTCATCAACTCCTTGTACTTCTACACACTTATATATATTTTTTTTATTATTGCATAATATTTTATTGCATATTGATAACATAGACTGTATATAAAAGATGGACATGACGTCAGCCATTTATTTCTGGTCTCCAGCAGCCCTGTTTTTAAAGCAGCCTCACCTCTACCTTTAAGCCTTACATCACTCCCACCCCTGCAGTTGTTGCTAAAGTGGAAATGAGGTGTTTATAAACTCCCAGAGTTGATTCTGTTCATCTGGACGTAGAGTTTCATCACTCATCCAAGTGACTTTTTCAGTCTGAAATCTTTTTGGGATTTCCTTACCTGAATGATTGAGCATGTTTTGACTTCTTCTCTGTTCCTGTGTTAGCGCTGATGTAGAGGTTTTATCTGCCACCTGCACCATAACGATGAGCATAAATGGAATCAAAGCGACCACGCTGCAGGCATACTGGGGACTTCAGAGAGCTGTGCATAAACAAATACCTGCAAATCACAATGAACTAAATCAGTGTTGTCAAGTAGATGGGGCCAAAATTCCTCTACAGCAATGTGAAAGACTCACAAAGTCATACAGGAAATGGTTACCTTTCATTTTTAAAGGTGATTCTACCAGCTCCTGAATCGTAGCGTCTACGTAGGTTTTCACACTTTTCTTCTGTTTCTGGGTAAATAAGGACACAACCTGAAACTTTTAGAACTGGCGATAATGTTAACAGACCTCTCTGCACTGAATCATACTTGTTATTAATCTCTGCACTTTCGGTTTTATATGGCTGTAGGTTTTAAAACATGAAAAGACAGAACAGAACAAAGATTAGAAAACACACCCACAGCAAACCGTTTTGAGGGATATTTAGCACCAGAGATGTAATCTGATTACTTTTTTCAAGTAACGAGTAAAGTAAGGGATTACTATTGCAAAAACGGTAATTAGATTACCGTTACTTTCCCGTAGGAACGCTGCGTTACTGCGTTACTAAAACCGTGATATTTTTTGCGAGAATGTCTCACGACAGTGACGTAAGCGAGTGCGACGTTCGTGACAACAGCTGTGTGCAGATCAACAGTGGATCATATATCGAGTGCAGAGAGAGTATGAGCGTGCAGCATTTAAAGCGTGGAAGTACTGACCTTACTTTGAGTTTGATTCCATAAAAAGTGACAAAAACATTAGTGTCCGCTGTGCGTGGGAAGAAAACTTCTTTTTACAGCGAAAAAAAACCCTAAACAAGCACCGAGTAGCTACGACGTAATGGGAAACTCACAGAGAAACTCGCGGATTCTTCCACTGACCGCGGCACACCTGCACCAGGGTAAACCTCCGCCTACCCCCACTCCTGCTTTACAGGTGAAAATAGAGCAACAGGACCGCTGAGTCTTTGACTTTATTTATTTTCTGCTGTGTTTTACTTGCATCTATTTGAAAGACTGAGTGTAAACACACACAAAAAATTATTTTATGTGCTGGAATGTGCAGAAAATAGGTTTAAATGTTAAACTAATTTATTCAAGTCAGAGAATGTTGCAGATAATTAAATTTTTGCTTGATCCATAAAGTTAAAAGATTAAAACTGATAAAACAAGTTAAAAAAAAGAGACTTTTCCATTTGATTACATTTTGTATGATGGATTATGTAGAAAAAGTAGAATTGGGCTGAAAGATCTATCGCTTTATCACCTATTCAGGTTGTAAATCGTGTTTTTAAAAAGTAACTAAGTAACTAAGTAATTAATTACTTTTGAAAATAAGTAATCAGTAAAGTAACGGGATTACTTTTTTGGGGAAGTAATCAGTAATTAGTTACTGATTACTTTTTTCAAGTAACTTGACCAACACTGTTTAGCACTAGCCCTGTTTAGGAAGTTACTGACGGTAAGTCCAGTTAGAGTTCAGCAATGTGCTCGTTCACAGTGTGTGGACTAGATGAGACATGTCTGTGAAACAGGACAGAGGAAAAATCCTTCCTCCACAGCTGCGCCTTTCACCAGGAAACCTGACACGCATTGTGTGCGAGCATGTGATGGAGAGACTTCCGACGTTTCTCCGATACCGTTTTCTTTTTTGCTGTGACCTCATATATAAGGACATTTGATGCAAACACCTTTAACCACAGCTATCCGGTTGCTGTTGTGGCTCGGCTCTAGCTGCTAAGTGTCTGCTAAGGTAAACTGGCTTTGTGTGCAGGTATTCTTCCTCTATTCCACTGAGGAACATGTCCTGAGTTAGGTCACCTCCATGAGGTCATGAGCGAAACATCTGGAAATGACAAAATCGGACCAACACTCTCAGGGTCTGCGCTCCTCTTTTGTTATTGTTTCCTTTTCTTAAAAACGGCGTTTCACAACGAGCCCCACGAGAGAGACCAGAGGACAGAGAGGAGCGGAGAGCAAACGGGACTAAAAAAAGAACAAATGAACTCTTAGAAAACATCTGATTTAATTAAATGAATTGATGACTTGGAGCAATGTAGGGTTAGGAAACTACAGCAAAGCGGAGCTTGGACTCTACTTGGCCCGTGGAGGGAGGGGGGGGCGTGTGCGGCACTGTAGGTTGGAATGTCCTGATAACAGGATCACGCAGGATGTTGGTGAAATTGTCAATTCCCTGGACGTCTTCGTCCCGAGGAGGTTGAGCTGGCTTTGGCATGACAGCTGAGTGCGAGAAATACCGCGTGTAATTACTTAAAGATGATGGGCTAAGGAGTTCACTCCAGGAAACAGATGCAGGGTGTTGTTTAATCCATCCGTGAGCTCGCTGGTCTCATCATGTCTAGCTTTTTTTCTGGGTTGCTCAAAGTATGTCTGTTCCAAAGTCTGGACTTGAAAGTCGCCGAGTGTTGTTCTTTCACTTTGTGAGATTAAAGTATTGTGCTTGGTATTATTTTAGCATGCTTATGTTATGGGATACAGAGTTTTTTACCTGCATGTTATCAGCTGTATCACGGACGTAGCCTCATTTGCAGCCTCTGAGCTCATAATGTCTTATTTGGTAATTCCATTTTCAAAGTGTTATCCAAGACGCGGCTGCATCACCTCTTGAGTAACCTCATAGCCCCACAGATGTGTGGGATTTTTGTGGGGGAAAACAATGTTTAAATCCCATATTTTCCACAGACTGTGGACCTAATGTAAATTCCAGCAAAGAAAAGCAGCAGCAGAGTGGAAATATAGCAAATATTTGAGATATCGAAGGTACCTTTGAAAACAGAGCCCACCATTGGGCAAGAGCATTTGTTTGGCCTTCTCCCCAACTGTTTCTGAATCGTCTGTGCTGTGTGACTGACTTGCATCCCGCACACTCTCCCATCATGACCAGTCTGCCACTAATAAGGTCAAAAATCTAGATCTATGGCGATCCCTTCGATACACCCAAGTGTTAAATCTCCTCTGTAAGCCTCTTTGCAACCCACCTACACCTTAGTTCCTCCTTTTCATGTCATGTCTGTTGTAATCAGTGTCAAATCTTTTGTCTTGCTGCTTATTTCTCCATCTTGTGCATGTGGAAAGCTGAGGAGGTCCGAGAAGATAACGTGCCAACAAATATAAATTACTGCAGGTGGAAATAACCATTTTCTTTTGGCCAAAATTGAGGTCTTTTATTCCCCACCTGTCTTTCAGAGACGTGTCCCAAACAGGGATCACCTCCCTGCCAACCACAGGGATGGACTCTGTCCGGGAGCTGAAGGCACGTGATGCCTGGGCCCTCAAGAAACTGCCACCCATCAAGACCTTTAAGCACCTCACCGTCGCCAACCTGACATACCCGAGCCACTGCTGCGGCTTCAAAAACCTTAAAAAGAAGCGAGGGTGCGTTTGTCAGTTCTTATTTTTTGTAGCTGGTGGAGTGTAGAAGGCAGCATGAAAAATGTAGTCCTTGAATTTCGTGTATTTGGATGATCCGCCACAGCGAGCGGCAGCAGCTGCACTTGCATGATGTAGATGTTGGCAGGGATTGAATCAACTCTCCTGACGTGTTTACCTATAATTCATTACAGTGCTTCCATAATTAGTGTCACTCACTGCTGTTATTGTAGGAACGAGGTCGAGCCAGACTAGTAATGGCTCTCAAAACAGGATTCCCTTTTCCTTCAAGTGGATATAAAGATGACTGCATCATTATTTTATGGGCTCAATGTTCTGTGCGTTTGTCTGCATGTGTTTTTCAGCTTTTTGGAGTACATCATCTGCAACCTTACTGCTTTGTATGACCAGCATCAAAAGCGCTCCGTGGGGCCCCTGCGCATGCCGTCCCTCCAGGAGGACAGTGTTGTGGAAACACTCCCGGACCGGGAGCTAAAAGACGGGGATCACAGAGAGGCCCAGCAAGATTGGAAGAGCGGTGACGTCCACGGCAGCCTGCACTACCACGCCTACTTTGGAGGCCACCCAGATGAGGATGTGGGTTTCGGAGAGACCCTAAAGAACCCCCAGGAGGACAACAGTCAGGAGTTTGACAGTCGTTACGACTATGTGGTGTGCGAGGAGGGAGAGGAGGTGGCGTGCGCACCGGCGCCCGATGAGTTCAATCCTTGTGAGGACATAATGGGTTTTGGCTTCCTGCGGGTGTCTGTGTGGTTTGTGAGCTTGCTGGCTGTTCTGGGAAATGTGGTGGTGCTCCTGGTGCTCCTCACCAGCCACTACAAGCTCTCAGTCTCCCGGTTCCTCATGTGTCACCTGGCCTTTGCAGATCTGTGCATGGGGATTTACCTGCTGCTCATCGCCTCTGTAGACCTCCATACGCGGGCCGAATACTTCAACCACGCCATAGACTGGCAGACGGGCCCCGGCTGTGGACTTGCTGGGTTTTTCACAGTCTTCGCCAGCGAGCTGTCCGTCTACACCTTGACGGCGATCACTCTGGAGAGGTGGTACGCCATCACCTTTGCCATGCGGCTGGATCGCAAGCTGCACCTGCACCACGCAGCGGCTGTCATGCTAGGCGGCTGGGTCTTCTGCATCCTCCTGGCCTTGCTCCCACTGGTCGGCGTGAGCAGTTACCAGAAGGTCAGCATCTGCCTCCCCATGGACACCGAGTCCGCAGCGGCTCAGATCTACATCATGTCAGTGCTCGTCCTCAACATCTTAGCATTTTTCATCATCTGTGCTTGTTACTTCAAGATCTACTGCACGGTGCATAACCCTCACTACCACTCCGGATCCAAGGATACCAACATTGCCAAGCGCATGGCTGTCCTCATCTTCACTGACTTCTTGTGCATGGCACCAATTTCCTTCTACGCCATATCAGCCGTGCTGGACCGGCCGCTCATCACCGTGTCCAACTCCAAGATTTTATTGGTGCTCTTCTACCCGCTCAATTCCTGTGCCAACCCGTTCCTCTATGCCATCTTCACTAAAGCCTTCAGGGGAGACATATTCATCCTTCTCAGTAAGGTGGGCCTGTGTCAGCAGCGAGCACAGCTGTTCAGAGGCCAGACGGTCTCGTCAAAGGGCAGCAGCGGGACATCTCAGATAAGGAGAGACAAGGATAAAAGTCGCAAAGGAGGGAGCATAGGCCAGGAAGAAGTGCCTATCCACCTGAAAAGGTCCGCAGGACATACCTCCCACCAAGCAATCAGCCAACAGAAGAATCCCGAAGAGAGCCAGAGGTTGGACACATGAGGCCGGCTCAAGGCAGTAACATAAGACAGGCTCAGGTGAGAGAGGAGAGACCTTGAAATGTTGGGATATTTAACAGACAGCTCCAGCATCCTGTATCTGCTTCAGCTTTCAGGCTGAGTTCAGCTGTTTTCACAATTTCGCCTGTGATGATTTTATGGTTCCAGTTGTTGGAGAATATCAAGTGTCACGGAAATACGAGCCTGACTTCATCTCACTTATAGTCCTTTGCAGAATAGAGATCATTTTAAGGGAAAAATGGCAGGATTAACACTCATTTATATGTTTTCAGTATCTTAATTATACTTTGAGGCTGATACCAAATGTGTGGCACAGTCTGGCACTGAGACAGGCAAATATTACTCATTATCTGACGTACTTCAGCTTCCAGTGACACGAAGCTTTTTCTGAGGAACTCTGTTTATATGTGATTATCGTGTTCAAGGACAGCCTGCTGGCTCAGTGCCGTTCAGTGGAAACTAAACCCAGGATGTAAAAAAACGTATTTTCAAATCCATTGTATTAATACCTCTGTATATACTATAAATATATGATTTAGAACAGAACACATAGCCTATTGCTATTTTTTTGCATTTCTTGTCTAACTACATTTGGTGATTACAGTAATTTACTGTGATGTTGGAAAGTTTTTTTTACAAAAAGTGCATTTATTTGCATATGCCAACAACAAACTGATGTATCACTTAATTAGATTTATAAAATATCTGTTTACTTTTGCTCCATGTGTGATTTACTTTAACTTTATCAAATGTTCGGTCGCTAACTCGTTCAGAAACCCACTCCAAAAAACTAACATCTCACATCGAACCATGCGATCCAAAAACAAGACCTATTTGGATTATTGGCAGTTTCTGCAAATCACACAGTGGTGTGTTAATCACTAATGCATACTGTTAAAGCTGTGTGTCTCCTTTGGGATGTCCTGGTTGTTTTTTCCAGCGTTATCGTGGTATTTTTCCATCCCTGTGTGGAAACCAGTGACTTCTACAATCAGCGGGGAGCTTAAAGCTAGCATACCTGAGACCCATGTGAACTTCTGTGATGCTGAGCTGTTAGGCATTAAAGGAAACCTTCTGCTAATAGTGGCTAAACATCAGGTTAGCATTTCCTCTCCTGAGTGACTTTAGAGATGAACAGGGCGAGTGGGGATTAGTTCACATCTTTTTCTTTAAAAAAAATAAAATACATTTTGCATCCATATTTGTCTTGAAGATATTCGATCAGATTGCTGCAATTTGTGTCAGCATGGAAAATATAGTGCAACATTCCCAACTTTGTATCACTCTAAACCTCACAAACTGGAATGGTCTCTACTTTCAAAGTCGGGAAAATTAAGAGTGGCATCCGCTGACTGCGTTCCAGACCTCGCTTGGCGGTGAATTTCTGAGCGGACGGGACATCATTTTCAGTTGAACGTTTTCCACGGCTTCAGGTCCATCTCTTCCAATCACGTATTAACAGCGAGCCAGTCTGGACCCTTCAGATGCAAAGCACTCTGGAGCTGGAGCACGATGGGCCTGGCTGCCTTCATGAGAGGACGTCTCCGCTGCCAGCTAGTGTTAACTCACTGTTCACGAGTGTGTGCACGACAAGACTGATAAAAATCAAAGTCTATGCACATTTGCGTAGGTGTCTGGGTGCACACAAAGCGACTGGTGGTAGTGGCATATACCTGCAGAATCCAGCATTTTCCCGAATGATTACATGGAATTTTACAGACTTGCAGGTACGGTCATGGCCCAAGTAATAGGCCGAGCCAAGCAAACTGAATGAGACTGTGAAATGGATTTATTTTGATATTCTTCTTCTAGCTGGGTCTCAGGCCTGCCTCATCATTCCTCTCCCAGTATTACAAATAAACTCATCTCCAAGCCGTTCCTCAAATAAGCAGGCCCATCCCCGACGATGCACCTCGATAACACCGGATTAGGTTGCCAAACTCAAATAGAGTGGGAAAAGGAGTCGTGAACAGAGGGACTGACGAGGTCAAAGCCTACGAGTATGCATCCAGTGTTTGGTTGTGGAAACAAAAAGAAATCTCTTGCATTTTTGGCGTCATTCCTTTCGTTGGCCCGGTCAACGTGGATGGCCCTCTTAAAGAGTCAAGTTCCTCTGTCTCCTGGAGAGCTCTTGAATGATGACCAGAGCGAACTGCAGGGTTTTAGTCAGTGAAAACATTCATTCTTCTGTTGTTCTGCAGGTGGTTTCACTCATCAGGAAATGAGTTTCATATTTAGGATCTACAACCTTTGCAGACACTTGAGTTAAACCAGGAAAGAAAAATGGCTCCAAGCCTTCAACAAAATACATTCTAATACTTTATACACAGGATGATGTGACAAGTGCTACTCTATACTACTGATAGTAAACCTTAGTTATTGTGCAGGTGTGTATGGAAGGCAATTTAGAACATGTGTCTACTTTGGATCAATTATTTCTAATAAACTGGAAATTGTTTTTATTGAGAAAGTTCCTGCTGACAGGCGACGTTTCAAATTACAGCTGTTGCCGTGTGAAGATGATCCTAAACCAGAAATACATGAAACAGTGATGCAACTCCACCTGCACAACCCCAGTAATAAAACAAAAAGCAGAGAAGTGCTGGAGCATTCATGCGTACTGAGGTGAACTAAGACTGCAGACTTTGCAGCACCGTACTTGCAGATTTAGCCGAAGATGATTCATCGCAGGCTTTCTGCCCCACGTGGACTTAAATCACATGACTTTTACTTGAGTCAGACACAAGTATTAAAACTGATGACTTTAGGGTAAGATTGGGAATATGCTTAAAACTAACTGCTTCATATAATGTCGAGGGCTTCTTTGGTTTTATAGTGCAAGAAACCAAAACAGCTCAAATATGGGGACAAAGCTAAAGTGCCTCCCCACCTAAACTAAAAATGACCAATTCTGAAAGGTGTTGAAAGAGGTATCAAACACAATAAGGTTTCACTTTAATACACCTTTGTTCCCTAGTTTTAAATAACTTACCCATTCGTGTAAGAATGACTGAATC
Source organism: Diplotaxodon limnothrissa (assembly GCF_057381915.1). Lineage (NCBI taxonomy): Eukaryota > Metazoa > Chordata > Actinopteri > Cichliformes > Cichlidae > Diplotaxodon > Diplotaxodon limnothrissa. The sequence continues at coordinate 2,767,872 of NC_140610.1, read as the reverse complement.
AACTCGGTAAGTACTCCACAGAGGAAATCACCCCATAACAGCACAGATAGCAATTATATGGCATTGGCTTTTTGAAGCAGGCCTATAATAAAAAAAGAAAAGTGACAAGCTGTTTAGAACAACATTCACAGCTTGACGTGAGACAGTCTAGGATACTATAAAAGTCCTGCTGCAGCCAAAGTCCGGATAGACAGAATCTCTGCTGAAAACAGATGAAGGTTTTTGTCCCGTTTTTTCTGTTTTGTCACAGTTTGCTGTTTTCTAAGACTTTGGTAAGCTCTACATGCCACAGCCAGCAGGCCCGGCTACTCCACTTGCTACATAGCTGATTGGCAGTCACCACAGGTTAGCTGGTAAGCAGAGAAAGCTGTAGAGTCTGAGCAAGACATCTCCAGGGTCTCATTATAAGCCTCATTCGCCAGCAGCTCAGATTCTTATGTCTGAGTGCCCAGGAGTAGCAAAAGGGCCCACTTCATCAGAAGCAGCCAGGGATACACTGCTCCTCCGCTACGTCTATTCAGCGCTGAAGTGTGATATATTGTAGAAGTGACAGTCTGCCCTCAAATCCATTTACAATCAAGTGCAAAAATCTCCATGTAGTTTCTGATTCAGCTTTGATCCCCGACTGCACCACACCTTTATCTCATAATTACCTGAAAGGAAATACGCTGGGATTGTGTCGGTTTGGGTAGGAATTAGAGGAAAAGCCGGGAAAACGCCCATGCTGTGCAAACCCTGACAGTCATCCAGATGGTGGGATATAGAAAAATGGAAAAGAAGATTGGGCGATGCAGATTCGGGGTCTCGTGCAGGTTGCAGCAAATGCATGAAAGTGATCCTACAGAGCTGTTACGCAGCGACAAAGACAGAATGTGCAAGGATTATATTTCAATCAAGAAATCTGAATCGTGCTGAGTTAAAGCCGTATTACAGCACGTTCCCGGAGCACGTGGGCCACAGTGATGAAGACTTGGATGGTTGGTCCTTGCAGACAACCATGTCTGCCCATTTGTTTGTGACTGTGTGACTCATCCACAAAGACGCCTAACATAAACACAACTACATACTTCAGAGAAGTGTCACAGAAAGACTTATGAATGGTGTTTACAGATACCCATGTCTGCAAGGAGGATAATCCCCGCTGTCTGTCAGACAGTAAGCCTTTGACACCGAGCGCCTTTAGCTGGTTAGCAAGTTAGCAAAAAGATAACGGTTTGCTAAAGACAAAAATAACTGTAGTTAGCTACAGCTTAAGACAAGATAGATTTAAGACATTTCATGCTCCTTTGAGTTAAATCGAGGGCCAACTTAACAACTTAAACCACAGAAAGAAAAGAAGAAACAAAAGTGTTTGGCTCCTGATGTTTGTCCGAGGCGCTGCTTAAAAGAAATTAGTCCTTGTTGCCATCTTTGTCACTCAAAGTTTCAATGGATTCAACTGCCTTGATTCCTAATGTGTAAAATGTGGCTCACTCTCTACACAAAACAATGTACCTCATATATATTTACAGTACCAGCTTCAGCCATGCTACAAAACTCCGTCGTCATTGGTAGCTAGCAGACAGGACTACTGGTTTGAGTGTCTTGGAAACAGATTTAAAATTTAAATGTCAGAGAAAAAAACAACCAAAAACATTTAAAAAGTATGAACGCCATTAGAAGTTTCATTAAAGAATAATGAAACACATAAGTAATAAACTCATGAAACAGTTGGCTCACTAAATGGGAAGGGGACTGGTATTTGTTAAGGTCTTGCAGTCATGTGACTGCTAATTTTCCACCATTTCAAATGTGTAACACTGTAGCAGTTGCAGTTCTACTAAAGACCAGTCCATGACCACCTGCCAACCACCGTTTGTGAGGATAAGATGCATCCTAGTAGCTGCTAGAGGCTGAAGGCGGTCACGATCAAACTGACTGCCATCTTGCTAGAGATTCACGACCCCCTGGCAACCACCGGGAAAAATGTGTGTTGACGCTCACAGAAAACTGATGCTATCTCACGTGCAAAATGAAACCATTTACTAAAGAGTACACAGTACTGACTCAAAAACCTTTGATTGCCTCGGCCGCTAACAGATTGCTCCAGACGATACCAGGTCTGCACTCACCAACTACTCCCCTAGAAGAAGTGTGACACAAATCGGAAATGGAGACTGAATTGGTGAAGCGCAACTTTTATACACACATATTTAAACACTTCCTAATGATCTTGGCCAGGAACCCCTCCAGCTGGTAAACTGGAGGAACCGCTGACCTTCTGATTATTAGACTACCTGCTCTACCGCTCGAGCCACATCTAATAGTAGCAGTTAAAAACGGAGTCTCAACAGGATTAAAAATGTGAGCAAAAATAGTTTAAAAGTAACTGAAATAACAGTTAAATAGTTTAGTGTTCAAGATGCTCCCACGAGTAATCGATAAATTTGCTTTTATCAGCGCAGAACCAAAAAGCTGACCAGGTATCACAGAAGAAGGTAGGAAGAAACAGAGGGGGCGAGAGTGACACTGATTTAGGCCACAAAATAATGCAAAAATTAAATTTTAATTTTCTTTCTTTCTTTTTATGCAAAAGACAACTTTATGTATTCAAAGCACAACCTTGAGTTTGATTCCAAACTTGATTTAGGAAAATTACACGAATACCAACAGTACAGTTCATTAATCATCAGAAGAGCAGAACACACGACAAAATGGTTATAGAGCACAGTTTAATAAGACATCCTTCTCAGTCTAGCATCTGTGACCCCCCCCCCCCCACCAAAAACTGAACTAAAGTTCAAAAAGGCACGCACGACATCTACATATGGAAATGACGAACAGAGGAAAGGAAATAAATCTACTGGGGGCCATGTGTGGAAAGTCTTCCTTTGGCCTTTCATGTAAAAATTTCATATAATTCAACTAAATCGTGTGAAAAATGTTCTGTTTTCTCCATCAGGTCCTGTATCAGGGTTTTCTTTGTGCAGCTAAAAAACAACTATGGAGCCACCCAAGCACCACGTCGACACAACAGTCAAAACACATATATACTTTATTTCAAACTGCTGCAACAGGGGCACTAAAAACAAACTGCAGAGACACACACAACCCCCCCTCGAGTTAAACTCACTTGGATAGAAAATATCCTCAGTTTAAAAGTCATGAATAAAACGGAAGCAGACGAGAACATACGGTGGACGAAATGGTTTGGAAAACAGCGCCGTGCAGCTTTTATCAGGCTGACATAAGAAGAAAGGAGAAAAGAAAAGAAAAAGGAACACTTGTTAGATTATAAGAGCACAGTTTGGTGCGGCTTTCCAACCTTAAAAAAAAGAAAAACAATTTATGAACTTTCAGAAATAAATAGAAAAAACAGGACAGACACCAACCTCACTGCTCTGTGACATTTTCAGACTGTGAGAGAAATAAACTGAAACCTTTTCACAGAAAACCAGCGACAACGACACACACTCACCACGTGTCTGTACAGTCCCCCACACACACACACACACACACACACACACACACACACACACACACACACACACACACACACACACACACACACACACACACACACACACACACACACACACACACGTCTCTGCGGCTATTGATTAAGTGGACTGACTGACTTCACAACACACTGATAAACCGACAGTGCAAAATTTCCGACGGCTGCAGAGAACTAAAAATAAAAGCAAAGGCGATTCACCAACAGGACAAACTGAGACACCTTTGTACAATCCTTAAATGAATTCAGTGTCTCACGCTTTTATCTTTATTTTATTCTTAACGTTAAAGATGGAATGAAGCCCCAGAGAAGCCAGTGCGGGGGTGCTGGGGGAGGGGGGGTTAAGTGCTGCGACGAAGATAAAAAAAATGAGTTATTGTAAGGTGATGTTATTTTACCTTCTTTTTTAACTCCTTCATTAAACGCATTTAAAACATAATGTTTAAAGAACAGGTCGCCTACATAAAAACAGTCTGGAGCACCTTTTTCATAAACGTGAATTCAGACAGAATTAGGATATTAAAAAAAGAAGCCAAAAACAGGTGATTCTGGTCGTTCTAAAGGCAGCGATCTCGACTGGTGGCACTAAGTTTGGACACGAACGTAGACACGAGTCAATCCAGTCAACCGACTACAGTGATTGCAAAGGTGTTTCTCATCTATGGGGTTATAACGAATGACCTCTGACCTTGTGTGGCAGGGAAGCCGAGGTCACCCTGGTCCTCTACACCTGTATGATGGTGAAATGCTTTCTTTCCAAAGTTAGGTGAATTCTCTGGGGGGGAAAGGCAGAGAAGCCTGGAAGAAGAAATAAAGAGAAACGGTGCTCGGCTCACGGGGCTTTTCCCTTCCTCTGTTGGTTTCTCATCCCGCAAGGCTAGTCGAGTGTTTTCTGACTACACCCGGGTTTTACAGTACCTCACAGTCCTTTGGGTTTGTCTCAAGAGTTCTGAGTCTCAGAAACAGTTTCCTGAATGAATCCAGTCACAGGATGTGGAAGGATGCTAAACTGTCTGTTAACTGGATAGGAGTTACAGAGATCCTGCTCCTGTTGCTTTCTCCCGTTCCTTTTTCTGCTTCACCACTCGGCATCCCCGATGGCTTTGGAGAAGACGTAGTCTCTCCCGTTCAGATTCATGATCCCATCCTTCAGGTGGAATTTCCATTTGTTCTTACTTCTGTGAATCTGCAGAGTAAAGAGAAGGAAATGAGTGTTGTAGGCGTCAAGGACAGATGGACATTGTTTCAGCTTACAGTGGACGCAGACTGATGTCTTTAGCCTCTGCGCCGAGGCCAGACAAACTCACTGTGGCATTAACCGCTGCTGGAGCCTTTCTCCACTGAATTAACATCAAATAATGTAACAACTCGATGCTTTGTGATGGGAATCAAAGGCAAACAGTGAAGACTCACAACAAGGAATGTGAAATACCTCTTTAACGATTTCTGACATTTTCCCCCAAAAACGAGGAGGCTGCTGTGAAAACTGTTTAAGCCCCGTCCTTCAATCTACAGCAGCCTTTCCAGCGCCCTGAATGATACTGGCAAACAAAGGCTGACAGCGATGCTGAGTACCAATCACATTAACACGGTAAAACTGCTCTGCGCTGTTATTTTATAATCTCTTTGTTTTCACTGCTTCTGCAAATCTCAGCGTTAACGTCTTTGTCTGGATGCTGATGTGAAACTAAACGAGTCGGATATGCATAAAAGCCAACGGGCCCCAGCGCAGGAGGATCTATATCAAGACATGTCATAAAAGTACCAAAGAGGCACTCGCATATTTATACACAGGCAGGTTTGAACACACTGCAGCCTTTCAGAATATATCAGTTCCTACCTTGTCGTACTGGCACACCACTACGTTGTCTGTTTCAAACAGCTCCTGGTCCTCTTCGTCGCTGACGTCGTCTCCACTGTTCAGCGGCTCCTGAGTAGGAAACCAAAACAATCAGATTCATCACAAATGTTTGCTGCTCAGAAACGTGGTTTAAGATTCAGGATTTTCTTTATTTAAACAGTAAAAGCACAAATCTAGATTGCAACAAGTAATAGTTTGATTTTAAACCCGTTCTCCTTTTTGCCCGATACCAAACAGTGCCAAATATAACCTGCTGTGTTATAAAATCTTCTGCAGAAAAGCCACACAAACTACAGAGTAACCTTTGTAGTAGGGCTGCCACAAACGATTATTTTGATAGTCGACTAATCAGATCATCATCCATTGGATGTAAAACGTACAGCTTATTGCACCAGCAGCATCTGCTCTTATATAACTATCATTAGCTTACAGCTTTAAGTGTTTCAGGTCTGTGCTAACTAAAAATAAAGACAAGATGATAGTTTATTAAATTTTAATGAAATCTGCAGATTGTTTCAGTGAAGTTTAATAAACTCCTTGCTATCTAAAATATAACAGGACACCGGAGTAAATTCTCCAGCATCTCACACTTCTGATAATCAGTTGTCTGCTTGACGTTTATTCAGCTGTGTAAAAACTATAACTTTAATCTCAGCCAAACCGATTTACTCAGGAACAAATAAAATACTAAAAAAAAGCCAAACAATAACATTTTTAAGTTATCTAAGTGACTTATATATCATGTTTAACCTGAGTAGTGAAAGACAGCGGTGGGTTTGAAAACGATTTGCCGGGAGTCCGGTGTTCTCACGGCGCTAGTGACCTAGCCCCCGGCTAGCTATCGAGCTAGTGGGTAACAGACGTCTCCGAAAACGTCGGAGCGCTTTGAAAATATGTGGTGTCCTGATAAACTGAGCAGATATTTGAGGTTTACACAGCTACATTCTCGCCTGAAAATATGTTAAACGTTTATTTTGTGACCCAGAAAGAATAATAAGAGTAATATTAAAACTAACTAGCTGCCGCCATTGTTGGAAACTGAGCTGGGCCGCGCTATGAATTCTGGGACAGAGCTACTTCTTCGGGGTTTAACGACAGCTACCTGTGGAAAGCTACTGCTAGCTACTCTGGAAAACAAAAGCTCTGAAGAGGGGCAGAAACATCAGTGCTACAAGTTTACGGCTTTCTTACTTCATATTAAATGACCATAAAATTCTTGCCTACTGCAACTTTAACGTGCGAGTTTTTGAACACTCTTATTTCCTCCCTTGCTCACCTCTTCAACCTGCCCATCTTCTGCTCCATCCTTGTCTTTCTCCTCATCGTCATCTTCGTCGTACTCCTCCTCATCCTCGTCCTCTTCTGAAGACGTCTCCCCGGTTCCGTCCACCTGCAGCATCATGGGAGGCTGCTGTGCCTGAGGCTGGGCCTGTTGCTGCTGTTGGGCCTGGGGCTGCGCTGAGGCTTGTGGTGCAGTCGCTCCTGGGGCCTGCTGGACCTGCTGGACCTGAGCTGTTGCTGCCTGGCTGGGCTGTGGCGCCATAGCTGCTGCTTGCATCACCTGACGGTAGAAAGAAACTCAGAGTTTAAAAACATGTACGCCCATATGATGTTAGCATTGCTTTCATGTGGGACAAAATAACCAGCTCTTTACACAACAGACTCCAACTCAAAGCCAAAATAAAGTCAAAGTCAACTTTATTTGTCGATTCTGCCACATGTACAGGACATACAGAGAATAGAAATTGCGTTACTCTCAATCCCTAGATAAATAGCAAATGAACATTTAAATATATTTAAATATAAAAGTGATTAAAAATGCAAGTAAAATAATTAAAAAGTAAAAATTTAAATAAATACAATTTTACATATAACAAGAAAGCTATACAATATACAATATAATGGGTAAGTGACACTGAGTGTAAACCAGGCAGAGTAGTGCAAATAGGCAAATAGTGCAAATGGAGATTTAGTAATGTACGGTAAGAGAAAGTGTAACAACAAAGTCTTATGAGGTAATGGCAGTCCAATGCTCCACAAGGTGACTGGTAACAGGACAGGACAGCAAAGGACAGGACAGCAAAAATGATGCGACTTCAAGGAGCATTTTTGTAGCAAAGATAAGGTCTGCCAGCTAGTCGCCATGTTGGGTATCAAGATATTTGTCTGTGTTAGCAAGTAAGCTAATGCTGGCTAACAGCTGAAAGAAAAAGTTATTAAAGAACTGAACTCGTGGAGGGAAGACCTCTGCTCTGAGCTAATGTTAGCCTGTTGATTTAAAAGCTAACGTTGCAGATTTTTGCAGTGTAGCTCAGTTACACTGGCCAGCTAACCAAATCTTTCCATAGTTACTCACACCAAAACTACATCTGAGTGGAAATGCTGTTTGTCAGTGTAATCGGCTGATCTGTGACACTGACTGATGCGCGATGCTTTCACAGTGCAGGTGTTATTATTAATAACAAAGGTTTCCCAGACGCTCCTCTAAAACATTAAACAGACTCTAATTTCTCTAAACAACAAAGAGAACAGAAATGGAGGAAACACTACTATAGAGCATAAACTACTTCCATATAAATGGAATGAGTGCAGGAGGAACTGAAGTTCTGACCTGTGTATTGCCTTGGACTTTGTTTCCTGGGGTTAAGACAATCTGCTGCGGCTGTATGATGACTCCTGCTTGCTGGGACAGGCCTCCTGGCAGAGGAGCCAGAACCTAAACAGATATTAGAGAAGGGAAAAAAACCCCAAACACGACATGTAAACTCTATTTTAAAACAAGATCTCCACCTGAATATGCACAACACTTTTGCAACATTTTAACCGACTCAATTTAAACTGAATGAATGAAATTTGGCACTAGTTTTGATCTGAATCTGTGTTTTTATTTAGGAAAAGTCACAAGTAGTGGAGTCATGGATCTATTTCTTTTGGGGTAAGTGGTAAGCTCTGAGCAATCAGCATCCTCCCGATTTCCCAGAATCATTTCATGTTTTTCATGGCACTTCTTACATATTTCGAGGTTATTTTTCCAAGAATTGATTCTTCCACTGTGTCAGAGCCACAGGGCCCACAGATATGTAGCCTTATTTAACCTACTTGTCACAAACGGACACTGAACTGATTACGCAGATAAATCAGACACACCACGATTTTTTCCCCCCACCTCTCTCCATTTGGCTTTGTTTTTCACACACATTTCCTCCTGTCATATGCAGCCCTGCCCCTCTGCGTGACAGTTCTTACCTGCTGTATTACCGGTGCCTGCACGCCACCAGGCTGCATCTGCTGCTGCAGGAGGATCTGCTGCTGGGGCTGGATGATGTACTGAGCCCCGTTGGGACCACGGACTAACTGCAGGATCTGGCCTGAGACGTTAAAACAAAGCGTGTGGGTGCACGTTGTGTAAATATAGTTTTACACATGAAGATAGTTCAGAGAGAAAACAGCATTTCTTTGCAATTTAATGCAAATAAACATGTTTTACCTTGGCTGGTGAGGAGCTGTTGGTATTGGGTGACCGCTGTGGGCAAAGCCAGGGTTGCTGCGGTAGCTGCTGCACTCTAGAGGAGGAAAGAAGAACACACGCGGTGACAAGCATGCAAAATAATACAGAAGCAGAGGATTTCAGGGTTCAAGAATGAAAGACTTCAATGTTAAGTACTTAATGTTTTTGAACTTCTTTACAATTTAAAGCACTGAACTTCAGATTGCATTGACTGACATGATAAAAGCAGCATGTTTGTCCTCTCGCTGCATCTACAAAGCCACTGGAAAACGATTAAAAATTGGCAAGTGAAGCTTTGAAGAACCGTTTGAGGATTATACAAAAATCACTTGCAGAAAACAGAAAGAAGCAGCAGCAGAGATGAAAGCTTCATATGGACAGATGCTGCGTTAAACATGTGCTGTTGAAAAAAGTGGAAAAGATTTCCTGCATATTTCCCTCGATGACGGAAAGGTGTGTTTGTCAGTGCGTATTAGACACAGCAGTAGCATGTGGGAGGATGCATTACTGCTGGCTTATATCCACTGCAGTCCTGGCTATTAAATAGTCCGTTAATCTCTTCCAAGTCCTGTTGCCCCATCCGTGTGACACTTGATCAATCATTCTGGACTAAGGAAGAAGCCTGCAGAGACCCTCTCTTGCTTCTCACTTCTACTCAAAGAAAATATGTCTGAATTTGTTAAAAACGTAAAATGAGCAGCACTTCGTTCTGTTCATCACACATATGGATATCGCATCACCTATGTCTGTTAATAAACACATTTGCTACTTGTTATATGCCTCCCCGAAAAACAGTTTCATTTATTTTTGGTGCTATGATCCACTCACCATCCCCGTTCCACCCATGTGTATAAGCTTAGATTCCTGAACAATGACTTGCTGCTGGGGAGCTGCGGAGACAAACATTTTCAGGTCAATTCCTCATATTTTTCATAAAATGTACAAAGAATGCACACGATCAGTAAGCATTCATTGTTTCCTGTGCCAGTTCGGCAAATAACTCAAAGCTGCAGGCGACATTTTTAGTGCCCAAAAAGGCGTTCACAGGTTTTTGCACTTGTTCAGAAATGTTTTTACCACTGTGTGCCACTGCTGGCTAACCTTGCTGTTGCTGGGGCGGCAGGATGACTTGCTGGGACTGAGCTGGCTGGGTCACCTGCTGGACTTGTTGGACCTGCTGAACCTGTTGTTGCTGCTGCTGTGCGGCCTGCAGGGCTTTCTGCTCGTCAGTGTGGAAGCCCTCCACTGCCTTGGACTGCAAAAGCTTGTTCTCCCATAGCTGTAGAGACAAACGGAGGCAGCACAAAGACATGTGTTAGAAAGCTGCCAAAGACGCCATTTAAATCCATGCTAACATGTTTTCAAATGAAAATCTCCATCCAGGTAAATGTTTAGCGCAGATTCTGTCATTATCGACACACCTGTGAACGCATCACACCGACCAGACGTGCCGATCGTTTAAATTAATTCAGTTTTATTTTTATAGTCACAACAGTCATCTTCAAGGTGCTTCATGTTGTAAGGTACAATAATACAGAGAAAACCTAACAGACGACCCCCTATGAGCAAGTGTTTGGTGACAATGGGAAGGAAAATCTCCCTTTTAACAGGAAGAAAGCTCCAACACAACCAGGCTCGGGGGGGAACCAGGTAAAAGAGACTGTGGAAGAGAGCCAGACATCAATATTAACTAATGGGTCACAAACTCAAAGTGAGGTCAAATAAACTGGTTTAATCCATGAAGCTAAGACTGAATTTTTTGCTTATTTGTGTCAATCACATTGCCTAGTAGGCTTATGTGCCATAGCCTCCTCTTGAATTGAGCATATCATGCAGTGTACACACTGTTTGAGTTGTCATTTCAATGGTATTCAGACACCACCTTCTCACAGGCATACGCAGGTGTTATAACAGTAAAGCAACACTGAAAGTCACACTGGAATATAAGGTGGTGATTGCACCAGAAAACTCATACAGAAATCGCTGCAGTGAGAGCACCATCCATCACAGGAAACCATGGTAACAGGGGGGGGAAACAAGACATGAATGACATTTTTGTGAGTTAATCAGAAAGTTTCCAGAAGTCTGTTTTCTGTCCATCCAGACAGCAACTACAACAGCTTCCAAACTAGGAAGTGGTCAGCAGTTATTCCAAAGCGCTCTGGTTTGGGGGAGCGTGCTACAGTACACTTTACTACAAAGAGCGCACACCTCTGCAGGAGGCGGCATTTCCCCTGCAGTTACTATATGCAGGCGCAACACTGACAGGGACGGTTACCGTTTTCAGCTCCAGAAGAACTTGCTCATCTACTCCCTCGTCCAGGAACAGCTCTCGCACCTCATTGATCACATCGTCAATCACATTCTTGTATAATTTAGGCTGTGAGGAAGAAAAAAAAAGAAGAAAAGAGGAAAGAAACTTTTACAGTATGGCGTTTATATTAGAGACACTTTTGCTTTTCCCAGTAAAGCATGAACAACATGTCTGGTACAGTCAGTATTGATCATTATGAGCTTGGGTTTTATGTCAAAATTAGCCCTCAACAGTGTACTTAGCAAACACACCTCCTCTTTGGGCTTCCCAGCTGCCAAAACGACAACAAAACATCAAGTATACAGCTGATGGTGTTATAATTATCACATTTATTTACGCCTCGCCACACTGACTTTCATTGGTATGACACGGTAATAGTTGTTGCACGCGGGCAGCTAAACTCTAAAACTGCCCCCACTTGAGTATCATGTGTGGGGTTCGTGCTGCAGCGTTTCCACGGCGCTACGTCCCTTGTTATGCTAACCCATATAAACTAGCTCTTTATGTTACTACTACTAAGGTAAACATCATGTCCCCGGGGTCTGAACTGCGCGCGCGCGCTGGAAAAAGCAGACATAACGTTTATAGCTCCGCCAGGGCCCAACGGTCCCGTCTCAGCGGAGTGATACGAGGCTGAAACAAAGCGACACACGCGCGTGCCACCGCACTGCGCTGCCCCGATGTCCGCAGCGCAGACCTCGGTCTCTCCTTCCCTCCCCCTCGGCCTGTCTGCTCCTCACTATTTAAAGCTCAGTCTGCTGTTTATATGTAGAGCCGGTGACGTAGCGTCGAGTAGCACCTTCCCATCCCGGGCAGTCTATATTAGAGAGCCAATATGGCTGTATAAAAACCAGGCAGCGAAAAGGAGGAGGGCCAGAACCGAGAGAGAAGGGAGACGAGGAAGCCATTTTACGGAGCCGCAGAGTGCGCGCTCGACAGCCTTTTTCTTTTAAATAGTGTGTGGCGGAATGTGAAGGACATTTTCGGTGTCTTAGCTTATCAGTGCTCAGCTTTGGCTAAATATTTTTTGGCTCTGCTGGCAGGTAGCAAGGACAAATTTGATATGGTATGGGTTAAAGAAGTGGTTTGGGACGGCTACCCTGCCTTCTGGTCGTGGAATGGTGGACAATGATGAGGCAGTTGACGACTTTCTACTGAGGAGGCTTTAATATATATATATTTATATAAACTATATAAAACGCTCAATTCTCTCGGCGTGGATGATGACAATGTGCTTTGCGTACATCTGTATTTCATAAGCTATCCAATAATAAAAGCTTAAATTGACAATTTCTTCCTCCTACGAACAAACAAGCATTTTTAGACAACCTGGCAGCTCAAGCGTCTACCAAAAATGAATTTAGCCATACACGCTATTAGACTGTGATCACGTAAAGTAACCTTCCAACTAATGAAAGCTTCAACCTGCCGATAAACCACTAAATTAAAATTACATCTTCATCGCTAAACCTCAGTTTCTACACGTGTTCTTATTTTTACTCAAACACTGCCTCTCTAAAGTAAGCCATTCCTCCTCCGAGATGGTTTCAAATGAAAGAACTACCTAGTTTCGAAAACTAATTATAATGGCCGATTGACTGAAACTTAAGTATTCCCTTTAATAGATATAACAGTGAAGTGTTTGTTAAAGCAGACTCATTTTACTGTAATACATAAAACCAGCTCGTCGACAGCTTTCCAATAACTTTACCCCCATTTTCCCCCGCTGACAATCCTTAGAGATTGATCCTTACCACTGGGTTCGAGTTAGCCGAGCTCGCCATTATACGCGTAGTGTAAAAACCACACGGAAATAGGCGAGGAATAGAGCCAAAAATTACGAAAAACGATTTAAAACAACTGGGAAAGATATTTTAAAACAGCCGGCATCACTTTTGTAAATAAAACACAGTTTAGGCGGTCTTATTTACAATCCCGGGCTGCGACTCCCCAGCCGTCCTCCTTCCGTCGTTGTCCTGCTTTATATACTGAGCGAAGAAGCTGCGAGTGCGCGAGACATAGGGCAGGGTCAGGTCGCACATAGCGCGAGATTTCGTGCGGAGTATGACGACCAATTAATAGAGCCGCTCATGGGAAATGTAGTTTAATAATACTTTTTTTTTTTTTTTAGAAAACGGAACTGAATCCTCAGTGATCGCATTAGCTTAATGCTCTGTGATCTTGTTTATTGAGTTAGGGAAAGTGTAAGTATTACGAACCATGTGATGAATTAAAAATAGAGGAATTAATTAGATAAAAGTAGCTGGTTACTTAAAATGCTAATAAAAGCCTATTAGCATATAGCTAAGTCATTTTAAATTAACTTATTTCATTTTTTTCTTTCTTTTTCTTTCTATTCTTTTTCCTGTTTTCCATCATATATTAGAACTGTATGCTGTAATGATCGATGCTCATATTAAATATGGGAAAACATTCAAATAATGCCTTCAGCATATGTACAAATCATGAGCTAAAAGCTCAGGCCTTGGGGTGGCTTTAGACAGGTTTTCTCAGGGGTTTCTGAGGGGCTGCCAATCAGAACCTAAAGCATGTCATTTTAGAAAGCGAATAAACCAAAGACCACTATAAGATAAATACAGATTATTTTAAAACTATGACTCGTGTAAAGCTGCACTAGTATAGCCCAACAATAATAATAAATATCAAGAAATAGTATGTCTCCTTTAATGTTAACAGTTTTATTCAACATGTTTGGAGAAATGCTTTTGTCTAATAGCCAAGGTTGGTTGTTGCAGATTAAATATAATATTTTAAAAAATATACATATAGAACAGAATAGAACAGAATGCCTTTATTGTCACTATACAGTTGTCAGTGCCAACATGTTTATAGATGTAACCATTATTAATAGGAAAAACATGATATTCTTATCACATATAATGCATAAAGGCTATTTAAGAAATAGTGCTAATAATTTTTTCATGTATTCACTTGTAACAACACCAACAGTTTAATTGACTTTTGCACTTAATCGTTGGACCTTGTGTTAGCTCAGCACTACTTTTACCTAAGCAGAGGATCTGAATGCTTCTTTCACTACTGGTCCACACTTTAATACTTTCATGCGACACAGGTGCCTCTTAAACAAGTCTGACCTTTACCAGCTTCGTAACTGCACCTGTAATGCTTCTCTGTGGGGCCAGTGTGCTTTATGTAGTAACATCGTGCCACCACAAGAGGGTGATCACACCACGCACCAGGAAAACAGGCTCTCTCTTCCACATTTCAACACTCACACTCAAACACACACTCACACTCACACAATCCACTTTGTAAAACACGCAACTGTTTTCCACGTTATTCAATAAAAGCAGATTTAAGTGAATTTTTGGATGAGCAACATCCACTGGCCTTGTTTGCTTGCTCTGAAACAGACTTGCCCTGACTACCAAAGGGGAAATTTACCCCCCACAAAAAACAATAAAGCTTTGCAATAAATGAGAGCTGACAAGAGAACGTTACCTCCACTTCTGTCTCCATGGAAACTTGCCTCGCTGGTCATTCTGAGGATATGGATGATATAGACCGGGGAGCACACAGCTCTCCGCGTGCATCAATCCACTCAGCGGTTCAGTGTGGCTCTTCTGAAATGGCATATTACACCACCTGAATTCATTTCATTTAGTTCACTGAGATGAAATTAAAGGCCTGTCCGCCCCTGACAAGGATGTGCTTTTGGATTCACTTTAAACCTTTTCCAGTGGAGAACAGTTGGGGAGGGAAAAAGAGGAAAGAAGTGACATGATAGGAAAAAGACTTTGTTTAATCTGTGCTTCTGAATGTGAGATTTCATCAGACGTGAAGCCATGTTATCCATGAAATGTTGTCGCTACCTTTGAGTCTCACTCTCTGTAACTGAGTAGTAAGATGCCCTCTAAAGATCCACAGAATGCACACTTTTCTTTTCTCACCCCCCTCTTCTTCTTCGCTGTAGTTGCATAGCAACAGAGGAGCTGCTAGCTCCAGTTGTGTTGTGGTGGGAGCGTGCTGCACAGGGAGGCACTGGCTCAAGATTAAGCCGGTCTCTGCTTCAATTATGAATGGGCTTCCACTGCCACACGGCTCCAAAATGGCACCACTCAGATTGATAAGACACTGAGGCACTCTTTGGTACACTTAACTCTTTTACTTCTTTCCCTTAGGGAGGGGGAGCAGGACTTTAATCAGAAGTATTGAACTTAAATGATTAGAGGAAGCAAATGAATAATTAACTGGCGGGAAAGGCTTGGTTATGATAAGACTCTTGTTGATGGGAATATGTGAGGTTAATGATTGGGGTCAGTCTTGAGAGCAAATTAGAGTCTCTAGTATCACAAAGGTAGCACTCTACTAGTAAGTGTGGGTTTGTGTGTGGTGCTGAGGAGGTGGATGACAAAGGCTGACATCCTTTACTACATTTCACTTGAAGTGCTGAGATGAAAACAGCTAATTGTTTAGTACTCTGATCAGCTTCCAGTCAATATGTTCTTAACAAAACTCAGAATGGTTGATTTACAGCAGTTTATGTGTGGTGGAGGTGGGTTGCAAATGGGCTTGCAGTGTGCAAAAGTCTTGAGACACTTAATTTCTAGATTATTTTATTTTGCTTCCAAGGAGCCAGATTTTCTCGAATTTTTAAGAGAAATTCAAGGTGGGCTCAAAGTGGGATTTCAAAGTTTTTTTGTGCTTTTTCAGTCATTTCCAGTCCAGTCCTTGTACCTGACCATTTTCAGAGGAGCTGTTTAACACTGACCGATGCATCATTCAAGAATAATATAAGGCAACTGAAGAAATTAACCAGTGTTGCACCTAAAACAGATGCCTTAGCAAAGAACCTATTTTTAGTAGTATGTTAAGGTACTTTGCTACTGGCAGTCTGTTGCAAAAACATATAATTAATTAAAGTCTTACAAAAATGCCCAAGATAGCACAGCTTGATGGGCAAAGGTCTGTCGACAGACCAGGTCAGCACCTGGACTCTTGTACTACAAAGAAATCGTGCTCTCCAGAGAACACGAGTCCAGTGGCAGCGTGCTTTACACCACTGCATCTGACGCATTGTGCTTGGTGATGTAATCTTTGGCTGGAGCTGCTCAGCCATGGAAACCCGTCCATGAAGCTCTCTGCGCACTGTTCTTGAGCTAATCTGAAGGACACGTGAAGTTTGGAGGTCTGTAGTGACTGACTCTGTAGAAAGTCAGCATGTCCTGACTCCGCTCTGCGAGTTTACGTGGCCTACCACTTTGTAGCTGAGTTGTATTCCCAATCACTTCCATTTTGTTATAACACCATTAATAGATGAATAGCTGACGGTGGTACATTTAGTAGAGAACATTTTATTCATGACTGAACTTGTTGCACAGGTGGCATCCTATCACAGTACCACGCTGGAGCTCACTGAGCAACTCATTCCTTCACATATGTTTGCAGAAGCAGTCTGCATGCATAGATGCTAACTTTTATACACATGCGACCACTGAAGTGATTGGAACACCTGAGTTCGATGATGGTTTTTAGCAATAGTGCACTTTTCCAAAGTTTGGTGGCCCATAAATAAAGGTGGTCATTCCAAATATTGACTTTTGAGCTCGTTTGAATTATGCAAAATCATTTTTTTCCATGTATGTTTGCACATAAATTGCTGCACCTATTTCACATTGCTTTATCGAAATATAAAGAAATTAGGGTTGCCTGATACTTTATGTCCCACAGTACTGTGTGAGATTTGCCCACTGGATGAGTAACAGCGGTGCCACTTCAGTTGACGTCCATATCTCCGACTGTAACTATGCTTTTGTCTTTTGTCTTGCATGATATCCACTGAAGAACAACAGCCAAGCGTAGCTTCTGCAACTCGTATTTTTTTTTATTATTGCAACCAACTGGAAGACAATACATCACATAAACATCATTGTAGTTTCTCAGAAAATGGAAAACAAAATAAAACAACATTTATATATTTTTTGCCACGGTATTGGACAACGTTGATATTTACATGTAGTGATGAAATAGGTCTTGAAATCATTCTTTGGCAATATGATTTGCACAATAAGGAGAAAACTGAACATTTACTGAAAAAGAAAAAAAAAACAAAGAAGAAGAAGAAAACAAGAAAACAACACCTGGGTGTACCCTGCATCACATCGCACAGATCAATAACAGTTTTGCATTTTGACATCTCTAACCTATGGCTTTCCAATATTCAGCTCAGACAGTCACGGAAAAAATAAAATAATGGCAGTATTATAGATAAGTCTGTCAGAGAAAGAGAGAAACAAAAAGAAACAGGAAAATTTAAAAGGCGCGTAAAAACGTCAACAAATAATAAAAAAATAATAATAATGGCAACTATTCTTCTAGGAGCTTTTTGTGGTACGTTTGGCAGGTTTGAAAGAAAACACTTTGCTGTTTGGGGGCTTTTCAGGCAGTGAAGTGGATGCACTTTGCTTTAATACGTCCAGGTACAGTTCATGTGTTTTACCAGGACTCAGAGGTGAACAGATCTTCTTTCCTGCATGTCACAGAGTGAGCCCGAGGCAGAAACCCCCAAAAAACAAACGTGCGCTGCTAAAGCGACACGTTCTACCCCCTCGACATGCCTCTTGCCAACTCAACGCGGTTACTAGTCACCACAGCGGCGGATTGGTACATCGAATACAGCAGAGTGCTTGACCCGGGAGCACTCAGACACACATCAGACGACAGACAGATGGCACACAACGACAACACTAACAGTGTCTCCTTTACCCCCCCTTTTTTTTCTTTTTTCTCTTTATGGGTACCACACAAAATGCAAGGCCAGTGATGCATGCTACAGGTGGCGAAAGACTGTGCCGGTGGATGGGAGCATGCATTTGTTTTCCTCCCGCTTGGCTCGCTGACGATCGTTCAACGTCTCTTCAGCTCAAACAAACCCCCACCCCACCTCTCCCCCGTCTGGCTCTGCTGCTACAGCCAAAGCCCAGCCTACGTTTTCACCTAAAAAGCGGCTTTATTTTATACGCAGACGAGGGTCGGATAATACTTGTGCGCGCATTCCCGTTTTAGCCATGATGCACCTGGGGTTAAAAATACTGTCTGTAAATCAGAGAAAAGAAACGTCCCCTTCCCATGTCGTCTTTTTTTTTCTTTTCTTGGAGATATGAGGGCATCTACAAGGTCTCCCGCGCCCCTTTCAAACATTTACACCGAACAATGCCGATGGAGAGGAAGGACACGCGTACATTTACACACTGAAGTAAAAGTAAAAACAATACTGTTATAAATAAAGACAGGTTCTGTCGTGACAACAGAGGTACTGAGGGCAGGCAGGCAGGCACGATGTTAAAGGGTGTGTGTTCCTGGGCACACAAACGCACACACTCCACAGACGTGTTCTGGGATAACACCGGGTTTAACATTGAACACCTAAAACAATTAAAAAAATAAATAAATAAAAGAAATCACTGTACAGGCAGAAGTTGTCGTAAGCCCACCCCCCCAAGAGGTGTTTCAGCTGGCCTACGTTATAAGCCTGAACCCGAAGCCCAGAGGTGGCGTCCTTTGGGCCTCTAATTGCAGAGTGATCTCCCACGTTTCCTCCCTGAAGACGTGTCTTTGAAAGCCCGCTCAGAAAAACAAGGAGACGAAATAAAAAAAAAGAAAAGAAAATCTCCAATATAATCACGGGTATAAGAATTGGCGGCAAAACTTTTTTTTTCTTTCCTCTAGGATCAAGGTTTATATGAAAATAAGTCATGCTTCATGCTAAATACATCGTTTATCTTACATGATCTTTGAATAAAAAAGATTTGCTTTTTATCTTATTTACAAGCACCCATGCAATATAACTGAGAAAGTCCTGCAGGTCAAATTGCTTCAATTAAGAAAAAGGAAAAAAATAAAATATTTTCTAACCTTTTTACAGAGTTGCCCGCACAGGGGCAAATTGCTTATATCTTTATGAGGGTAGAGTGAGGGTAAACAGACACAAACAGAAACCTAAACCCACAGTTCATGTATATAGTTCTTTGTCAAATGAAGAGGAAGGTGGTGGCAGCTACTGGCAGCTATGATATCTATACCAGGTATCTACGTCGTCTAATGGAGAGAAGTACGAGGGGGTGGAGGGAGGAGGTTTTACATTATGCAACAACAACAACAAAATGAAGGAGATATTGCCTCAGACCCGGCACACTATCCGTCTCTATGGTGATAAAACATGACCTTTTTTTTTTTAAATTTTAATATATTTATTCTTAAATACTATGAGTGCTCTTGAAATAAACCATGTCTTTACCCATGATGCTTTTTATTATAAGTGGCGTAAAATAAGTGCATGAATATATATCACATTGGGTTTTACATTTATTTCCACACTTAAGGTCACTCGCTCTCTCTCGTTAGCTCTACTACGCCATCTTTGAACTTTTTTTGTGTTTGTTTTTTTTCTTGTCAGCTGTCGTATCGGCTACATGAAGCAACCTGGTCGCTTATCTTTGGCACAGTCTCACATTTGTGCTCGTGGATGTAGGAGAGTGATGCCGGCGGGCGGCCGACCCGCCTTTGCCGGCATCACTGCAAGATTGCTACAGATTCACATAGAAACAAACAGGTAAGACAAACAGCCATCATCAGCTCCCGCCCTCCCCCTCCCGGCAACGTGACTCGGTTTTGTCGCGCTCGTCCAAATTAGTGACAAAACGTGCTTTTGTTTTTTCCTTTTTTTATGGCTTTCATCCCCTTTTTAAACAACAAAAAACCAACAAAGACATATGAGAAATACCCATCGATGTTTAGTGTTGCTGAACATGTAGGAAAACATAGATTTTTGATATTGCCACAAATAAGTAGGATTCACCTAATGCCCTGCAGATAGATAGAGGGAGATGACAAGTGTCCGTTGAGACTAATGCTGTAGTAATGTTACCTGTTGACCTAGTTGTGTGTGTGTGTGTGTGTAAATCTGTGTGTGTGTGCTTGGAGCTATAAGCCGTCTGTGTGTGTGTGTCTATGCTTTGTTCTATGTGTGTGTGTCTTAGTTTCTCAGGGCCTCTTTCTGCTCCTTCTGGCCCTTGGCGGTGCGGTTTGTGATGTTGTTGAGGCAGGCTCTAACCCCTGCCAGGTGGAGCAGCGATCCCGCCGCCTCTTTCATCTCCTCGTCGTCGCTCTCCGGCGGCTTCTCCACCGTCGCCGCGCGCCGCTTCTTCAGCGGCAGCGTGTCACTAATGCCTCTCGCTCGGCTTTTGGTCCAGGGCAAACTGCTCCCAGCCAGAGTCCCGGCTCCCCCCAAACTACGTCTCTGTCCGCGCGGGGGCTGCTGGGAAATGTAGGTAGTGGTGGTGGCGGCAGTGGTGACGTGAGAGTC
This sequence comes from Diplotaxodon limnothrissa, assembly GCF_057381915.1. Classification (NCBI taxonomy): domain Eukaryota; kingdom Metazoa; phylum Chordata; class Actinopteri; order Cichliformes; family Cichlidae; genus Diplotaxodon; species Diplotaxodon limnothrissa. The sequence continues at coordinate 2,747,347 of NC_140610.1, read as the reverse complement.
CAGTGGGATCTCCCGGGGCTCGGGTTTGACGTCTGATTGGATTTCCACGGCGATAATGTCGTCGTCGTCCACGGGGGAGGAAGGGGAGGTGACCTGGGAGGAGCACAGCCTGCTGGGGGATTTGGCGGTGCTGTAAGTGTGGTCGTCCTGGAGGTCCTCGCCGCAGGGCGGAGGAGAGTAGCAGGTTGGGCTGTCCTGTCCTCGGCTTAGATAATCGCCCAGGGATGATCTGTATGGATCGAGGACACAGAGCGGGAGAGAATAACGTTACTCGTGCTGTCACACTGCCAGGCGGGCTGCCTGCCTGGACCTGCTTCACTCCACTGACACTCAAGCTTCTCTGCTTTACTAGAAAGAAAGTTCAGGTTCTAATCTATCAGCCACAAATAGCTCCCTCGGGCCTCATGCGCATATTTCTGACGTCAGATAAAAGCCCGTATTTCACAAAGACTCAGCCATCCTTTTCAGAAACGAGCTGCCTCATTTTCAGATTGCCACCTTTGCGCCCCCCACCCCAATGACACGGTGCATTTTTAGCAGCACCCATTGTCTCGAAGGTTGCTCAGCACATAAAGAACCTTGCGAACTCTAAAGTCAGAGCGCCTCGACGGTGACGATTCTGCGGCGAGGCCGTTTAACTGTTCGTCCTCGTTACACTGCGACGCGCATTTTGCTCTATTAGTCGGGAGACACTTTTCGCCGTAAAGCGTCAAAGGACGGCGTGGGATGGGGGTTAATCCTGACAACCCATAAATCAAAAAGTAGCTTCAGCAGCGTGCCCTGTCCCCCCGGACATCCCCCCCTCCCCCCAGAATGAGAGCGTGAGCATATTAATATCTCATAAGAAAAACATGCACTCCCTTACAGTGATCAAATATTCACTGCAAACCTTTAGTGAGCCTTTCGGGTATGTTTAATTCATTATGCAATGCAGGCCATCATACTCTCGTGCTCCTGTGATGGATGTGCATGTCCGTGCATGCTCCCAATGTTCTTTGAATCACGAGGCCTCTCCCTCTAATAAACCTGTTTGTGTTTGTGTGTCTGCGAGAGGCCATTATATAAACACACCTGGATGAAACGTTGTGCACGGCGGGAAGCGTGTGAACGCCTCTGACTTTCGAGCACAATAAAGATGTAATTATGTAAACTATCAGTGGAAAATTTGGGAGCTCCCCGAGCTTTGTGCCACTGCATGTAGGTGCAGGCGTGTCTGTGGGAGAGGGAATGCATCTGTGCAGCCCCCGCTGGTGTTAATTATACGTTTGAAGGCAGCAGGAGCAAAGTTTACCCACCTTATGGCCGAGGTTCTGCTCCCCACAGGGCTTACAGGTAAGGGTCTGATAACAGGGAAGAGGGCCTGGCTCCTGACACGGGCGCCATTTTGGATCACACCTCGAGGAACTGAAAGAGAGAGCAGATGGAACATCAGTTACACGCAAGACACGAATCAGTTTCAGTGACGAGCGGAGGGATAAAAAAAAAAAGAAAGAAAAAAAAAAAAAGCCAGCAACAGAAGAAGCTCCTAAAAAAACAAAAACCTCTCAGATCCGACCTCCATAAGACCCGGGAGCAGCTCGATGAGCATCCACTGTCCATTCGAGGAGGCCAACGGGGCAATATTGATGAGCGAGGCAAGGTTAAATTGAGCAGGAAAGCGTCATAAATGAGTTAAGGCCGCTGCAAATCATTCAATTACCAACGACCGCTGGGCACGGCCAAATCCAGCCTGCCTGATACAGCAGCCGCTGGAACGCAAAGGGGGAAACCGCAGATCTGAAAATCTGAAAGGCACATCTGTTTCGAACCCAAGTGTTAAAATAACCAAGTAAATCTATTTTTTGAGGGAGAAAAACGGGACAAATTCACATCTTTTTACGTTACTAATTTATCTGCTGATCTTTTTTATTGGTTCGTCTCAAATGTCAGAAAGCAACATTTTCCAAAGTGGGTTAGTATTTTGAAATTAAAGCTGCAGATAAAAATGATTCAGTGTCTATTTTATGAAACCGTCATTAAATTTCACTTTTTCCCCCCGTTTCATCTGAACCTGAAGCCTGAACAGGTCTCTCTTGTAAATGAGACTTTGTGTATAAATAAAGGTTAAATAAAGACATTCAATGACTTTATTTTTTTTACCTTCAAACTTTATTCAGTGAAGAAAGTCTTTTACTGATTAATGGCTGTGTGGCAAATACATTCAGTGGTTATCTAGGCAACAAGACTTCCATTTCTTTGTGTCAGACATGAATATAATAGTTATCATGACTTTTTCAACTAACTTTTAACTACTTGATCACATGACAAATGGCCTATAAGACTTCCATCATTAGCATTAAACTTGAAGGTGAACTAGTAGCTCAACAGATCAGTGTTAACGCCACAGTAAGAAGCTCAAAGAACCCTCAGCAGACCTGCGACATCCGACTGCGTTGGGCAGCGAGCTCTATTGTTGTGGAAGAAGTTTGTCTTCCAACAGTCGTCCATCTGGTCTAGGCAAGAAAAGCCTTGGTCAGGGAGGAGGAAGTGTAGCCAGTGGTCACGCAAACCAATTTTCAAAGAAACTAAAGAACCCACCAGAAGGACAACTCTGCGGCACTCTGCCTAAGTGCCATTTTACTCCGCTGAAAAAACAGGCATATGGCAAGCCCACCTGGAGTTTACCAAACGATACTTTCTGCAGACTAATGAGACAAAGATTGAATTCTCATGTCTGGAAAGCCAAGCTTTTCTACTGGCAAAGACAGGTGCTGCTAATCACCTCGCTAATGTGGTCACCACATTGAAGCATGATGTGACTGGTGCAGAATACAGAGAGGTCACTGGAGAAAGAAACCCACACAGACAACATCCTGAAACACACGGTCGTGGAAATGGACTGGCTTCGGAACAACTTGGGCCTAAAAATCTGTAGTGACAGACGAAGGTTACGGCTTACAAACCTGAGCCAATCTAACAGCAGGCAGAAAAACGTCCAACCTTTCACCTTGATATTTTAATATCGTGTGTGTGCAGCTAATGTATGGAAATTAGCTTAGTTGCTCCTTTTTGCTGAGAGTTACGTAAGAAGATTGATATTATTCTCGTGATTGTACGGTAAATGTAGAGCTGCAGTGCAGCGCTAGTTAGCTTAAATTAGCTCAGTTTAGCATAAGATAGAAACACTTAAACAACAAAAAATATGATATATATTCATTTATTTTTGATTTCCTAAAAGTTGCTGTCTGGTGGCAGACAGTTTATATTAACTTTAAAGAGAACCACCCTGACTGTTAGCTTTTCTTTCCTCTCTTCACGCTACACCAAGCTAACCGGCTGCTAGCTGTAGCTTCATATTTAAAGTACAGACAGTTGACAACATTTAAGAAGCTTCAGTCTTTCAAATAAAGTCACTTTTATGTGTGTAGAACAGGCGTTTATGCAAAGTGTTTTCCAGCTGCCCCAAAAATTCTTATATACAAAACTATAAAGAATGAAAACGCCGAGCTAACCACAAATCATGAAGAATAGATAAAAGAGATGGCAAATATAACCAAAGTAATCACTGAAAGAATAAATGTAAATACAGCACTGGGTTAAAAATACTCAGGAGGCAGAGCAGCTACTAGTCAGAAGGTTGGTGGTTCAGTCCATGGCTGCTCCAGTCTGCATGCCAAATATCCTCGGGCAAGTTACTAACCCCAAGTTTCTCTCCGATGCATCCATCATCAGAGTATGTGTTACAGTTAAATCACTTAAGGATAAAAAATAGTGCTTGGGTGATTGAAGCATGTTGTATAAAGCGCTCTGAGTCATCAGCTAGTGTAGAAAAATGCTATATAAGAACCAGCTGATCATCATAATAAAGAAAAGTGATTAAAAGTGCTGTTTAAAAACAGTCATCTAACTTTCAGTAATACAGCGATAAAAACATCTTCCCCAATGAATCGCGCAGTGACTCAGGTCTGTGAAATTTCGACATATGGTTTTAATTTGTAATTATGAAAGAGATTGTAAACTAAGGGTAGACAAAGTAAACTTTTACAGCTAACCTGCAATCAAGATGCTGGAGAAATAATGTAAAAAGTTTTTTTAGTATTCAGGGTGTTTAAGTATATACTAGAACTTTTTCTAGTTTACAACAATGCCTCAGCTGGAAAAACATTTCAGATTTAAGACAAACATTAAGAAGTTCCACATGATAATTTGTTTCTTAAGCCATTTCAGATTTTCCACCGAGGCCAAAGTCTTGTCTCTGGTTTCCTACTCAGACTGGACTGTGGCAGACCAGAAGGAAGATCTAAACAGGTTTTAAGCTTTAATTGTAATTTATGTGAATCTATATATAGTTTCTACACAGATTATACACTTTGAAGAGAAGAGAAAAGAAGAGCGTACATCTGATCCAAAAGCTCTCATTATTCAAGGCTGGCTGCTCACCACAGTCATCCCAGTTCCCTGGAACAGCTGTCATTTTCATCTCTGGGGTCAGTTTGTGTTTCGCAAACGATGACCTGCTGTTTCCTTTTGTCTGCCGCAGAAACATTTGTTAAGGTGTGACTGTGAACACCGTTCATCAAGCCATCAATACACTGCAGCTGAAGCATTTTTGGGAGGAGGGGTTAAATCTCAGCCCATACAGTGAATTTATGATCGATGTTATGAGCAGAAATTTAATTTGCCTCGAGAACCACAAGCTCATTAAAACATACAAGTCCCCCCCCCCATGTGGAAAGCAATCTTGTATATTTGGTTCATGTTGCCACACACACACACGAACACTCGTGCATTATGATTTTGTCATTGTAAGTGTGCGTCTGCTGCCTCTCTCTGGCCGCCTGTGTCCACAGTAATCTTATTGACTCCTGTTAGCGCGGCTCTGCCCCTGATATCTCCAGCTCTGCTCTCCATAACCTTATAAGTAAGTCCCTGCACAGAGTCTCTTTTGTAATCTTGATCACTCACTGCATGGATGTGTGCGTGTGGGCAGTGGTCTCCCCGGGTTGACACGCACCCACCCTTTCTCCTCCCCACCTCTCGTTCCAGTCAGGCTTTGGGTTACCATAGCAACGGTTCCCTTTCCACATGCCACAGAGTGGTAGATCATGCATCAGAAGGGATCTACCACTCTGGGAAAGCAGGGCAGAGAAGCCGTTTCTTAGTTCGCACCCTAAACTTTTCACGACGTTATCGAGCAGACGCGTCGGTTCGGTGGACGGTAAACAATCTTTAATGCATCAGTTCTCGAATGTGAGAGCAGAGCAGGCGGCTCTGTTTGAAACCTCATCACAAACGGCTGGTTGCTGTGTGTCAGCCTGCTTTAAACTTGCCTCGATAACAGACTGTGCATAAAAGATGAGCAAAGTCACTGGCCTTGTGTCACGGATAAATACAACAAAATAAAATGATACGACCGAGACAAAAACTGTGCTATTTTGTAAATAATAAACATGAATTCGCTGTTTAATTGTGTAACTTTATTAGCAGCATCCTCCTGAAATGCGCCAACAACATTGAGAGTCACATCCTCCTCTCTGCCCCTTAATGCTCTCTGGTTGCTATGGTAACGTGTGAATATTTCTTTCAAAATAAGACACACAACTACAACACGGGAAAGACCCAGGGAAACAGAGTTAACGATAAAAACCCTGAAAACCATAAATTTCACACCCGAGCCTCAACTCGCGCGGCCCGGAACCAAACGACTCGAGGACCGGTACCGGTCCGTGGCCCGGGGGTTGGGGACCACTGACCTAGATGGCAGGTTTGGCTAGCAAGCTGCTTCCATAAACAACAAACAAACACTGATATCTACTAATTAGTTTTAAGTAACACACGAACAAAGTAGAACTCAAAGTTCTTAGTCTGGTGGTAACACTGTAAGACTCATTATTTTGCTAATTATCGCCGAAAAGGCACAAACACAGCAAATTCAGTGGGCTGGATTAGCTGAGGTGACACCTGGTGCAAACTTTAAGCTTAAATAAGAATTAAATTGTATGTTATTAAAAACAACATAAGCATAAATGTAATATACAAACCAAAACAGCTGTTTGTATCAGACTGTAAATCGGGACATTTTAACATGGAGATCCAAGGGGACTGACATGTTATTGGGAGTGAGCCTCTAGTGGCCATGTGCGGAACTGCATCTGCTTTATCTTTCATCACTGGCTAATGCAGCTGAGCCCAAACCAGTGGGCGACGTCCAGATTCAGTCTTGTCTAGATTTCATGAGTGAAAACAGTGAGAGAGAGAGAAATGTTTGACATGGGCTCTCACACCTCAGCAACAGCAGTTTATCCTAGATGCACACATCTGCACACACATACATATAACCTCTACTATAGGTGCGAGCTCCTCTTACATATGTGACCTCTACATTCACCTCCTCGCTCTGCTGACTGTTTGAATTTCTTTCTTCCATCCTCACTTGTTGATTTTTTCCCCTCTGTGCATCGATCTGTCATTCTATGTATAGTGGTGACTCATATCTCCAACCGAGCACGCACGCCGACGCCACAGGTAAAAAACCTGGGACATATGCTGTGGATATGAGGTGACAAACTAAGCTGAGAAAGACCAGGCAGCACTCCCAAAGCCCGTCCCCGCTCGCTGAGATCGAGCATTACATTTTACAAGCTTGGAGAAAGGCAGAGGAAAAAAAGCTCTGTGTGGTTGGAAGCAGAAAACAAGAGAAAGAAATGTATGAACAGACAAGAAAAGGTGTCTGTCTGCATTTCTATCTCTTTTTTCCTGGAGAGAAAATATCCTCTAGTCTGTCTTTTTCCGATGTCTGGTCAGCTGCTCTGCCTTTTCTGTCTGCTTCCTACGTCTTCGCCTGCCGCCTGTCTCCCTGCCTGCCTGTTTTCCAGGACGAGCGAGAGCCCTCGGCCTCCCTCCCCTCTCATGTGCCGTAAACGCATTCAACCTCCTCTGCTCTCCTGTTAAATGAGTTCCACATGGCCCTGCAGGCTGCAGTCTCCACGCGGCCAGCAGAGGCACCAAAACACACAAACACTCGCTGAATTCACACACACACACGTGGAGTGCAAAGGGTCAAAGGTTACTCCCAGCAGACCTTGAGAATGCAACCGTTTGAACGTGGCCTCTCGCTCAGTCAAAACGTGTCCCACCCCCGCCTCCCGCCTCTCCCCCGGCCTGGCTGCTGTGTGTTAAAGTCTGAGGGCAGGATGCATACTAATGGTGTCTGACTGACTGGCTGACTGACGGACTGGATTGCTGGTGGGCTGAAGTTGCTGGCAGTTTAACTGGATGTCTAACTGGCTTGTCTATCTGACGCTACAGCCGAGTGTTTAAGTGGTTGGCTGACTGACATCTGCTATAACTTGCAGGGGTGGGAGATTAAAATAAATAAAAGCAACACTCGATTACTCGGACTTGAAAAAAAGCCCTTTAAACACAACTACAAACAGGCGTTATCAGGCTGAAATCTAATCAGCACCTGTGATTTTCAAATGTTTCCTCTACGCCTATTTTGATCTTCAGTATGCGCAACGATAGGCTTCTTAGAACTCTTTTAGTCTCGTTTTAGCTTTGAGGGATATTACATCAATTTCATACTTGAAGCAGAGTTTACTTGACATGAGGAGCTCTTCTTATCCTGAGAATGCTGTTGTAAAGTATCTTCTGTGGCTCTGGAGAGAGAGAGCACTTCAAAGCATGAGAAAGTAACCCTGATTATGTCATTGGCGTTCTCTCGGTTTAGGGCAAAAGACCACACATTTTAGAACAGACGTGCTAGAAAACACGGGAACAGGCCTGTAAGAGAACTGCATGTACCAGGCAGGGAGGGTCTGACGTTATTCAAGTATTATTATTGTTTATTATTGATCTCTGGCTCTCTTCACACTCCCTGAGCCTGGTTCTGTTGGAGGTTTCTTCCTGTTAAAAGGGAGTTTTTCGTCCCCCTTGTTGCCAAGTTCTTGCTCACAGCGACTCGTCTGATTGTTGGTGTTTTCTCTGTGTCACCGGAGGGTCTTTACCATATAATGTAAATCGATTTGAGGCGACAGGTGCTATATAAATAAACAACACTGAATTGAATGAACCAGTGTAAGCTGCATACATTATTGAGGATTTTGAATCCTGTGCCTTAATTCCTGTTTCATGAAGTCTTTCATTATTTTGTCTACACCTCATATGAGGCGTAATGAAAAAGTTCAGCAAACCTGTCACAAATAAAAGCTTTTTTTGGCCAGTTCAACAAAACTGTTCATCATCATCATCATCAACTTTATTTATAAAGCACTTTAAAACAACCACAGCTGACACAAAGTGCTGTACATTGGAACTGTAAAATAAAATTACATGAGATATAAATAAAAAACAAATAAAAGAAGAGTGAAATCATTAATTAAATAACTACTGCATTAAAAAAGAAACTGAGTCTCACTGAGGTTAAAAGCCAAGGAATAAAAGTGGGTTTTAAGACGTGATTTAAAAGTGGACAGTGAAGGGGCCTCTCTAACATGCATGGGCAAATTATTCCATAATTTTGGAGCCACAATAGAGAAGGCCCTGTCCCCTCTGAGCTTCCTCCTGGATCTCGGTACCTCCAGGAGCAGCTGGTCAGCTGACCTGAGAGACCGACAGGGTATGTGGGGATGAAGAAGCTCAGAGAGGTAAGGCGGGGCAAGACTGTGTAGGCATTTAAAAACAAACATAAGAATTTTAAAATTAACTCTAAAAGACACAGGCAGCCAGTGCAGAGAGGCCAGCACAGGGGTTATATGCTCTCTTTTTCGAGTTCCTGTTAGGAGTCGTGCAGCCGCATTTTGAACCAGCTGCAGACGTGAGAGCAATGACTGACTGACCCCCACATAAAGTGAGTTACAGTAGTCCAGGCGGGAAGAAATAAAAGCATGGATCACTGTTTCAAGGTGCTGCCTCGAAAGAAAAGATTTTAGTCTTGCCAGTCGCCTTAAATGATAAAAACTGGACTTCACCACTGCTCTGATTTGGTTGTCCAATTTAAAATCACTGTCCAACTTAAAACCAAGGTCAGTAACAACAGATTTAAAATAGACTTCCAGGGATCCTAAAACAACAGAGGAGGACTCACAGGGACCACTGGGTCCAAACACCAACACTTCTGTTTTCTTTTTATTAAAATTTAAAAAGTTTCGAGCCAACCAAGCTTTAATGTCATCTAGACATGTCAAGAGAGGTTTTATGGAGATGGCATCCTTGCGTTTTAGTGTCAAATAAATTTGGCAGTCATCGGCATAACAGTGAAATGAGATCCCATGCCTTCTAATGTTGCTCAACATCAGAGATTTTGGAAGTTCATATTTGAGTTTGACACAGGAGCAGATCCAGTAGTACGGAGAGCAGGACTTCCTGGGTGCAATCTTAAAACAGCACAGGACTGGAGATGGTCTTGGAGGGCAGGATGGCCACTTTTGAACCAAAGTTGCTGAACGTTTTAGATTTTTTAAATCACACCTACACGGCGCTGGAAGACGTATTTAGACTTGAGTAAAAGCGTCAACGCTGCAGTGCAAAAAGACCCGACAAGACAGGTGGAACCTTTCTTTTACTGAAGTACCTGGTTTGAATAAGTACACATGCATACATAATCATCACGATCTAGTTTTTACTCGGCTCCATATATTTTATATCACGTGCTTTTCTAGATTTTTCTTCCACGTCAAACATAAATACTGATAATAATGAAGTTTTGCAAAAGCAGAGCAGAGAGATGATTCATTTTATATGTATTATAACATACTGACTTAGTGCAGGTTTGCTACTTTTATTTACATCTTCAGCTAATTTTAATATTGCAGCCGGCTGTTTTGAAGATAATTATAAGAATTTTACACAACATCAGGTCGTTAATTAACTTTGGGCAGCATTTCACTTGTTAGTTATGATTTAAGCCTAAAAGGCAAATTAACTCAGCTGATAAAAAAATGTCGTAAATATTTTTTTTTCTTGAATTCCTCCAAATTGTACTTAACTTTCACCTCTGCTACTGCAGCAACAGTGCGCTTCCTGTAACGGCTTATCATTTACTAGAACAGCAAACCTATGGAGAAATGTACAAGCATATGAGTTCCCACCATTTGGCGGGATTTGCAGTCCTGCTGGAATTGCTGGTAATCATTTGTCAATAGATATCTGTCAACAGACATAAAGCCGATGCTTGTTTGAAGCGATTGTGATGCACCGGTTTGCCTGCGATGAATCATTTACAAGCTGGTCAATTTTTCTATTGACTTGGATACACCCTTCATTTGCAGCTGACAGGTTAATAACGGCCCAGAGCTGGTTCCAAATGAGTTAGCTCCAGAAATGATAGAACTTTGAGTTTAAAAAGAGCACTTAGACCGAGCAGAAGCTTTATAATTTAGAGCTACTGAATAATGAACCTCGTGGAGGTGGGGTGATAGGTTGCGTCGAGCACTCGGCTCCCAGCCATTGTCCTTGCATTCTTCCACGTCGAGCGGGGAGAGGCACATTTCAGGACACATCACCTCAGAGCGGAGCAGCTCTGAAAGCTCTGGGAATGGGAGATGGAAGTAATAACTGAGGGCACTAACAGCCCCAAACTCGCTCGCTCTGGCACCCGACCACCCCCACCCCGACTCTTCCCTCGTCTTTGCCTCTGGCTGTCTCTCACAGCTTTCCCGTCCCTGCTGCCTCTGACGCTCCCACCTGTCCATTCCTGCACTCGCTCCTTTCAGACACACATTAAAAAAGGAAAATTAAAAAAAAGAAATGACTTTTTTCTCCTGTGTTTCCTCCTGACATGCGCACTCCCAAATCAGCTTTCCACCCCTTTCTTTCCATCCGTCCATCCGTCCATCTGTCCAGCTGTTCAGACGCATCACTCAGACTCTCTGTGTGTGTCCAGAGGGAGTCCAGGTTTTCAGACACTCTCTCCAAGCCCGGCTCCTTGACCATTACTACTCCATTATCAGCGGCGATGGAGGGCGCGCCGCAGACGCCTAATGTATCCATTTCCTCCTCCATTTAGGGCTCGGCAGCCCAGCGAGCTCCTGGAGTGCTCCCTGATTGGGATTGAATGTCCATTTAAACGGCCGTCCAACCACCAGGGAAGGGTGGGGGGTGTTCGGCAGGGAGGGGAGGCAAGGAATAATGGGAAATGGGGGGTGGGGGGTGCACAGGAGTAAAAATAAAGTGAGACTGTACATATGTTGCACTAGATGAGCAAAGGAGGCAAGGGGATTGCTCCCCAGCCTCTGATTTGAAGCTCAGATTTTCTTCCTTTCTTTCTCTCCCTGCCTTGCTCGCCGTGTCTCGATCACTCCTCTCCCCCCCCCCCCCCCCCCCTTTTTATAAATTTTTTTTCTCCACAAACTTAGAAAACACTTGGTGCTGAGCCAAGTGTCAGAACTCAGCACTCAGTATTCTCAAGGTGCGCTTCTAAAAAGAGGGATTTGGAATTGAGATGATTGGAGTTGGCACATCCGTAGAGGGTGGAGGGAGAGAGGAGGAGGAGAGAGGAAGCGGGTGAGACAGAGAGAAAGAAAGAAACAGGCGGGAGATCACACACACACACACACACACACACACACACACACACACACACACACTCGGAGGTGAAACAGTACCTTGTAGGAGTACTCCTCCGTTCTTTCTGAAGAGGGGACTCCCCGACCACAACGGAGGACTAGAAAGGAGAGAGGAGAGAAAACTGGTCAATCATTTGATCGCGTCGCAGCAGCCAACCAGCCCAGCCGGCTTCATCACGAGGCGGATAGCAAGGCAGAAATTTGAGCCCATAAGCCAGTGCTTCTGATTATAGTGATTAGATTCCCGGGTGTCCCACTGTTGCCATTATTCCCTGTGATTACCTCGGAGAATTACAGCCTCGACGCTGTAGTCCATGGGGGTAATTTCTCATGACAGCCCCCCACCGCCCGCCACTCGTCCATTCACACACATTAAAAAAAAAGAAAGAAAAAAGAAAGAAAGAAATCATCAGCTCGCAAACACTTAACACGCACTCATGCCAGACAGCCATGTTTAAGACCGATCTGTATACGGCGCGCGCGACACATTAAAACACACACACAGGAAAACACAAAGCCGGCGACTCGGTTTAGGTGATCATTGCACCACTAATGAGGGAGGTAATGACGGCATTTCTCACATAGACAGAGATATCTCCACTCACACATACACACAAAAGGGATGCTGCTGGATCTGTAATTTAAAGACAGAGCGTTGGGGGGGGGGGGGGGGGGGGGCTTTTCCAGGTTGAGTGGTCTTTAGCTCCCAGTCAGACGAGCTTTTCTCCCAGTCAGACGAGCCGTCTCTCAAACACAGTCAACACTGGTATCACACACACACACAGACAGGGCACAGAAAACACCTGGGGAACGCTGTGAACTTGCTTCCACTCATTTGGAGAGTTTCCTTTGTAGCACGAGTTGTGTTTTTATGTTGCTGAATGAGAGGATTCACGTCTGCACTCGTGAAGCGGTTCTCACCTCGCCAGATGCCGGGGAAAGATGGACGCACACACGCAGATATTTACTGTTCACACACGCATACAAACGCAGCGGAAGCAGCAAATTTCAGCCCCTGAGCCACCTGCTGTTGCCATGGAGAGTTGCCACATTGCGTTGCCACGGCGATAACATATTTTTCCTGTGCTAACAGCCTGTCTGTTTTCCCTAGCCCCCCCACTCCCGCCCGTCTCACCCCCATCTCTCTCTCCCTCTCTCTGTCTGTCTCTCCCCTCTTCCCTGCCTCACCTCTCTCTCTCCCTCCCTTTCTCAACAAATGGGTTTGCAGCGCGACAGCACCTGACTTATACTACATGTGTTGCCATGGTGGCGTTCCCGTTGCCAAGACGACCCCTGTGCATTTAATGCGGTGGGCGAGGGGCTAAACTCGCCGCTCCCCTCCTTCAACATCCCCTCACTCGGGAGAAAAGGGAGGAGAGAGAACTGGAGGTAGAGACCCCCTCCTCCTCCTTCCATCCAGATGCTGATGGGGTGTGAAGGAATGCACCATAGAGCTGACCTCCTACCCAGCATGCTCTGTCTCTCTCACACACACACACACACACACACACACACACACACACACACACACACACACACACACACACACACCATTACATGTGTCAGACACACACACCCATTTAAAAAAAGCATGAATAGCACAGAGCTGGACTGAGACACTTAAGTGAGCAGAGTCTCTCTCTCTCTCACACACACACACACACACACACACACGCACCCATATTCTGGCGCACACAGCACGTGGGGGCTGGCTGCTGTGGTGTGAGTTATTATAGCCATGAAAAGGCGAGAGGTGCGAGCGACAAACAGCAGAGGACAAAGGAGCGTCACTACACTCCAGCTACACCCCCCCTCCACCCCACCCCACAACCCTTCTCAGCCACTTCCTCCTATCTATCTCTATCACTCCCCGTGTTCATCTCCCACTTCTGTGCTGTATAGAGCGGCTTGAGACAGTCCTTGACCTTAACATAATAGACATGCTGTGCAACCATTCACGGTCATTACACTTCATAACATAATATTCTTGAGCGTGAGAGCTGTTGAGAGAGATATTGTGTTATATTGATTGGACTTGAGTTCCAGGATACATATAAAGGACAAAGCTAATGCCAGACATTGAAAGACGTAACGTAGCACCTTTTTCAGAGTGAAACGGTAGCGCTACACTTCTGATAAAACACACGCACAAAAAATCTAAAGTAATGTTTAATAATTCATCTTTGTGATAGAAGATGAGGGTGAAACTGCAATCCAACTTAAAGGCACACGATCTGCATCTGCAAGTAAAGCTCGCTTTGTTTTAATGCGAAACGAGTGAGAAACACTGACAGATCCATCGCCATAACAACCACTGACTCTGTGCATATAGTGAAGAATGGCTTATTTAGTTCAAAGCCCTTGTTGATTCGTAACTTTACCCTGAGTTGCCTGTTTTTTCATGAAATTGGTATCCAAGGTCAAAAACACTAAAAAGATAAGGTGTCATCTTCCTCTCTGCAAAGTGAAGTCAATATGCCTTAAACCTGTAATAAAAGGTTGTAAAACTTGTTGTTCAGTGGACCAGCTTGGTGTCTCTGCTGGGCTTAATTTGGCCCCTGAGCCTTATTTTTGATTTACAGCGTGGAAAGCTTGTAATGTAAACGTTGCTTACGGGTATGTTACATGTTGTTCCACAGAACAAGATTGTGATGTCAAGGTGATAGTGCCATCTTTTATATACAGTCTTTTTAACAAGAAAAAAAGTGCCATTTATGACCATTTTTTTCTGTCTGCTTGTTCTTCTGCTGCTATGAACGGAAATATTAATAATTCTTGACCTCTGAACTCTTTCATTTCACACCAGTCTGTTTAAACACTAATAATAAATTCTTTCCAAAGTGCTTATATTGAGTAAAGCTTTAGTTTTTAGTCTTTATGAACTTTTTGATCCAGCAGGTCCAGAGTGGAGAGCATGCTGTGATTGTGCATTTACATTCAACTGCTGTCTAAAGCACACCAACAACTTGTCTATTATTATAACAAATATTCATGTTGTTGAATCAGAGGTCAGAACTGGAGGGAAACGTATAAATCTCATCATTTCCTCTCACCAGTAATAAGTGAATTCTCTTTAACTTCATACTGAAAACTCGGAGAATCACAATAACCTGTTGAATTGTCTCATTTATTCTTCACAACACCGCGTCCACTGTGTTCTGGTGTCTTCTTGTGCTGCAGTACCCTGATTTATATCACTCAAATCTCTTTGAGTTTTTCCAGTAACTGTCAGAGAAAACAAAGCGCTCACAGGCATCAGCTTACATCGAAACTGGGATTAAGCAATGAAATAACTGGACATACACAGACACGGGGGGATGCTCTTCAGGTGCAGCGTCTCAGTGGACCTGCAGCTCGGCTCAAACCGAGAAACACACTCTCATCTCCTGCTGTGTGCCACGACGCAAATGAACAACTACCCCTCCACACTCCGACCTCTCCCTGCACCCCTCCGCCCTCCCGTGCATGTTCCAAATCCAGCCTCCAATTTGTTCCACTTCCACATACCTCATTGTTCAAAATGACACTTTTACATTTTACGGTGAACCAATTATTCTGTCTTACACAGTCCACTGGCTCTGCAAGCCAACCTACCCGGATCAACCGTGGAGCGGGTTGTAGGGCTGGCAGTGGCTGTGTAGTCGCAGAGAGACAAAAAATAGAAGGAGCGGATAAATGAAACAATAATAATGAAAAATATTTAAAAAATAAAGCAACTCATAGCAGCTCTCTCTGACGTATCAGTCGGGATGGGCAAAGGTGCTGGAAACTGAGAGGATGGAGGAAGGAGGTGAGGTCAGGAGAGGAGAGAGACGTGGAGGAAACGACACAGGTGGATGCCGCCGCACTGTGGAGGGATGTGTGTGTGTTTGGGGGGAGGCTGCGAGAAGTCGGAGAATAAAGTGAATGTAGACAAAGGGGAATTTAATTGAATGATAAAGTGATGGAGAGAGAGTGAAAAGAGTGGAGAGGGAGAGAGAGGGAATAAATCACAGCAGGGATAAATAAAGAAGATGGAGTACTGGGTGCCCCACTAGTTGTAATGCATGCCTGAGGATGAGCAGGAGGGTGTGTGGGATATTAAAAGAGGAGACAAGAGAGCGAGATGAGTGGAACAGAGGCACAGTAGGAGCAGAGGAAAGGCAAAACAAGGGGGGAGGAAAGAGTGAGGTGGAGGGGGGGAGAAAAAAGGCTTTTTACCTGTGATGTGCCTGAGGGGGGAGGGAGATAGGAGGAGGGACAGAAGTGTTGTTGCATCAAAAGAGCATGCAAAAAGATTTAAGGAAAGGATGGTGCAGGTCAGGTATATAACGCCTGGAGAGAGTGGGTGTGAAGAGTAACAGATGGAGGGAGAGGATGGAGAGAGTAAGCAAGCAGACGAGAGTGCAGGCTTTATGTTATATGTGGATGCTGGCACCGAAGTCCCCATTTCATTTGCTCTTTATTTGCTTCTCGGAGATCCACTTACATCAGATAAATACTACGAGAATGAACTTATCTCTCTCCGGATAATTTACCCAGAGAACTTTCTTTTTCATTCCACGAGTAAACAGCCACGGCTCCCTCCTTAGAAAACTGTGAAACAAAAGAGCGAACCCACCGAGTGGCACGCACATTCATAAAAAGCTCCCGTTTCCAGCCTTTCATTGCAGAGTATCCACGACTTTTTTAGAAAGAGTCAAACAAAGAGAGAGGTTGAGGTGCTGTGTGGAATTAGGAAACAGAAAAACTAATAAACAGTCGACACCAAAGACTTTAGAGATTGTTAATGTTTAAGTTCAAATAGTTTATTTGCTCATCTTTTGATTGTGGCCACTGTGTGAGGTGGTTTCCATTGTTTGTGTGGCTGAAAGCTGTGCTGACTTTTCCCAAGCAATTAGCCACGGGGACAAAGACTCAGACAGGGCACTAAACTAATCCTGTGACACAGCAAAATCGAATATTTCTAGTTGACTAAATGCATTTTATCCCTGAGTTTCATATTTTAGAGATGACTGATTTCTCCTCTGTGGTTAGTAGGGCAGGAAGTAGTACAGTAAAGCTGTTTGAGTTTAGGAAAAACAATAACAACGATTAGTGTGATTGCTACTCTAATCTCAATTATAACATAATTATTCAAAAACTTGACAAACTTAAACACTAGACTCACTTTTGATGTCTTCAGCTGCAATAAGGAGTCAATGAATTTGAGCTGGTAGGTGCAACACTTGATTACCATATTTTTCAGATTATAAGGCGCATTAAGTGAAACAAAACAGTCAGATAAGTCGACTCATTCTTCTTGCTTCCTCCACTTCCGTAACATTGATTCATTAATGTTGAATTCTCTGGCAGCTGCTCTATTCACATGTTGTTGCAGTATATTAATGACTAACCTCGTATTGTGGATGGATTATCTCAGTTGTTCTCCTGAAGTTTGGTCCGTTTACAGCATCCTGCCGTGCGATTGCATTTGTATCTAACCATCAGGAACCCTCACGTTAACTTTTATCGAGTGGAAAAAAGTTAGCATTCATCCTCCAGCTTCACTGTGCTTATTATGCTAACATAGCTGTGTCGCTAGCGATCACATAGCACATCATTATATACCAGCTAGCCCAACTTCAGTAACCCTACAAACGTCACTGCTGTTTAGTTTCCTGTCTTCATTTGGAAGTGGTAGCAGAGCTGTACGTTTAAATGTTTTCAGAAATCTCTCAGTCATGCTCAGAACATGCTATATCATGCGAGCTAACTTCCTGCTAACTTCTAACTCTGTTATATGTAATAACTTCTGTTTTCATGGATGCCTGGATGTTAAACTTCATTGTTACACCTGGTAAAGCAGCAACGCTGATCATTTTGTTAAAGATGAAAGAATTTAGACCGTTTTTAACTCTCAGTGTTCGTTTGACTTTGGGACCTGAAACAGACGGAGTTTAGGACCCTGATTACTCCGCGAGGCTCCTGACTACAGTAGCCGTAATGCTGTGCGGTGCGGCTTCGTAGCTTAGCAAAGTCGTACTAAAAAAAACATTTGTTTTACAGATTTTTGAGCGCCGTGTAGCACATAAAATCGGTTCGATATTTTAGCTCAAATATGAACATCAGCCGATATCAGTGTTGCTCCAACATTAGGCACATTAAACCTAAAATAAGTTCCGCTGTTATCCCGTTATATTAAGATCATTTGACTTATCATTTAAGCTGTTTTGTTTGGTATATTAAATATACTGTGCTTCACTACTTTAAGTAAAGGAACTCATATGTTATGGCGTAGAAAACGTAAATAATATCACAGCAGCAAAGACTGGAACAGAAATAAAGACAGAATGAAGAGAGATGCTGAAAAAAGCAGAGTTAAACACTTTAAGCATGTGCGGGACTCAGGATGACATTTCTGGAACACCGCTGAATTTCATTCATACCTAAGAGACAATTCAACACGACAAGTACATGATACCTTTGAACAGGTGGCTGCCACAAATTCTCTTGAACGTGTTCATTTCTCTAAAGTCTCTTCAGAGAGGCAAGCATGACGAGAGTCTGGCAGCATCCCCTCCCTGTCGACGGGTTTATCAATTAACCGGCCGAGATTCACTCAGTCAGTGGATAAGAGGGTCCGTCTTACCTGTGGTGAAATGTCTGCGGTAGGGTGGGTGGGGAGGTGGAGGGGGTGGTCAGGCTGGGCGAGTAGGGATGGTACGGCGTCTTCTTCAGAGCCTGGATCAGGTTGTGCCTGTACTCTGGATCTATGGACCACAAAGAGCCTTTGCCTATGCTCTGCAAGACAGCAAGAAAAAACGAAGAGGAGAAAGTTGTTATTGAAGAACAATGACTGCAGCCCAAAGCTCAACTTCAGCCTTTCACAGGATTCCTATTTACCCAACCACGTGCACACACAGCCATCCTGCATTCCCAAGGAAGATAAAACTCAGAGGAACGAGAAGTAAAACATCCTCAAAGCCACCTTGCTCCACATTTTCCTGTCCGTCTTTATGGAAAAAGAAATCATGAAGCTTCTTTCTGATGAGGACGTAGGCAAACTCTTTAACTTTCTCCATTCCAGATGGTGCGTATTTTTAGATCAAAGCGGCTCCCCCCCTCACCTAATGAAGCTGTCGGCCCCCCAACCTGAGTGAAGCCAGCCTATAGATTATAGAGAAGGGTGCCATGAAAATAGACTGTCTCTGTCTCTCAGAGCCTTCAGCATGCTTTCATCTGCCTTGTCATCTGAATTTGGAAAAACTGGGTGGGTGGGGGTAGAGACAGAGGCAGAGATTGGGGAGGAACGCACAAAACAAAAATTTAAGGTGTCGTCCTCAACTCAGTTTATAGTGCTCTGTGATATTAAAAAAAGGTACAGGCTATGGGTGGGAAGACGACGGGACTCCGGGCTTCTGATTTTCAGTCGATATGAAAGGAAATCAAGGATGCAGGCTTTATTTTAGAAGTGGGGGGGAACCAATCAGTAAACACCTGGAGAAACAAGCACCAGACATAAAACTGGTTTAAGCCACTACTGCCAAATAGTTTTCCCTGTTAGTGATGGCACTTTGAGGAAATGTCTCTAAGAGGATAATGTATCAGAAACAAGTGTTGGAGCCGCTCTGCTGGACAAACTATGAGATGATGCAGTTTCTACAACACCCCAGCATCTTTTCCCCGCCCCTTTTTAATGTCCACTCCTGACAATCTCCTAATTCTAGCCCAGGAATCTATAAAGAGGGAAATATCACAGTTATGCAGGCGAATATTAATTAAGGATTGAATAATCACCATATTGCTACATTAGAGGGTCAACCTCTTATCTGTAGTGGTACACAAACCACTATGCAAATCACCCCAGTTTAGGGTATTGATAAAACCTCTAATTAATATATTCAACAAAGATTTGTCTATCAAAGAAGATTTTACTAATATGTGAATATTTAAATCAGGAGGAAATGACAGGATGTCGGCTGGAGTTGGATATTTGGTTGTAGCACCTGATCAAATCTGCAGATAACACATGAAAGAAGCAGCTGCAAATAGTGGCTAATGCCTCTGCACTTAACTGGAAAAGTGTACAGAGCTCTCTTAAGTTTCAGTCTTTTTTCCCTCCTTTGTCAGAAGAAATTCGACGAGAAAGCTTTTCCTCTCAGGTTCCTGATCAGGCCTACATGTGAAACGTATGTATTTTTTACACTTCACATAATGAAAACATTTATTTGAAAAACAGGACTCAAAGGCGAGGGAGCGATGAACTAAATTTCCTGCGATGCTGTATGACCTGCTTTCCTACAGCTCTGCTCCGGTTAAACATTAGAGCAGCAGGTCACATATACACTAACCAAAAAACACCAATATCTGATGTCTTGCAGCACAGGTTCAAAACTTCACAATCACGTCTGATATCCAACTTTATCCTTCAGGCTCCATCATCTCCACCGAGCGGTGACCGTGCAGAACCTCTTGTGTTTCTCTGCGTGGCTCTTCATCCTTAGATGTCCACAGAGTCAAAAACTGTGCTACGGGCTGCTGCAGCTCCCGACCTTGTAAGAATGCAAGAAGCTAATAGGATGTGTGCGCACTGTTGATTTGTGTCCCCCCGTCTGGATCTTTGCATTAGTATGTCAGTCGTGTTGAACACAGGCCATATGTGCCTTGTTCTGCTCTGTGTGTGTGAGAATGTGTGTATGACGAGTTCCCTGGGGAGTGTGATATTACCCAGCGTGGTGTGCTCCTGGGAGTGCTTCTATTACTGCCAGCAACGCCTCTCCTGGAGAGCATGATATTACACACACATACACTCGCTCCCACAGAGGTGACCCCCACTGGGCCAAATTTCCCCTTGCACCTCCAGCTCGCCTGCGTTTGTATATATACCTCTATGTATGTGTGTGAGTGTGTGTGTCTACTGTCTGCCAGCCGATTGAATCAATGCTCTCTCCAGAATCTCTGTCTGCTGGGGCTCCCGCCGCTGCCAACCAGCCAGCGAGCCAATCAAAATGCTTAATCTGTAGCCTATCTGTCGATAGGCCAATCACAGGGCGCATCTCACAGGAAGGGCCTGCCACCTGGGTTAGAACAGTCGCCTTGGCAACAAGCATCATAATCTTGGAAGCTGGAGAAGGTGAAAAGGACTTTTTTTTGTTGTTTTTTAACAAATCTGCAAAGAAAGGGGGTTACATTTTGTGAATTTTCAGATCTGATACCACACAGATTAAAAAAATATTCCAATCTAGAAATTTCATGCGTTTCCTCTCTCCTACATTTTTTAAACACTTGAGTGCACGGCTGAAACAAGGGTGCGTCACCCGCTGTTTCCAAATTGTGCTGTCCTATCAGTTCATCCACAGGTGGAGGGTACAGAGGGGTTTGCATCCCCTTTCTGGCACTTTACTCATGACCTCCTGAATGCATCATTGTGAAAACATGAAATAATACTCTAAAATTCACTGAAAGCTAAATTTAGATGTCAAATTTGAATGTTGTTTGTTATTAATTCCCACTCGTGTACCACAGTGGTTTGGTGTACGGCCTGCATTCTCTAACTCATTTAACGCTGCAAAAATAACCTTAAAACAGGATGTGTGACACGCTGTTCTTTGAGTCTTCCTCTCATTAGAATAAACCAAATCTACAGTTGTCACCCTCCTGCATTTCTTTCAGCTCCATTAACTTGTACTGAAAATTTGTGCTTCAGCAAAGCTGCCAAATTATTAGAGGGCGGCCACATTTCCTAATCCAGATGTATGGAGGCAGGAGGCGTGTGCACAAGGTGAACCATTAGGACTGAATTTACAACCAGCGTTCAAGTAGTTTGGTGTTTATTTTCAACAGAGTTTTACACAAACTGCAACCTGCCTGGGACGCATCAGGATGTGAGTAAAAGACAAAAAGGGGAAGAAGGGGGAGACAAAGGCGGGGAGACAGAGTGCGAGAGGGATGACTGTGTGTTGCTAACATCTGTTTCCTGTGTTATATAAGCTGTGGGGGCTGGTCTCACTTCGAAATGGGAGATATTTAAAAAAAAGTAGCATACACTCTAGGGCTGCCACGATTTGTCGACTAGTCACGATTACGTCGACTATCAAAATCGTCGACGACTGATTTAATAGTCAACGTGTCGTTTGAAGCTTTGTAAGATCGCAAAAGACGCAGGAATAATAGCAGGATTTAAGAGTGTAATAACGGACTGAAACAGAAGATGGCAGCACTGCATGTACAAGGATGCCAGCTGCCGTTAAACCCCGAAGAAGAAGAAGCAGCTGTGTCCCAGAATTCATAGCGCGGCCCAGCTTAGTTTCCAACAATGGCGGTAGCTAGTTAGTTTTAATGTTACTCTTATTATTCTTTCTGGGTCACAAAATAAACGTTTAACATATTTTCATGCGAGAATGTAGCTGTGTAAACCTCAAATATCGGCTCAGTTTATCAGGACACCACATATTTTCAAAAGCGCTCCGACGTTTTCGGAGACGTCTGTTACCCACTAGCTCGATAGCTAGCCGGGGGCTAGGTCACTAGCGCCGTGAGAACACCGGACTCCCGGCAAATTGTTTTCAAACCCACCGCTGTCTTTCGCGACTCAGGTTAAATACATATGAGTCACTTAGATAACTTAAAAATGTTGTTGTTTTTTTTTTTTTTTTAGTATTTTATTTGTTCCTGAGTAAATCGGTTTGGCTGAGATTAAAGTTGTAGTTTTTACACAGCTGAATAAACGTCAAGCAGACAGCTGATTATCAGAAGTGTGAGATGCTGGAGAATATACTCCGGTGTCCTGTTATATTTTAGATAGCAAGGAGTTTATTAAACTTCACCGAAACAATCTGCAAATTTCATTAAAATTGAATAAACTATCATCTTGTCTTTATTTTTAGTTAGCACCTTAAAAGCTTAAAGCTGTAAGCTAATGATAGTTATATAAGAGCAGATGCTGCTGGTGCAATAAGCTGTAGTTTTACGTCCAGTGGATGATGATCTGATTAGTCGACTAATCGCATAAATAATCGGTGACTAGTCGACTGTCAAAATAATCGTTTGTGGCAGCCCTAATACACTCCTCACTACATGACGAAACATCACACATATCCTGACATAACCTACACTACACTTTAGTGTTCCCCTCATTTTAGATTAAATCTATGAGCTTTGTTCACATGAACGCTGAGCCTTCAGATCTCATCACTTTCAACAGGTTGTATTGTGACTGCTTACGCTGATTCTTCCACATCCACGGCGACACGTTCATTATACATTCACTTTGGCACCGTTTCACTGCTGTCCGTGCTGCTGTGCTTGAGAATGCTTAGAAAACAAAGTCAGCAATGCCGGTAATTTGCTGTCTGCAGTAAATTTGTTTTCATCTGGAAAATGGTCAAGTAATGGCAGCAGGGGCGTGTGCCACATTCCCCCCGATAGTGAAAATGCATTCCCAGAGTGTTCAAACTAAAATGGGGTCAGCAGTGTTTTTCCAAAGATGCCGTATGCTACACTTTACAATAAACAAACGATATCTGTGAGCTCATGATGTAATTCAGGATGTTATACTTCTCTGAAGGTGATGCTGCTGCTAATCAGACACAGCTTTGCATGATCCACAGTTCAAAACATCTTTTTTGGACTCATGAATAATGATCTGCTGCCTCAATCAAGCTGTTTTAGCTGCCTTTGAGCCCTTCCTTGTGATTGGCTGCCCCTTACAAACCAAAGGTTTGAACAGGAGGTGAGTTATCTGCTCTCAGCGACATCATCCAGAGTCACGAGCACAAAAACACTGTGTGTGATGTACGCTGACCTCGTGTTTGGAATCTTCTCATCAAGTACAGCAGCGCTTCCATTTTCCTGAAATGTCAATAAAGCTCATCTTATCTCATCTAAACAGCAGAAGGCAAAGAAAGGTATATAATAAGCCACTTTTAAAGTTTTCCCATAGAAACAACAGAAACAATACATTCATCCAACTAATACGTAACGTCTGAGTATATTTAAAGTGATCTGATGTTCCTCAGTGCCACAGCTGTACGTTAATCTCGCATTAACGTACAGCATCGGCTCATTTTCCAGTCAATCCCATAGACATCATCATAGCTGTAAGAACCCACTGGCACTAAACTTCCGTCTTCATGCTCAGCTGAAAATAGTACCCAGCGACGTCCTCCCGTCTGACTAATGTTTGCTAAAACTAAAGTCTACAGCTGTTTACAGAACTTACCTAACAGTTTTAAAGGTTAAGCTCGTCATTAGAATGAAATGGGCTCTGGCGCTCAGTGTCACGGGTCTGAGGAGTCAGAAAGCAGCCAGGAGTTTTAGATTTGTGTCCAAACTGCAAACAAAACGTGTCCTGTGACTATTCCTCAGCACAGCTGTATATCCTCAACTATAATTACAGCTTTAAACAGTTTTATCATCATTAATAATGGCATCCATACACCACGGAGACCCATTTCAGCAGTTTGCAGTGGCTATTATGAGAAGAGACAGTAAATTTTGTTTCCAACTCAAACAGCGAAATGAGATTAAAAAAAGATGCATGACGCAGAGAGCACAGAGCTGCCACTCTGCGTGGAAGCATCAGTGTAAGAGGCTTTCTTGTCCACTGTGCAACATGACTTAACCTACACCACCAATCCAAAGTATCAGGCCTGCGCACAATTTCATGACGGACATCCTCAGATGCGGTAAATGCTTTAACCCCGGCTTTTTTAAACCCTGATTAACCCGCTGCGACACAAGGATCCATCTTTACTTACACAGAGATAATCAGGAGGATTAATAATATACCAGAGGACTAGTGCAGCACGGACCAGATACATGTCTGAACACTAATTCAGACACTGAGTAAAGCTGGAGATATGATGTCTGCAGCTCACGAGCACAAAGTTTAATGCAGAGTAAAGAGAGCTGAGGGGGGGAAAAGGAGTGGAAAAATACAAGAAGGCGAATATTCTTTTGAAAAAGGGTCCTCGAGACGGACAATTTCAGCACTCGTCAAAAGCCCTTTGGCAACAAAAGGACAAAGCGGCACAGTTGGGAATGAACATTACACGTTGGCCGGACAACAGGTAATTTTTTTTGTCAGGACGTAGAAAAACCGAGCGGTGTAATGCGCCGAAATGTCGTCTACAGGTGTTACGAATTCCCTTTTCCTCCACGGCTGACAAAGCTGTTCCCCACGTGCTTTCGATTGAGCAGAGTTCTGCTCTTCCCGTGCTGTCGTCATTCCTTCATTTCAGTTTTGGTTTTTCGTTGTTTGAATCGGTGATTACGTTTGTGTTTCGTCAATAATACAACAAAGCAGACTCTAGAAGACCCGAATCTGTTGTTTCAAGGCTCTAAAAAGCTGCTACGGCCGATTTCACGAGTTCTCCCCCTCCAACTCAAAAACACCGCACATATAAACTCTGACAGGACAAGAGACACAAACTGGACTGAGCCCAAGCGAAGCGACTCCCAGAGTGCTTGTGATATGCTGTCACTGAGCAATTAATTAGAGCGAGATCACCGGGGTTTTGGTTCCTCCATGGCTTGTCACGGTACCTGTGGAAAACCTCTCCCAAACTTCCCAAGCAGCAGTCTTCCAGATGTTTACAGTGCGTCCCAAAGGCTGCACTGGAGAAGGGCAATGAGGTCACAAGGCTCATGACTTGTGAATCACAATGACAGAAGCAAACTTGTTACAGAACAATAACACATAGACAAAGGCAGAGATGCGTTTAATGACCGCTGTCTTTTTTGGCTAAAGGCAGCAATTACATCGTGCCTTTTACGGTGGACTTTGAGTCATGTTTTCCTTGTTTTTAGCTCATTTTTTGGCCTCCACTGACTCCAGAGCAGAAATATCTGGTATATTAGCTGCTAAATGCGACACTAGCTGCAATTTGTTCCACTGGCTGTTATTGAGAAGGTAAAGAAAGCAAGGGGAGAAGTCGGAGAAGCCCTACCAAGCCCAACCTCACAATCCAAGATGGCAGCAGTAAAAGTAAACAGAAGTAAAATTGTAGATCTTCTGCCCCGTACATCACTGCTGTGTATTTGTCACCCACACACAGAGCACAGACCAACTCTATCTGTCAATATTCTACAGAGGTATTTTTAAGAGAAAAGACAAACATTGCATCTCTATCTGCATTAGAGAGGAAAACAAAGCCTGTGTTTCACTGCTCTTCTGCTCACTATGACTGGAAACATCTGATGCATAAAAGCAAAGCATTCACCTGAAAGATGCTTTAAAAAACTTCAGTCAAGGAGCCGATCCTTGTGAATTTATCCTTTTTCAGTTACAAGTTGAATTGACTTGTTTTTTTCCTGCTTGCAGTTTTTGTTCCACATATGATCTTATATGCATACCTAAAGGATCCAGGAAAATCTACCTGTAAAAGAAAAGTCTGGAAAAATCAGTACAATATGTTTGGAAATTTGGGGGTTTTCAGCGTTTAGATCGGCCGATGGTATCCACATATCCTGCACCCTTCATTTCTTTATACCAGGGTCATTTTACACCGCGGGCCACGTACAGCCTGCGGTGCAGCAGTGAAACTCCCCTTTCTGTCAGTTTCAAGACGTTACATATGTAACTGTTTTTCTACATGTTCTCCCTCTCACCTCTGGGGCAGGGGGCATTGGGGATCAACAGGTTAACTGTTTATGGCTTAATTCCCCATGAGGGAGGTTTTTATCAGTAGGAAAAGCTGTAAAACTTACAGATAAAAATCCAAAACGTATGTTTGTGCTTGTTTGAGGTGAGCAGCAGATCAAACACATTCAGGCCTGTGAGACTCATTCAGACACTGAGCCATGGCTCTGTGCTACATGCACACATTTCTGCATCTCTAGCATTCAAAGACACTTTCTATATAGTTTATTTTTATGTAATATTTAATCTCAGCTGTAAATGTATGCTTCCACGCTTCAATGATTTTAAAGTCTGGGTCCTTAGGAGGTCGATCCATGACTGATAGTTGTATGTTTGTCTATCCAGATGTGGTTTTTGTGCATTAACAGGCATCACTGTCGTTCTGAAAAATGAAGCCAATCTGAGGTTTTCCAGATGGTATTTCACAGAGGATCAAAATTTAATTGTAATCTTGTGTATCGATAATTCAGTGACTCAGATGATGTCAAAGCCTCCACCGTGTCTTACAGAGGGATGTAAACTCTTACTGTTGCACCGCCTCCTCTGAACATACTGACAATCTGAACCAATCTACAGGCAGTATTTTAGGCCTGACACTTATCGTTTATGCCATGACCATTTTCTTTGTAACTTTGGCTACGTTCACTCTGCAGGTCTTGATGCTCAATTCCGATTTTTTGATCAAATCCGATTTTTTTGTCTGCTCGTTCACACTACAAATAAAATGCGACAGCAAACGCGCTCTAGTGTGAACGCTCAAAGCGGCGCATGCGCAAAAGAAGACGTCACACACAACGCGCTCTGTTTAGACCCAGAGCAACAGTGTTGTTTGACTGATGGGCCTTAATATAAAGACTTCGGACTTCACGTTTCCCAATTTTTGCTTTAAGTTATTTTGTTATTTACATAATAATGTAGATAACCTAATAATGATCCTTATTGCTGTTTTAGAGGAGCGCTGCTTCAAAGGATAGCTGCAGATTTCTGTCAGAATCTGCAGATTATACAGTACAAATAAAATGTTCACATTTCTCCAACGTTATCTTCCCAACAGTTTCACTGACATCTACACGGGATGGCCAGGAAGCGTTCGCGATGTCTTCTCCGGCGCTGATAATTGGTGTCTGTCTTGTGTCGGTGACGTAAAAGACGGATTTAATGCGACTTGACCATCAAACAGCAGTCGCTTTCTGAAACATCGGATATGTATCGGATTCAGCACCACATACGAAAGTGGCCCAGATCGGATTTGAAAATATCGGATTTGTGCCGTTCACACTGTCATAGCATGATCAGATATGGATCGCATAGGGTCAAAAAAATCGGATTTGATGCGCTTTCGCCTGCAGTGTGAACGTAGCCTTTGTCATTAGATCCATTAGTCGAGCAGAGCGACTCCATTCTTTACAATACTCGTGTAGATCATCACAGCTGATGTAGTGAGAAGTCAAGCAGCAGCTGGAAAGTTCATGAACATAAACCTTTTTATTTTCTACTTTCAATACAACTAACATACAGTATGTATGCACACAGATATCTTCTCTTTGGATGAAACGAGATATTTTTACTCCATTACAAGTGTTGCTCGTCCGTTAAGGACCTTTCACCTTTCTTTGATCCCACTGTGACAGGATTTTATGGCTCAAACTGTCGTCATAAATGTTTTGTACTTGTAAATTAAATGCATAGTTGTGAACTGAGTTTTGTGACCTTGTAAACCAAAATATCTGAAAATTTAATGTTTGTGCATCTATAGATGAGAATTTGTGTGTTTGTAAGAAATATTTACATAAGTTACAATTTTTTTTGATAAGATCTGGTTACAGATACCAGCAAGAAACTTGTGTAAAACTCTGCGCTGAACTTCCCTGGCTGTGTGTGGGTTTCAACTTACGAGTACAAATTTTGACCCAATTTTTCTTCCTTTCAGCTGATTGGTCAATGTTATGTCAATCACAAATGTAACAATCCAATCAGAGAACAGAAGGGTTTGGCTGTGGGTGGGGTGCTTTACTGAGCTCCAGGTCCTGGAAGGGTAATACAGTTATGACCAAAATTTGAGCCTATTGGATGCTTAAATTGGCAAAACTGAGAAGGAAAAATATTTAGGTCACAGTGGCTTACACGACCAAAGTCTGGGAAAGTCAGTGGTTTTTATCAATTTTGACTGAGACTTAATTAAATGTTTTCATGTCCTGGTGACCAATGAAATGAGAGTGGCACAAGATAGATAAGGCATCAAAACAACCTATCTTCAAACAAGTTGTTTGAAGATAGCTGAGTTGTGAGATCAACTGTGAGAAGGACTCAGACAGCACCCTCAGTATCAGCCCTGGCTTACTAACACTGCACTCTAGAAAATGCAACACAATCATATCTGTGCTTTCCCCCCAAAATCCAGCAGTGGTAGTTTTGTGACTGCAACAAAGTCCCGACAAATGAACATCAAAAACCACCTTAAACTAACAGATTTTCCTGTGCTCACTTCAAACACTCTTCATAATGCTTCGAGTGCTGAAACATAAAGGCATCAAGGACGCCTCTCATCTGAACGGGGCAAGGTTAAGTTAGAAGGTGACACACTTAAGTGCAACACCGAGAGACTTCGCAGCGAGTTTCAGATTACAAACCTGCCCATTCTCTCCGCTGTGATTTCATAAGAGGCTTTCAGAGATATATCGCTGACTGTGTGTGTGTGTGTGTGTGTGTGTGTGCTGTTACAACACTCATCCACAAGTCTGAGGGCAACAACACTTGTCATTCAGCACAGTGAAGAATCCTGTTTGTAAACAAAGCCATGGCAACCGTGGTACTCTCTCACGCTCTCTCTCACAAGTTTGCACTCCCACACGCAAAACTGACACACACACACACACACAGGGAGCAGTAAGCTTATTCTAAACTAGTCCCCATCTTGTCATCTGCCTGGATATGACCCAGAAATACAGCCACTGGAACAAATAGGCCACTGTCATATTAATCTCCACCTCTGTAAATTGATGGAAATATAATTTGGTGTGTTCAAAGCAAGCCGTGTCTGCACGCTTTGCCCATCTCTCTCTCTCTCTGCCTGGACAACGATAACTTGACCTCCCCTACACCAAACCCCCCTCACCCCCACCCCAACAGTACGTAACACATAATGACGCCCCGCAAATAGAAAAAAAAGAGCGAAAAATATCTTACACCCTGTAATTGCACACTCAACTGAAAAAGACTTAAACAGGTAAAGGAAAAAGCAAAGCCGGGAGGGAACAAAAAGCTGTATTCACATGCAGATATTCTCACTGAAAAGCTTTGAATGGCAGAGTCTGACTAAATATGACAGAGATTCTGTAATTGCAGCTTCAGATAAAGCACAGCACTTGGCAGGTAGAGTAAGAGTCTGCAGAGATGTGCCCTCATTTCCACACCGGCACAGCGCATATGTGTGTGTGAGGCTTTTTAAGCATTCATGCATGCTTGTGAGTGTGTGCGCACTTGTTTGTGTGTCAGACATGCCCTGTGTGTGTGTGTGAGCGAGAGAACGAAATAGGTTTGAAGGGTTAATTAGTGTGCTGTCTTAAACTGTGTGCAGTGACAGGAAGACAAGACAAGCTGTCCTTGCCAAACTCACCTCTGCACACGCTGCTCTACACACACACACACACACACACACACACACACACACACACACACACACACAGACACACACACACACACACACACACACACACACACACAGACACACACACACACACACACAGACACACACACACACACACACACACACACACACACACACACACACACACACATATGTGCATATAACACTAGATGAGGACGTATACTCTTTCTCCCCCACTGAACACCTCAGTGCCCATTTCAGGCTAATGTGCACACACACACACACACACACACACACACACACACACACACACACACACACACACACACACACACACACACACACACACACACACACAGTTGCCTAAGTCAGTAAAGCCAAATCAGTTTTCCCGTTGCTACAGCAACAGCATACTTTTATATCAACTGCAACCTTGTTACTATGGAGATATGTATACAAGAGAAACTCTGTGCCGTTGTAGTCAAGGGCCAGATGACAGCATAGCGTGAGGGCGTGTGCACAAACTCACACACCATCCTTCATCCATTTTGTTCTCTCTTTCTTTTACACACACACACACACACACACACACACACACACACACACACACACACACACACACACACACACACACACACACACACACAAGCTCAGTCAGAAGAAAGAGTTCAGATTCACACGCTGGTCAAGGAGAGCACAGAGAGCTCTCATATCCCCCCAGTATGATCGCAATCAGCTAAACACGCAAAGCTAGCATTGATCCTCACTGTTTGTGCCCAACCTTCCCCGCCCACCCCCGACACCCTCGGGCGAGATGAAATCTAAAGTCTGTTGGCATCTGTGTTATTAAATCCTCCAGTGTTAATTTAGCGCTAATTGAGTGAGGGATTCATTCCCCGTTTACCCCGAGTCTTTAATGGAGCAAAATCGGGATGAGAACGCCGGTATAAAAGACTGTATCAAGTCTTAAATCAAAAGCGAAATGCTGTTCCCACTGGGGAAGCACACATCATCGGAGTGAAAGAGAACTATGAAAGCAGAGATCATCAACTATTGATAAGGCCGAATCTGGTACAGCTGTAGACAAAATACAGAATATGTTTGACTTCAAGTTGGATATGCCTGCAAACTCGCTGATAACTGTCTGGCTGTGAAATAAGCTATAACCACACATGAGAGAGCGAATAATGGGCCTGTGTTTACCATCTGGCTACAGTGATGCTGTACATCACAGGTATATACGATATAGATTAGGAAAAGAATCAGGAGTAAGGATGAAACAGTTCTCCAAATCCATAATCCATGTTTGAGGGCACAGTTTCGATTCATAACTCGTTTTTTTTATTTTTATTCATGAAATGGAAAGGCATGATAGCTGGATCACGAATAATCTATATCCAGCTCTTCACTACTACAGCTTTCACTAGACTAGCATGTTATTCCACATGCAATCAGTGCATGCATACACACCATCGTGGCTCTGCCTTATCAAGTCTAACCTGCCAGCTACCATCTCGAATGTTTTACAGGACTTTGGAGTGCTGTAATTCTGCATCGAAAACACTAGTTGGCAGTGTTGAGCCTTTTCATGTGCATAAATCAATGCTTTCTATGGTGCTTGCTGAGCTGAGCAAATCATGTTTGAGCTATTGAGCAAAGATTAATTGCACAAAATGAGCATCAAAAAAGTACTGCGTGCATTTCCAAAGACAGCACAGGCAGCATCTGTATTTCTGGGAGTTTCTTTCTCAAAGTGCAAAATTTAGGAAGGAGAACATTTAAATCAAGCGGATGCACAATTTACTGCTAACTGTCCCGACAGTCCCATTTGTTCTCCCAAAGTACAGCACCGGCAGTCAAACTGGGAAACAAATAATCCTCGTGATAATCTTGTGTAATTTTGTGCATGCATGTGGAAACAAAGAGATGATTCAATGAAAATTGTGAGCAGTTTTGTATCAGATTTGATTGGCAATTCAGTTTTTAAGTCACTGAAATCATGCAAATTCATCATCTGATGAAGTCAATGACTCAACAATAAACCTCGTTTTCCAAACGACCTTGGAAGGAGCGATTATGCAACATTCGTCAGAGTAATGTTGAAGTTCTTTACCTGGCTGCGATCTTTATCCACCTTCTTGAAGCACTTGTTGAGCGACAGGTTGTGGCGCACTGAGTTCTTCCAGCCTGTGGGGGCGCTTGCAAAGTAAGGGAAGTGCTCCAGAATCCAGCCGTAGATATCCTTCACCGGCAGCCGCTTGTTTGGCGCATCCTCGATGGCCATGAAAATCAGGCAGCTGAAGGAGTACGGAGGTTTTCGGTTGGCCCCCGCCGTCAAGTCGTACGCTGAGTGCGCGTCACCGAGCAGGGGGTCGTCTGGGGAGGGAGACGAGGAGGAGGGCGAGCGAGGGTGCTGGCCATCGGGGTCCTGCAGAGGGGAGACGCTACGAAGCCCAGAATGGCTGAAGCTGTTGAGGAGGTCCGTGCTCTCGTGGAGCCAGGAGAGGCTGGTGAGCTCTTCGTCTTCGGCCTTGGAGAAGGAGGCGGACAGGGAAAGGGAGAGGTCAGCCGCCTCGGCTTCAGACGCCGCCGTGGCGGCGTCACCTTGCCGGTACGGTGGGCTCATGCCCTGTGAGGCACTAGCTCCACTACTGGGGCTCTGGGCCTTCTTACTGGGGGGCATGGTGGGTCCCATCCAGCCCAGGGCTCGCTCCTGTAGGCAGCAGAAAAGAGGGGTTTTGGGGGGGAGCAGGAGAGAAAAGAAACAACATTAGCTGATGAAACTGTTGGTTCATTCATTTTTGTTAAAGGCCAAACAAGATTTTGACCACATTCCCAATTAGGCTGCGTTAGATCTGAAGGAGAAAGTATACATCATCATTTCTCTCCTGGGCTTTCTATCCACTTCTGACTGAAACAGCAAATTTAGTGCTTCATCGGTTGAGGAAATCCTGCCTTGTACAACTACCCTCTAATTACTAGCGTAACAGCAAAGTATTGACATTACATGGGGTTGCTGTCATAACATATGAGTACTGTTAAAGGTCTTATAGTTGTGGGGTCGCAGAATCGCTGGTGATTTAACATCTCTCCAGCAGGAGAAAATGTAATTGTCAAACGTGCTGCGACAAATGAGTGCAGAAGAAGAAAAAACCCTTTATCTGGTGGATTTGAAACATTAGAAATGGAGTCCGACGGTCAGACTTAGTTCCACAGCAGGATGTGATAGGGATGCGATGGGAAAATTTGCAAAGAAAAGAGCAAAACAAATTACAGCGTGAGTTCAAATCTATCCCTATTCTAATCAGACCGTTATTCTGCTAACATAAGAGCGATGCTGTGCTCGTTACACGCAGGCAGAGCGCCGTAATTGAAGGGGAACGGGTCTGAGTATCACACCACAATCAGAAGGCTCGCAACCGGGCCTTTGATTGTCCTCTAGCACAGACAGCTGTGGGAAGGACCCAGGCAGCGGCTACAGCAAAAATGTAATCTGCTCCGCTCGCTCTCAACACGTTTCAGAGACGAGACACACATGCCTGCTCACACACACACACACACACACACACACACACACACACACACACACACACACACACACACACACACACACACACCATTAGGACTGGGGGATTAAGTGGAGATACGTTCTGGGCGGCCCCCGATCGCTCTCTAATCCAAGGTGATCATCAGCCGATCTGTCCCCTCACTCTGGATGATTGACTGACAGCTGTCACCCGTGGCGAGTTGTTGCACGGTGACAACTGTCAGCTCGCTACAGCTTTGGCCCGCTGCGTCGCCATGGCAACAGAGCAAAACAACTCATCTCCTTTTCTCCTCTGCCGCGTCTCCCTCCCATCTCGCCCTTTTCTCACTTTTCTCCCAGCGCAGATAACTCTCTTTAACGGTGCCGACGGGCTGCAGCGGAAGGACGGCGCTAAATATAGAACAGTGATGTATAGCGCTTGCTCCACGTATAGCCGGCCAGCCTACAGTCACCTCGCCGCTCCATCTAACGGTCTCCATGGGCGCAGGAACACGCTCGGCGAAGCTTTGATCTCGTTTCTCTCTTCTCTCTCTCGTCCCTCTTTTCCAGTCCTCGCGCTATTTGACAGCACGCGCGCTCATTCAACAAGCTGTACCTGTCTGAAGGTACAGTGTTGCTGCACCAATATTGACATTGAGCATAATGAATTCAAATTGCCCCGGTGACGATAGCTGAGAATAGTGAGAGCACAATCAAAGGGATGGGCGAGGTGGGAAGAGTGCTTGACAGGCTTTTCAAGGTGTGCGTGTGTGTGTGCGTATTTATGCGTGTGTTTGACAGGCTTGTCACGGTGCATGTGTGTGTTTGTCTTGAGAAGGAAGAAAGGGCATCGGAGTGACATTGTTCCTAGTAGGAGTCCACCGGAATGCAGAGATGGCTCAGATCCTCTCTTTCTCTCTGTCTCCTCTTCCTCCTCCTTGTTATGTTGCCATAGCGGCAAGGGGGCCATGAAACATTACGGCTGACAGTAAAGTCATCTCATTTTACTGTTGCTATGACAACAAACTCCTCACTGTTGGTTGGGGCCATCGCGAGCTGCCGCCCAAGCCTCGTGCCTGAGTGTGCATGTGTGTGTATGAGGGGATGCATGTGTGTGTGTGTGTGTGTGTGTGTGCTAGCATGTCTCCCATGGGCTCTCATAAAGCTTAACACACTTGCTTGGCTCTAAACAAACTTTCATGCAACTTCTACTGCGAAGCCCTCAGGACCAACTGCTAAAGGACAAAGGCAGCTATCGCTCAAGTTCAGGCTAAATAACGCTTGCTGCGAGTGTGCGCGCGCGCACGTGCTAGAAGCATCCTCACATTTGTTTGACAGATGGGACTGTGCTATTCTCTCTGTCTTCTTCATTCGCTGGATCTCCTTTGTGTTTGCATGCTTTGTTTTGATTTGTGTTCGTCTCTGTTTGGCATGTCCACATTTGGCTTAGCGTGCGCATGTGTTTTTTTTCTGCGTTTGTCTACGTGTGTGTGTGTGTGTGCACGTGCGCATTGGACTGTAAGTACACTGTCTGACTAGTTGTCTAGTGCATTCTTCATGCAAGTGTCTGTGCATACCAATACAATTACAAGCAGCTGAGCTCTGTACAGTGTGCCTGTTCTCACTGTTCCTCTGCACCCTGATAATATAAACTCTAAAAGACACCATTCAATAAGAATGAAAACTCCATCCAAAAGGAAAGTGATGGGCTGTGCACTCGCAAATGTTATGCTGCCATGAATTCAGAATCCACGGGACTCAGGTAAGAACTATGGATGTTTGGATAGGGTATCCTGACCCGGAAAGCTTGACAGGGTATCCGTGGAAATTGGCCAATCTATGATGTAACTCAACTGTTTAGGTCATCAACTCAGCTCATTCCTGTGGAAGCTCAAGCTTCAAGTTAGGTATGTCAACAATTTGACTTAATATTTTGAAATTCTGATTTCTTTTGCATCAGCTCTGCCAGTCAGGACGCTCCATGAAGGATGCCCTTTTCCCAGAAGCAGATGACGCATATGCATGAGCACTCGAATAGTGACAGGATCAGTGAGCTACCAATGTGAACAAACTGGCACCACGTTCTTCAGCTTTGAATGCCTTCTAGTGAACGATAACATAGCATGAAGGTTTGGAATGTGGATGCCTTTAGCTTTCTGCTTCCGGGTAACAAGGAAATGATGTAACTTCACAAAGCTTCCTAATTGGCAGAGCTAACTCGAAATTAGTTATTTTCTCAAAATGGCATTTTTTTTCATATATATTTGAAATATTACAGTATCCCATACTCTTGTATGGAAAAACATAAGTGGGATTCAGACTGTTAATTTTGTAAAGTAGTGAACACACCTGAAGCTTCATTCCTTTGAAAAAAAGAACCAAGCAAAAGGCTAACTGTGAGCTGTGTTTAGGAGCAATTATGTTTTCTTTTGAAAGGGCCTTGCTTTCCTAAGTCAGTGTGTGTGACACAGTTCCTGCTGCATGTTTCCAGCTCAACGGATCCTCGGCTTTCGAGGTGTGCAAGATTTAAAATAAAACGTTTTTTTAAATCAATCCGGCGTTTCTTCATGTCACAAGTGTAAAAAAAAAAAAAACAGGAAGGAAACGATCAGAATGCTATTTTAGGTTCAAGAGCTAATAGTGGATCAATTAACTTGATTTAACAGAATGAACAGATTTAAAAAAGGAAGGAAAATTGAAGATTTCAATGAGCTGAACTGAGAGCTAAGACCATTAAGACCTTAGACGGAAACAGAGAGCATCATTGCTCTGAAAACTGTCAGCGACCTTGATGTACCCCTGCTGACCTCTGACCTGGCAGTCTCTGTAGCTGAAGGCAGAGGGGACCGGTGTTTACATGGAGGGGAGAAGGTTAACAAACGCCTGCAAGAGTGGACAGGCTGTACGCTAATTCATGCGCTCTAATTGACGGTGTAATCATCTCGCGCTGCATTCATGCTCTTGCAGACACTTGTCTAAATCACATGCCACTTTTACGTAATCCTCAGAAGATCTCCGTTCCCCGTTGGCAGCTTTTTCTGTCTTACTTGCAGTCGTTCACAGCGCCGAAAGCCAGAGGAAACATTTCAATAATATCCTTCATTTCGCCGTCTTGTTGTGGAGTCTGCTGTGATATTAGCCAAACTGACTTTCAGCAAAATCCCCAAGTCATCAAATTACAAAAAAAAAAACCCACATCAATGCACAAATAATAAAATAAAAGCCAGATAGGCTGGAGACATGCTGTCAGCAGCTTATTTAGCTCTGCTCTGGGCCTCAGTGGATCAAGCGACTCTTACAACTTTGTCAGTTTGATGGTGGCTTGTGACACAAACTGTATGTCGTATGTCATATCTTCCCATTCCCCCCTCTCCTTGTCAGTCTTTACTATACAGCCCAATAAAGCAGGTGCCACGAAAATAATCCCCCCCACCTCAGAATGGAGTAGTAATAGTAGTGCAGCAGATAGCAGCAAAGAATAGAATAGTGGCTGGTAGGAGTTATTACTTTGCAGAGGGGTGAGCTGAACCCTGTGGCTCCTCTGGCCACAGTGATAAAGCGGAGAGTCAGATGCACCGAGGCAAAACTAATCTGGAGTTTTGATGACAAAAGGACGACCTTTATCCCTCCTACACATATACCGGATGGATGGAAGGGGAGAGGAAGACCAACAGAGAGAAGGAGAAATTGAGAACTCTCTCAGAGACTGGGAAATAATAACTTCTGCTACATATGTGTCAACAAAGGTTGTAGGAACCCTTGTGATGTCCTCAATTTTCAACCCATGAAATCATTCCCCCGTCCACCGTCTACATTTCCTGCTTTTCCCTGGTGACAAATATCAGGGCTTCTGACTGCTTTAAGGAAGCGGAGCAGGGCCGATCACATCCTATAAGGTCTCACTGTGTTCTTCTTTTATGTCATCCACGACAGCAAAGAGCTACGGGATGAAGGTCAGGGGTCAGGAGGCGTCCCTCAGGACGCCTCCTGACCCCTCTGTGCTGGCGGCTGCTCTCAGCTGCCTGGCAGCTAAAGCTGTTGCAAACACATGTGCATATGAACGTGTTACAACTTGATGCCTGTTCTTATTTTTACATCTGTTGGCTATTTTCTTTGCTTGCATTTTACCTCAATCAAAATATAGTAAATGTACATTAACTGACCCGCTCTTTGAATATTTAAGGTTCTTCTATTACAGGTTACATAGTCAATCATAGACCGTTTGTTTGTTTTTGCATTTATTGTGTATGTTTATTGTTTAAATGGAGAAAATACACTCATGTTATTGCACTGAAAATATAAAAACTATTCCACATCCTGTTTTTCATGAATATTGATATGTGTACGTGAATGTAGGCAGCCTGTATAAAGTTTAGTTTGATGTATATAAGGGGGTGGGTCCTGACAAGTGCTAACATTTACACCATCATGAGTTATGTCTGCATTTAGTTTTGTACTTTGTTTCTATTTATTGATCTTATTTATAGACTGTGGTCAGCAGCCGGCTGTCACAGTCACCTGTGGTTTGCAGGGACGATGCTGACTTGCCTGCAACCACACCTTCAAAATAAAGGTTGTGCCTTAACAACTGAAACAAATGCACTTCAAAGGGACAACTTTTAGTTTTGAGGTGAAAGTTTCTGATTTTCACTTCACTTTTAACCGTTTCCGAACCGTTCGGCGAGTAAACAGTCCACAGAGAAGTCAGACCGCCTTCTATGCAAACTATAGTCAACTGCAGAAATCTACTAAAGAAATAACAAGGGGTTTTGCAACCATATTTTACCAAGTGAGTGCCAGCTACCTCAAGCAGCCACCTGAAAACCAGTCAGGAAATACAACCTAATGACTGGTATGTCTTGATGCATGCTCAATCATAAGCCTCTTTTCCACTAGTACCAACTCGACTCCACTACACTTGGTTTTGGTCCATTACAACTGATTATGTGTGTGGCATTGTCATAGCAACGCAGCCAAAAGTCCCATGACACCATTTGTATATAACACAAGTACAACACAACAATGGAGGCCGTCTATCTGCTGCTCAGTCTGAGGGGACCACAGTGTTTATTTTTGTGTAGCCATTTCTCTCGCTGCCACATTTCAAAAGTGGCAGTTTTGATTTTCCAGAAGGAGTTTTTGTGCTCTCATGACTCATCGAGTGACGCCATCGACTGGCCAATCAGCTCCCTTGGAATTGTGAACGAGCAGGTACTAAAACAAGCACCTGGTACCGAGTAGGTCTTCAGGTAGATATTTCACTGAAACACTGTGACCTGCTGTTGGAGCTGCAGAGAAAGAACAAGGGAATTCAGATGGATGTCGTGGAATCTTTATTACTGTTAGTTAAGCTATTGAACAACTGAACAATCAACACTGTCGACTCTAAAATGTCAGCTGCTTAACTACGAGGAATAAATGCATGATTTGGGTG
This sequence comes from Diplotaxodon limnothrissa, assembly GCF_057381915.1. NCBI lineage: Eukaryota > Metazoa > Chordata > Actinopteri > Cichliformes > Cichlidae > Diplotaxodon > Diplotaxodon limnothrissa. The sequence continues at coordinate 2,708,635 of NC_140610.1, read as the reverse complement.
AAAAGTGAAAATTAAACCTCTTTGGGGTTCAGACAGTTGTTCAGAAAACTCAAGTGAGTGCAAAATATTACCTTGAGCTGTTTGTTCCAACTACTTACTGCCAAAAGCACAAAATCAAAGCTATAATTAATAAGGCATAAGAAACTTAACAAAGAAAGGTCAGGACCCTTGTGTTGCAATGCACGCTTAATATTGCAGAGCCTGCTCTGCCAGAGGATTAAACATTATCCCCACTGTCTATTGGCAAAGCAACTAAGCAGATAATAAGCACATAATATACAGTATATTTAGGGGAACTGAGCCCCAGAACTTTCAAGTTGAAAAATGAAAACATAAAACGCATCAATTCACAGGGTCACTGGTTCTGCTTTAAGAGCAGCACCAGGCTGCTTTACTCAAGGAAGCTGAGAACGGACATGTGTAATGCACGGTGTGAAAAAACGAAGAAGGAAAAAAGCCAAATCAAATATTGCTAGTGAATAATTCAAGACGACGAACACACACACAGCCTCCATCCTCCAAAGTAGGCTAACCAACAAAGCAAACAGACATTTGCACCAGGCAAACACAGAGTAAGTTTGGGATGATTCATCAGCAGCCAGCGATCATGGAGTCACGCTTACCCCCCCCCCCCCAACCTCTCTCTCTGCGGATGGCGAACAATCAGAGTCAGAAACACACACACACACACACACACACACACACACACACACACACACACACACACACACACACACACACACAAGTCACCTTCAAGCATCCACATTCGCAACCTCAGTTTGTGTGTGTGTGTGTGTGTGTGTGTGTGTGTGTGTGTGTGTGTGTGTGTGTGTGTGCAGCCTGGAGGTCCCTGGTGGACTGCAGGGCTAGACTGTGTGTGCAGAACTGCCTGTGACAGTCAGGTCAAGCTTAAAAAAAGCCCAGGCCCAAGGCTTTAGACTCCTATGGTTATGGCCATGACACACCATAGGCCGACATGCAATCGCACATTTGGGCACTCTCACATGGTTACTCACTCTGCCCAGCGTTTTCTCGCACACTTTGTCCAAGTCAGTGTATTGTCCTAGCATGGCATTAGTCCCTGTATCTACAGTATGTAAGGTACCCGAAGTCCTTAAAGTGTACATGCATGTATAGTTGTTTGTGACTTGTAGTCTAAAGTGCTTTGAGCGGTTAGTAAGACTAAAAATGCATTATATAAATATAAATAAGACTATCTTAGCATTAACCCACACTCCTGCTTCAGTTTAACCAAAGCAGAAAACACAGACTGTATTAGAAAGATGGCTATAACCTCAGAGTCTTAAAGTCAAGTCCATTCAAGTCTGCATCGTTTCTCACGGCCAGCGAGGGAGGGGGAATCCTCGTGATGCAATAATAAGTCTTAGAAAGAGACAGCAGCTCACTTAGTAAACAAACTCCTGATGAGTTCATGATTCCAGCTGCTAGTTTTAGGACTTAATGGGTAAAACATTATGTTTAGAGTCACACTGCGTGAGAAACCAAAAGGTGGTCCACCCAGGTCCACACCATGCTTGTTCAAGAGCCGCCTGTTCAGTCTTTCCAGTGAGTGCACGTGACTAGCATCTCTACTGATACCAGAGTGAAGAACAGACACAGCAACAGATGCAAGCTAGTTAGCTTTAGCGCCAGCTGACTAGGGCTGCCACGATTTGTCGACTAGTCACGATTACGTCGACTATCAAAATCGTCGACGACTGATTTAATAGTCGACGTGTCGTTTGAAGCTTTGTAAGATCGCAAAAGACGCAGGAATAATAGCAGGATTTAAGAGTGTAATAACGGACTGAAACAGAAGATGGCAGCACTGCATGTACAAGGATGCCAGCTGCCGTTAAACCCCGAAGAAGAAGAAGCAGCTGTGTCCCAGAATTCATAGCGCGGCCCAGCTTAGTTTCCAACAATGGCGGTAGCTAGTTAGTTTTAATATTACTCTTATTATTCTTTCTGGGTCACAAAATAAACGTTTAACATATTTTCATGCGAGAATGTAGCTGTGTAAACCTCAAATATCTGCTCAGTTTATCAAGACCACATATTTTCAAAAGCGCTCCGACGTTTTCGGAGACGTCTGTTACCCACTAGCTCGATAGCTAGCCGGGGGCTAGGTCACTAGCGCCGTGAGAACACCGGACTCCCGGCAGATCGTTTTCAAACCCACCGCCGTCTTTCGCGACTCAGGTTAAATATATATGAGTCACTTAGATAAATTAAAAATGTTGTTGTTGTTGGTTTTTTTTTTAGTATTTTATTTGTTCCTGAGTAAATCGGTTTGGCTGAGATTAAAGTTATAGTTTTTACACAGCTGAATAAACGTCAAGCAGACAGCTGATTATCAGAAGTGTGAGATGCTGGAGAATATACTCCGGTGTCCTGTTATATTTTAGATAGCAAGGAGTTTATTAAACTTTACCGAAACAATCTGCAGATTTCATTAAAATTGAATAAACTATCATCTTGTCTTTATTTTTAGTTAGCACCTTAAAAGCTTAAAGCTGTAAGCTAATGATAGTTATATAAGAGCAGATGCTGCTGGTGCAATAAGCTGTAGTTTTACGTCCAGTGGATGATGATCTGATTAGTCGACTAATCGCATAAATAATCGGTGACTAGTCGACTATCAAAATAATCGTTTGTGGCAGCCCTACAGCTGACCAGTTCTAATCTCTCACATCACTGTGTCCAGTTTCCAAAGACAGATCCCAAACTAAAGAATCCACAAACACACTATTTATACAATCTGTATATCTAAATTCATCTGTCATTAAAAAACACGATTACATGTAACTTTAACTGCTAAATAACATCATTTACACGTTTTAGTATCTGAGTGAAACAAGCAAAGAAAATTCTTCACATGAACAGGTTTTAAAAGCTGAATATTTATGTTTGTAACATTAGCTTTCTGTCCAGCTTGATGCTAAGCTACGCTAATTACCTCAGCGCTCCAGAGCCACACACACAGACCTCACAGTGTTATTATTGTTTGGATTTAAGATAAAACAAGAGCTCATTTATTTAAATGTAAAACTACGGTTCAATGGAGTGTACACCGAGTCGCTCTTGACCAGACCCACCAGTGCAGCTGGAAGAAAAATGTCGAAAGCAGAACCTAAAGTAAGTAGTTTAAAAGGATCCTTATACAATAACCAGATCTAATACCAAGGTCAGATCTGATAAAGATGCTATCAAACCTGAGATGACATCGGCAACAATCATAATTATAACAGTAATAAAGATAACACTATCTGACTGCTTCCACCTCTCCTTCCATCACCCAATCCCCCCACCCGCTCTCCCTCTAAGGCCTCCCTGCCTTTTCTTTCTGACAGTGAGCAGGTCCCTGTTGGCGCTCAGTGCTCTTTTATAATACTGTAGGAAAGGAGAGACAACGCGAGGGAGAGACAGACCGAGAGCAGGGGAGAGGGAGAAAGAAAGAGAAAGGGAGACTGCCAGAAACACTATACCATATCAAAGCGGCCAGAGCACAGCCAACACAGCTTTTTGATAGTGGGCAGAGAGGAGTGTGGGTCACAAAAGCGCAAGGAGAAAGGTTTAGCGAACGGTTTAAAGAGGGGAGCGTGATCTATCGGGATCCCCGCATTCAGGGGAGAGTGGGGTGGATGAAGCTTTGAGGTGGTGAGTGTTCTTCAGTCGGCTGTCCTGCAGTCAAAAAAAAGGGAAAAAAGGAAGAAGAAGCAGGGCTCCCTCTCTGTGTCTGTCTGTCTCTCTCCCCTCTGGCTTTTCCACTTATCTTTAACAAACAGCAGCTCAGGCGCTCAGCCACTGGTCGACAGTTTGTCCCGACAACAAAAAACCATGGCAACAAGCGCTGGAAGAGCCTGTCCGGTTCCAAAGGTTTGCCCTCTTTGGCTTCCCCAGCTCTCCAGCTTTGGCCACAGACTGGAATCAATAACAAAACAGCTCAAAGAGGCTGAGAGAAGTTTGCGATCGAGAAACCGCACCGCCTTATGTTTAGACGAGAAAGTAAAGCAGTTTAGTAGATCACCCTTATCCCAGAGGTGGAAAGAAATTGCGTTCCGGTTGTGTGAAAAGAAAGTGGAATTTGAAAGATAGTGAAACGGGAAGGACGAGGGGGTGAGGCAGCAGTTTGTCAGTAACCTATGCGGTCCTCTCCGGCCTGCCTTTGCTGACGATACTTCCACGGCTTCTGCTGATGATACAACTCTGCTTACATCCTTCACTCCTCCCTCCCACTCCTACAAGCTGTTTTTAACGCCACACAAGATACCTTATGTCAACTGAAACGTGTTCCGAATGCTGACAAAACAAAATTCAGGCTGTTTACAAACTCGCAAACAGGCCAAAAGAGAAAAAGTGATATGAGCTATCGCTCGAACGGAGTCCCAAAAAGGCTCTTTTTCTCTGCAGGGCATCCTCCGGCACTTACAGGACTGATTTATCCCGTAGATACATTGAACACGGGCTTTATTCGCTGACAGCTTTCCAAGTATATTAATCCCGGTTATCCGAATACTTTCTTAAAGTGACAGAGCGTGGACGACCTAAAAGCTTTTTCCATGTTTGTGTACTCATGGCTTCGTCTATCGATGAAATTCAGGTAAAGTGAACTGACATCAAGTTTTTAATGCACTTTGACTTCTCTTTTTAAACCGATGAGTGAGCCAAGTGCCAATGAGACTACTGATACTGACTCTACAGATGTATAAAGCTTAGAAATAGTAAAAGGTTGTAACTAAGCAAGGTTATTAACGTCAACTAAACGTAAACTACAAACTAAAAGTAGACGTGAAACAATATTTAGATACCTAAATTAAAATTTAAAAAGTAGACAGACCTGTGGTATCAATTTTAAAATCCTACGTCCCTTGTTCTCCGGTTATCACATCCACAAAGTTTTCCAAAAACTTGACCTCTGAGATTCCAGCTCATCCGAGATTTTTAGCTGAGGGGTAAAAAGTATCCTTTTGAAAAAAAAAGAAAACTAACTGAAACAATTTTGTGAACGTGGCGAACAAACTAAAATTCAGTAGAAACAATCTGTTTGATAAAAATGTTACAGCTTCGTGCCTGATAACAGATGTTTTTATTCTGGATATCTGGCAGACTGTGTCACTGCTTTCTGTACCTAAATCTTGCCTCTGACTTACAGCCTGCATACAATAATAATTAAAAAGATTACAACTAACAATGAAACTAATAAAAACTAAAATAAAACATTTCCAAACATTAAAAACGGAACTGAAACAAACCCTGGAAATAGACTGAACTAAAAACAGAAAACTACAACTGCAACTAAGTGTCTAATAAGAAATGCTTCATGCTGCAAGCCTCACCTCCAGATCCTGAACCTGGTGTGTTGGTGAAGCTGGTGAAATTCAGATAACTAGGAAAAGAAAGCGCAGCTATTTTAACACACAAACTCCAGAAAATGCTGGAAGATCCAGGAATCCTATTAAGACGTGCCTTCGATGGTTTTGGAGGTGGTGCTGATTGGGTCGCGCGTGCAGGTTAAAGAGCATCTACTGCTGCACACTGGCATTCAGAGCTGCAGAGTATGTGTGTAAACGTCTGAAGCTGGTGATGCTTTGCCCATCTTAGCACAGTCACAACCTTTGCAGCTTGTTTTGCAGTCGCTTAGGCTGAATGGAAAAAAAAAACGAAGCTATTTTGGGAAGTAGGAAAAACTTGTGCAACGGAGTGAGTGGTTTTAAAAGGACAAAAGCTGAATTTGGGTCATGAGGGTTTTTAAAAAAATCTTTTTGCTGACAGAGAAAAAGTTTTTCACTTTCATGCAAACACTAGATTATATTGTTTTATATCCACACACCGTCACCCACTCCGTTACAGACCGCACTCTGTTGCTCATCGGTGCCACCACCCCTTCTTCACCCTATCCACCTGCCGTTTTTATATAAACATTTGGGAATCCTCTCGATGTAGCAGTTAAGTCTTTTTACAGTCCCGTGATTTGTTTTTGTCGTCTCTCTCAAAACCAAATTAGGCACGAGTGCCTGTATGTGCTCGTCTCCCTCTTCATGGAACAGGCTGTGAAATTATCTGAAGCTCACTTGCTGAGTTTACACGGTTAATGAAGGTTCTTGTGGCAGACACAATAAGGAGCTGCCTTTGCTTTGTTCAGTCAAGATTTAAATAGGTTTGGCAACGAGCCCGCTGGTTTGACGATGAAGTGTTGTCTACTGGAGTGCTTATAAAGTAGTCAGTACTCGGCTAGGATTGCTTTTTTGGGGTGTGTTTTTCTGTCTGAGGCTTTGAGAGTGTGTGTGTGTGTGTGTGTGTGTGTGTGTGTGTGTGTGTGTGTGTGTGTGTGTGTGTGTGTGTGTGTGTGCGCGCAGATGCTGAGTCTTGCTTGGCCTCTCGTGATGGAGGAGGTTTTTAATCTGCGGGGCTGCCCGCTTTAAACAAAGGTGGAATAACATTTGAACAGAAGTTCGTCTTCGCGTTGACCCTTAAAGACTCCGCAGTGTTTCCACATACTAAATAAAAAAAAAAATAGGCATGACTCCCTGTTTCCACTCACCCTGCTCTGGGTTGTGTTTTCTAATCTGCAGATTCAGAGAGAGGCAGTGAAAAAGAATGAGCATGACCGCGAGTAATAAAGACAGGAGTGGACAAGGAAGAAAGAGAGAGTGGGAGTAAAAGACAGAGGGGAGTTATATCCTAGGGTCATTAGCAGCATCTCAAAGTCACCTCGTCTTTCAGCGTATGCTGTTTGACAGGTCCTGCCAACAGAATTAGGGATGAGGGATGATGCTGCTGTGATTAGATGTGTAACTCAGGGGAAAGGCAGGTCCTGATCCACGGTCACGCGCGCGAGAGAGGGAGGGAATTGTGGGTATAAGCGATGCGATAACCTGCGTTTTGAGATGCGGTCAGTTATTGACTGGATAGCCCCCAGATCCTCTATTTCAATGTACGGCGCTGATGCGAGTCAGCCCGATAAACACCGCAGGCTCCCCCCGATGAGTGAATTGAATTCCCAAATTACCAGGCTTAAGATAACATACCTGGCTAAATTGCCGCTCTTTATAAGTCTCAAATCTCTTTGTAGATATTCATCAAAGGCTGTTTCACTCCTGATGCGGAGAACACAGGAGATGGGAAATAGGAGAACAACACACAATGTGGTTCATATTAAGGCCTCTGATCTTCTATCTCGAGTCCCTCGTTTTCCACTACATTCCTTTAGCCAGGGGTGATGTGTGTGAGGGGGAGGGTGGGGGTGTGTGCTGACGTTCTCTCTGCCAGTGCAAAATATGTGATGAAGGCTCAGTGTTGGTCGGAGATTTTTACAGGAAAGTAAGGGAAACCTTGTGCTTTACCGGGCCTCTTCTTCCTCAGCACAAACTGAATTAGCCCCAGTGCAGCAACTGTAAGTCTTGACTTTCTCTGTATCGCTGCAGGAGGTATCTGAAACCCTCTCTTTTATGCTTTCAGTTCGTGAACCCAAGTCGGAAGTTTCCATCTGTCAAGTGCCAAATGAATGCCAGTGATAGTGGAGTTTGTTGAATAAACTGAGAAGGGTCCATCTGTTTGCTGCCCGACATTAACCCTGAAGACGACCGAGGTACCCACTCAGAGGCAGGCTAACACTTAAGCAGGCTCGAGGGGCTCTGCGGTTGTGCACAGGAACTGCGGAGATGTGGTAACACGATCCGGGAGGAGTGTAGCCGTGACTTTGATGGCTCATCAAATCCCAAACCTCTACACCCGTTTGCACTCTATGACGGGGCTTTGCAGAATCTTATGTGACTTTATCCCTCACCCTAAAAAATGGCTACTCGTGCTGCAATCTAATACTTGCATTCATTTCAGTAAGGACCACTGTAGTCAAAAAGAAGATTATTTTCATCTGCGGTTATATATATTTGGCTGCACGTCTCTGGTATCCAACCCCCCCCCTTTCGAGTGCAAACATGGAAAGCCTGAGAGCAGCAGCGAGACCTCAGCACAGAACAGAGCATCTATGACAGGCATTAAAGGAGGAGCTGGGGTGGGTTGCAAAGCGGGTTGAAGAGGGTAGGAACTCTAGGCAGGCAACTTAAACAGATTTGTCAACTGGATGTGTAGAGAGATATAAGGAAAGTCATCAGCTGATCAGCCTGGATTGTGCCTGAGCTGGACTGAAATATGGCCAAAGACCACCATCGAAACAGCTTTGAGCCAACTTGAGTCATTCAGCATATCAGCAGCACTTTAATAATCGCTGCACACCACTCACATTTTGCACCTCGTCATCAAATTGTTAGACTTTTACTTTGTCAGTGACCCGGCATACAGACTGATTGCACCCGACTGACAGAATGGGCTCAGTATTAAGACCTCTGACAGTGTGCTGATGACCTTATGTTCACTATAGCCTCATCCAAAGGGTTCATGTGTCTGTGCAGCTGTGTTCCTTAGCACATCTACAAGAAGCAAATGCATGCGTTATGCATCTCTACATGAAAGCATTCAAATGCTTCACAACTATTCTCTGTTTCAGCCTTGAAAAGTGAGAAAGTTACTTCATTGTGTACACAAAATGCAGATGGAAATGTAATAAAGAAAAAAAGCATACTACTTCTGTAACAGTAGCAGTGATAGTTGCTGTTCGGCTCGTAAGACTGCAACTTTGAATGCTTTGGCAGAAAGGTGAGTCAAAAAGGTAATTTCAGTAATCAGTGCACCTGAGAAAAAGCACTCGGGTGTGTGGTACTACGCTTGTCAGTGCAGGCCATGCTAATAGAATACTTTAAGTGTTGAAAACTGTCCAGATAAAAAACACACCCTTAAACATGCAAAGCAAACCGGTCCAGTTCAATTCTAGTGCAAAGTGTTGGATATTTAGAAATTGGCCTATTATGCTGTCCTTTATCTTCTGTAATACATATACACTCAAATGATGAGGTTAGTATACACAAATAAACTCTGCGCCAAACGCTCAGGCTTCAGTCTGCTCTGAATGCTCTGCTTCAGGCAGCATTTTTCCACCCTTGGCTTGGATGATGTATAAGGTGCCACCAACACGTCCATCTCAGACACAAAGCTCTGGTGTCTACTCAAGCAGAACGAAAATATAATAAGTCCAATTTAACATAACTTCACATTAATATAGTTCTACTGAGCCACAGAGAAATAACAATATAACAAGATAAAGGGTGTTGCTCTCACTTTTTTCAGTAAGCAGTGTCTTTACAAAGTATTTCAGTTTGTAGCGGTCTTCAGTAAAGTGGCAGAACTCCAGATTTCTCGACTAAGAAATCCTGATGGAACTCTACACGGACATTAGACTCCAGCAGATAAAGATCAATCAGGAGGCTTTCTGGGAAATGTAGTAAAAGACTTTGTTGTGAGGGGGGGGCACAACAAAGAAAAGCGAATGACAAGTGCACATTAGGAAAATGACAAAATACGTTGGACATCCCAGCCTGATGATTTACAACAGCGTGGGATGGAATTTTCCTCCGAGGCAGGGCGTTCTACGCTTTCACCGAGCAGCCAGGGAATCTCCGGCGTTCACACTCGCACACACGCATGCTCGCATTCCTGCAAGGATCCACGGATGAATACAAATTACAAAAAGGCAAAACCGTGCACATTTGGATGCATTTGCACATACGTGCACTTGTTCTCTCTTCCTCTCCTTCTTCCCCTTTCGCTCTTTTACAGCGGTTTCCTGTGCGCACTGTCTACCTCTCATGGTACATTCAGATCATGAACACCCGGAGTCAGCAAGTCTGCACACAGCTGTTAAATATTCAGCCCAACATTCCCTCTCGCTCTCTCTCACAGTATCTCTCCGTCTTCCACCTTAAAACTCTCCTCTTTTTTGTCCCCACCTCTCTCCCTCCAACGTTACTCTATTTCTAGCTCAATTCTGTAGCTCTCTACGCCGCTACCAACACCGGCACCGCTGCTGCCTCTGCTCTCTGCGCTCCACTTTCATTAAGGGGCTCTCCTCTGATAGCCCTTCATATAACACTTAATCATCATAACAATAAGAGCACTCGCTCCCCGACGAATCACCTCGAGGGGCCAGTCCTAAAGATCCTCCGCTAACTGATGTCATTAACTGCCAGGGTACCCGATTGGCTGGAGCAGCACGGGAGAGCCCGCCTTAGGTGTTTGACGGAGGGCTCAGCGGGAGCAGCGAGGGTCGGACAGGCCAAGGACATTCCTCTTATTGGAGAAGAGCTGAGAACAACGCACAGGCGCCCGCTCGTGCGTGCACAGGCGCAAAGGCTGACGCTGGGAAGCAGAAGACAAGGCCTGTTTGGTGTTACAGTCAGGAGAGAGATGAATAAGACTATTGAATAAGGGGGAGGGAGGTTTGAATAACAGTATTTTACATGAATGGATCTTCAGGGAAATGACTGCTCCATCGCTCCCTCCGCTCTCTATTTTCAGCTGCAATTTGACAACAGGGTTGAGCGAGTGTGTGTGTGTGTGTGTGTGTGTGTGTGTGTGTGTGTGTGTGTGTGTGTGTGTTGGGGGGCATTTTGGCTGATTGAGTCTCTGCCGTTATCACGCTGTGGAAGTGACAGCGTGCCATATTATGCTGTAGTGGGTGTGCGCATAGATGAACAGTGACGGCAGCTTCTTGCAAACGCACAACAAATCTGCACGCACACGCTCGTCCGAACCACAGAGAAATCACAGCTGTTCTCGGTTGCTATGCGGCAGTCTCACCATCGTCTCGGATAACACTCACGCGCGCATGCACATGCAAGTGTGAGACGGGGACAGTAACACCAGGCTTGGCAGGGTCGGAAGGTCACAGGGGTATTGTGACAAAGTCGCTTAGCAACAAACCTACGGCACATATAATTTGCAGTGCGATGGCCTCCCACCAACCCCCCGCCCCCTCCCAGCGTGCCCCTGACCACATCTGAATGTGGTTATAATGAATATGATGACAGGTGATGATTGTTTTGCACCTGGCTCTCCCACTCACTCAGTGTTTGAGGAGAGATGTGTTGAATGTGCCTCACGACAGACCATAATAAATCTTGTGCCACTGTAAGCGCTCCACGGTGAAAACAAAGTGCAAAGTTAGCAGAACACCAGCTTGTTAGTGTGCCACTAAAGAGGAACACAAACATCAGTGGTTTAAGAGTTTTTCTGCTCCTGCTGTTCGAGTTCAAGTGACACCTGTCCCCTCCGTTTGTCTGAAAACGAGCTTTAAGGTACGGTTCCCTTGTTTCGTGACTGAGCGACGTCCCTCGATGACTTGCGTCCCTTGCGGCTTTCCGTACAGCAAATCCCTGCGAGCAGCTACCAAACACTAACACGAGTACAGCAAAGGGAAAGTGACTTTGCCTCCAACTTAAAAAAAAAAGTGTGTTTCATCAGGACTGCAGGTAGCTCAGCCCATCTGTGTGCTGAATTCTTTATAGGTTATCACAGGAACGAGGCTCCTGTCCTCTCTGCCTTGTTCCCTTTGTGCACGGTGACGCTTCAAAACAGAATCGGTGAGCTGCAAAATCTGGGCTGCTTCTGCAGAGGCTCGACTTTTAGCTGGGAATACGCCTAAATAGTACATTCGACAGATTTGTCTCGTTCGTCGAAATGTAAATGACAAACTGCCCCCGGGGTAGCAGCTAGCAAACATGGTGCACTCGTGCAGAGACAGCAGTTTTATAATGTCATCTGTGGCTGAAAAAAGTAACCACTAATGATGTCATCACGATTGCTGTAGGCTTGACAACTAGAAGTTTTGTGCTTTTTTTAAAAACAAAAAGCCATCATTGCAAGCTCAGGGTTAAAAACGCAGACACCAGTGTTTTCCATGCTGCATTATGGGAAGTGTAAATGTAGTGTTTTCGAAGCCTGATCAGTATTTACTACTAAGAGTTACCATGATGTGACTTCTGATGTTCTTCTACTACTTTTTTCTGAAAATCTCTTAATTCTCTGTTGTAACTGATGCACTGTGTTGGGGGTAAATCATTAGTATTTGAATTATTTTATTAACTAAACTCAGCAGCTCCACAGCACCAGGGGTAAGGAGAACCACTCCGGTGTGGCGTCTTCTGAACAGCTAGCTAGCTTTCAGCTCAGCTAACGCTATCATTGCGAGGGAAATTCACAAGCTTGTTGTTGGTTAGGTGCTGGAAGAGAAGCTACCAATGTAATAATTTCTGGTAACACATGAACTCTTGGTTACAAAGTAACAGAATACTGTTTCAGCATTCTTTAGATGTTACTTTTAAATGTAACATCACCTGACCCTGAGGCCTACCCTTTAGGTGGAGGTGTGTAGCTTTTCTAATGTGATGTTGTGTTATGTACGTTCCTTCACTGACTGAGACTGGGCCCAATGCAGCAGAGCCCAAAACTGAAGTTTTAGGGGCGACTTGAGTCTGGTTCCAAAAACGAGACATTTCCAATAAGCTTGGGTTTATAGAAAGAAAGTAAGTGTACTTTACTGACCCCCGTGGGGAAATTCCTCTCTGCATTTAACCCGTTCACACAGTGAAACAGTGGGCAGCCATTGGGCACCCAGGGAGCAGGTACCTTGCTCAGGGGTACCTCAGGGTAGCTGTTCAGGGGAATCTAACCTCCGACCTTCCGATCATTGGGCCACCACTCTACCTACTGAGCTATCCCTGCCCCTTATAATAGTATAGTATATAGTAGAGCAGGGCGATATGGCCAAAAATATTTATCACGATATATATTTGAAAATTTGCGATAACGATATAACCGACGATATAATTGATGCGAGACAAAATACAACTCCACAACATTACTAGTGCAAAAAGACAACCTTCCATTTATTTTCACTTAAACAAGAAGCTGGTTTTTATGTACATTAAAGCTTTATAAAAATGTAACAGTGCAAATGCAAATTCCTTGCTGAAAGTTTAACCAAAAGGCATTTCCAGTAGAAATGGGCTGACATATCCTGAGCATAACCATGTATAATATCCACTGAAGTTAAAAAGAGGTGCTTTGCAACATTAAACTGCAGTGTGCAGTACGCATTTTTCGGACCATAAGGTGCACGGGATTATAAGGCACATTAAGCGAAACAAAGCAGTCAGATAAATCAAACTTTATTAAACTCATTCTTCTTGCTTCCTCCACTTCTGTACCATTGATTCATTAATGTTGAATTCTCTGGCAGCTGCTCTATTCCCATGTTGCTGCAGTATATTAATGACTAACCTCGTATTGTGGATGGATTATCTCAGTTGTTCTCCTGACTGAAGTTTGGTCCGTTTACAGCATCCTGCCATGCGATTGCATTTGTCTCTAACTATCAGGAACTTTAACGTTAACTTTTATAAGTGGAAAAGTGTTAGTGTTCATCCTCCAGCTTCACTGTTTATGTTATGCTAACATAGCTGTGTCGCTAGCGATCACGTAGCACATCATTATATACCAGCTAGCCCAACTTCAGTAACCCTGCAAACGTCGCTGCTGTTTAGTTTCCTGTCTTCATTTATGTTGGAAGTGATAGCAGAGCTGTACGTTTGATTTTTTTCAGAAATCTCTCAGTCAGAACGTGCTATATCATGCTTAGGTAACTAGCGAAACTAGCGAGCTAACTTCCGCTAGCTTCCTGCTAACTTCTAACTCCGTTAAATGTAATAACTTTTGTTTTCATGGATGCCTGGAAGTTAAACTTTATAGTTACACCTGGTAAAGCAGCAATGCTGATCGTTTTATTAAAGATGAAAGAATTTAGACAGTTTTTAACTCTAAGTGATGCTGCAGTGTTGTTTGACCTGAAGAATACGGAGTTTAGGACCCAGATTACTCCCAGATTTAAGAGCATCTTAGTCCGACAAATACGACAATAACAACGGCCGCTTGCATGTTCTGCAAAAAAATGTGCTTTGTTGTGTATCTGATGGACAAACACCAAACCAGTTCCACATCACGGAAGTTGCACCATTTTTACAAACCAATTCTGGTTCATCTGTTTCACTCAACAATCGGCCATGTGCGTATGAAAACAAAGGCACTGCGCATGCGCGTTTTACTCCCATTCTATCGCGATATTTCATTTTCCTATCGTTGCCTAACATTATACCGGTATTACCGTGAACGGTATAATATGGCCCAGCCCTAGTATATAGTATAATAGTTCATAAGAGATTTTGATTGACAGATGTGCCGACACAGGGCTCTGTGGCTGATTAGTGTCTGCTTGGCTTCACTACCAATTGTAGTCAATGAATCAGACTTTTGGAATATTTTAATAGAATTAAAATAGGTAATATGGCCTACAGTGTGGTATGGACCATGAGTATATTTCTGCTTTGTTTTCTGTTGAGCAGACTTCTGTTATTATTATTATGAGTCAGTCTAGTCATCATTAATTAGCAGATATACATGTTTGTGTGTCTCCAGGCTTCTTGAAGGACATTTAAAGCTTTTCTTTGCATGTTTCTGCCTTTTGTTCTGTTCTTTGTCAAGATGATCCCACACTGCTCCAATAATGGGGAGGCCAATCCATGCTTTTCTGCACTGACAGTGTTTGGGATCATTGTTATGCTGGAAAATGAAGCCAATGCCAATCAGACATTTTCCAGACGGTGCTGCATGGTGGATCAAAATCTGTCAGTATTGTTCTGCATTCATAAGTCCATCAGTTCTGACAAGATCTCCAACACCACTGGCTGAAATACTGCCACAAAGCATACACAGCCTCCAGCATATTTTACAAATGCTTGTAGACTCTCTCCTGACCTCCCCCAGAAATACTGACAATGATTTGAACCAAAAATGTCAAATTTGGAGTCATCACTACATCCGCCCTGCCACTGATTTTCAGTCCATTTCTTGTGTAATTTGGTATAGCCTAGCCTCCTCTCCCTTCAGTTAGAACGGCTTCATGACAGCCGTCTTTCCACAGAGACCATTTCTGATGAGGCTTCAGTGAACAATAGATGGATCTACCGAAGGCCCGGTGTCAGGTCTTTGCTGGGTTTCTTTTTTCCTATTTCTTAAGGACATGACTTTCAGATGCTGTTTATCTGCTGTAGGCAGTTTTATTTTTTAGGTCTGCCACTTCTTCTTTTGTCTTTCACTTGTCCGGTTTCCTCACATTTCTAAGGATAAACTGAACACTGTGCTGAGATATGCTAGATTTTCAACTAAAAGCTCTTTGGGAATCACCTTGTTGGTGCAAAAATACTATGATGTGGCTGTCAAACTGTGTTCCCATTGCTAAAGAAATGAGAACAAATGATGTGACAGGCTGCTAGTAACAAAGTGCCTAAAGACACAATTTCAAATTGGTTCTTTGCTAAGCTGTCTGTTATGTGTAGATATAACACTGGTTCATCTCTTGAGTAAGGTGCTTTTTTTTAAGCTTGAATGATTGAAAAGCAGACAGCGTCCAAGGAAAAACTTTGAAAGACCTTCAGAAAGCCTGGAGAACTATTGCTCAAGACCACTTTAAAAAACTACCAGAAAGTCTGGCTCCTTGAAAGCAAAATATAAAGAAATGAAAGGTGGCTCGAGACTTTTGTAGTCCTCAGAGGATTAAGAGCATCTGCCATCATTTACAGTTGACCAGCTGATACGTGTATGCTCACTAATGACAGGAGGCTCAGCTACTCACTGCACGCTCCTCTCCAATCTGCATCTATACATCTCTGTGTGTTACCTGCATCTTTTATTCCACCTTTGCCTTCTACCTGCCTTCACTTCAGCTTCGTTCCACAATCGAACAGTCAAATATCAGGATTCATTATCGTATGCAGAATATTCGTTGACAGCCCTGAAATGAAAACCCCACAAAGGATATGCTGCGTTTTAACTAACAGCTCTTCGTTGAGTTAACTGTAGCAATAATTGCCAGTGACATTTTCTTCACTACACACACATTTAACGTGTGAGTCATGCGCGTTATTAAACCAAAAAAATAACCCCCCACAAAAACCAAGGGACCTGCTGAAGACTCAATAATTATATTTCCTATAAAACAGTAGAAATAATGAAGTCCTCTTGTTTGGCATTAGTCAAAACAAAGTGCTGCCTGCACTAAAACCATCACAAAATCAATAATAGAGATTTTTATGAATCGAGTTAAAAGCAGTGGCCTCTCCTTTTTTTTAACCTCACTGCCTTCATTTGGTTAGTGATGTCACACGTCAGCCCCTCTGTCTACTCCGTCTTTCTCCTTTCCGCTGTGTGCAGTGGAACAAAGCAGAGATGGCAGAGAAACTTATCTTTAAAAAGAAACTGCACTGTGTTGTGGAATAATTTGGAAAACTGTCACAGCGAGCGAATCCTATCTCAGAGGGTGCCAGTCACACACACACACACGCATACACATAGTGTTAAAAGCATGCGTGCACACACACACACACACACAAACAGGGACTTTGGTGTTTACATCATATGGGAAGGTATTTTTTCCCCTCACCCTGCCAGGGAACAGGCCCACGCACGGACACAGACGCTGACTAAGGCCCTAAGACTCCGGGGGGGGGGGGGAGGCGCGCATGTGTATATAATCAGTTTGGTTGTGTATCTATGTCGAACTGTTACTAGCTGAAGCGGACTTCGCTTGGACAGCGTTCATGATCTGCTTGTGCTGCTATGGTCTTGTGTGTTTGTGTGTATTTTTCTTGCTTGTGTGTGTATATTTGCGCAGTGGTATCAAACAGTCCTGTTCAGTGTTAAGCTGCTGCGCGGTTATGTACAGTACTCTGTTTGTGGTTTGGCCTTAGCAGGGCTGAGCTAATGCTAATCAGTTTATTGGGGAAAATCTGCATATTTTGTGTTTCTCTGTGTGTCTGCACGAGTGTGTCTACTTAAAGCATTCTTGTGTGTGTGTGTGTGTGTGTGTGTGTTTTGCTTCCCGGTTCATAAACTTTTAAGCCACCGTGCGGTGTGATTTCCCCACGGTTTGGGGTTTGAGGTTGGAACGAGAAAAAACTATCAGAGGACAGCAGAAAGACAAAGTGTGTTTGAGCGCACGTCTGCGTGTGTGTATTCAGGTCCGTTAAAAGCTCCCAGTTCTCCGATCCAGATTTAGATGGCTGATGTTCAGAGCGTCAACCACAACACTTGGAGAACACAACAGGCGGCCTGTTCAACCCGAGACACAAATAGAGCAGTCTTCCTCTGTGCTTAAAAACCCCGTAGCTCAAACGGAGAGCTAAAAACAGATATTTCTGTGGCGCACTGAAGAAGGCCAACCGCTAAAAAAGAAAAGAAAATCACTCTTTCTCCGTGACGCTGTGTTTTCTTTTGCTAAAATAAGAACTGGCGAGTACAGTATCCGTGGAGACGACCCAGCACCATCTCTTCTCCCTTTTCATTCACTGCCTGCCTGCAGTCGTCGGCGAATCTCGGGATGAGAATCGACAAAGGTCAGACAGTCGCAGATGGAGGGCAGCAAGGCGATGGAGTTACCCGTCGCGAGACACTGGGGTATCCATTTCAAATAGAAGCCTCTCTCAGGGGGCTGTAACGAGCTCTAACACTGTGTGTGTGTGTGTGTGTGTGTGTGTGTGTGTCTATGAACGATGCATACAATACCAAAAAGTATCCATTAGCTGTAAAGTATCTTCACTTTAACAGAAAAAAAAGGGGGAGGAGTAATGTCATTATATAAATCAGATGGCTCCTGAGGTCATTTTTGTCTTCACACATGCTTTTGCATGCCAGCATACACACACACACACACACACACACACACAAGCAGTGTATGGCTGCATCCATTTATGACATCACTGTAACTAGCCAGAGAGAGGAGAGTCAGAGAGAGCCAAGCTGACGTCATCCCATTCACTCAATGTCAATTACGTAATCACGGGGTCCGACGCCTGCAGGACAGGCACGCCGTGCACGGGTTTTTGGGTTTTGTTTTGTTTTTTTGTGATTGCATGAAGGGCACATAATTGCAATCTCATGTGCGAGAGGAAACATAAAGTGAGGCATGCTGATGACATCATCAGCGGGAGGCAGCTTGGCGTGAGCGTGGTGGCTGTGACATATCGAGAGTGTTGGGGTAGAAGAGAAGGAGACAGAGTGCCGCAAACAGACCGGCTGGAGGAGTTATGCAACGCAAATCCAACTCAGACTAAAAAAGGGCCTTTTTTGCCTTTTCCCTGTGTGTGTGTGTGTGTGTGTGTGTGTGTGTGTGTGTGTGTGTGTGTGTGTGTGTGTGTGTGTGTTTGTGTGTGTGTCCTAGATGACTTTTATGTAGCACTTTGACTTGAGGCAAAGAGTGCATTAAAAACGCACAGGCACTCAAGCGTACCACTGAAATCTGCACACACGCGCGCACTCGCTCGCCCCCCCACTTATAAACAAAGCTTCCTAAGGACAGGAAATCCTTCCACCCACGTTCCTGTGTTGCTTGGCAACCAGAGCAGCGTCACCGTGTGCATGCCTCTGCTGCTGAAAACGCACAAACAAGCAGACAGACACACACACATTAAACTGCAACTCCTTAAACGCCGCTCCTTTAAAAGCACCGAAAAAGAAAATCGCCAGATCGCAGAGCCAAAGCCGAGCAGACTGATACTCGCCACAGCTGCCCTCCGATTCGTCAGCTATGGATCTACACCAAACATGACATCACCCCTTGTAAACATAAAACACTTTTTCCCCCTATTTATGAGCTCTATTTTTACACCCGCTGACGTCTTTCTATGCACGATGCTGCGCGTGCGCGTTTGTGTGTGTGTGTCAGTGAGCATTTATGTGCGTGCACTATCTAAGGATGCGACCGCCAATAGCTCAGCAGGACTTAAGGAGAGAGGGGCTAATTGAGCAGAGGTGCCCAGCACTGTGGACAATGAGTCCATTTCAAATCAGCAGGAGGCCTATTGAAGACAATTATAACCTGGGGGATACAGAGGAGCATTATTCTTCTAAGCCATCTCGGCTACTTTGGCCGGCTGCGTTTCCACTGCAATTTACAGCCCGTCTTTTAACTCTCCGGTTGCATTAACATATGAACCTGTGCATGAAAGGCAAAGTTCATCAGCCCTAATCAATCAGAATCAGAATCAGAATCAGAATCAGAATACTTTATTGATCCCTGGGGGAAATTATTTTTTGTTACAGTGCTCCATTTTAAACCAACATTAAGACAAGACAGACAATACGCTAACTAAGAATAGTACAATATATACATATATATACATACATACATACATAAGTCACTTATAAATAAATATTTGGAAAAGAAACATGTGTAGTTGTAGCAGCAAACAGTGTGTTAAGTGGATGCGTTGTACAGGGAGATGGCCACAGGCAGGAATGATTTCCTGTGTCGTTCAGTGGTGCTTTTCGGTAATCTCAGTCTCTCACTGAACGAGCTCCTGTGACTGACCAACATGTCATGGAGTGGGTGGGAGGTGTTATCCAACATTGTCTTTATCTTAGACAGCATCCGCCTCTCCGACACCACCTTGAGGGAGTCCAGCTCCATCCCCACAACATTGCTGGCCTTACGGATCAGTTTATTAAGTCTGTTGGCATCTGCGACCCTCAGCCTGCTCCCCCAGCATGCAACATCACAGCGGGCTCAGTCATTAACTAATAAATAATTCCTGAAATACAACGATTACCGCAAACACACAGAAGGAGCGGCTTTCTTCTTCACTGCAATCAATAAAGCACCGCCACAAGTTCAAGTTTACAAGTTGTTTCTTGTAAATAAATAAAAACTCATGGTATATCTAAAAGTCACATATTTAATTTGTTGTCATGCATATTTGCCAACTGACGATGCTTTATTCAGGAGAGAATCAAAAGACACTTCCCATCACAGTTGGTGCATTTACCAGTGAGGCGACGGCGTTAAAGATGCTTTTGCTTAATGGCTCGTGCTAAAAATTTTCCCGGCTTGCTATCAGTGTTTTCAGAGTCAGGAGTTCCTGACTGAGTTTTAAAAGATCTGAAGTCAGCTGGGACAACACTGAATCTCGGGGCACTGTTGGGTGCTTAAAAATCGCTATTAAGAAGTTCAATTATTTTTGGAGCTGCTTTGCAGCTGTTAAGTAAAAAAATACGGCGAGTGGGAGTATTTTAGCGTCTCGTGGTGGACTACGGATTACAAGCATAGACTGTATAACTGACCCACTGGTTAGCAGACCTGAGCATTTCTGAAACCAGATACCACATATAACAACAACAGGTAGATCTGATTGTGACACTCACTGGATAATTGAGTGTCAGTCACACAGAACAGCTCATCCTGCTTTGTCCAGCTTTTGACTCTAACGGGGAAAATAATTCACAAAATTTGAATGTTTTATTCAGTAAGATTTAAATAAACCATAAGCCATAAACGTGTTGAGAAAAAAACATTGACAAGGTGACAGAGAACGGGAGCTGAAGGCTGTTTTCTCATAGACTGTTTTGTACTTTAATAACTATGTCCATCTTTTATATACAGTCTGTGATTCCAACATTAATGAAACAAAAGCTCTTTTTTCATCTCTGAGTGGAAATAAGTAGGAGAAAAATAATCTCAGTTCATAAACTAGCATGTTAGTTAACAGTCCTGACATTATGGCAAAATATGCAGAGATATCAAATGAAGCTAGCATGCTATTCAGCTAGCCCTGGCCTGTGCTGTTTTGTAATACCACACTTTACTTCAGCGCCTACCTGTAGCGTACAATCAAGAGGGGCTTATGTTGCCTCAGAGAATTTAGCAGTGTAGAGGTGGAAATATAAAACTTGTATAACTCTACACAAGGGGTGGCTGTAGCTTCTCCTGTAGCTGTCGCCAATCTCAGGGTCAGCTTTGCTATTTTTGCTGCTAGGTTAGCAAGGTCCATAAAATGCAAATTTTCTCAAAACTGGAGCACTCACTTCTTGGAATTTCTGTTGGTTAAAATGACTCTAACTCATACCGTCAGATAATTGTCTGAATTATTATTGTCTGAATTCACTTCAAAGTTCCAGTGTGGTGACTCATATTAGCTCAAGTGGCGCTTACCCAACAGCTACCGGCAACGCTTGCTTGTCGTGGCAACCATCCACCGCGCATTGCAGCCATGCTTATAATACTTAATCACTTTAAGCATTAATAACACTTCAAAAGGCTCCGCCTCTGTACAGTAGTTATGAAGAGGAAATTAACCATAAAGACCAAAAACATATTCTACCCAGGCTCTGAACGTGCTTTTTAACGTTGTTAAGTTCGGCATTTTAACACTGGCGTCTATGGGGAATGCCCCAAGTGGACATTTAGAGGAACTGCAGTGTTTGCCCCTGTGTTGAGTTCATTTCTAAATGTTGCCACCAGCCAAATGCTCCACGGAGGGCAGAGTGGACTAAACAGTAAAACATAATTCTCTCTTGTATACAGATATATTTAGTTTGAAACAAAAATATTTCAATATAGTATCCAGTTACTACAAACCAGATCACGGACCACAGATGTCCACTTTAAGTGGAAATTTCTTAATAAAAAAGTACTCCATTACACAAAGTAGTGATTATATTTGCACCTGTGTCTATGCATCAATGTATTTTGGAAGAAAGTTTTGCTACATGGTAAAATTCAAGGGTTTACAATGAGGATATTGGCTAACAATAAATATAAATAGTGTAACCATATTTAGTTTGACCAGGCAGGAATCAAACTCTTTACAATGGAAGTAGCAGTGCGATCGTCGTCTGTGCACTGCCTTGCTCTGAGCCCAGATATGGGCCATATCTTCACACAGCACAACAGCTGATTTAACTATAATCTGGTACTTTTTTTCTCCATTGTTTTTTTCCGCCAGTTTACCTTCGTGCTGTGTCCTCTTTTCACCTATAAAACTTAAGAAGTCAGGACATTTTTTTTCTCACTTTTGCTGATAAGGTGCACTTCTGTAGTGTTTACCTTTCAGAACTAAATGTGCTGTAGCCTCTGCTGTATACTTTGTTCTGACGGTGCATTTCAGACACACACGTGGCTCAAAGCCACAGCTGACCAGAGCGCTTACTGCGTAGCTCTGAGCCTGACCAGTGCAACGAGAAATATTAAAACTGCCATTTTTTTGAGTGTTTATGTTGAATAAATCACGAGATGACATCCAATAAAAACTGTATTCAAACTGCATACTACTCAATTCATTCACACATGAATTATAGATCCATTATGGGCTGTTTTAGCTGTGCTGAGGGAATCAGACAAACAACAGTTGTGCTGAGAGCACTAACCCACTGATCCATCCATACCAATTATCTGTGTCTAGGGTGGAGTCTGAATTCAATATTCAATTTACACAGTTCAATCTCCCATCAGAGCTTCCAGCTGGAAAAACTAAAGGCGTCAAAACGGCCATAACGGACAAAAGCGGCATAAGCCTCGTCTGAGAGCTTCAACTGTCTCCAAAGTGAAAAAGAAGCGGGCTAACTGAACGTCGCACCACAGGGGTGTCCATTGAGAGACAGTGAGAGGTGGAGGGGCGAGAACTCCATTGAGCTCAGCCATGGGGGGTCAATATGTGAATGAACGTTTGCCATGGAGGTGAATTATGAATGAGCAGCTCTCGCAGCACTCCTGGAGAGAGCATGTCAGCCCCCCTGTCTCCTTCGCTCCATCCTCTCTTGCTTTCTTTCCATTTCTCCTCCTCCTCCTCCCCCTGCTGCTGTCCTAAAATCTCCATCATCCTCTCCTCTCCCCTCCGTCTCTGTCTCATTTCTCGCTACTGGATTAATCTTCTCATCTGCCTCATTCTTGGTCAACTGATCTCCTCCCCTCCCCAAACCTCCTCCACCTCCTGTCTCCAGACCGGGTTGAGAAGGGGGGGGGGGGGGGGGGGGGGTGACGGAGGTAGAGACACACGCCGTCTGTCTGAGAGAGACGACAAAACCCTCGTCCTACTTAATTTGCGCAAATTCAGTAGGACGCACACACACAGTGGCACATAAGATAATGCAAAGGCAAACATTCCTGCATGTGAAAAAGCAGATGCATGCATTAAGTGTAAGGCTTTCAGACACACACACACTTCTCCCAGCTGTTCTCCTGGCCACAGAGCTTGTGTGTGTGTGTGTGTGTGTGTGTGTGTGTGTGTGTGTGTGTGTGTGTGTGTGTGTGTGTATTCGCGTGTGTGTAATCCAATGTGCTGCTGCTCAGCCTGTGCCATGCTCTCTCCTCTGTTGCTGTGCGTCTGATCAGATCTGCCTCCGTCAACCTGTTTGCCGTCTATGGCTCACAGACACACACACACTTTTTCTCTCCCTCTCTATTTCACACACAGACACACACACACGTTTCAGAAGCTGTTACTACTTATCAAGCCTCCTTCAAGCTTGGGAAAAACAACATTCATTCAGCCTTGGTTTCGTCGCCGCCAAGTGATGTGTTACCTGCTGCACTCCAAACACCTGAGCGCGCGCACACACACACACACACACACACACACACAGTGAAAGAAAGGGGAAAACGGACTTAAAGAGAGTGTTTTGCCCCTATTTTTCTCTCCTTCAGCCTAAAGTAGCCTACCAGGAAAAAGAAAAAGTGCGTTTGTGTTGGAATGAGATCACACTGTTCCCTTAAAAAGTATACACTCCTTTTGATCCCTTCACTCCAGTTTACAGCGGTCACTTCAGCTCACTTTGGCCCCTTTTTTAGCTTGTGGAAAACAACCTTCATAACTCTCTCTTTCTCTCTCTCTCTCTCTCTCACACACACACACACCTGTATACTTACATACTTACAGTGACACACACACACACACATGCACACGCACCTCCACAGCACTTCCCTTTAAGTGCAGAGCCGTGCAGCACATGTCATCATCACACACACACTCACACACACCTCTGCCAGACCTGCATTAATGCCACAAAAAGCCCAGTAAAGTCACCTTAGGATCCTTCTGTGTTCCAGACGAGCCCCTTCTTCACACTCTTCCTCTCCTCTTTTAGACTTCTCTCTCCTCCTCTCCTCCTTTCCTTCCGTCCTTCCTACCGTGCTATCCGTCAGTCCTTCTTCTCCCTCTCTCCCTCTTTCACTCTTCGTTTCGGTACTCGGTCAGTTCCCAGCGTTTTTCCTTTTTTTTTTTTTTTAAGCTAACATTCACACATTCATACTCCGATGCATTGGAGCGTTTTTCCCGAGCCCCTCCATATCCGCCCAGCCAGTCGTTTCTAACAGCCGAGCAAGCGTACCTACACACACACACACGCACACACACAAGCCGCTTCTGCGTTCCTATGGTCTCTCTCGCTCTCTCCCTCTGTTTATTCCTCTCTGAGCTCGCGCTCTCCCTCTCTCTCTACTGTCGGAGAAGAGCTCGGTGAGCGTGTGTATGCGCAAGTTTGTGTACGTGTGCGCGCGCGTGGATGTGTGTGTTCCTGTGCTGTGCCTGCTTTGCCCCGCCAGCAGCAGCAAGCAGCAGAGGACTTCCCCCGGTGCCCGCCCTGGGTCCTAGAGAGAGCTCTGTTCCCTGAAAGAATGCCATTGTGTACGGAAGACATGTCCAAAGATCGTCTATAATCTTAACAAGACGATTCATTCACCAGTTTTTTACCACACACACACACACACACACACACACACACACACACACACACATATATGTAGCAAAAAAATGCAGTAAAAAAAGGTAATATGATAATATTAAAGTATAATGATTATCATATTACCTTTGATTTAATAATAAATCTTCTAAATCTTCAGTAAGATGCATTTTGAACACACAAACATTACTAAATTAAGGAACTAATATATCTATCTATATAGATATAGATTTATAGATATATATCCTTGTGACATAGATACAAATAATTAAGTATTAGAACATAAGAAGGCTATTCAACAAAAGGTTCGTTTAGCCATTATGACATCCAAAGCTAAAATGTGGGATTTTATTTATTTATTTATTTATTTATCTTTAAGCCAGTAAGTTGTTTTGATTCTGTACCCAAGTGGTCGCTATGGCAACAGCAGGGCAGAGAGGCAGATGCAGGGAGTCATGCAAGGGAGTAGAAGCTGTTATAGATGGCGGATGGAGGGGCATTCTGTCCTTTTGCACATCAACTAGACTGAGCTCCGTTGGACGCATTTGCCCGGGTCATAAATCACATTTTCATTTGCTCATGTCAAGTAGCCTTAACACCGCTTCCTTTACCTTCTCTGTCTCTCTCTCACGCACACAGGCACACGCACACACGGGGTTCACTCGGGTCTACTTAGAAAAACTTGACTGCGTCGCCGTGTGAGGCAGAAGTACAGCACCTTTATTAAAATATGGCGTACGCCTTTCTTTCCTAACAGAGTGAGTCATCTTCTTGAACTCGTTTAATCTCCCGTGCAGCTACCGTCTTCCTCATCTCCCTCCCCCTCCCTCCTCTCCTTTCCCCATCCTGCCTCAGAGCGTCATCAGGTTACCATAGCAACGGCCCGCCTATGGGAGACAGAGATCAGATCATTATGGACCATGGGATCCAGAAACTGAAGGACATGATTTATTTATTTTTTTTCCTGTGAACACAGGAAGCAGGAACCCTTAACAGGAAGGCTTGAACACCTTAGTTAAACAGCCAGAGTAGTGAGAACTTTGACTGAGCAGGTTTTTTGACGGGCAAAAAGCAGCTTTGATAATCCATTTAAACCCTTCAATAACATAAGTAATGCGTGCCTACCACTCCTGCACGTTGCTAAAAATAGAGTAAACTTCATTAGATATGCAAAATAGGGTGCTTTGAGATGTAAACACGTAGCCTCCAGAAACAGTTCACCAGAACTTGCTTGCCACACTTCTGAATTAATGAATCTGACAGACGTGGCAGTGATCAGCCCACTGAGAGCCCACAGCAAGGAAATCCAAATGTGCTCTCTTTTTATATATATGGGCGGGGAAATGGAAGCGGGCAAAGTGCGGTGCTTCAAGTTGAGCTCAAAACGCACCAAGGAAACTGTTTTGTTTAATAAAGATCAAAGACGAGTGTTGGGAGAATGAAGTGTGTTTACAGGCCCTCATATCCAGGCTGCTTCGCCGTGCCCCTATTATTAGAGGGAGGCCGTGTGTGTGTACGTGTTTGCATGTGTGCTTGTATTGCAAGCCTAGGGGGCTGCATTAAGCTGAAGCGACAGAGGGGGATCTTTAAGATGTCTTCCAAAGTTTGCTATTGAGGGAGATCTTATCTCTGAGCCCCACAAACAGCCTGGGAGAGGAGAGACGAGCCGAGGCTTAAGACAGTGAAGGAAAAACAGAGTCCAGGTAGCAGCACAGCTAAACAAGATATGTGTGATGATTTTACTCGTCAGCTACTGGTTATCTTGTAAGTTTTAAGACTGAAACTGGAATCAAGTCATTCACTGCCGTAAAAATACACACCAATAGAGCATTTATTACAGGTTTACTATAGTCACTAATGATGCAGTCAACTACGTCAGTTATTGATCACACAGATATAACACAGTGATTAAATCAGTCAGGTTACTACTTTGATCCAGCACCAGAGGACCAAGTGTGTTTGGCATGTAGAGTGATGGGTAATTTCAGCAAAGAGTCCGTTCAGTTCAGAATTCGGATTAAAATCAGCAGGAATTTATTTAATAATTGAAATGCTGAATTGTTCTTGTTCCGCCCCTGTCATCAAACAGCCAATCAGCAATAGGATGGAAAAAAGAAGCATTGTTGTCCCACTGCATTTGGACAGCTAAAGTTCCCCAGTGTTTATTGGCACACAAATTTTTAATCTCCAAGTCTGTGGTTATCATAATGAGTAAGTAGACAAGTGTAGTCATTGTATTTCTTGGCTAGTCTTAGCCACAATGTGAATTAGCCTGGCACTGGCTCCAGGCTCTGGTGGGTTAAGCCAGACAGGAAGATCATGTCAACACATTAAGAAAAAGCCTTAGTGTTATGAAAATGTGCCCACATGAAAAACTAACTTGCGGTGAAGAAAAAGATTCTTACAACCTATTTTGCCACACAAAGCATATTTTATCAAATACAGCAGGGTTTGAAAAACTAGGCAGCAACCTCTGGGGCTAAAGAACGGACTGTACTGGACTCATTTATAGGTATAAGCATTTCAAACTGCCAATAAAAATAAAGAAATATAAAAGAGTCAGGAGAAACACCCTTCAATCATGTCGCGAGTGTTGATGTTGCACAGTTTGTCCACCAGAGGGCAAATTCTGTGCCGGCAGCACACATTTGGGATGCAAAAAACAACAACCAGCTGATCTGGTTTTTATGTCCATGTGCTCTCTAAAACAACTAAACTGCTATATGCCCTGTTGGAAGTTCCATGAATAGCCACTCGAGGCTAGCTCCAAACTTGGACAGTTTAATAGATCGATGTCACCCACTGGTTAGTAAAGTCCTATTATGAAGCTCCAGTTGAATGTTTTCGCTGTTGTCATTTTGTTGTGATGGCCTAGACCAGATCTGTTTGTGAAACCACGTTCTCATTGGCGAATTACTTCTTAGAATGACTATAATTTATAAAACTGACTTAATTTTTTAATCAATATAAGCAGAAATGAATGACTGAGGCCATAATCTCATCAGGAAACTGTTTACAGAGTTCAGAGCCAATGAAGGACTTCCTGCAGACTTCTGCAGGACTGGAAGTTGTTTTGGTCTCCATTAGATGAATGCTGAGTTAAGATACTTCTACGTGGGGTCACGTGACGTCAATGGCGGAGTAGCTGTGTTTCTCGCCCGCTCCCGCAGCTTGGCATTTGTTTAGGCCTTTATATGTCTTGTTTGGTTAAAGTCTCTGTTTATTTCGACTTTTAAACTTCGTACGATGCCAAGCACCCAGAAGAAGCTCAACCTTGGGTCGAAACCGGGCAAATCCGGAGAAAATCACCCTCCGCTCAGCGATCATGCTGTAGCGGTTATGGCGGAGGCCCAGTCGCCCCCACTTCTCGACCGAATGGACGTCGACAAATTGGTGGAGAGGATATCGGCGGAGGTGCTGAGGGCGGTGGAGGCCTCCTTTGAGAAGAAGATTGATCCAGTTCTGAAAAGACTGGAAACATGCGCAGCTAACATCTCTGCATTGGATGTTAAAATGAAGGAGGCAGAGGCACGTATATCAACGCAGGAAGATGTTACAGCGGGATATGGCGCCAAGATTTCTGAAGTGGAGCTTAAGCTGGAGGCCGCTTTGGATAAGATTGATGACTTGGAGAACAGGAGCCGACGGTGTAACACAGGGCCGGCCCGTGGCATGGGCCGTATAGGCAAATGCTAAGGGCGCCGTCCATCAGGGGGCGCCACGCCAGTGCCACAAATGTTGAAAAAAAAAAAAAAAAGTTGGTACTATTATTTCTAAATACAAAAAATAATCCCACGTTAATTAAAATGCAAAGTAAAGATTATTTAATAGAAATATTATTTGTTACAACATTACACTACACTGCTGATGTAGGGGGGCGCCACCTAAAATCTTGCCTAGGGCGCCAGATTGGTTAGGGCCGTTTCTGGTGTAACATACGTGTTATTGGGCTACCCGAAGGCAGTGAAGGTACCAACCCTGTGTCTTTTTTCAAAACGTGGTTACCGGAGTTGGTGGCTGTGAGTTTCAAGGGCGGCGCTGTTAAAATCGATCGCTGCCACCGGGTGCTTGCACGCCTCCCTTCCAGTGCCCAGCGGCCCCGCGCGGTCATCATAAAGCTCCACAACTTCCAGGATAAAGCACGGATCATGCAAGCGGCTAGGAGGAAGCAGTCCTTATTTCATAATGGCATTCCTATTATGATATTCGAGGACTTCTCCGCCGCTGTTCTGAAGAAACGCCAGGGATTCTACCACGTCAAACAACGCCTTAGGGAGATGGGTGTCCCCTTCGCTATGATGTACCCGGCTGTCCTTAGGATCAAGATCGATGGCCAGGAGAAATCTTTTAGATCTCCAGAAGCAGTCTCAGCTTACCTGGATAACGTACCTCAAGGGGCGGGGCCGCGCTCATCCTCGGTGGCTCCAGTGGACTGTTGATCTGTGCTCCTGTCCCATACCTGAGGCATTCGCCAATCCCTCGTCTCCTCCTCCTCCTTTTTTTTTTTTTTTTTTTTCTTTTCCTTCCCTGTTTATTATTATTGTTATTTTTTCTGTTTGGTTCCTTTTTTTTTCTTTTCGGGTCTGTGCGGAGATAATAACCCCATACACATAGACTATTTTATTTAGCCATTTATAATCCGAATTCTTGTTTTAGCTGCGGGCGGGCAACTGTTTCACGTTACTGATTAAGAAAAGACTCGTACTCTGGTCCAGCATCTTTCTGTGTCCAAGTTGGAAAGTTTGCTTGCGCCCCCTGCTGGGCGTTGAAGACCTTTGTCTGACCTCCATACTCACTGGTTTCTTGACGGTTCTGTTTCTTATAAATAGTTTTCTGTTAATTGTTAGCAGAGCAGGACGTTTGTTTTTCTATGTGTATTTTACTTGCCACTGGTGTTGTAGAGCAGTGTTTGGGAGCCCTACATATCAGCTATGCTTTGGTCACCTGAGCGTGGTTCCATGCTTATTTAAAATGTTGTATGATAAGTGATAATTCAATGTTGAATGTTTGTTCCTGGAATGTAGGAGGTATACATAACCCTGTTAAACGGAAAAAAATATTGAGCTTTCTTAAGAGGGAGAATGTACATGTTGCCTTGTTGCAAGAAACTCACCTGTCTCCTCAGGAGCATCTAAAACTGAAACGTGATTGGGTCGGTCAAGTTTTTAGTTCCTCCTTTACGAGTAAGAGCCGCGGTGTAGCCGTTTTAATACATAAACACCTACCGCTGACAGTTGACCAAACAATTTGTGATAAGTCTGGTAGATATGTTTCCTTAAAAGGCACCCTAGGTGGTCAGGCGGTGTCATTTCTGAATATTTACTTTCCGCCAGTACAGTCTAACGACTTTATTGCTCATACTTTCTCTTCCTTTTCTGATTGGGTTTGTGATAATTCTGTGATAGCCGGTGATTTTAACTGTTATTTTTCTACAACTAAGGACAGATCCCCTCCTAAACAAATTCAAATGTCTACAAGGGCCAAAGCACTTTTAGATACTTGTAACGAACTTGATCTGGTTGATACCTGGCGGACTCTTCATCCTAACGATAAAGAATTTACTTTTTTTTCCGGTGTTCATAGAACAAGTAGTAGGATCGATCTCGTTTTCACCCCCAAGCGATCACTGGGAAACATTTTGAGATGTACAATAGGCGATATTATTATATCAGATCATGCGCCGGTTTTTGTTCAGCTAAGTGATCTAAATCCTGTCCCTCGGTCTCATACCTGGAGATTTAACAATTTTTTGATTCACGACCCAAAATTCGAAATATTTTTAAATGATCAGCTTGAACATTTTTTAAAGGTCAATGCAACCCCTGAAGTTTCTCCAGGCCTGCTTTGGGACACCCTGAAGGCTTACACCCGTGGACTGATTATATCATATTCAGCAGGCCTGAAGCGGAAAAATCAGATGGAACAACGGAAATTGGAACTGGAATTGCACGAACTGCAAGCTAAACATAATGAATCACCTTCAGAGCAATTAAGGAATGAAATTCAGGTGGTTAAAACAGCTTTGGAGGCACTATTGACAAGAAAGGCTGAGAAATCTCTTTTCTTCATGAGGCAGAGGTTATATGAGTTTGCTAATAAACCTAACCGCTATCTGGCCAATCTTCTTCATAATAAGGGTGCTGGTTGTAATATCCCATGTGTTAGAGACTCATCTGGTTTACCTAAATATGACAATTTAATTATTAATGATACTTTTAAAACTTTTTATAAGCAGTTATATACCTCCCAGTTTAAACCAACATTGGAACAAGGTATGCATCACTTCTTCTTAGGACTAAATTTACCTAAAGTTACTGAAATCCAAAGGGATGATTTATGTAAACCTATAACGCAAAGTGAAATTTTGAAAGTTATTCAGATGCTTCCAAATAACAAAGCCCCGGGTCCAGACGGGTTCACGGGGGAATTCTTTAAGAAATTTAGTAATATTCTGACTTCCCCACTGTATAAGATGCTTCTGTCCTCTTTT
This sequence comes from Diplotaxodon limnothrissa, assembly GCF_057381915.1. Taxonomy (NCBI): domain Eukaryota; kingdom Metazoa; phylum Chordata; class Actinopteri; order Cichliformes; family Cichlidae; genus Diplotaxodon; species Diplotaxodon limnothrissa. The sequence continues at coordinate 2,677,689 of NC_140610.1, read as the reverse complement.
GAGGCAGGCACTCTCCCCCCCTCCTTAATGGAGGCTAATATTTCGCTAATTCTGAAGAAGGGGAAACCTCCAGAAGAATGCGCCTCCTATAGGCCTATATCTGTTTTAAATCTTGATTTGAAGATACTTGCTAAGGTCCTGGCTGTACGTCTTGAGCCAATACTACCTTCGATCGTTGAGAATGATCAAACTGGTTTTATACGAGGGCGGTATTCCACACATAGCGTGAGGCGCCTACTTAACATTATTCAGCACTCATCTTTGTTCAACCCTGAGGCTCTAGTCATCTCACTTGATGCTGAAAAGGCCTTTGACCGTCTGGAATGGCCGTTTCTTCTTTTCACACTTCAAGAATTTGGTTTAGGTGACAACTTCGTTAAATGGATCCAGATCCTTTATACTTCCCCTCTTTCGGCAGTGATTACCAATGGTTATAGGTCGGACAATTTCAGTATTGAACGTGGCAGTCGACAGGGCTGTCCGCTGAGCCCTTTGTTATTCGCCCTGGCTATGGAACCCCTTGCCACAGCCATTAGGAAGGATGCTGCTATTGAAGGACTCTGTTTGAACAATTCTCAACATAAGATTTCACTTTATGCAGATGACGTCTTAATTTTTCTAAATTCTCCTGCTCACTCAATTCCTAGATTAGTTGCGTTAATTTCCCAATACGGCTCCTTCTCAGGCTACAAGATCAATTTTTCTAAAAGTGAGGCTATGCCCCTCTCTGTTCTAAATGAGGTTGATCCAAACATTTCTCAGCCTTTTCGTTGGTCTCCCTCCGGTTTCACTTATTTAGGGGTAAAGATTTCACCGAATCTAAAAGAAATGTATAGTCTGAACTACACCCCTTTAATTCAGACCATCAATCGCGATTTGGGTAGGTGGTGCAGCCTCCCTCTGTCTCTCTTAGGTCGTATTCATCTGGTCAAGATGAATATCCTCCCTCGCCTCTTGTATTTATTCCAGATGTTACCGCTTGCTCTGTCCAAAAAGGTTTTGTCAAAATTAAATGGTTCAATTATTTCTTTTATATGGCGTAAGAAAAGACCTAGGCTGAGATACAGTTTTCTGTGTTTGCCTGTTCAGAAAGGCGGTCTTGCCGCTCCCTCCTTCCCACAATACCTCTTGGCTGCACAGTTTAAATTTCTTACAGAATGGTTTATGGACGATCCGGATTCCATTTACCTCAGCGCTGAGTCCGCTTCTTTAAAGGGTATCCGTTGCGGAACCTGCTATATATTTCCTCAGGTAAAGCCACAGTTCTAACACAAGATAATATGGTGCTAAAGAATATGCTCGTTATTTGGCGCAAAGTCAGGCGCCTGGAAGGATATTATAATTGTTTCTCCCTTCTTACTCCTATTCATGAAAACCCTGACTTCTTACCTGGTCTTCAGGCTGGTTTTGCGGACTGGTCTCAAAAAGGGATTAATACAGTGGGTGATCTTGTTCATGAGAACTCTCTTCTTACTTTTAATCAACTGAAAAGCAAGTTTGGTCTGACCAATAAGGATTTTTTGAAGTACTTTCAGGTAAAGCACTATATTACTTCTAAATTGAAGGATTTGAATGGAGGGTTTGGTCTTTCTCCTATAGAATCACTCATGGTAAAAACTACCCAACTAAAATGTATCACTAAAAAGATTTATAACATTCTCTCTGATCTTAGAATGGATAACTCTAACAAAATCAAGGGCCAATGGGAATCAGACGTAGGCGCTATAGATGCTGAAGCTTGGGATGAGTTGTGTTGTTGTCCTTTTAAAGCCTTGGCATCTAATTCTATTTGGGAAAGGCAGTTTAAACTTATAAATAGGCTTTATATTACACCCGAGAAGAGACACATAATGTATCCAGCTTTGCCTAATCTCTGTAACAAATGTCAGTCTGCTGTTGGTTCCTTTTTTCATTGTCTGTGGAGCTGCCCTGTTATTCTACAGTTTTGGAGATCACTTATAGACAAGCTATGTACTATATTTAATTGCCGACTGCATCTGGGTCCAAGGACTTGCCTGTTAGGACTGAACGATGAGCTACCTGCCGGCTTTCGCAGCAAAGATCTCCTTCACATACTGCTGCACTACGCTCGAAAGTGCATTATGGTACTGTGGATTTCTGATAAGGCCCCATCTGTCAACCAGTGGCTACAGTCTGTGATATGTATCATGCCAATGGAAGCCTTCTCTACAGCACTTAAGGACAAACCTTTCCTTTTCTATCGCATATGGGACCCTTTTTTGGCCCACCTGAACACTCCTTCTGCTCAGAGGTTGAAATCGGGCTTACGGGATTTAGCCTGGCAACAAAGGGACGATTGTTAACCTTTTTCATTGTTTATTAATATTGCTGTTGGCTTTCTCTTTCTGCCTCCCACGTCCTGCTATACATGTAGATGCATCTTTGTCCTGTGTATGTATATGCTGGTGACTGCTGTTTTCCTGCTCTGCAATTAAAAGTTCAAAAAAAAAAAAAAAAAAAAAAAAAAAGATACTTCTACGTTACCTTCAAACCTGGAAGCTTGGTCTTTGATAGTGTTTGTGTCTTCAAAAGAGGACTACTATTTAACTCAATACTGGATGCAATTTTAGTATTTTATTTGTATATTATTATTAGAAATGGTAGCAGAGGTTCTTTGTTTTAGCAGTCCTGTCCACAGTGGGACTGGAACATTTAATTAAGTGGTTATAAATGTCTGTCATTATTGACAGTTCATTTAAATTACATTTCAGTGATCCATTTCATTTGCCGCTTAACACATATACAGCCGAACTGCAACAGAACAGCACGATAGGGAAGGAGAAATGGAGAGAGTCTGTTAAAGAAACCCAAGCTGCTGCTACAGACAAACATATTATTTTATGATCACAACATTGTCAGATAAAATTAACTAAACTGCAGGTGTTGCCAATCCACAGACTGCATTTACGCTAGGCTGACACCTAATCATGCAAGCCAGACTTCCTCCAGATGTGCCACAGTACAAATTATGGTATTTCGGTTTACTGTGTATGCATTGATGCCCTCTATTAATATGTGTGTCCTTTAACCACAAAAATACATGTTTACTTATTTATATGTTGTGTTTCAAAGCAGCTCCATCTTGGGTCAGCATGCTGACAACCAGTTAATTACATATTGTGACTGTGGCATCACTCATGATGATTTAAATTATGCTCAACTAAACACTTCTAATCACAAACTACATTGCTGCATCCACCTGAAACCCAAATAAATCTCCAATATCTTTGTGGATAGCGAGAACATGACAAACTGCTTGCATTATTGGGTTCTACTTTGTTTAACAATGCCAGCGCCCCCAAAACTCCAAGAGCTAATTAGTTTTTAGTTGTACCAGTAATTCCCAGCTGGTCTTTACTAGCTGAAACAAGTAGAGCCTGACTGGTTTATCTGTGAGCTGATATTATCAGCAGATATTAGCTATTTGCCCGTGTCATGATATCAGCATGTATAACTGCCAATGAATGAATGAATTGACAAGGGAAACACCCTTCAACCATTTTACAAGTTTTGATGTTGCATAGTTCGACCACCAGAGGGCAACACACATGTTTGGGCAGCCCGTTCTCACTCCCGACGCGTAACACACTGACGATTTGTCACATCCTGAGGCGTTCCATGGGAATAACTAACAGAAACAAAACAGAAAGAGATGCAGGGAGGCACGACAGACGGAGAGACGCAGACGAACCAGCAACGAGGACGAGGTAACACACACTATAAATACACACACCAGGAATCAAGGGATGGGAAACAGGAGGGGACCACACCTGGAAGACATCACAGCTGACGAGGCAGGGAAACGTAAACAGAACGCACTGACATCAGACAGGGACCTTCAAAGTAAAACAGGAACACATACACGCAAAGACACAGACTAAGAAACGCGAACTAAACACGGAGACCTTACTACACTAAAGGGGACACACAGGCAGGGATGACACCAACCAGAGGGAACACAACTAAACCCTGGGAAACCAAAACACAACAGTCATAATACATAAAACTATCAAAAGTAAAAGTACAACAATCAAAAACACTGACCCAGGACCATGACACCGTCTGCGTTCCTATGCTACGCGCCGAATTGTGGATGAAATCGAATAGAATGACGCTCCCGCGATAACACACGTTCCAGCCGTGTATTCCAGCCCTGACCCTGATCTTGTCCCTAACCGTAACCGCCACCTTAAATGTGTTAGATAGTGTTTTCCAAAGCGATTTAAGTAAAATAAACGCACATGTGTAGACTGATTCCTCATTTTTCCGAACTCGTAACATAAAGACATGTTGGGTGGCCGAAAGCGCAATATACCGACGATTTGTCACCTAGCGTAAAATGTTACGCTTTGGGAGTGAGAACGTGTTGGTTTGGGACGCCACGAGCAACAACCATCTGTTACCATAAGCGAGTAAAGCAAATAAGTAAAACAACTACACTGAATAAATGTTTCTTGTGCCTGAAAAAAAAAAGTCCTTTATTGGTCCATACAATAAACTGCAGGGAAAATTCTTATGGGGTCAAGAGTTTGAAATCAGTGCTAATTTTAACAGGATGCAACTGGGTAAAATGCAACTAAACCATAAAACACAACACACAAAAATGACTGGATTCAAGTAGTCTATAATTATTAACATAATATGTATGTTTGTTGGTTTTTGCTTATTTTAGGGTAACGTTTATCTAGTAGTTTGCTGTCTGAAATAAACTGGGAGTGCAACATAGTATATTTTTAAATTCCTCTGAATTCCTGTAGACGTATTTTCTTGTGATGTCAGGGTTGATTGGTGCTTATTTCCATGATTTCAGGCTTCTCTTGGTAACCCTGCATTTAATGTCACAATGCTGTGAACTGCAGCTAATTCCCCTATAGGCAAAGGCTGCAGAAATTTGGACTTACAGAAAAGTGTGCATGAAAGGCTCAAAACGTCTGTGAGAGAGCCCCTCGTGCACTTGACAATTTCACAGTGGGACAGCCTTAAGTCCTCATGGTCTTAGCAGGAGTGCTCCTCAAAGTCTGCGAGTCCATGAGTGTGGAGATTGGGCCTAAGAGTTAAAGAAGATTTGTGGTTTTTAAGCGAAATCCAGCTACTTTTGAAGTGTTGCCACAGGTTACTTTTTTTGTCTGCTCGATGGGTAGAGCTGTTTTGCATACATATACATAAGCTGTAACTCATCACATTAGACTATTTTAGGACCAAGGTGAAAGTCTATACACGCATTGTCTGCTCTGGGACTGCAGACTGGAACGTAGCTGTGCATGGTCCCTGACAAATAAAGATTTGAACCGAGCTAAAGAGCTGTTTAGGGAATCTTGCATTTTTAGTGTTGCTTTGTTGATATTACAAGACATCTGGGATCCTGTCGGGCTTTAAAATCTGCATATATGGCTGGACAGAGACCGGTTTTGATAGCTCACTGCGGTGGTTTGGTCACAAAGACCTGGCAACCCTGCATTTCCACAGATGCCTCTTTTTGTTGTTGTTGTTGTAGTTTGACAAGAATTTCCTGTGTTCTTCAATTATATTTGCTTTCCTTATCTGCTTGTTCACATTATATACTTCCGAAATTATGAGATGACTTTAATATAATGACTCAGTTCTAGTAACTCACTGCGCTATTGTTAACACGCATTCAGACACACACGCAAGCTCGCAGACGCTGAGCAGCCTAGGAGCTATCCATCCATTCATGATACTTCATTCTTTAAATGGGGCTGCCATCTTTGCCTGTCTACCCAGAGGCTTTGGCCGGGCGGAGGGGTGGGTCAGCAATCATGTGGGTGACAGGAAACAGGCAGGCGTATTGGCTGTCAAATAGCCTCTTTATTTCCTCTCTCTGTGCTGCCTCTCCATGTGTGTTTCTTTGCTTTTCATCGTCTCTCTTTCTCCCCCCTCCTCCTCATCCCGTCTCTCCCTCAAGTCTGACAAGGAAAAGATTTTCTCTAAGTTCACAGAGGAAAAAAGAAGTGAGAGGGAGGTGTAAGAGTCTCCCCGTCTCCTTTTAACATTCCCTGTCTCTGTAGCCCTCTCGCACACATTCACGCGCGCACACTCCCAGCCTCGCACGTCTGAAAGACAGCTAGCAGTGATTTGTCATTGTAACACTTTAGTGGACTGTGTTTCCAAATCATCCCGTACACTTTTTTCTTTCTTTTTTTTGCAGACATGCAGACACGTAACATTCCTCAGAAGACAGGTCGGGTTGAGAGAAGGAGAGAGAGAGTGAGAGAGACACGAAGTTGCATACTCTCTCTTTCCAAATGCAGCCGAGCGCTCCGCACGGATCGATAGTAATCCTCGGTGGGAGCCGTTTATTTTGGAATGTGTGTGAGGCCCAGTGGGTGACAGAATCCACATTCGCACTCACACATGTGTGCCACGTTATAAATCTCGCTGCAGCTGGAGTGGGCGCTCGCACACGTAAGCACAACACGGCGCGCACTGGTGCAGACAAACTGGCACGCCGACTTACACACAGCGACAAGTACACACTCAGCACGCTCAGGGCCTGACAAGCAAAGCCTCCCGTTGGGCTGAGCTCTCTCCTCTCCTCCAATAAGTAGAGCTCGCAGAGCTCCAGGCTGAAGGAGGGGACCCAGTGTGTCTCAACGCCGTCCCCTGCCAAACACTCAGTTCTTTGGGAATGGCAGCTCTCAGCAGCTGGCTAGGCCGGACCTCTGTATGCTGGTTGTCCACTCCTGCCAGGAATTTATAATTCTACCATCACAGCGGAACTTTTTCCCCTTCTTACAAATATTTAGACATGTGACAAATTAAAGGAAAATGGACTAGAAGGCGTTTTAATGTGCTGTGCTACCGTGCTCCTCCAGAACAGCTTTAGTGCAGTTTGGCATTTGAATCTCTGGTCTCTGAAACTCTGGCGGATCACCATTCTACCAAAATATGTTGGTGTGTTGAAAATAATGATGGAAAGCACTACAATAAGCTTTATTTATTGTCCTGTGCTGAATCTAACTTGGCACTTGCTCCACTCTGATGCCCATGTGTTGAGTTTATTTGAAACCGTGGAGACTGGAAGTAAACTTGTTGCTTCTATAGAAACTTACAGAAATTACAGAATCCTGGAATTTGTCTTATAGATACAATAAAGGCAATGAAAGACCATCCAGCACAGGCATGATCTTTGGACAAATCGTTACTCAAGCCAACCAATCACAGCAGCTTCGACAAAGTGTGGATTTACTTTTCCAGAGAAGTGCACAGATAAAGCTTTAGACACAGGAACATGACCGTGTTACAACCACAGCACTTCTCAGCATGTTTTGCTACTCGCCAGCCATCTTATTAACACCCTGGAGCAGTTTTTGAAGTTAATAAGCTCAGTCCCGATTGATGATCACTGTCTGTGGCTTCTCCTACCAGAACTATCGATGCTAATTCATGTTATGGATGCTGGCTACAGTGGTAATGGGTCTATCTGTCTACCGCCACACAGATGAGCTAAGTGGAGCTTCAAGTTCCATTAAGTGACTTTTAATGCCTTTGGTTTAACATATATATATAATTATCAGGCTTAACAAATGCGTTTATAGTCTTCTGTAGGTTTTTAATTTCATTGAGATCTATTTCCTACGAGTGCTGTAACATGTGATTTACATTGTTTTGACACTACTCAAACTATTTGGTGACCCTTTGAGTGGGGGCATTTTCACCCTGGAACTGATGCTGAGGGTTGATCATCTATTCTTTCTTTTGACATTTAGAATCAAAAATCAAGACGGGACAAGAAGGAGACAGTGCAGGGATAACAACACAAAGAAAATGACCTGGAGTGGGCCTCAACCCAGGCCCTTGGAGCAGCCATAGGTGCCTAAGCTGTACAAATAGGTGTACAGCTTAGGAATAAATTGAATTATTAGTCCATTAGCACACAGAGAATCATATTGGCTAATAACTCAGACACATTAGAGTAAAAATATGAATTTGAATTGCTTTTGGAGAGCGATTGCAGCAGCAGCTACTGGTTCCCCAGAAGTTGATGGTGCAACACCCTCAACCTCGGGGTACCTGCTTTAAGTTGCAAGGTGTTTGCACAGGTCACCACATACAAGGTTTGTAATCAGTCTGAGTCTGTGGCGATGAGCCAAACTCATCTGCGACTTGTCTCTTTGTGGTATGGGACTCAGCTCAAATGGCTGCCAACTGGTTATATTCTGTTTCTACTCCTATGTAAAAGGTTGCCGAGTGCCTATTTTATTTTGCATTAAATCCAGGACCAGGTCCAAGGACCACTCACAACATTTGCAAGCAATGTTTCAAAGGCCACAAGTTTGCAAATTTGTGGTTGCAACATTATTGGTTTAGCTGCGGTTTCCAAACACTGTTAGTGTTACTCTTGCATAACATGGAGGTAAAACCATAGGCGTACATAAAAGTTAGACCTAGCCATTATGATGTCACCCCTTAGTTTGTAAAGGTTAAGTGTGATGGTTGGGGGTTGTTTTACCCAGAAGTGACCACAGACTTCATAGACTGAGAGCTTCTTTTTTAATCAGAAATGGACTTAAATGTTCCAAAAAGCACCAAAAGCCCAAATACAGTCAAGGTTTCCAGTTTAGTGACTTGAGTCAGTGGAAGCGAGGCCTAGCGGTTAGCTAGCATCTATAACCTGTATCTCCATCCACCTGGCATTCAAAGTGGACAGGTGGTGCCCCAGGTAATGCATTCTTTTAGGCTACTCAATGAAATTTACCTCAGTCACTACATGTCCCTGCTTGTCTGGATATTTCTCAGAAGCTTTGTGGCTTTACATTCAACCACAATTTTTAAAAAATGTTTTAAAAATGACTGGAGGGTGTGCTTCAACAAAAGGGGGGGTTAAACTCCTCAGCCTCCCCATAAAGGTGTATGCTAGGGTGCTGGAGAGGAGAGTCCGTGCGTTAGTTGAACTTCGGATACAAGAAAAACAATACGGTTTTCACCCTGGTTGCGGAACACTCGACCAGTTCTTTACCCTCTCGGGGATACTTGAGGATGCATGGGAGTTTGTCCAAACAGTTTACATGTGCTTTGTGGACTTGGAGAAGACATTTGACCATGTTCCTCGGGGTGTGCTGTGGGACGTGCCTCGGGAATATGCCGCTGCAATGATGTGGGTGCTGCACTGGTCCATCGCGGTGAAGAGAGAGCTGAGCTGAAAAGTAGAGCTCTCATTTACTAGTCGAACTACGTCCCTACCCTCACCTATGTTCACAAGATTTGGGTAGTGACAGAAAGACCTGGCCTCCCCCTTTGAGATAGGGTGATGAGCTCCAGAGCCGCTGCTCCTCCACATCGAAAGGAGCCAGCTGAGGTGGTTCAGGCATCTGCCTCCTGGGTTCCTCATGGGGGGTGGTGGGGTGTACCAGGCATGCCCCACTGGGAGGAAACCCAAGGGCAGACCCACTGGAAAGACTATATCTCTTGGCTGGCCTGGGAACGCCTTGGTGTTACTCCGCACAAGCTGGAGGAGGTGGGTGGTGAGAGGGGGTCTGGGCTTAGGGTTAAACCTTCCCTGCTTAGGCTGCTGCCCCTGCGACCCAGCCCCAGATGAGTGGAAGAAAATACAAAGATTGATAAAATATTTCCTTTGATATTATCATCATTTATAATACTATTTGGTTAATTAATAGCTAACATTTTGTTAAGAATAACTGGACCATTTAACTGATGGTTCTAAAGTCTAATTTATAGTCATGCAAATGTGTTCATCTGCATATACGTTTCCATTCAGACAAGGTGGGAGAGGGGTCGTCCAACACTGTGCAGTCCTGACTGTGTGGAAATAGATGACGTGAGCGTCTGCTGAACGCTGAATGTTTGACTACTGAGAACAGAGCAGGTAGCGACAAACTTGAATAAAATTAAGCATAAAAAGCACAGACAGTGCCTGCAGTGGACACTTCACTGTTTTTAACAGTCTTTGTTTTACTTCAGTTCTTTGTGTGTTATAACTTTGCTCTTCTCTGTGGTTGGCTGACGGACCAACAGCACAAGCAAGAGCGGCCCACATCCTTTGTACAGTGCCTCCATCAGACTACAGAGCTCTCTACAGGCAGGCAGGCCGTCCCCAGCAAATGTGCGCTTTCTCTAGTCAACCACAAATTTTGTGTAAGACGTTACACAGAGGGTAGCAACTTGTTAAGTAGACAGTTGAATTCAGTTCTTGAAGCTGGCAAAATGGGAAGGAAAACCTCCCTTTTAACATGAAGAAAGCTTCCATAAAGCATACCTTGATGAACAGCCCATTTGGACACCTTAATTTACTAAATGAACTTCAGTTCAGAAACTAGCAACTAACACTATAAACCTATCAGGAAGGTGCTTACTGAGCTCAGTAAGCAAAGGACCTGAGGGCTGTTTTCTCAAGAGGACCTCCACAGAGCTATAAACCCTTCTGCAGCCAGAGTGTTGCCCCCTGCTGACCATTGGGGGAAAAAAATGCAAGTTTAAGGCATTGACTTCACTTTTCAGATGATGTCATACAGCCTGAGGTTCTAGTATATCCCTGGGCTATCGGAAACATGCTAGCACTAGCTCTGAGAAGACTTTGAGAAATGATTAAGTCATTTCTGATCCTCTGCAAGTGAGCCTAATTAGTTTTTTTAATCATTAACTAATTAACACCCAGCTTCTGCACATGACTTTAAAAAAAACTTCACTGCAAATCAGTTTTTACATTTTCAGATATGATGCTCCAAATCACTTTGATTTGTGTCTAATAATGACACCAAAAGCTCTAGAGTGTATGCCACTCTGTAAGGACTCGTCTGGGCTTGCTTTTACACCTTTTTGGGGGATCGGTTTGGATCTCTGGGTAGAAGCATTCCCCTCAGAGGCAGCAAGGCAGGCCCACAGCACACACAAACCTGGGCTCCGCCTGAGAGCATTGCATTATCTGAAGCAATCTAGCAGCAACCCAAACCCTGCTGCCCTGCGAGGCGGCATGATGGTCGTAAAAATGACCATCAGTGGAAAAGCTGTATAAAGTATATAACCCCCCTCACCTTCATTTTCAACATGAAATCAGAATGACACACTGCAGTTAAACACCGATGAGGAGAACGAGCTTTGCTACCATTATTTACTTTAGTTAAAGCTTCCACACTGAACGCACAGGGTTTAAAATAAAGCCCATTTTGGAAATTGACTGAAGCTCATTTAAAACCATCCTGTCAGAGAACTGCATCATTACATGACGGACACATCACCGTCAGGTCAATTTTAGACTGACGCACTCTCAATGTAATCAGAGAAGGGAGCTTTTTTTTATTATCAGATAGTATATTTAACTATGGAGCAAACCTAGTGCCCTTAAAATGTTCAGAAAGGATAGAACAGCAATGCAGTAGAGCCATATGCTGCGTGTAGCTCTACGGGCACATGGGACCTGACCACTCAACTATCTGTGGGCTTTGCAGCAGTCAGCAATACAGACATATCCTCAGCAATACAGCCAGCTCAATAGCGTGCCTCTTTCAATGCAGCATAATCGCCTCTTGTGACAACATTCCTAGCTCCCTGAGAGTCTATCTACTTTCTCAAATATCCCCACACCATAAGATAAAGACATTAGAGACCATGGGATTTGAAGAGAGTTTTGTCTGTGATGTGCAGTGATACAGACCTGGAATGCCTAGGAAGTTTGGGATCGCTCTAACAGATACCATCAAATGAGTAGAGTGGACCAGCGGGGACAAAGCTCAGCATGTTGCTGAGCTAGTTGGGAAGGAAAAGGCATTTTAAAGGAGAATACGGGAATGTTTAGGGAAATCATTTGTGAGACTTCACATGGGACCGGTGAGCCTCATCATGCATGTTTGGAGCCAATAAATGGCTGTGAATTACTTTTAGAGCGAAGAACACAATGGGATTTGCACAGCAGTGAAATTAAAGGTCAGTCAGGAGATGCTTTGCGCCATATGTCTTCTGTGAATCTATTAACTTGCTTTTGCCTCTCTGCCGTTGTGTCGCCGCTCACACTCTCCAATTCTTCTCCTCTCCCTTTCTCCTCCCTCACTCTCCCTCTGCCTCGCTCGCTCACTGTCCCTGGGTGGGATGAGTCATCGAAGAGAGAAAAGAAAGGAGAGGAGGTGTGTTCGCGTGTGCTGTATATGCATGTGTGTTTGTGTCATTCCTCCTGAGGTGCTGTGCCCTTCACACTCCTTCTCAGCTTCATGTCAACCTTGCTGTTAGGGTGTAGACATAAGCTCCATAGGTATGAACAGCGTACACACACACACACACACACACACACACACACACACACACACACACACAACTTGACTCTGATGTCTCTATATGTTATGATAAGCATTAAAGTTCTACCTGAAACAGGCAGTGGGCGGGTCAAATAGGTATGTGTGTAGGTGTGTAGGTGTGTTATATACAAGTGATTTAAATCTTACTACTGTGTAAACATCTCTCATATGAGACGATGGAAACACCTACACTGTGACCACCTACGTTTGTTCCTAGTAGACAAAAAAGTCACGCACAGGACTTTTACACTTGCTTTCCTAACAAACAAACCAGCATAGGTGAGGTATTTCTTTTATAACAACTTAAAAACAGTAAAGTGAGAGCAGATTTTGAAGTTCATAGCTGATGAAGTTTTGCTTAATTACCAAGGAGCTTTGGCTTTTCAGTATTTAAGCCAAGCTTTCACTAAAATATATATAAATAAAAAATATGCATATTTATTTTATCATTTTGGTTCCTCATATGTGCTGAATAAAATTCCTTCTTCGTTAAACTTATGCAAGATCGCTAAGCTGTGTACGCTGGTGTTTGCCACAGCCATAAACTGTAGTGAGGGTGGTGCCACCTATTTGTTTCTACTGTGTTTTGTCTGTTGTGGGTTATCGACATCAGCAGTGACCAGATGATGGAATGTTAAGCTAATGCTAAGGCTGGCTAGCTAGTTTTGTCAGTGAGTTGCATGCATAGATGAGCGTGGACAAATATCACATATCACTCGGTCACTTGGTGAATAAGGTCTCACATAATGTGAGAATGCTAAACAACAACTGTTGTTGTTCAGCTGGTTCATTGTGTGCACATTTTTGCTGCTTTGGTTTTGCTTGCTTTTATAAACACTGTGTACTTTTATGCAGTTGTTATAAAAGAAGAAACACTGACCTTTCTTTGTGTGAGGGTGTACCCTTGTTTCTTCATGCTACAAAGGTTCGCATTTTACCTTGAAAGTCTTGTGGACTGTCTCGTTTTTGAAAGCAGCCTCAAGTGGCCACTTGTGGAACTGCAGTTTCTGTCACTTCCGTTCAGACTTCATTTTTCAGTCTCTGCTGCTTTCTCAAATTAGATGAGATGACAGATGATAAATCTAAATTTCTGATGATATTAGTAAAAACTGGAGCTCACAAAGCATTTTACTCAATTCACCTTAAAACTCTAATGAGTCTATATTATGCACCTATACAAGAATTACACAACATTTCTCTGACAAAGGTCCTGTCACGGGAGTGGAACGGACTCAGGCGCAGACTGAGGTAGCACAGTTCAACGACACTTTATTAATCACACTGGTGCACTATATACACGTGAAGGGGGGGGAAACACCAGGGTCCCGGGGATCACTTGGCTGGGGAGACACACTTCTTCGCACTCGCTCTGCTCCTCGTCCAAACAGTCTCCACACAAGCAGCTCAGCTCACTCTCCTACTCACGGGGTCCAGGGGTCACAAAAGGGCTGATCCAGGTAAACCTGTTTACACAGACGAGGGTAAGTCGAAGGCAAACACGGGAACAGTAGAATCGCAAGGAAGCCAGGCAATACTAACGAGAGTTACTCAATATTCCAGCGACGAACAGCTCAGAGCCCCAGCCTTAAGAGCCAGAGAACTGCAATCCGCTCGAGATCAGCTGCAGGTGCGTGGGCCAAGGGCAGGAGCCCAATCAGAGCTCCGCCCAGGCAGACAGGTAGGAGAGACAGAGTGAGAGAAAAACAACAAACACTTGTGGCCACACTGGGCTGGCCGGGGAGGCACAGGGACCATGACAGGTCCGTGCATGGTGATAAAATAACAGCACGTCTTGGTTAGATGTAACCACTTGTATATGTATTAGAAACATAATAAAAGACAGCAAAGCTTTTGTTGCTAATAGTAAACATGGGATATAATTGCTAACTAATTTTTCTATCCACATTCTATGAGCTAACATGTACTTAATAGTGTAATATTATTTTTATTTGCTTCTTCTATTTTTAATAGACTATAATGCTTTAGTGCATTTTGTTCATGACTTAACACCTTCACACACAGTACCAGCACTTTTTGTGTTATTGTGGGCGTCCTTTGGCATTAGACTGTACACCCGGAGCATCGCAGGTGCACAACCACTACACAAACAGGAGAGATAACATGCTTCATTAACCAAAGACCTTGAATACCGTCTGATGACATATGCACCCTCATTTTTAATGTGCCGCCTGTTTATTTCACTGTGCAACGGCGTTTCCTGTGCAGCTGTGGCTGCTGGAGTCGATTCAGTCCAAATACTCCAAAGCGATAGGAAGTCTGATCAGACTGGGCTGCCACAGAGCTGTCCAAAGAGACAGAAAGAATGGGTAGAGAAAGACATGGCCGCTCACTCTGGCTCTCTCTCCCTTTCTTTTTCTCCTTCCTCTCAGTGTTGCTCTCTCAGACAGTCAAAGTGGACTGGTTGGAGGATAGTTGACTTTCGTTTGCAGTGACAGGTCAGGGTCGGCGCTCTCTTGCCAAATGTGCAGAGCAGTCCAATGCAAGAGATATAGACACACAGAGAAATAAACAGTAATGACCACTGACGCAGGCTCGCACTCGCACACGCAAGCTGCCGAGTTCTTTTTTCCTGGTAGATGTGTACACATGCAACACACACACACCTTAAGCAACAAGCGAGCAGCGTGTAGCCGTCCAGAGTGCCGTCCTGTCATTTCCATAAATACTCCTAAAAGGTGCAGCCAAAACCATGGACGGGTGCGATTGCCTCGCGGCTAGAAATGCACAAAAAAGCTGTTTTCTCTTTCAAGAGACTGTAGGAGAGGATGACCCACTTAATCGAACAATTTGGAGCCTGCACATGTGTGTGTGTGTGTGTGTGTGTGTGTGTGTGTGTGTGTGTGTGTGTGTGTGTGTGTGTGTGTGTGTGTGCGCGCATGAGTAAAAAAGGCCTCCCAGTGCCTGGAGACTAACAATAAACAAAACCAACAAGCTTATGGTATTGCCGAGACACGGCATGACGACTGTCTTGCAAGAGTTACATGCTTGTGTGTGTGTGTGTGCAGAAGAGAACTGTGTTATGTACTCTGCATTTATGAGTCAAAGCTTTTATGTTTCCATCTACTGTAGAGGTTTGTGTAATGACTAAAGGTGGGAAAAAGATGCAGGGTGTGAGCCAAACATTTAATTTTCAGTAAAATCTGTGTGTGTGTGCATGTGTGTGTGTGTGTGTCTGTCATCCTCAGAACGACAGCAGTAATGAAGTCTTCCATCTGCCGTTTGGAGCCCGGTGAAGTGGAGTGGGGCTGGCATGGGGGCTGTGCCTGTGTGCACTATGAGTGTGCATGCAAAGGTCAATCCTGGTTTAGCCTCCAATGTTTCCCGATGTCTACCAATTTGAAAAAACGTAGTTGCTCATGTTTCCTTCTACAAAACAGTTACTTAGCTGCAGAAGGTAATGGTCCACTTTCATTATCGGCTAATGAATATCGACAGCATCACGCTCAGGACGCCCCGCCGCCCTTAATCCCCTCATATTTTTTTGTTCTTTCCCATATCCCTCACGCTCCCCCCTCTCCCTTCCCGGCCATTGAGATCCACTTTCATCTCATTTTATAAAGCCATGAAACATCAGGCAGCAGCATAAATCTAACATGTGATTGCCGTAATGACCAGGAGCTGCACCATCCCATGACAAACGCATAGCAAGAGGATGGAGGGCTCACATCACACAGCGCACGCAGGGTCAAGGCTGTCCCATAGCGACAAACAACGTGCAGTAATGCAACACAGCCAGCTAGTTTGAAATGCGACTCATGCGCAGGCTTGTACATGCCATAGAGGGGCAAACCTTGCCTACTCAGATTGCACTGCATGTTCATCCGGAGATATATGCAGAATAAAACACTAATGGGATTTAATTTTCTTGGTCCTCTGGAAGCCTGACACGAGCCACAGCGCCTAACACAAATATCATTCACAGAGCGTACAACACAGAGAGCCATTGACAAGAGAGAGGACAATGAATGCAGGCACTTTAAACACCACATCTTCCTACACGCTGTGCAGTTTCATGGAAACACAAGTACAAGCACAAGTGGGGCAACAACAGTGCAGCTCTAAGTCAGAGTTTCCACAGTAATATTTAGATCCCAACCCGACGCTATTGCTGCCGTTTGCTTTGGGTGGAAAAATTCTGTTTTAACACTGAAACCTAATGTCCCTAAACTGGATCATTGCTTGCATCTTCCAGAAACTTCTCATGATGATGTCATAGGGTTGCAACAAGCAGCAATTGAAAAACTCTTTGTAGGTCATTTGATCCATATTCATGAACAGTGGTTACACATAACTAATGTTCATATCAGTGAGTTCTCACAAGGCGTCTCTTGTTGGAGTGGCAATATTGAACAAACAAAGTCTATATCTTGGGGGTTGGGGGGTGATGGAGTAAGTCAAGTGTGGTCAGCAGTGGTCAGGAGTAAGTCAGGACACTACAATTTGCACAATCTGCATCCCCTTGGGGATTTTATTTGCGTTAAAATGTGTTTCTTGTGTCTTGCCTTATGCTATGCAGAGTCTAGCACTTGAAGTGGCTGGAGGTCCATCCATCCATCTTCTTCCACATGATCATAGTGATCATAGGTGAGGGTTCCCTTTTACGCTCAGCTCTCTCATGCACCACATACCGGTACAACATCTGCATCACTGCAGCCATGGCCCATATCTGTTTGTAAATCTCCCACTCTGCTCACTCATGACAGCACGCCACCCTTTCCGGACTGAGAACCACAGCTTCAGACTTGGAGGTGCTGATGATCTTTTTCCCTCTGCTTCACACTTGGCTGTGAACTATTCCAGTGTGAGCTGGAGGCCACCACCTGATGAAGGCAACAGAACCACATCATCTGCAAAAAGAAAAGAAATTCTGAGACCAACAATGCCTGGACTTCTGTCCAAACAAATAATGAACAGAATTAGTGACAAAGGGCAACACTGAAGGAGTCCAACACTCACCGGAAATAAGTCAAACTTATTGGCAGCAATGCAGACCAAGCTCTTGCAATGGTTTTCAGGGACCAAAGGGATGGTAGTGTGGGACATCCCATACTACCATCGGATCCCCCACAGAATACCTCAAGGGACATGAATGAATGCCTTCTCAAATCCAGAAAACACAGGTAGACCTCCCACGCACACTAGTTATCCTTGAGAGGATAAAGAGAATGTCAGAAAACTAGAGAGGAACACTGGGGTGTGATTGACTGGCAGGAACTTTAAAAAAAAACCTCAGTGTACATTGGCAACCATCCCCCTCATCTACTTACCTTTAGTTAGGCAAGTGAAGACATGGAGGGCAACCATCCTCAAAGCCCCATGCCTGTAGAGGACCCGAGGGTCCACTGATCCATTGTGTTTATTAGTTTAATTAGTTTATTTGTAAGCACTGATTTAATTAATTAACCACTTGTAGAGTCCTGATTTCTGTCTTGTAGAGGTGCACTATGGATGGGTACCGGTATCCGGTGCCATTCTGACATAAACGGCAGTAACCAGACCGAAAAGCAGCGCACATTTCGGTGCTTTATTGTTCATGAGATGTCATACACTTTGGATTCCAGCCAATCATTTTACCTTTGCAAGCGTAGTAGGCGGGTCCAGGTACGTATGTTCTTTTAGAGCAGAGCTACAGATTAAAAATGCCCAAAGCGAAGCGGTCAAAGTCTGGCTGTACTTCACAGCAAAAGATGCAAACTCAGCAGCAACAAGTGCTTTAAGCTGATACTGTGATACTGTCAAAGGAGGTAACTCCTTGAATCTGATGAAACACCTGGCGACGCATAGCGCTTTTTTAAAAGCCGAGAAATGCGCCGTATTTGATAGCTTGCTGCGAGACCTCACACCGAGCGCATCTACTGCAGTGTGGTGCCTGTTATCGGACCCGGAGTTAGCAACATCCCCCAAGAACACGAAGAGGAGAGTCCTGGCCCCTAGCCCTGCCAGTGTAGCAGAAATGATGAGGATGATGATGCAGCAGCAGCCGTTCTTCTCTGCGTGAGTAGCTTAATGTTGTTCGTGTGTAATTTACGTTGAGTAGGCTAACCACGTTATTACATTAATGCATGTAAGGTGAACTAGCAAACATCATCATAGCTACATGCGGCTGTCTTCTTGTTTGATGGCAGATACTCCCTTCACCCTGGCCAAAAAGGCTAAAATGACCAAAGAAAAAGTGGAAAACAGGTAAACATGAGAGGTTTTTGGACAAAGTTTGTGTTTTTTCCATTGTTTAAGCACTGCTTCCAGCCAAGAGTGATACCATATATGCCCCATAGCTGCAGAAAAGGCTAACATTGTTATCTTTTTACAAAAAAACAGCTGAACATGAGAGGTTTTTGGACCAATTGTGTGTTCTCCATTCTTTAAGCACCGGCACCGTTTCAAAAGTACCGGTTTGGTACTGGTATACTGGTAAAACCAAAACTATACCCATCCCTAGGGTGCACTGCCCTTTACCTCATAATAAACAGCTGTTGTTTAAAAAGCTCTGTCTAATGGAACCAGTGCTAAAATTTACGCTTTATTTTCCCCAAACCAAAGGAAACCTTCCAGCTTTGCATTGAATGCTACTTCAAGAAACGCTAAAAAAAAAAAGTGTTTCCTGCAAAATGCCATACCGCTGTTGGCTGTGTGAGTGTTAAGTGTGTCCACATGGAGACAGGCCTGACCCTGGCAGCAGTGCTGAGGGCCGTACATCGCTGTGACCTTTCTGATCACCGCTCCAGCCTGCTGCCTTTGTTCGCCTAATGTGTTCCACACAAAGCGACTTTTGACCAAGAACAGAGGAAGAAGCGGGGCAGAGATGGAAAGATAACGACAGAAGGGACGGAATTAATGGATAAAGGGACAGGCGTCGGCTGGAGGTCCGCGCTAATGGTCCCTACGCGTTTTGTAATTAGGAGCAGTGTCAAGAGACACAGGGGAGGAAGTGGAGGTGGTCAAACAACGGGCAAAGAGAAAACAGGCCGACGGGGAAAGGAAGATGGAGAGAAGACAGATATCCAAGCAGACAGATGGAATAAAGCCAGAGTAGAGAGGGGAAGAAAGAGAATACAGAAAGGAGAGATTAGAGGCCAATTACGTGGAAACCAAAGAGCTTGACTTCTAAAGAAAGCCAAGAGAAGGAGCCCCCATCATCTGATCAGCAATTGATCTTGTGCCTTCAGCATCAATGTGAGTGTGTGTGTGTTTGCATTGGGGTGGGGGTTTAAGAATGGTCCTCTCATGCCAATAAACCTTTGAATAGCACTTTCTGAAGGGGAACTTAACAACTTCAGGGACAACAATGATAAGCAGAGCACATGTTTTGATGGGCTTATCAAGTGAAATTATTTTTGCAGCGCTGAAACGAAATGATCTCATGGTACCGGTACTTAAGAAGTTGGTTTGAAATTCAAGAGCAGATTTTGTGCTCTTTCTTAATCCGCCTTGTTGTTTATTACAGTAATAGTTGATGCTCCCTGATGATTTCTAATTCAGTTTTTCTTTCAAACCCTAATCATTATGTTTCTTAGCATATAGGGTTCATACCAAGGCCGCCAGTTTAATAATTTCAGCTTCTAAGAAATCATTTCAGTTTGTCAGTGCAGACGGGTCTAAATACCTCCCGGGGCACCAGGAGCTCCTCCCACTTCAGAACAAGCTCATGTTTGTAATTCAACACCATTTTCAATTTGTACATCAGGCAGAAATAGCAGCTGTCAGACCAGGCAACAGAAAGATTTGCCACTGTAAATAAACCTCACGTAAGGCTAATACATCTGACCACGACTGGCTAACGTTAGATTGAAGAGTAACAGCTTGGTATCCTACAGTGTCGTGTCTTTTTGTGTGTAGCATTGACTCCAACTGAGCAAAAAACTCCCCAAATGAAAAATTTTCCTTTCATTACTCCAAAGATTTGGTTTATCTCTGTACTATAGGAATGGGATCATGTAGTCATATATTGTTACTGTGAAAAAGTCAAATTTAAGCTAATTCTCCATGCAACCAGCTAGAAAATATATTCTTGTTTACTGTTTAGGAAAATTGAACATTTTGCACACCGCAAAAGTTGATTCTGTTCATCTGGATGTTTTCAGTGGGAGAAACGTTTCGTCACTCATCCAGGTGACTTCTTCAGTCTCAGCTGACTGCAGGTTTCCCCGATCTTACAAACAGTGCATTTGCACAATGACAGTTTTTCTTGAGCATGCATCAAGACATTTTGCGTGCAGTGCAGAAGTGCAGAGCCACCCCTAAGTAGGTGCTGTGATTTACTGAAACTTGTGCAAACATAAATCAAAATACAGTATGTTGGGAAAAAACAGAGTTTATACAGTCCAAACAAGATTAAAAGTCAGTGTTGATCACTTTTAATCTTCAACACAACTTGAACTCTCTTCGTCAAGCTTTGTGTCATTTCTTTAAGTAGTCTTCAGGAACAGTTCTCCAGGCTTCTTGAATGACATTCAAAGCTTTTCATTGGATGTTTCTGCCTTTTGTTCTGTTCTTTGTAAAGATGATCCCACACTGCTTCAACAATGTTGATGTCTGTGAGGTCTGTTACTCCATGTGAGTCCTTGATTGCTGCACCTCTCTCCTGGTATCCTTTGTACATATTGATGACAATTTGAACCAAAAATGTCAAATTTGGATTCATCCCTCAGTAAGACCTGTTGCACTGATTTTCAGTTCTTGTGTAATTTGGCATCCCTCAACTTTTTCTCCCAGTTTCCTTTCTGTGAGAATAACTTAACAGCCATCCTTCCACTGAGACCATTTCAGTTGAGGTTTTGGCAAACAGCCCTGCCACTTCTTCTTCTTTTGTCCCTATTTGTCCGGTTTCCAAAAATGTTATAAAGACACATTGCACACCATGATGAGATATGCCAAGTTTTCTTTGGGACTCACCTTGGTGGTGCAAATTTATGACTGTGCTATCTTTGCCAGTCTTCAGAGATTCAACTAAAGAAATGATAACAAATCATGTGTTTTCAAGACGGGCTGCTGGTAGGAAAGTGCCTAAAGATAAAATTTTAAATTATTCTTTGCGATGTTCATCCCTTGAGATAGATTCCTTTTAAATGTCTGAATGATTCATAGGTCAGTGTTAAGTGTCTTAACAAACAAAAAAGATTCCTCTGAAAAAGATCAGGCCCAGCTGTAGTTCCTGTGTCAGCTCCACTGTCAGCATCTATGCCCCTACATTTACTCTTTACCTGCATCCATATTGATGAGTTCACCAGGTCTACAGCTGACAACAACTTTTAGCCGTATTTTGTCTGTTTCTTTATGTCATTCTTTTTAATACTAATTATCCGCCCATTTTTAACATGGGATCCTATGGAGACTCGTATCCACCATAAAAAGCTATCTGCCTAGTGCTTAGCAGCTTTTGTGCTTCGTATCTTGCTGAATATCTGATAACACAAGACTACACAATTAAATACTTTTATATTGAAGATGATAATTAACAACAAAACCACATTTATGTGGTTGAAAAATCTCCCACAGCAAGCTAGTTAGAGAGCATTAGCATTGCTACAGGTTAGCTGTGCTCTTCCTGTGTTTGGTGTATTTCTGCCTAAACCATTATAAATCCTATTATTTCCTTTCCACTATACTTTAGAACAGCGGCCCCCAAACACAGGGGCAACGGACTGGTACCGGTCCGTGAGTCGTTTGGTACTGGGCCGCGAGAGTTGAGGCTCAGGTGTGAAATTCATGGTTTTCAGGGGTTTTATCTGATTTTATTGTGATTTTTTTTATTATTTTATCATTAACTGGGTTTCCCTGGATCTTTTTCCTGTGTGTTATGAATAAATCTTCTTTTTTTGGTAGCGGTACTGGTTTTATTTTCTTGTATTTATCCACAACACCTAAAGGCCGGCCTGCGAAAATATTGTCGGACATAAACTGATCTGTGGCACAAAAAAGGCTGGAGACCGCTGATTTACAACCCATAGATTCTATGTAAGGCTTTCTACACATGCTCTAAACATGCCTATGCAGCTCCTTGTTCCCTGTGTGTGTGTATTAGCATGTATGAACACGTGTGTTTCCAACGCATGCGATAAGGGATGGGCATCACCAGGGCAGCGCTACGAGTGAACGAGGCAGATCAGTCAAAGACTTAAAGCCCTGCTCCCCAGTGGAGGAAACAGACAGGCTTTGATGTTGATGTGAACAAATAAAAGGAAGCCAAAATGAGTGGAATGGACTATTATCTGCTGTGGAGAGGCCTCCCGTGGAAGGGAGACTGCCTGCCTGCTTTACTTG
Organism: Diplotaxodon limnothrissa; assembly: GCF_057381915.1. Lineage (NCBI taxonomy): Eukaryota > Metazoa > Chordata > Actinopteri > Cichliformes > Cichlidae > Diplotaxodon > Diplotaxodon limnothrissa. The sequence goes on along the minus strand of NC_140610.1, from coordinate 2,655,124 downwards.
GAATCAAGAGGATGAAGAGAGGAACCGAGGAAGATGGAGAGAAAGATTTTGTGTGAGAGAGAAACACACACACAGAAAAACTGCAAGAATCCAAATGATTTCTCTTGAACTAAACACCAATACTGCAATATTTTACATTTCCTGTGTGTAAGGAGTCTGTGCGTACTCAATATCTACTTAAACACTATAAGAAGCCAAGTAAGGCTCATTGCCAGAGAATGCAGAAAATGGTCCTTGCTATATACGCTGTAGTCTGCTCAGATAAACAAATAAAAATATGATTTCTTAAGCAAGAGGGAACAGTGAATTTCTGTACTGGAATTAATTTTAGAGGCACTAATAATAAGACTTGGCATGTCCAGTTTAGTACTGCTAATGTTAACTCACAGAGAAAGGCACAAGGCCATTTGCCAAAGCCACAAATAGACTGAGTCCAACAATAAAATCTGCATTAGCTTCTTGCTGAAGCTGAAAGTGGAGAAATTGAATAACCATACCTACATTAACTGGTAACTAAGCAGAAGTAGGCCATCTAATTCAATTACTGTTGTATGTTTGTCATAGGCCAATTCAGAACCAGACTTTCCCCAAAGCAAAAACCAGCATGCAAAAAAGGTCATGTATTCTAGAAATGAATAGAGGAGCATTTAAAGGCACAGGGAACTTGTTTGCACAAGCTGACACATGTTAACTATCTTTTGTACTGGCTGGAAAAAGTAGGTCAGATGTACCGCCAGCAAGTGTACAGGGCTAACAACAGAAAGCAAACGAGACACAGAGAGGATTCGTGCAATGCTGACCCACTGAAGGTAGCTCTGTTTATTTTTAACAGATTCCACACACTGCAGGTTATAGTATTAGTACCAGAATGTAGCCATTAAAAAGTTTGGAGTCACTGAGAAATGTTACTGTTTCTGAAAGAAAAGGTTTCTCTTTACCGAGTATAACTGATCAAACTAAAGTGAATGGAAACTAATAATTAAAGAAGTGATACCAGGTTATATAATACATCTACATAGTTATACTTCTTACCGTTTAAAGCAGGGGAGGGGGAACTCCAGGCCTCAAGGGCCGGTGTCCTGCAGGTTTTAGATGTGTACTTGATCCAACACAGCTGATTTAAATGGCTAAATGACCTCCCCAGCAAGTCTTGAAGTTCTCCAGAGGCCTGGTAATGACCTAATCATTTGATTTAGGTGTGTTGACCCAGGTTGATAAACCTGCAGGACACTGATCCTTGAAGCCTGGAGTTCCCCACCTCTGGCTCCCTCAACAAATAACCTTCTGAAATAAAAGCTTTTTAAGTTCCCAAATATTTTGTTTTTCGTGCAGCTTTGCACAGTCTGACTCTTAAAGCTACCGTGTGAACAAGCAGCTAGTTACAGGCGTATGAGGTGTCTGTTTCTCAAACTAGAGACTTTGATGTACTTTGCACACTTGACCTCCCCCATGAAGGGAGTAGTACACGCTGTGTAAGTTTAACTAAGAACATATTCAGGCAGTTTAATGTTATAATAGTTATAAAAACCACTATTTTCTTTATTAAAAACAAAAACATTTCTTTTTTTACATTAGTCTATATATTGCAGTGTACACATGCATTGACCCTGAACTAGATTATGAATATTATATTCCAGTTAGCAAGATGCCAAATGACACTGCAAATGAAACATCTGAGCAGAAAGTTAAAAGGCATCAGGTAGGAAGCCGTGCTGTATGGGATACACACATACTGCTTTTACCTTTTAAAAGCCTCACACACAGCAGAAAATAAGAAAACATCCAAAGGTTTACAAGAATAATAACACAGGTGGTTAAATGGCCCCTCATAAGAGCAACTAATATAATGCAGGAAATCCGATGATAGATTGTTGGCCCCTGCAAACCTACAACTTTGATGCAATTGATAATAAATAATTAAAAGTGGAGTTTTTACTTGGAGGATGATACACAGTCTAGTTCCTGCACAAGGCATGTGCTGAAGTGAAGAATGACTGGCTTTTACTTTTTACCGAGTTCTGGCATCTTTTAAACTTAGAAACGACTCAACTTCAGTTTTTTCTGTCGCAGAACTATGACAGTGAATGAAGGTTTGGGGGCGTCGGCTGCTAAAAGTTGTAATTAGTTTGCGGTGCCACATCTGCTGAAGGGCAGTCATCTTTAATGAACATCAGCAGCCCCAATGGAGCGTAAAATGACACTAGGAAATACAAGATGTCATGGTCAACGAGGGAACGGCTACATCAGTCAGACTCTTCATTTCCTTACACATACACTTTAGTTTAGAGAAGCAGCTCACTCACTTTTTAAATGTCTCAGGCTTTGGCACCAGAGTTATTCAGCAGAAGTTAAACATCCAAAGATGATTCATTCTAACTATTCTGCACGCTTAGTAAGCAATGCTCAGATGTTACACATCTTTGCTTTGCTCCTTTTCCATCCTTTGTCTCCTTCTGTTTTATCTCTAAACATATTTCAGGTTTTTCTGTTGTGAAGTCGTGCTGTGGAACGCTGAGCTTGGCCAAGGTTTTGATTTATTCATGAGGTTCAATGAGGAAGGTCTTTGATGTCCATGAATTATTTAAAGACAACACTTTTTAAAATAATTCCTTACTTTGGGAATTACTTCCCAGCGCTACCCCACCAAATCTTTATCACTGGAGTGAGGAGAGATACCACGAAAGAAAAAGGCACCCATGACTGGCAACGCCTGAGACTGTGCTAGAATTCCTTTTTCCAAAGAGTTTGCACATTTTATCCATTAATACAAGTGTTTTATAAACTTTTGTTCTGTCCTTTAAGAGTGGGTGTCTCTTTTTATTTCCAAATGGTGGGCACAGTGTCTTGGAACAAAACACTTTTTACACAGTTGGTTGGTGCTGCTATCCAAGTACCTAAAGTAAGTTGTCTTCAAACACAAGTAATTCTCTGGTAGATTTTACAGCAGTTGCATTTGAAGTCCCAACCTGCTCTCTGTCAGTCACGTACTGTAGGGCTATTTTTGCATCTCAGAGACGACGTTAGGAAAGGAAAAAGTTTAGCCAATCGTATACATCCCAAAAGTCTTGAGCCACACCTCATTTCTTTATCTTTTGCTTCAAAGGTGGCAGACTTTGTTGTCACTGTAAATGTTGAGCGATGGTTCTTCAGACTTTCTGAATGCCATTCAAAGTTTTTCTTTGTCACTGCCGACTCTTTCACTCATTTTCAGTCCACAGGAATGTTTCTTTTTGCTTCTTAAGCCACTTAACGTTTGCCTATGAATTATTTAAGCATAAAAACACAAAGAATGAAACAATGTTTTGCCTGAATATTAAAAAAAACTAGCAAACACCCATTTTAAATGGTATCTTTAGGCACTTTGTTATTAGCAGCATGTCACAACAATACATCATTTGTTCTCAATCTACGAAAAAGCTGATGGCAAAGATACAATATAGGTATAAAGGATAATATAGTATCTTCGAACCAACGAGGTGATTTCAGCTGAAGCCTTGGCATATCTGGGCGTGGTGTGCTGTGTGTCCTTAAAACATTTGAGGAAACTGGACACAAGAAGAAGTGGCAGGCTTAAAAACGATCTGCAGCAGATAAATGGCATCTGAAAGACCTGACACAGGACCTGAGAAATCCATCTGACCCTTCAGTTGATCCATCTACATCAGTGGGGGTCAAGAAGCCATTTTTAAGGACCGGGGAAAAAGGGAGAAAAGGCTGAGGTATCCCATATCACACATGAACTGGGATGAAAATCACTGGCATCAGGTTTTATTGAGTGATAAATGCGAATTAGAACATTTTCGGTTCAAAACCTCATCAGAAGGTCTGTAGAGAGGTACAGCCATCTGTGAAACACGGGGAAGCTTCATTTCAGACAGAGCTGTCGTCAAAGTCCAAGGAACTACAAACAGAAAGATACCATCAGATTTTGATCCAGCATGCAGCACCATTTGGAAAGAAACAGCTTCATTTTTCAGCATGACAATGACCCCAAACACACTGCCAGTTCACAACCAGCATACCTGGGTGTAGAAACAGACAGTGGAACACCATCAGTCGTGCATTGGCCTCCCCAGAGCTCGGACCTCAACTTTACTGAAGCAGTGTGGGATCATGTTGACAGAGAACAGAGCAAAAGGCTTTAAATGTCCTCCAAGCAGCCTGGAGAACTCTTCCCGGAGACTACTTAAAGAAATTACGTGAAAGTGGTCACACCAAATATTGAGTTTCAAGAAAAATATAAAGAAACAAAGGGTGAGTCAAGACTTTTGCACAAGACTGTAGTTTGAAATTACACTGTAATTCATTCAGTGTCACCATAGGTTTATATTTAATATTATAATTAACAAGCATGATTGTTTTTAAATTATGGCCATATACAGAACTTTTGCTTCACAATAATCTAGACTCTGCAGAGCCATTTTCATGTCCCCCACACTTCTCCCAAAAAAAGAAAAATCTAATTATAGCTGAAATTATTGCCAGTAATTCTGACCCACTTTTCCTGAAACTGAACAATTTAAAATTCACTCTTTTTGTAGACATAAAAAATCGTTATTTTTTTGTTTTTTAAACCACAGCAGGTCCACTAGTTCAGACCCACGACGGACCCAGTATTTTAATTCCTTTACAAGTAAGAAATAAGAGATATGACTGATGTGTAAATGTTGCTTTACAGTTTTGTTCTTTTTAATAGTGCTGTCTAACCTTTAGGTGTTGCAATGTTACCTCCTCATCCCCAAAAGCTTGATTCTGTTCATCTGGACGTTTTCAGTGGGAGAAACGTTTCGTCCAGGTGACTTCTTCAGTCTCTGACTGCAGGTTTCTCCGATCTTTTAAACAGAATCCACTTTTGGGGATTTACTTACCTGGATGACTGAGCATGCATCAAGACGTCGCCTCATTTAGGTCATCACATACGTTTAGATTTACAAGCCCACTTTCTCTTTTTCCCTCCCCTTGTTTTGTTTAGTTGACAGCAGGACTGTGCTTCAGTCACCTAAACATAGCGCTCAATAATCTGTCTTAATACATCCCAAATGTGTCCACATATGGCTTTCTGTTTTTGACAGTTTAGTAGGATACTGACATGAATGAAATATGACAAATAATATATGTGTCATTTATCCTGGCTGGTGGACTACGCAACCTCATAGGAAGCTGTAGCATTGCTGCATGCACGCAGTTCAAACTCCTGGTGATTAGTGATAGCTGAGACCCCCTGCTGGTACCAATGTTAAGTCCGGTGAGTGCCCAACTAATCTCAGCTCGTCTCTCATTTGATTTGTCCACTGAGTAGTAACAGAGTGTGGTCTTTTATCACATTGTAAAACCACCCTTCTGTCTTGTACAGTACTGCAGCAGCATTACTCTTTCTGCTCGGGCAGTTCTCCCTTTGTCTCAGTTTCTCGTTCACGTACCAGTGCAACGAGCGTGCAGGCACAAATTCCCCCTCCCTGCCCGCGTCCCCGTCTTTCCTCTTTCTTTGAATGCTGATATTATGCGATAGCATGGCATAATGTGGTGTAAGGGCAGCGGAGAGAGCAGAGTCTTGGATCTTCACCCAGCCGTGCTCGGCTGTTTTACCCCATGCGGTGGCACACAGCGCAAGCAGAAGTGATATAATTAGAATGGAAATTACAGAAAGTTACAGGCGAGCTAAATCCCCCCGCGCATCGCGTGGCTAAAAATGTCCCGGGCAACGCCAGTGGATGTATCACCATAGCAACAGCCTTCTTCTGCACTCTATTTTCAGACTGAAAAGGGAGAACCATCCAGAGAGAGAGAGAGAGAGGAAGAGGAAGAGAGAGGAAGAGAGAAATGCAAACATTGCCGTTTCTGTAGAAATTGATACATTATTCACGTAAGGAAAACATCTCAGAGTGAGTGCTGGGGGGGAGTCATGTGTGCCGGCTTGTCAGGGCTAAACTGAACTGTCTTTGGGGGCATCAGTGTGACGGTCGTACAAGGAGAATGGGGGGGCTGCAGGGTTGACTTACAAGACTGAGCAGAGGTCAGTGCTGAAATCCACACCAGCAACCAGAGATGTTAACATCAATGCAGCAGCGTGATGAGGCTGCACCCGCTTCTATTTTAATCAATCACACATCAAATGGTTAGAGGATGAAGTGGCGAGGAAAGTGACTCATCTCGTGGAGGAACCGGAGTCGTTCGGGCTTCAATGAACCTGAGTGGAAGCGAGCGTTTAAGTTCAAGGGCGAATCAAACATCTGATTTGTCGTGTGGCTCTGAAAAATTAGATTCATGATCAATTCGTGAAAAGAAATTATGAAAAAAAAAGAAGAAGCTCAATCCCGAAGCACTTAGTCTCTATGTCTCCCCTTTTCAGTTTGGTTCAATTTATTATAATTCACTTCAGTACAATGTGGTTCATTAGCATAGCGGTTGAAATGCCAAAGCAGTGAGACAAAAGATCCACATTTTCTCTCTTTCTCTGCTGGTCTAATCAGGCCTTAAATGAAAGCATGCTCTCTCTCAGCACACACACACACACACACACACACACACACACACACACACACACACACACACACACACACACACACACACACACACACACACACACGCGCACACACACACACACACACACACACACACACACACACGCACACACACGCGCACACACACACACACACACACACACACACACACACACACACACGCCACTCTCTGTCCATCTTTCTGTCTCCTAATGTTTGGCTCACCCCCTGGGGGTCTGATTGAGCCGGCTGTGAGGCATGGATCTTTCTCTATTGATCCGCCTGCTGAATCACTTATCCCTTTTCCAATGGCCTTCATCACCACACTCAGGTTTTAGCACTCTCTGCATGCACAGATTTCCTTACTTGTACAGCCAAGATCCGGGGCTGGAAAGAAAATGGTTTACCCCGTGAAAGAAAAAAAAAAGAACAGAGTGACTGGATTGCAAAGAGCTCGCTAACCGCAGCGAATAACAGTTTCTTAGGAAAGCAACACACTTAATTACTCTGATCGGATAATAAATACCTCGAGGAATAAAAAGCGATGTCTATGATGAGCACTTTCCAGCAGCAATCATTAAGAGTAGTTGAGGCAACTGGGTCATTGTCATCTATAGAAACACAGGAGATCCCGAAAGCTTCAGATCCTGCCTTTTCTGGAAGGTCTCAAACTTAATTTTGAGGTCAAAGCAGCAAATGGACTCTCGTGACAAGATTTAAAGAGTCTACACAAGTATGTCCAACTCCGGAAGACGATCAAAGCAGCCAAACGTGAGTACAGGGACAGGGTGGAACAACAGTTTGACAACCCTCGGAGTATGTGGCAGGGACTAAACACGATCACAGACTTTAGAGGGAAAACCAGCACACCGCAGACCACGGCCTCTCTGTGTGAGGATCTAAACGTATTCTACGCTAGATTCGACACAGCGAACACCATGAGACCGGACAGTGTGCGCACCGCGGATGACGTCAGTGCGCACACTGTGTCTGAGGAGGATGTGCGGAAGTGCTTCAGGAAGGTGAACGCACGCAAAGCTACTGGTCCGGACGGGATTCCCGGCCGCGTCCTCAGGTCATGCGCGGCTCAGCTGGCTGGAGTGTTCACGCACATCTTCAACCTTTCCCTCTCTCTGTCTGTAGTCCCAGCCTGCTTCAAAATGGCCACCATCGTCCCTGTACCCAAATCCTCCACCATCTCCTCATTGAACGACTGGCGACCTGTAGCCCTGACCCCCATCGTAAGCAAATGCTTCGAGAAGCTGGTCAGGGACTTCATCTGCTCTGCACTACCCGACTCACTGGACCCTCTACAGTTTGCATACCGCCACAACAGGTCCACTGATGATGCCATAGCCCTGACACTACACACTGCCCTGTCACACCTGGAGAAGAGAGACACGTATGTGAGGATGCTGTTTGTAGATTACAGCTCAGCATTCAATACCATCGTTCCCTCGAAGCTGGACAGGAAACTGCAGGATCTAGGACTGAGCAGCTCCCTCTGCAGCTGGATCCTTAGCTTCCTGTCTGACAGACGCCAGGTGGTCAGACTGGGCAGCATCACCTCATCCCCCATCACACTGAACACTGGTGCTCCACAGGGGTGTGTACTGAGCCCTCTCCTGTACTCACTCTACACCTACGACTGCACAGCCACTAACAGCTCCAACATCATTGTGAAGTTTGCGGACGACACTACAGTGGTGGGTCTTATCACCAACGGTGATGAGACGGCTTACAGGGAGGAGGTCAGCGCCCTGACCCACTGGTGTCAAGACAACCATCTCACCCTCAACGTCGCAAAGACAAAGGAGTTGATAGTGGACTTCCGGAGGTGCAGAGAAGTACACACCCCCATCACCATCAACGGCGCTGCTGTGGAGAGAGTGAGCAGCTTCCGGTTCCTTGGAGTACACCTGGCTGAGGATCTTACGTGGTCAGTACACACAAACAAAACAGTGAAGAAGGCCCAGCAGCGCCTCTTCTTTCTCAGGAGACTGAAAAGATTTGGCATGAGCCCCCGCATCCTCAGGACCTTCTATCACTGTGCCATTGAGAGCATCCTCACTGGATGCATCACCACCTGGTATGGCAACAGCACCGCCTACAACTGCAAAGCTCTCCAGCGAGTAGTGCGGTGCTCTGAACGGATAATTGGAGGTGAGCTTCCCTCCCTCCAAGACATCTACAGGAAGCGGTGCCTGAGGAAAGCGGGGAGGATCATCAAGGACTCCAGTCACCCCAGCCATAAACTGTTCAGACTGCTTCCATCAGGAAGGAGGTTCTGCAGCATCCGGTCCCGTACCAGCAGACTGAGAGACAGCTTCTTCCATCAGGCCATCAGACTGCTGAACACGTCATAGACACCTCAGCTTCACTACTGGAACTTCAACATTATGCACTCCACACTGTATATAAATGCTACTTGTTTTGCACATATTCAACTCTGTATATTTTATATATTTTATTATTATTATTATTATTATTTTATTTTATTTTTTTACTATTTAATTTGTAAAAATGTGTATACACACACACACACACACACACACACACACACACACACACACACACACACACACACACACACGTAGGAAAATATTTAGTATACACATCCAGAAATGCATACACTATTATATATTGTACATATATTTATTAGTTTCAGGTTGGCCATTCTTGTATTTTGCTCGTTTGTGTTGTTGTGTTTGCACATCTCTGTTGCTTGTGGGGCTCGCACACAAGAATTTCACTCGCATGTGCTGTGCCAGTGTGCCTGCACATGTGATGTGACAATAAAAAGTGATTTGATTTGATTTGATTTGATTTGATGTCCAGGGAGAAATGGGCAGAAAAAAAAGTCAATTTCCATAAAGTTCTGCACCTGGTTAATGCAGCAAAAAGAATGAGTAATGACTGTGTCATCACATGGAGCCACTCCGCAGAGTCTGTTTTTTTCTCTTTTTTTAATCGAGGTGAAATGCTAAGTGAGATCCTGTTCTCATTTCCCACAGCGTTACTCGGTGACACAGTCCGCATTTAGCGCAATCTGCTCAAAGACAATGGGCTTTAATCTCCAAACAAAACATCTGAAAGCTTTTCAGCCGGACGTAGAAGAGGATCAAAAGAAAGCTTGGTCACGCGTAAAATTCCATTATGTAAGTCAAAAGCATGAAAAAGCCGAGTATCTTAATGAAAGCCAGAAAAAAATGCCAAGAAAACACAGTTGTGATGCGAAAACAAATGGTAACATGTAATAAAAATTAAAGCCCATTACTGTTGAAGGAAACATTTGCAGCGTGTGCTCCCATATGGCCGCGAAACTATGCAGACCAGCAAGCATGCATTTAAACGGCTCGCTACAGCGTGTAGACTACTGGAGATCATTTGAATGCCACAGTGGCCTTATACAAACCCTACTATTATCACCATCCATCAAGTTGTCACGCATCGTTTTTTTTGGTTGTTTTTTTGCTTCTGGCGAACCGACAGGCTGAAGAGAAGAAACTCTCCCGAATGCTTGTAGGTTTGACTGTATAAATCAAAACATCCATGTGATTCATTCATCCGAGCGCAACGAGGAAAAGGAACTCCATCCAAATGCCCGGACTCTCCTGGATGTAGCGTATTGTGGGTATTTTTGGCTCGTTCTATTCGGCGGATAACTGTGGCGGTGTAGCCCGCTGTAAACATGTTTTCAAATCGGTGAGGTTTTTGGGGGGAAAGCTTGAAATGTTTCAACACCTGGAAAAACGAACACTAAAAATATGTTTTCTCTCCAATCCTGCTGGGAGTGCACAAAAACAACAACAAGACACAAAAAACATGTTGTTACCACTGGAGGCAACAAGGAAGAGGAGGCCAACGCTGTAAAGACCGGTCCCTAGTGGTCACACGGCTTTTTGCAGTGTCAACCTGTGGGCTCGTACAGCTGCTTTCTGAGCAGGACGCCACCATCTCTGCCTCTGTCCAGGAACAAAACAAGTCCCTGCATCCCGGTAATATCTGCTCTCTCTGCTCTCTGACTCTGCTTCTTTTAATTCTGTAATTCGGGTCATCCCCTTGTGCTGTTTTTTTTAACTCGATCTTCGTCATCAACCATGCCGACCCCTCACTGTAGACATAATATGCTCTGGCCTCCGGTGCGCTCCATCATTTGAACCTTTGCCGTCATTCTGCTGGGAAGGACAATGTTGTGCTAAAACGTGATCATCTGCCAAAAGCGATTTTAAACTGTTATAAAAGACTCGTTGGCTCAAACATATCTCTCATGTGCAATAAAAGTGCAATACTCTTTTCTGACAAAGTTGTATTTTTACTCAGTTGCATATAGAATTTGTATTCTATTTTTATCCCATTGTATATTTTATTCTATTTTATTCTACTGTATATAGTATTGTATTTTATTCTATTCTGTTCAGTTGTGTACTGTATATTATTCGTATTGTATTCTAATTTTTGCTATATAACTTTTGCACAGTCCACTTCCTGCTGTGTCAAAACTAATTTCCCACGTGTGGGACTAATAAAGGTTATCTTATCTTATCTTATCATGAATGATATCAAATCATTCTGCGCTAGAAAGAACATTTGTATCACAAGGCACAAGCTGCAATCAGTTTTTAAGATAAGACAAGATAAGATAAGATAAGATAAGCTTTATTAGTCCCACGTGCGAGAAATTTGTTTTTGTGTGAATTTCAAATAAAACCTTTATTTATCTGGGTTAAAGGTGTCACTGACATTAAAAAATGTCCTTTTTAAAACAGATTTGACCAAAAACTGTAACAAATATAACATCACAGATCTATAAAGATACTTAAGTAGCCAAAAAGGACGGGGTTGACTGTAATTTGGCCCATTAAAGAAAACAGCTTGTTCTTTATTTTATATATAACCCTCTGATTAAAATGAGCTCTTCACTAAAGTCTATTTACTAATATAAGAAAAGATATTAGGCATAAATATACTGATGGCTGCCAGTGCCACTGCTAGTTATGGCATTCATAAGACTTTCAGAAAACTTGACCTTTGACCTTGACCTCGAAATTCAAAATTGCCTGAGATTTTTAGTAGCTGTACAGTGGTGTCAATTTCAAAATCCTACAGAGCTTCGTTCTCAAGTTATCGTACTCACAAACTCGGGTGTCCACGGTGCCCGCCCACCCAGCAGGGTGTTCAAAAACGCCCACACAGAAACATCAGACATCTCTTTTTGGACGCAGACAGACTGACAGACAGAATAACGATGAGCATTTCACACGAGGTTGAAATTTGTCTCAGAAATAAGGGCGACGGATCAAAATGAGATGAAAAACAAAGGCGAGAAAGAAAGTGGAATAAAACTGGCCAATTCCACCCCAAAATAGCAACCATCTGTAACAGCGCTGCAGCTACGACTGTCGTGTAGCGCAGACAAAACTGATGTAGGATCCTGCTAACTTGTGATGGCAGCTCCCACACATGCACACAGCGGGGTCATCGGAGCTATTCCTGGCCAGTAAAGATAAATGTATGGCAACACACGACTAACATATACACAAACACACACACAGAAATAGCGAATGCAATATGTGACTTCTCCTTAAATCCAACCTCTTTCTGTCAATTACAGATGCAAGTTAAATGCTTGACTCAGATGTGTAATAGCAGGCTGTGGTAACTGGGACTGTGAGAGTGAAGGAAGACAGGGAGAAAGGAGGATGAGGAAAGGAAGGAGGGGGAACAGGAATAACAGAGAAAGAGGCCTTAATGACAAAGTCAGTGTTAAAGTGTGAGGCAGGAGGCAGAATGGGAATCCTGGGAGAAGCAGGTTTCTTGCTGACAAACTCTAGAAGTGCTGCTGTAGGCCGGCTCCAATACCCAGAGTGTCTGTGTCAAGAAGATTATGATCCCCTTGTTGAGCAGGGTGAAGTACCTCCTTGTGCGTACCTCACGTAAAGAGGCATTTGGTTTTCCTTCAGAAGGAAGAAAAAGTTATTTTTATTTTTTTGAACGTTCACTGTTTTTGGAACTGGATGGAAACCAACACTGAGAGGGAGGGGGGAAAGGGAGGAACGGATAAACACACAACCTGCTTTTGCCAAGCTGTCTGTACCCTCAAACCAATATTTTTTTGAGCCAACAACACTCTCGAACAATCAGAATGTTTTAGTGGCTCTTTTTGGGGTTTTTCCTAGACTAATTGTGTCTTCATGTGCTCCTCGTCAATTTGTTTTCGCAGATTAGGAAACTGTACAATATGCGTTCCAATGCCTAAACAAAAAATAAGCCAGATGGATGCAGTTGTTTCATTACTGCAGGCGAGCAGCGGAATATTTAGCAGCAGATTGAGGACGAGAGATGGCAATATGTAGATGCTAGAAACGCAGAAATCCATATTAATCCAGACATCTTTACTGAGAAATCCATAGTCAGGCAAAAAGATCTTGAGCAAACAGTCAGCGGCTCCTAAGTATGTTTGAGGCAATCACTTTATATCCTGGTTCAGTTTCCCTTCTCTAATTGTTTCAGACTACAATTTGGGATAATTTGGCCAGAGGATTTAAAGGGTTTTGGCAAAGCTATAGCAACCAGTTTATCTTTAGAGACTGCACCAGTCCGCATTTGTGAACCCCATCAAATGTTGACATGGGATTTCTGGAAAGCAGCATCTCAGTTTATAAGAATCACAGGAGAAATGAAGCTGTTTTATAAGTTGATATACCAAAGCAAAGGCAGGATTAAGACCAAGTCTACAAACTGCACTTATCTGAAGACAATAAATGAGTCATGTGAAAAAGAAAGCACACACTCCTTCAATTCTGCGGTTCTTATGTATCGATGACTTGTTTCTCAGCAGGGTCTAACATTTTTTAAATACAGTGTCAGATGAACAATAACACATGATGCACATCACGCCATTATTTTTTTTAACAAAAAAATACAGAAGCCGACCTGTCAGCAGCTACGTACAGCCCATGATTCAGTAGCTTAGCAGCAACAACTTTAAGTAACTGTTTTTATATGACTTTTATCACTGTTGAGGAGTTCTCACTCCTCTTTACAATGTTGCCACAGTTCACTGAGGTGGTCATTCATTTATGCACAGCTTTCTTTAGTCCCACAATCCGGTTGTTCAGTCTGACGTCACTAGCCGTGTCTGGGTCTAAACTCTGCTGCAGGTCCATATATCAAACGATCACTGTGGCATTACTGAGAGTTGAAAAACTGTCTAAAGTCTTTCATCTTTAATAAAATGATCAGCGTTCTGCTCTACCAGGTGTAACAATTGAGTTTAACATCCAGGCATCCATGAAAACGGAATTTCTGACATTTAACGGAGTTAGAAGTTAGCAGGAAGTTAGCTCGCTAGCTTCTATCTAAATACAATATAGCATGTCCTGACTGCGGGGTTTTGGAAACAAATTAAAATGTACAGCTCTGTTATCACTTCCAACATAAATGAAGACAGAAAACTAAACAGCAGTGACGTTTGTAGGGTTACTGAAGTTGGGCTAGCTGGTATATAATGATGTGCTACGTGACCACTAGCAACACAGCTATGTTAGCATAATATAAACAAGCTAACTTTTTTTCCACTCGATAAAAGTTAACGTGAGTGTTCTCGGTGGTCAGGAACAAATGTAATCGCATGGCAGGGTGCTGTAAAGGACCAAACTTCAGCCAGAAGAACAACTGAGATAATCCATCCACAATACGAGGTTAGTGATTCATATACTGCTGCATGGGCTGGGCTGTAGCTACATCCTAAGGTTTTAAAAACTGAGCTTAAATAAATGATTAGCGGTAAAAAAAGCCGAGGGAGGCCAACAGTGATCACTGACTGTTTTAGGAGCTTTTTGAGATCAAATAGAAGAAAATACAAAACATTAAACATGTTAACAACACAAAAGCCATATTAAACGCAGACTACTTTAGGCCCGGAAGTAGGATTCGTCACCTCATCACTTAACGACCGGATAGCATTTCAGTCAGTTCTGTTGCTCTTTTTCAACCATTCTGTTTTGCTGCTCTGCTTGGGATCATTGTCCTGTTGCATGACCCAAACTTTAGCTGTTCGAGAGATGGCTGCACATTTAGAAAACTTTGGAGGAATACAGAAAAGTGATGGAGTCAGTGACAGGTGCCTGAGTCCTGTGGCTGCAAAACAAGCCTAAATCATCACCCCTCTGCCGCCGTGCTTGGCAGTAGGTATGATATGTTGGTGCTCATGTGCTTTGTTTGGTTTTGCTGCACATTATAACCAAACAGCTCCACTTTGCTTTCATGTGAAAGTCTCCTTCTTTGTTTAGATTAAACCTAAGATGTGCTCTCGTGTCCTTTTTTTTGTCCAGGAGGCTTTCTCCTGGCAATCTGTCCAAACGAGTCATACTCATCCATCTTTTTCTGATTGTACGCTCAGAAACTTTAACCTTTAACATGCTAACTGAGGCCTGAGTCTGACATGGCACTCTCGGGTTTTTTGCTGTTTCTCTGAGTTTCCTGCTGTGACCTTTGGGTGAATTTGCTGGGACCACTCGAGGGAAGACTGGCATCTGTTTTGAATGTTTTCCATTCATGAATAACATTTCTCACTCTAGATGATGGACGTCAGATAGTTTGACCTTATATGGGGAGGATTATCCTCCCCATATTGATGGGCAGCAACAGTTGCTTCTCAGAGATCATTGCTATTGTCTTTTCTCCCCAGTATTGTATTTGATTACCTATAAAGACATAACCTTGGACATACCTTTTTTCATAAGTCCTATCATCAGACAGTAACGAGTATTTGGTTTAATCATCGGCTAAAACGCCTTTGTTGTGAGTGCCTGTCATTGTTTATGAATGTCAGAAGGCTACAGCTGCAGATGTAAAGGCCGATGGTTTTGACGCAAGTGCGATTTGTCAGTTGAAAAAAAGTCACCTGGGCCAGTTCTCAAATAGCCACTGGAGGATCACTTCTTAAAGACTACACTCCTTTGCTATAAATGGTGGATTTTACTTGTTTACAGCCTGATTAAAATACTATTTGATCTCTATAATTATAGATTAAAAACAAAATATTTATACATGACTAAGACATTTCGATTTTTGCCACATGTTTGGGATGCTGGTGCCTTTTGGACGATTTTTAATGGCATGAATCCAAAACTTTTGTGGTAAATTTTTACTGAGAGAAAAATCTATTTTTTAGTAGAAATCTATGTCTGTGGGTTCTACTGATACCTTATGGACATTTCTTGCAAGCTAAACCTACTAGCATTATCTAATATTGTAGCACCCCAGTCCCTTGCATACATAATCTCACTCCCAGCAGTAAAAAATCAAGACGGTGATGTCCATAAAGCTAAAGGCAAGACTGGGCTATGTCATGGTGGCTACAGCCATCTTTGATATACAGTCTTTGAAATATGCATATGTAGACATCTTTTTATTGAAATTATATCGAGTCCTTGTTGATTTTATGTTTTCAAAATCAACTTGTAAATGCTTTTGAATATCTTTTACTGTAACTCTGCTCAAGGAACAAAAACTCAAGCCTTTAGTGTGCATTTATTGTGAAAGAGCATTATTCTAATGTGAAGGAGCTTTTTCTTCCATCGGTACTTCCTGTGTTTATGCCGTAAACCTTTCCTGTCTGTCTAAATAAGTGCATGTTAAATCTCCCCACACTTTAAGCCTTTTTGAGAGTGATCGAAGCTTGTTCTTCGAAACAGGAGAAATCTACCTGCACTGGGACTGAACTGGACTATTCTGTTGTTGAGGAATGACTACACTGGTGCCAGCATCTGGTGCCAGCATCTTATTTTATAGGCAACTACATGGCAAAATAAACACTACAGAAAGTATTCAGCTTACAGTTTGCATGTTGCTCTGGATAAAAGCCGAGTGTAAGCAAATAAGATCAAAGAAGATTATTTTATGCTTTTTCTTTTTGCGAGCAGTAATCAGTGATTTGCAGTCGAGAACATTTTACACCAGACCTTTTTTCCATGCAGACATTTCAACTCGTCACAGGTGGCAGGATCTCCGCTTAATGGAATTGAGCCATCATTAATACGCCTGTGCTTTCTCTGCTGTGACAAGTCAAAATGTCAGCTGTGAAATCTATCACAGTTTCCCCGAGAAGCAGAGAAGTTCTTGCAATGAGCATGACGGAATTGCTGGAGGCTGACTGGCGAAAAAGAAGATGAATAAAAATCACTCCACAGTAACCAAAGCAGAGATTCGGGGTTCGTATTTGCTCCAAACAAATGTAAATGACAGTCTATCGTTATACCTCCACCGACTCTTATCATGTGTGAACCTGAAATATCAACAATAATAGAAGCAGGTTGTAAACTGCATTGGATTGACGGCACAACTGATCAGCCCGCACGAGGCCGATCGTGAGTTTCAATGGGAATCAACGAGCACGGCTCTTTTCCTTTTCACCAGTCTCTCATTAACATATGTGTGCCGAGCATAAACGTGCTCATGACGGCAAATTCACCCATGTACGCGGCGCAGCGAAGCGGATGCCTGACATGTAACTTTGCGATTAGAAGGAAGTGAGTGACACCTTTAGTCACGCAGAAAGACAACAAAGGAAGGGTGGATGTTGCAGAGGAGGGGGAGACAAATAAACGGCACGTCAGTCAGGCTGACGCTGTATTGACAGCAGAGGTCACGGTGGGAGATCGAGTCTCTGTAGTTTCGAGCATAGAGGGCAAAGAAAGGGGCCTTCGGTGTCAAAGAGAGGGCGTGCTGGGAGTTCACGTTACATGTTAACACGCGTTTCTATTAACCAATCTGCTGTTCCTAATTAGTCACGAGCCTGGAGGTCCTCCCTTTGCACACGGGCTAGTTAGCGCACACATAGCCTCCCCTCCACACCTCCTACACCCACACACATCACAACATATGATGTTGCCCCTGCCAACCTGCTGCTCTGTGTAACCTCTTGATTGGGCTCCCCGAGGACGGAACACGCCCACTCTAACAGACGCACTTTGGCAGCAGCAGATGACTTTAGATATGTAGGGATTTAATCCACGCCCGGGGTGCTGCAGAGGTATTATAGACAACAAAGGCCTGATAAAGATGCCATTCTAGTCCATTTAGCTCCGGGACACGATTAGTAACGTCTCAGACCAGGTGAGACGCCCGAGGCTACCGCGTCGCTATGACAATAATGAGAGAGGGAACGAGAGGAGAAGAAACAGAGTTTGAAGGAGAGTGAGAGTCTATGGGAAAAAGGGAGTGGTCACCTTGTTAGGAAATTAAACCCTCTTTTTATTTCTTTTGGGAGATGAGAATGAGAGACCAGCTTTCTGGTGATTATGGTGAAGCACGGTAATAAAAGAGATTACATAAAGGAAGAAACCACTGATAACAACAGATCATTATTCAATTAAAGCAGGCGGGAAAAAGTAAACCAAAATTTCAAGCTGAGGCCTACGGAAGGGAAGGAAACGAGGGAGGAAGGAGAATGACTGGGGCAAAGGGAGGAGACCGCGACAGCTCTCTGTCGGGCACAGCAGGTTAATTTGCTCTTGTCACAACCAGGGTTTTCCCTCTAGCCCTCCTTATCTTTGTTGTCCTCCTGGATGTTGGTGTCAAACCGAGAGGCTGTGCGGATCCCGCCTCTGCACTGTCACCTCGCCGGTTGCGGCACTGAAGTGACAGAGTAGCAGCTTTACACTGTAATCCTGTAATTATGTCAATTAAAGGGCTGAAGAATGGAGAGGGCCAGGAATCCAAATTCTTCTTGTAATGCGGAGAAAGTACAGGTACACACAATTACACGACAAAAAGAACCGGTGAAGGCAAAACGGAGCAGTGCTGACAAAGTGGATGTAGGCTTAGTTAATTATGCTTTAATGAGTTCGGATGATTTAATTGGTTAAAGGAAACCAATCAGTGTTGACAGCAACGCTGAGAGCAGCCAAAGAAAACACACAGAGAGAAAGAGAATAATGAAGAGGAGCTAAATGCAAATTCAGGATGAGTGTCATGCAAGAGGACTTAGGGAGCCTTAAAGTGTTCTACATTACCTCAAATAGGATTTACAGCAGTCATAGTGAGAGATTACACAATAACACAGAGTACACAGCCATGTACTAATCATGTATATGTCAGATCCCAAGGAAGACCACTGTTTGTGACTTGTTTTATAAATTTAACAGAGTCACAAGAGAAGGTGAAATACTTTGGAGTGCTGACCAACAACTACAGCTGAGACTGAGGCTAATTCACTCTTTACTTCTAGTATTTTCTCTGAGGCTTGACAAGGAGAAAACCAGAAAAAAGTAAGCAAAACTCAAAAGGTTTCTATGGCGGCCCAACGACGAGTATACACTCCAAAGACTGAAAATACGCACACGAAATAAATTTACTACAAGCAGCTAACTCTGAATATATGCACTTATACCAGAAGTTCTTATAGCGCGTGCTCACATGACCTAGAGCAGCGGTCCCCAACCTTTTTTGAGCCAAGGACCAGTTAATGTGTCGCAGATAAATACAAAAAAATAAAACAAGTATCGCTACCAAAAAAAGAAGATTTATTCATAACACGAGGGAAAAGACCAGGGAAACCGAGTTAACGAAAAAAAAAACAATTAAAAAATAACGATAAAAACCCTGAAAACCATAAATTCTTGTGGCCCGGAACCAAACGACCCACGGACCGGCCCGGGGGGTTGGGGACCGCTGACCTAGAATAAAGCAGGGCCCTGTAATTGTGCATGGATGAGTAATATAATTTATGCTTGATATATGCACTATATAGTATTTTACATGTATTCAGTGTGGGTTTTTTTTTATGTATATGTGAAAAGACTATAATTGGTCACAAACATAGGCATTTAAAAAAAGTGGATGTAGCTTTCCAGTCAGAAATTTGAAGCCATTGTGGAAGTGCCTTAAAGATGAATTTTATCTGTAGGGCACCGGATGATGATAGCTGTGGTTCCAAAAATACTTCCAGTTCCATAGAAATCTATGGGAAAAGGCTCTTTCTCTGCTAACCTCTGTAAGCACATCGTTCATGATCTTGGTAACTCATTTTGAGTAACTTTTCACTTCTGCTCATAGAGTAGTTGGCTTTGTTTGGAGAAAATGCAGCGAATCGCAGCAACCTGCAGTGACCACCGCGTACCTCTGCCATCAACCTCTGCCAACCATTTGCCAATCGGTCAGGGAATATATGTCTGATATATATCGTGGTCGCTGGATGGTCTCCGTTCTGCTGCATCACACGTACAATGTGGCAGGCAAGTTATTGCCACGTGTTTAGAAATGATGTGATTATTGTTCATGTTACTTGAAAAATGCTGTTTTGGAATTGTCACGTAACATGTAGGTTTCGCACTTGTATGGCAACTAGTGTTGACTGGTGAGACAGCTCCAGTAATTCATCCATGTTATGACAGTCATCATTGTTTTAGCTTGTGTGCAAAAGCCTGAACACAAGACATATACCTACTAGAGGTCACTCAAGGACTCGCTATTCTTGTAATCCATCCATGCTGAGACCTTTTATTGCTACAAACCTGTCCTTTCACTGCTAGGACGAGTCAAAACATTTAAACACATCAAGAAACATAAGAATCTTATGAGCTGTGGGCGATAGTATAGATATTAGTCATTACAAAACTGATTTATTGGATAAATAAAGTTGCCAGTGCCAGCTTTAGCGAGCCAGTTGGCTTGGGTTTTGGCTGATATTTTTTTAATTTGGTAAATGTGGACTATTTCCATATTTCCATCATTTATTGTAACCATCTTAGTGACTTGTTCATTTGATTTAGGAAAAAAATGCTTTGGAGCAAACAGAGCTGCAAAAAACTGGCACATCAAGTCTGTTCAGTGAGCACCAAATTCAGTGTTTACAGTTTTCAGGTTGCGAGTGAGTTCGCTTGTATTTCAGGAGCTAAATGGAGGTTGATGATTTCAGTGTGACGTACAAGACACGTTATCTCTGTGAAGGGGATGTATAATGTCACAGCTTACTTAAAAAGAAAGAATATGGCCTGCAGGAGCAACAAAACTGTTTTATTTTCATGCTCTGGTGAGCAGATATTCAGAGATCCCCTGGTTTTATTCAGAGCTGGAGGGCATACGAACCCTGCAGCTTCCCTGTCAGGACTTCTAGAGTAATGCATATATTCAGCAGAGCTGAGCAAGCTGCTCATCACGAGTAAGTAAATACTGCTTATTAAAGGCAGCATACACATTCACATGTGTTTTCACTTATTCTGGCTGATTAGACCTCTGCTCAGGTTGAAGGTGGGAAGCCTCGTAAGGTGGGTGTAATTTGTCCCCCCAAGGCTGGTGCGACAAAGCAAACAAGAGAGTGAACAAGATGTCAATCAAATACAGTCTTCACACTCCCACAAACCCGCAAGATGAGCTCCAATTATCCAGAAATAATGAAATCATATGTGTGGGTGTGCAGTGGTTTTGCAGGGAATTGCAATGAGACAAGAGTGTGGCAGCTTTGAGACGGCAAGAATTCAACTTTTGACACTACTGCGCTGAGTGAAAGAAAGCAATGTGACTGCTTCATTAATTGCTGCTTACATTAGTAACTGATTACATTTGCACATTATGTAATGTCCAAAACACTTTTACTATTATTATTGTGCTAACAACAGACCACATAATATGGACACAGCTTTCACGTCTTTAATGTCCACGAGGGGGTTACCTGTGGCTGCAAAAACAAGTCTATGGAAAAGTGACTCAGTAAACACTTTCTTGATGAGTTCAGGGGTCTTTCTCTCATTTTCAGTCGTATTAAAAAAGCACAAATGAAAAGCATTGAATCTATTTTGTGGCTGTACTGAACCCCAGAAGGAGGATTATCCTGAATATGCTCAGTGAGTGCAGTTTCACAGTTAGACCCACACCAAGCGAAAAAGGACTTCACTGAATCATGGTGGCCGGGTCCTTCTTTTGTTAATGCAACTAACAAAGATCCCAGAAACCAAGCTCCTCATACTGAGTACAGATTCATGTTTATAGTTAATGTATTCTTTGGTTAATTTGTATTTATTAATATGACAATTAATGAGAATTGGAAAAAGACCAAACAGTGAAAAATATATTCCTATAAAGTTTTTTTTTTTACCTTTATATGTGTGCTACATTCACTGACCTCAGTGGGAGTCTGCTGTGTTTTGCTCTCTTTAGTTTCCCTTAGTTACGCTGCAATGGGCCCGCACTGCTTCCCATGATGCACTGTGTGTTTCATTTCACCTCACAATTGTGTGTTTATACACCACTCTGAATTTAATCATTAGTTATTATTAACCTCTGTCTCTCTTCCACAGCATATCTTTATCCTGTCTTCCTTCTCTCACCCCAGCCGGTCGCAGCAGATGGCCCCGCCCCTCCCTGAGCCTGGTTCTGCCGGAGGTTTCTTCCTGTTAAAAGGGAGTTTTTCCTTCCCACTGTTGCCAAATGCTTGCTCATATTTTATTTTCCACATAAAATTGAATTGACCTGAACTGATTGGGCTGACCGTCCATATGGAGTGGACGAAACCTCCAACTGCAGATATATTTTAAATGAACATATTTACTTTTAGTATTTCCATGCACATTCTTCTTTTGTGTCTGTTTGATTCATTTTTGACTTGCATCAAATTTCCAAAACCTTTGGAGGTTTGTTTGTTACTGTTTTGTGTTTTGAGATGTTTCTGGATTTGGAGTGTTTTTTTGTTGCGTCTGTGTGTTGACTGGTGTGCATTTAGATGTGTAGTTATGGGTTTTGAGTCGTTTCTTCTAATATTCATTTTTTCCCATTGCTATGTCTTTTTTAATCTTATTGAAGTAAGCGGGCAAATGTTTACGTGAAAGTTTTTGCACATAAACATGGGATTTGAAAAAAGTTCCACACTTAAATCCATAAAGGGAAATAAGCAAGGGCATTTTCAGACCTAGCAGCAGCTGATGCACCATCATGCCATCAGCAATGGTCCCCCAGGAGACGTCCCTCGCTGATGACATCATCTCTCAGCGTGGGAAGTTGATGGATCCCTCGCCATTTTGGTGCCTGTGGTTTTGATGAAGTGGTGAGCAGGTAGCTGAGGGGAGGATGACTGCCAAAAACACCCATAGTGCTTTGTCAACGTCAGAGAGGTGCACACAGGGTCCCGGTGCAGCCCAGACAGAGATAAAGAGCAGGGAGAATAGTGGAAGCAGTGTGTGTGTGTTTATGTGTGTGCATGTTTGCGCCATCATCAGATATATCAGGTTATCTCACTACAGCGCCATCTATTATATAGTGAAATATTTCGCCATGACTCACTAGAGCAGTGGCTGGGATTTGAAGTCACACCGATTCCATCCAATCTTAAGTGAACTTTTAGCCTGAGAACCAGCGTAAGACAAAGAGTCATGGGGGGTTAGGGGGGAGTCAACAGAGGAGAGAAAAAAAGAGGGATAGATGGAGTATGTTGAGCTCAACGTGAATTTGTACAGTCTCTGTTCCTCAAACGGCTTCGTCTCACTTAAGTCTCGAGCTACAAAGAGGCCAGCAGGGGGCCTCGCAGCCGGGAAGCTCGCCACGAGCTCATACAGTTAAAATGTAATTTAACTGCATGTGTAGAGCATATGGATACGTGTGTGTGTGTGTGAAAATGACAGGTTTATATACTGTAGATGAGACAAGGACACGAGGAGATGCGAGGCCTGTAGCCGTATTTCTGTCAAGGGCAAATCAGACCTGTCAAAGCATCAAGCGTCGCTGCCATGGCAACGACGTTAACACCCGCGAAGGTCACAAGATGGAGTGTGTGTTTCCCCCCTGCTGGGCGGCTGTCATGAGTGGAACACAGCTAAAGCCACGTACACACACACACACACGCTCAGTCTGTATTAACAACAAACTACCAGCTGCAATACTGTTTTATCACCGACTGTTTTTTATGGTTGAAGCAAAGCAGGCAGGATGTTGTTGTACAAAGGAAGACAGATGAGAGCAGTGATTCAGATAAAGTTGATTTCATTTTGTATTTGGGGAATATGAAGAGCTGGTTTTTGCAAACCATAAGAGATGCATCACTCTGAAAGGGTTCTATTTTTATTCAGTCTTGGGATAAGAATGACAGATTTGAAAACACAGGACTGTCTACACACCGCAGTAAACACACACACACAGGCGCTCACCACATCCTCGCACGTCCACACACATACAGACACTTCTCAGCAGGTTCACAGGCTCATTAGAGTTTTCCCAGCTGTCTGGAGAGGATCTGTGGGATGTCGCCATCACTTACCTCAACTACGCAGGGATCTAACACCATCAGCAACACACACACCTGCAGCATCGTGAGCAAATGCGAGCTCAAAGCAATGTGTATTGTCTTATCCGCAGGGCCGGCTGCTGGTTGGATGATGAATGCGCCGCTGTGCCGTGTGTCCTCCCTTTGTTAATAAAGTGATAGAGGCACAGTGGCACCCTGCGCTCGCCACCTCCCTCCCCTTAGCTGCACGCAGGAAGCGGTCATAAATAAGTGCATAAAGCCCTCGGTGTCTTAAACGGGTCAGAGAGCTTTGTAATTTTTCCGTCATTACAAAGCAGGGGCTGATTCTGAGCCACCAGCTCCTCGAGACAGTCTTTCTGTAAAGCTGGTTCACTTAGAAGAAAACAACCTAATGAGTAATGGTGACCTGACAAGCCTTACGCGGTGTGTGAAAAGATGATTGGTGCTGTACAAACTTCGCCCTCTGGGCCCTCGCAGTAAAAAGCTCTTAAATGATCACGGTAACACCCGGCTACCAGATGTAACTTTATGCCTTGAGGTAGGAAGTGTATCGTCAGCTCCGCCCTCCTCCTCATACTCAGTTGGCCAAGTTCGTACCCCAGCACCTGTCACTCATCTTGACGAGCTGTCGTCTTTAAAGCAGGATTTAGCCCGAGGCTGCAGGCTCAAGCTTCCGTGAAGCTGGCAACAGATGCTGAAGAAACAGGCTGTGTTTGAATGGCTGTCTACCAAAAACATTTCCATTCACAGTTCTGCTGTAACTTTTCTACCTCGGCGCGATGTTAACTGTCAGCCCACACTGATATGAAAAAAAGAAGAAGAAAAAACAGAAACGACAAGCAGAGTCGAGTATGCAACTCGGTCATCCTCCCATGTGCACTGATGCATGCATGCAGAGGGATACGAGCTAATGAAGCAAACTTTTCACTAGCTGCTACATACAGTGGGGCAAAAAAGTATTTAGTCAGCCACCGATTGTGCAAGTTCCCCCACCTAAAATGATGACAGAGGTCAGTAATTTGCACCAGAGGTACACTTCAACTGTGAGAGACAGAATGTGAAAAAAAAAATCCATGAATCCACATGGTAGGATTTGTAAAGAATTTATTGGTAAATCAGGGTGGAAAATAAGTATTTGGTCAATAACAAAAATACAACTCAATACTTTGTAACATAACCTTTGTTGGCAATAACAGAGGTCAAACGTTTACTATAGGTCTTTACCAGGTTTGCACACACAGTAGCTGGTATTTTGGCCCATTCCTCCATGCAGATCTTCTCGAGAGCAGTGATGTTTTGGGGCTGTCGCCGAGCAACACGGACTTTCAACTCCCGCCACAGATTTTCTATGGGGTTGAGGTCTGGAGACTGGCTAGGCCACTCCAGGACTTTCAAATGCTTCTTACGGAGCCACTCCTTTGTTGCCCGGGCGGTGTGTTTTGGATCATTGTCATGTTGGAAGACCCAGCCTCGTTTCATCTTCAAAGTTCTCACTGATGGAAGGAGGTTTTGGCTCAAAATCTCACGATACATGGCCCCATTCATTCTGTCCTTAACACGGATCAGTCGTCCTGTCCCCTTGGCAGAAAAACAGCCCCATAGCATGATGTTTCCACCCCCATGCTTCACAGTAGGTATGGTGTTCTTGGGATGCAACTCAGTATTCTTCTTCCCCCAAACACGACGAGTTGAGTTTATACCAAAAAGTTCTACTTTGGTTTCATCTGACCACATGACATTCTCCCAATCCTCTGCTGTATCATCCATGTGCTCTCTGGCAAACTTCAGACGGGCCTGGACATGCACTGGCTTCAGCAGCGGAACACGTCTGGCACTGCGGGATTTGATTCCCTGCCGTTGTAGTGTGTTACTGATGGTGACCTTTGTTACTTTGGTCCCAGCTCTCTGCAGGTCATTCACCAGGTCCCCCCGTGTGGTTCTGGGATCTTTGCTCACCGTTCTCATGATCATTTTGACCCCACGGGATGAGATCTTGCGTGGAGCCCCAGATCGAGGGAGATTATCAGTGGTCTTGTATGTCTTCCATTTTCTGATGATTGCTCCCACAGTTGATTTTTTCACACCAAGCTGCTTGCCTATTGTAGATTCACTCTTCCCAGTCTGGTGCAGGTCTACAATACTTTTCCTGGTGTCCTTCGAAAGCTCTTTGGTCTTGGCCATGGCGGAGTTTGGAGTCTGACTGTTTGAGGCTGTGGACAGGTGTCTTTTATACAGATGATGAGTTCAAACAGGTGCCATTCATACAGGTAACGAGTGGGGGACAGAAAAGCTTCTTACAGAAGACGTTACAGGTCTGTGAGAGCCAGAGATTTTCCATGTTTGAGGTGACCAAATACTTATTTTCCACCCTGATTTACGAATAAATTCTTTACAAATCCTACCATGTGGATTCATGGATTTTTTTTTCACATTCTGTCTCTCACAGTTGAAGTGTACCTCTGGTGCAAATTACTGACCTCTGTCATCATTTTAAGTGGGGGAACTTGCACAATCGGTGGCTGACTAAATACTTTTTTGCCCCACTGTATGATGGAGTGCAGCTTCTGTAATTGTAGCCTGTTTAACTCGGCCTGTTTGCTGGCACTTCATTGCTTTGCTGACTAAATTTTTCCAGATCAAGTTAGATTTTTTACCATTTGGCTACAAGTGCACTCACAGCCTAAAATAGACCCACAGTACTCAATATACAAATAGTAAAATGATACTATTTCACCTCACACACAGAGCTGGTAAATCGGGTTTCTGAAATGATTTCCCAGCCTCCTCAGATGTGGTCCCAACTCTGTCAACAGGAGCTCAAACTGCTCCACTCACATCTCGAAACATGCACTAAAGAAGTTGTGAGCTTCACTCCTGCTCCGGGATCAAACCATGAAATTCTCCCTGCTGCTGGCTTCTCGCCTTGAGGCGATTGTTATTGTGATTTGGTGCTATATAAATAAAATTGAATTGAATTGAATCTTGGGAATTGGATGAACCCAGAATCTTGAGGCAGATGGCCCCGCCCCTCCCTGAGCCTGGTTCTGCCAGAGGTTTCTTCCTGTTAAAAGGGAGTTTTTCCTTCCCACTGTCGCCAAAGTGCTGCTCATAGGGGGTCATATGATTGTTGGGTTTTTCTCTCTATGTAGGGTCGACCTTACAATACAAAGCACCTTGAGGTGACTGTTGTGATTTGGCGCTGTATAAATAAAATTGAATTGAACTTGGACTACAGATGAAACCTAGGCTGTCAGAGTATCTCAAAAGAGGAAATGCAACAACTGGTGATGTTCATGAGTTCAAAGTAGTTTCATTTAAATATTAAAACAAATCTTATGTTTAAATTTATATTAGTTTGTCCCATTACTGTAAATGAGAGGACTTTGTACACAAAGGTTTATAATTCTTAAACAGTTTGTGCTGAAAACCCTGAAAAAAATTTCAGTCATATCTTAATTGTTTGATTAAAAATCCACTGGTGTGTTGCTCAGAGTAAATAGTTGTGTAAGGTTCTATGACGTGTCAAACCACCCACGCATACTGTATTTTCTGTAACACACCAGGCGGTGTTTTTTCTTTTCGTTTCGTGCGTCCCATTCTGTTCTCTCAGATTTATCGTCAGTAAGCCGCAGAGCTTTTTAAACAAACCCTTTGATGAGGATCACTAGTACCTCAAAAATGAAAATACAAAAGTAGTGGCGGTTGATGGTCGGTTCAGCTAAACACCCTACTTCACAGTAAGTAGAGGTTAGAGCTTATTTAGGACAAGCTGAAGCAGTAAACAAGGGTGATGTAAAACAGAGCAGAAACACGAGGCTTTACGCGATGAGTAGCTTCACATGAACGATTGTGCTTTTCTTTCTGTCTGTTTATATGAGGTGTCCAAAAAGCACCACAAGAGTGTTTTTCGAGCACGGTAAACTTACGGTGGTTACACAGGAGTGAGCGTCATCAAAGACTTGTTTGCCAAGGACTCGCTTCATACATCGGCTGCAGCGCATACAGGTATTAATAAGAAATGTCAACATATTTCTGTTTTCTACAGGTATTATAGCACCAGTGTTGTCAGCATGCTGCTTTTCTTTTCAAGCTGCATCGTCAGTTATGATCTTTTATCACCGTGGGTGCCACGCTCTGTGTGTGTGTGTGTGACACACTTTCATCATGGTGTAGTTTAACTGTATTCCCTGTTGAACAAAACAAACCTCTGCCTCAGGGGTTTCTCGTGTCTAAATATAGACCTCAGAGGATCATTCTGAAAGACTGCCGAGTTCCCAAGGTGGTGCTTCAGTTCACTCGTGTTTCACTGTAAATGAGCCAGCCTGGCCATGCATAAAAGGAAGAATTCAAGTAAAATACGTGGCATTTGAATATAAATTAAAGTCATTTTCACTTTTTCTTTTTATTTGCTGTCGCTGTTTTCTCGGTATTTAACAGGGAAAAGCCCTCGGGCATGAGGCGGTAATGAATCTGCTGTTTCTCTGGAAGCAGCAAAAGTGGTTTGTTTGGAATAAATTGCAACACCGGGCACATAGCACCTGCCCTGGCTGGGCTCACAGAGAGTCAGTACCTGCTGCACAAGTGCACCAGCTGAAAATCAAGCATTGTTTGAACGGTGGAGACTCTGGTCTTCACACCAGAGTGTTGAAAATCTGCTCCTCTATTCAAGGACTTATAAAAAGAAAGAAAAGCCCGAGTTTGAGAAAGAACTGAGTGAAAGTGGAGAAGGGTTGATAAGGGTTCAAAGTATATTACACATACTATTTGATAAGAGGCAGGTTGAAGCTCATAAAAGTTGATGATTGATGATCAACACTATTATTGCTAGTTCTTCAAGATGGAAGGGCTTTCACTAAGTGATGGGGTGAGAATTCCAGTTATTCGGGAGGGTCTCAGAGTGCGGCGGCAACTCCGCCACATCTAAAGAAGCCCAGCTATAGCGGACGTCTTCTGGGTAACATGTTCTGACTTGCCAGGGTAGACCTGGACCCATTGGAGAACATGCATCTATCAGCTGGCCTGGCCTCTACATATGATAAGCTGCAGGAGGCTGGTGAGAGGGAGGTCTGAGCTTCCCTGCTTAGGTTGCTGCTCCCCGTGACCCAACTTAAGATAAGCATAAAAAAATGGATGGATGATTTATTCTTCTGTTATTTTAGATTTTAACTTTTATTGAAGTCGTTGTCATGAATCTTTGAACAGCGTGCAACATTCATAATGGACAATTTTTCTTCTTCGTTGTCTGGAGTATTACACGCAATGCTGACGATGCGATGAGCCGCGCAGCTCAGCGACGTGATTCATCATTGGACAAAGTGATTACTGCCTTTAAGTTTTTTGATGTTAAATTGTCTCAAATTTAACTTGATATCTGAGTAGGGCTGCCACAAACGATTATTTTGATAGTCGACTAAACAGATCATCATCCATTGGATGTAAAACGTACAGCTTATTGCACCAGCAGCATCTGCTCTTATATAACTATCATTAGCTTACAGCTTTAAGTGTTTAAGGTCTGTGCTAACTAAAAATAAAGACAAGATGATAGTTTATTAAATTTTAATGAAATTTGCAGATTGTTTCAGTGAAGTTTAATAAACTCCTTGCTATCTAAAATATAACAGGACACCGGAGTAAATTCTCGAGCATCTCACACTTCTGATAATCAGCTGTCTGCTTGACCTTTATTCAGCTGTGTAAAAACTTTAATCTCAGCCAAACAGATTTACTCAGGAACAAATAAAACACTAAAAAAAGCCAAACAATAACATTTTTAAGTTATCTAAGTGACTTATATATCATGTTTAAGCTGAGTAGCGAAAGACGGCGGTGGGTTTGAAAACGATTTGCCGGGAGTCCGGTGTTCTCACTAGTGTTGCCAACTCCTCAGTAAGGAAAATCGCTATTGGCTGTCCTAAAAGTCGCTAGAAGTCGCTAAATGACGTCATCGCCTAATTTGCATAATTGATCATGCTAATCTAATTGTAACCTATGTTGTTGGAGAGAGAAATAACATCGTGGAAGAGACATAAAGTGAGTAAAAAACGTCCTAAATGCATTTAGAGTTTATTTAGAACTACAAATTAAATTTATTTTAGCAATTATTGTTTTTTTAATGTCACAATTCCAACCCTGCTCCTTTACCCGGGCTTCGACCGGCAAAAGTGACCTGAAATAGGCGCTCTGGTGGAGTTACTTTGTGTGTGTGTTTATAAGTAGTTTTAAACCTTGTGATCCACAAAACAGCATAAGAGTAAAAGAAGAACTGACTGCGTTACAGCACCCGCTGCTTGTTGAGAGTAAAAGCGATACGCGCTTTCACGTCTTTTTTTAGCGACTTTTTTTTAGAAAAAAAGTCACTAAGGGGTCTGAAAACTCGCTAAATATAGCGACAAAGTCGCTAAGTTGGCAACACTGGTTCTCACGGCTCTAGTGAGCCTAGCCCCCGGCTAGCTATCGAGCTAGTGGGTAACAGACGTCTCCGAAAACGTCGGAGCGCTTTTGAAAATATGCGGTGTCTTGATAAACTGAGCAGATATTTGAGGTTTACACAGCTACATTCTCGCCTGAAAATATATTAAACGTTTATTCTGTGACCCAGAAAGAATAATAAGAGTAATATTAAAACTAACTAGCTGCCGCCATTGTTGGAAACTGAGCTGGGCTGCGCTATGAATTCTGGGACACAGCTTCTTCTTCTTCTTCTTCGGGGTTTAACGGCAGCTTGCTTGCTTGCAGCATCCTTGTACATGCAGTGCTGCCATCTTCTGTTTCAGTCCGTTATTACACTCTTAAATCCTGCTACTTATTCCTGCGTCTTTTGTGATCTTACAAAGCTTCAAACGACGCGTCGACTATTAAATCAGTCGTCGACGATTTTGATAGTCGACGTAATCGTGACTAGTCGACTAATCGTGGCAGCCCTATATCTGAGTGTTTCTTAGTTTTAGACCAGTCAGTCTAATTGTTTTCCACGTTTAGTTGACTAAGAAATTAGTCGTCAGGAACATCCCTGATACATACATATGCTGTGACCATTATAGTAAGATGTGGATTTCTTTGGACTGTGGGAGGAACATGCAGACTCCATTCTGGAGTTTTAACTAAGAATCTTCTTGCTGCTCTAAAAATACTACCCATCAGTTACACACAGAATACATTCAAATATATTCATCCACTAACGTAGAGGAGCTAAAGGCAATGTGGAAAAGAGGGACTGAGCAAAAAAGTTTAGGCACGTTAGATTTCCAGTATTCTTCCCTGATTTCAAACTCATGTGTTTCTCGGATTATGTGAGAAGATCAAAGAGGCTGAGACAAAGTAAATCCACAGAAAAACTCCAGCTTACCTTTGAGCTTCACAAGGAAATGAGTGGAAGTACTCAACGCCCTGTCCTTATTTTTGACACCTAAAACTTTACACTGATTATTTTCTTTAATTTTTATCATTTCTGATGAAAATGGAAACATTTAAAAAGCAGTGCCTGTATGTAGCCAAATGAACTATTACTACACTGACATGTTGTACACACAGTTCAAGAAATCTCTGCACATCCATTGATCAGTTACTGAACTGACAGGTGTGATGCTGAGCGGACCGGGGAAGTGCAGTATCAAGTTTGAGGTCGTTGGGATGAGTGATTGTCAGATTTTAAGCCGAGTGTGCCCCCTGTGGTCTAAGTCGTCAACTAGATCCCAACACTAAAATTGATTTTGTGTTTTTCCGCTGAAAAATAAATTTTGCTGGACTCCAGAAAACATGGCTAGGTCAGGATTCATCACTGATGATTTCTTTGATGATTGAAGATGAACTATCCTGTATAAATGTTACCCCAAACCTAACTAACCCTCACAATAAAGTAAACCTACTTTTGGAGAAACAAAGAAATGGATCTTTTGGAAAATATATGTGTCAATTAGAAGAATTCTTTTATTTGTTCCCTGTTATTCACCAAAGGTTTGGGAGAACAATTGAATAAAAACAGAAATGACATGTTCTGTTTGCCTGGGATTTCAGTTATGGTTGGACTTGTTACGATGATGTTGAAATTTTAGACCTCAAACTGAGTCTTAAAAGTCTTGAAAAAGATATAAAAACGTTCTATGGTCTTTAATGCTCACAAAGACAGCTGGACATGGACACATTTTTTGTTTATCATTATCAGATTGTAATTATTTTTAGTGCTCATTTCTTTACCAAGCACCTGCCCTGTGGGTCGTGTTTTTGCAGACGTGTACGCTAGTTTATGACGTTATTCTTTTGATCTTTACTTGGGGTTATAAGTCCTGTGCCTGTGCCGGCTGCTCATTTTGAAATTGTCGCTATAAGAAATAACTCGAGTAACGCGCTCTGTTAACAGGCATGTTTGATTCATGTCTCAGTAGAAAACTGTCAGGCTGCTATTTATAGTGTCCTTATATATTTAAGTGGAGGGTCATCAGCTGCTGTCAGCCCAGTGATGTCAGAGTAATAGTGACACTGGACTGAAGTGATTGGTGGGCAGACCAGTGCAAAACACCGCAGAGGTGATCGTTTAGCACCGACATGTTGCCAGAACAAGAAGAAAAAAAATCACAGATTATCACTTCAGCACATGGTGCTGGAGACCTGCGACACCCTTCAAGCCAGCTGATGGCTAAGCTTTTCTGGATCAAGGTTTCTTGTATCTGGTCCCTCGTGTTCGCTTAGCGTTCAAGGCTTTGGCCTGATCTCTCTACCGGGAACAGGGGAAGATTTAGAGTAAGACACATCGCTCAAAGAGCATGAAAACAAATACAAATGAAAGATGTAATGCCTCTCAGCGAGTATCAAGAGTTACCAACCTGTGCAAGCTTGTTTTTTTTTTCTTGTTTGGCTCCACTTTGTAACCTTTAGATTGCCCCCCTTCACCCACCCACCCACCTCTTTTTTTAAAACTCCTGTCACTTTCAACAGAAGTGCAATTTAGAAAAGCAGAAGCACCAGAAAAAAACAACAACCCCATAACAGCAAGGGAAGGAGAGCTTTTCAAAGCTGTGATGTTTGACCTAGAAAAAATGCCTACGAATCCTCTTTGAATTAGCGTTTGGAATTAGTGGCAGCAGCGCACGCTCTCACTTCAAAAACAAACGGATAACAGTCAGGTTTCGATTTCCAGGGTCAGGCCGCAGCTTTATTTGCTCGAGCTGCTACATCATTGTCTTTGGTATTTGGTACATTCTCATTAATGGCACTGGTGGATGTTTGAATAGCTATTTGATGTTTATCGGCTTTGATGATAGGAAACCGCTACCATCGTGGACCCTCAGGAGCGAGCGCGCACATTCACGTGCTGATTATGGCTTCATTCATCTACCATCGAATCCATGCTCAAAAGCACAAACACATAACCCCGAGCAGTTTGTTATTAGTGCAGTTCTAGGCAGGTATAGAGCTGCCTGTATAGGAGCCTGTGCTGCAAAGTGCTTTGAGAGGCGCGCATAAACATACGCACACACATTCACAGTCACACTACGTTGTGACTGATAAAATGATCAAACAGCAGCAGAGTGCTGATTACAAGGAGTGATTCACCGTCAACAGATGTTGTGTGATCATAAACAAGAGGATTTTTGTCAGAGCCATGAATCAAACCGCCTGCCCTAATGCTGCAGTGTGCCGCACAGAGCCTCATCAAGGTGCTATTATTATTCCAGGCAAACTTGGATTTCAACTCTGAGGAGAGAACAAGTGGCTAAACTAAAGCTCGGGTTGAGTCACTCTGCCTCTTTGATCACAAGCAAGAGATTCAAAGTTTCTTCAGGAGCTCACAAGTCCAACACTCTTCTTCTGTCTTCATCACGCTGCTTTTGTCAACTTGTTCTGCTAAGACTAAAACACTGGATACCACTACGACTGCACTGCAATCACTAAGGCTCACTCACTTATAAGACTAATATTGTCTGCCTTCTGTTGTATTTACTGATGTGATGTGGACAGATGTTTATCAACAGCTTTTCTTGGCCCTACACTAAAAAGTAGTTCAGTAGTGTCTCATGTTTAGATGAAATTATATATATTCTGTATTAACTAGAATACTAACATTAAACTGGTGTTTAAAACAGCCTCTGTGTGAGATAAATAGTCATAATTCTTCAAGTTACTCGCTTGTGGGCTTGGTCAACCCACTGGTATTTTCTTCTGCAGCAATTTCTATTTGACAGTATGGCACACATGGAAAGCTGGAGAAAGCAGCAATACCTGGCACAAAACCGATCGCACATCCATGAGAGAAAATATGACATTCGCTGAATCAGAAACGGCATGAACAGAGGAGCTGGAGTGGAAGGGGGTTGCAAAGTGGTTTGCAGAAATAGCTAGCCCTACTTGAGATGTTCCGATTGGACGTCTAGCTTAGCAACTGAATTAAAAGCTTTGTCTCATTATTTTCGCTTATTTGCTAGACAGGTGGTTCATATCTTTTAAAAAAAAACTTGCCGTGGTTCTCATGTGGTTTCAGGCTTTCTGAGTATCCTCCATGTTGTCCCAGACTGATGGAATTTCAGGACTCGTTCTTCCATGTACGATGGTGTATGTCAGCAGTTCCCAACCCCCCGGGCCACAGAGCGACACCAGTCCGTGAGTCGTTTGGTACCGGGCCATGAGAGGCTTGGGTGTGAAATTTATGGTCTTCAGGGTTTTTCGTTTTTATGGTTAACTGGGTTTCCCTGGGTCTTTTCCTGTGTGTCATGAATATATCTTTTTTTGGTACTGGTTTTATTTTGTTGTATTTATTCGCGACACCTTAAAGGCCGGTCCGTGGAAATATTGTCGGGCATAAACCGGTCCGTGGTGCAAAAAAGGTTGGGAACTGCTGGTGTATGTTGTTGTTCTACGAAAAAAAACAAAAAACTGATGACAATGAGTGACGGATAAAAAACTCTACATTTTTGCACAGCAGCTCCATGATTGGTGGCTTATTAAATGCACTGGGAAAGCAAAGTTTATCCAAAGAGAACTGGGGTTTGTCTGCAAATTCTGGGTTTCTCCACTAGTGATTTATGCAGTTATGCATTAATCCAGTTGTGTT
This sequence comes from Diplotaxodon limnothrissa, assembly GCF_057381915.1. NCBI lineage: Eukaryota > Metazoa > Chordata > Actinopteri > Cichliformes > Cichlidae > Diplotaxodon > Diplotaxodon limnothrissa. The sequence continues at coordinate 2,620,338 of NC_140610.1, read as the reverse complement.
TTTTTTAAAAGATGTTCATCTATGCTGGCTGCCCTTCAGGAAATTTTGAACCTAGAGAATCCAGCTATAGTTGACCTGTAAGATCCTTGGATGCTATGTCCCAGAAAATAAGAGCTGTGCATTCGGCTGTGTGTGCAGAGCACATCCGACAGCTACTGGGGACCACCTCATTAAGGTGTTAATTGGGTTGGCTACCTGCACTGTCCCTCACTGCCCTGGGCAGTGTGTGTGTGTGTGTATCTGTATGTGAAGATGTGTGTTCATGTTCATCTGTTTAGTTTTTGCACTGTTAAGATACGATATGGGCTCTAGTCAGAAGCCCAAAGAAGGGTGATGGAGATGAAATCTGGGGAGTCCCGTGGATCTCTTGGGGGCAAGGGGGAATCAAAAACAGACAGGGGGTTTGATGAGATGTTATTTGATTTGTGATTGATACAAGACCCTCTCTAATTGGTCTGTGCTGTGAGAAAGATGGCTCGCAGGCACAGCTGTCACTCGATCAGATGTGTGCTGATGTGTCCCCGCATCATCAATGACCTTTTTGAAAATGAAGGGCCCGTGGAACCGAAATCTGTCATGTTGAACAGAGTAAGAGACGACGTTGGGGTTGCAGAAATCAAGTTACCAACCTGATTCCACTTGTCACAATTTATTGTCCTTGACAAATTGGTTCTTTATTAAAACGTGGCACAGAGGAATGCAGCCATTTGAACCAGCACAATAATTATAGATATCCAGTTTACATTTGCTCGCCTGTCTATGCTTGTACACATCATTACTGGCTCAGTAAGGGTGGGATGAATGTATGTTGTGCTGTGCCAGAGACTTTTATGAGGGAACAAAAAGCTGCGCTTTGTTTCTTTGGAAAACACTAAAAGAATGGGATGTCTTATATAAGCTTCAGCATTACAACCTTTTTCTTTTTCTGATATGTTTAAGCTGAACTCAATAGTTAGGAATCAAAGCATCATTATTTTAATCAAGGTGTGCAAATTCATCATTTCTTCATTATACACAGAAATACTGGATCTGACTCTTTATGGGAGACATTAATTTAAAAAAAAAGATTAAGATTGGGATTTAGCCACAAAACATTTGCCCCAGACACTGATCAGAACAATCTCGTGAAATATTTCTGAAAAAACACAAGAGTTTGCTGTCAGATTAGCAGCCATGCTAACAGCCACAAAGGCACTTTAAGCTACATGCTAAGGCAGCGGTCCCCAACCTTTTTTGCGCCACGGACCGGTTTATGCCCGACAATATTTTCGCAGACCGGCCTTTAAGGTGTCGCGGATAAATACAACAAAATAAAACTAGTACCGGTACCGGAAAAAAGAAGATTTATTCATAACACACGTGAAAAGACCCAGGAAAACAGAGTTAACGATAAAAACGATAAGAAAATAACGCTAAAAACCTTGAAAACCATACATTTCACACCTGAGCCTCAACTCTCGTGGCCCGGTACCAAACGAATCACGGACCGGTACCGGTCTGAGGCCCGGGGGTTGGGGACCGCTGTGCTAAGGGACACGTCACAGGTGACGTGGATAACACTGATTATATCTACTATCTACACATGATAGTGAGTGGGAGGGTGAAAGTGAACATTTTGTCCTCAAAGTTGAAGCAGGAAAAATGGACAAAGATAAGGATTTGAGTGAGTTTGATGAGGGCCAAATTGCAAAGGCTAGAGGTGTTGTGGGGTGTTCCCAGTTTGGAAGAAAGGAACAGCAGTGAACCAGTGACAGGGTAGCTCAAACTGGACAAACAAGTCTGATCCTTGGAGGCTCCACACCACAACATACAGGACTGTTGCTAACATCCTAGTGCCAGATCCCACAGCACAGCTTCAGGGGTCTGTCCATGCCACAATGTGTCATTTTACAGCAAAAGAAGGACCAACACAATATTAGGAAGCTGATCATGTTTTGCTTAATTGGTGTATATTTGTATGATTGCTTATTAGGGCCACTGAACTGTTCTATATTACCTTAAATATCACAGAGTGTGGTGTCATGGTCCTAGCCTACATGTTTTTTGCGTTCTAGCATTGCTTTCTCGTCTGTTCTCCACTTGCCCACCCATTGCCAGAATGGATACCCTGTTTTCCTGAATTCCTGTTTCCATGAGGAATTTAACAGACACTTCCGGTTATACCTGAGCATTCCAGCTGGTCAGTACGCTTGTAAAGGATAACACTTGCCTGTTACTCACCTGCCTGCCTACTCTTCACCAAATCTCTTTCTGCCATTTTGGAATTCCACCCGCCTGCCAGCTGCCACTCAAGATACAAACAGGTAAGGTCTCAGAATGAAACTGAGAACATCACAGGAGTCTGTGAAACCCACCTTGGCAATCGTTTTATCTCCTCTCTGGCAGAAACTCCGGTTCCACTCCTGTATAGAAAACACCCACCAGCACGACTCACCTGTTCTTTGAACGCTCGTTACATTTTTACATTAAAACTGCTGTTAGCTTCTTGATTACAGCTTTTGGCAAATAATGACACAAAATCACTTCACACATCAGCGGTATCCTGTTGATCGTGCTACAGGTCTGAAAGAAGGCGATCATAATCATTTGAAGGAGATTTTTTTAAATTATCCAATAATGTCAAACTAATAAAGCGAACATTTGATAGTATTTCAATATTTTAATTTAGAGAATCTCTCCTAAGTTTACAACTTAAAGGCCACACATTATTTCTTTACATTTTCTATGAATATGGAAAATAGGCAGAGTCAATTGAAATGTACAAACATTTCTACAAAGAGCCTGATTTTCTTATAATTTTTTTAAAGTAGTCTTCAGATTAGTTCTCCAGGCGTCTTGAAGGACATTCAAAGCTCCTCTTTGGATGTTTCTGCCTTTTGTTCTGTTGCACTGCTTCAATAATGTTTATGTCCGGGCTCAGGGGAGGCCAATCCATGACTGAAGCTTTACCATCTACAGATGGTTGTAGACACTGTAGACATCTCCTGAACCCTTTTGTATATATTTGCAATCATTTGAACCAAAAATGTCCCCTTTGACAGCCACACATCCACTGACAGTATTTATAAGGAGATTTCAGCAAACAGTTGCTGATCAACTGAACAACCAGATTCTTCTCTCAGGTCTTGTCAGGTCTTTGCTGGATTCTTTTTCCTATTTCTTAAGGACATGACTTTCAAATACTGTTTAACTGCTCTAGATAGTCTTTTAGGTCTGCAGCTTCTTCTTTGGTCCTCTTGTTCAGTTTTGTGAAGTTAGAATACAACTTGGTGAAACTGGACAAGTGGAGGAGTATCCGATTGTTCAGTCTGACGTCACTAGCCGTGTTGAAAAACTGTCTAAAGTCTTTCATCTTTAATAAAATGATCAGCGTTCTGCTCTACCAGGTGTAACAACTGAGTTTAACATCCAGGCATCCATGAAAACGGAATTTATGACATTTAAGGGAGTTAGAAGTTAGCAGGGAGTTAGCTCGCTAGCTTCTATCTAAATACAATATAGCATGTCCTGACTGCGGGGTTTTGGAAACAAATTAAAATGTACAGCTCTGTTATCACTTCCAACATAAATGAAGACAGAAAACTAAACAGCAGTGACGTTCGTAGGGTTACTGAAGTTTGGCTAGCTGTGCTACGTGACCACTAGCAACACAGCTATATTAGCATAATATAAACAAGATAACTTTTTTTCCACTCGATAAAAGTTAACGTGAGTGTTCTCGGTGGTCAGGAACAAATGTAATCGCATGGCAGGATGCTGTAAAAGGACCAAACTTCAGCCAGGAGAACAACTGAGATAATCCATCCACAATACGAGGTTAGTCATTCATATACTGCTGCATGGGCTGGGCTGTAGTTACATCCTAAGGTTTTAAAAACTGAGCTTAAATAAATGATTAGCGGTAATAAAAGCCGAGGGAGGTCAACAGTGATCACTGACTATTTTAGGAGCTTTTTGAGATCAAATAGAAGAAAATACAAAACATTAAACATGTTAACAACACAAAAGCCATATTAAACGCAGACTACTTTAGGCCCGGTAGTAGGATTCGTCACGTCATCACTTAACAACTGGATTACTTTATTGTCCCTCATTGGGGAAATTTAGTTGTTCAAGCAGCAAAGTGACAGATTCAAAAACAAATTAACGACATAAGGGAAGAAATATTGTACAGTTATTAAGTATTTAAGAACAGAAAAAAGACTAAAACAGAAAATTAGAACACTGCAGCAATAGAAACAACTATAATATAATTATAATATTAACAACTTATTGCATTTGTTGGGAGCAGTGATGGTTAAGTCTAAAATTTGCTGAGAGTAACAACATGCGATAACACTCCTTTGTGCATCTAGGATGCAGCAGTCTGTCACTGAAGGAGCTCTCCAGTTCTGCAATAGCTTCATGCATGGGGTGGGAGACATTGTCCAAGAGTGATGTTATTTTTACCAAAGTTATTCTGTCTCTGACCACCTGCACTGGCGTCCTAGGACACAGCTGGCCTTCCTAATGAGCTCTTCCTCTCAGCTGTAGATAAACTGCTGTTCCAACAGCCCAAAAGAAGATGGCTGACGTCACCATAGAGTTAAAAAAGGTCTTCAAGAGCGCCTGCTGCACTTCAAAAGATTTCAGTCTCCTCAGAGGGTAGACTCTGCTCCGACCCTACCTGTAAAGAGCATTAGTGTTGTGACTCTAGTTCAGTTTATTGTTCGGGTGAAAACTCAGGTAGTTACAGTATAAGAGTTCACCTTCTCAGTGTCACCTGTGTTCACGTGTGCCAGTGTGGTGGGTCTGAGTCATCCTCACCTGTAATGAGGCCAACTATGGCAGAGTCATCAGAGAATTTTGTAGCCTGGGTAGTTGATGGAGAAGTCTGCAGTGTAGAGGCTGAACGGTGCCAGGACAGTTCCCTGCAGGGCCTCCATACTGCAGACCAGCCTGTGGGCGGCCAGTGAGGTGGTCCAGTATCCACTGGGAAAGTGGTGGGCCACTCCTGATAGCTCCACCTGACCAGACCTGAAATTGTCTTCAGCCTCTTCCAAACCACACTGATGTTGTTCTGCTGTAGTTGGTCCTTCATCTTCTTCCTATAAATGTTTCTTCCATCCCTGAGCCTCCTTCTCAGTTCCTTCTGCACTGCTCTAATCTCCTCCTCATTCCTGATCTAGAGGCTCTCTTCTTCTCCTTGAGGAGAGCCTTGAGGAGATGAGCTTTATGCCTCCTTGGTGTTGGTCTACAATAAGTCCAGCGTTTTATTGTGTCTGGTGTGGCAGGTAACATATTGGGTAAAAGTGGGCAGAGTGGAGAACATGGAGATTATTAAATTTCATGGGGACGCTGTGTTTGGAGTCTGCTGGTAACAGTATGGATAACATTACAGGCTGTTGCTGCAGCCTGCAATGTTATCCATTACAGGCTGCAGCAACAGCCTGGGGGGGCATACATGTGTAAACTCCTGCGGTAGATAATACGACCTCATGCTAACAGCTATCAGCTCAATGTCCTCACTGCAAAGTGTCTCTGTGATAGTTAAGTGCCCATCTGTCATTCACAAACACAGCCTAACCCCTTCCTCTCTTAACGCTCTCCTTGGTTCTGTCAGCCCAGAGTAGATAAAAACCATCTATGTTTATGTGTGTCCGAAGTTAGCTCAGCTAGTAACGTCTCAGAAAGAATCATTAAGCTGCTCTCTCTTTATTTTGTGTAGTTAAGGATACACGTACCATATCGCCTTTATTGTATCCTTCACTAGCCCAAATATGCAGTCACGTATTCATGTATCAAATCTAATATTAGATTTAGCTGTATTGCATATTCAAGGGGGTTATTTTAGTATCCTATGTATGAATGCTAATGTTAGCTAAGGTGTTAGCTAGCTACTGTAGCTAGCTAAAGCGCTTAAATGCTTTATTAATTGCAGCTTTCTAATTGAAACACATTTCACTGACATACAAGCTGTAGTACAAGCTATACACTGTCTCTTACTTACTCTTCAGCTTAAATATCAAAAGTATGAGACCTAAAACTGACATTACGATATCTGGGTTACTGACTGCTATCAGTTTCTCAATCTTTCTGCTGGTATCTAGTTTTTTGACCTGATGAAAGACTCAATTCAGCAGCTTAAAAATAAAAAATCAAACGAACAAAACTTGAATCTTGGATCATATACCCGTTAGGCATTTCTCACTCTTTTCTTGTTTTTTCTACCACAGGGAATTGTCAAGAAGGCACCTTCACATCATACAAAGTTAATGAAGTGCCATGAATTATTTCCCCCTCTAGAGCCAAACAGATTGCTGTAATCAGCTTATAAAATACTGACTATGCATTACATTTTCATGTAAACACTAAATAACACAATAAAAACAAGCAAGCAAACAACAACCAAAAACAACAACAACAGAAAATATGATTGCAGGGTCTACAGGGGCACTTATACTTCTCAGCAATATTTTTGCTAGCTGCAGTCAAGTCAGACCTTTGCCGATTCAAACACAAATGTCAGGTTCAGCCTCAGGTGAAAATGTCAGTGTCGACTCTGTACTGTCCAGCTGCTTGGAACTGGCTCATTCACCAAATCCATTGATTTTCCTGAGACCAATTACCCAGGCGTCAGAGATCTCACTCACAAGTTCCGGGCGGCAGTGGGATTCTCTGACTTTAATCACACATCAATGCTAGCCCCTCAGAGCAATCTTCACTGTTTATCCCAGGCCCCAGCCCTTTGCCAGCTATTTATCGATTACTACCCAGCTTTAACCCTGTACTGCGATTCGTCGCTCTCTGTGCCCGTCCTCCGGCTGTCCCCCTGACTCTAGTCATTGCAGAATAAAAACAGCCAGAAGGGACTCAGGCAGTGGAGAACAGAAAGAAAGAGAGATGATTTCCGCATGAAACAGTCATCGATTTTGAGACTTTCTGATGCCATTTCTTTCTCTGTTAAGAGAGAGAGTGAGCCAATGGTCTGGTTTTAACAGAACAGTACTGGTATGTAAAACTGTGAAAGCTTTCGATGAGCGGGGTGCAGCATCAGCGGGTGATTCACAGCGAGGCAGGTAGATTGTAGTACTGTTTGGTGATTTACTCACACTGTAAATGAGTTTTGTTTTCAGTCAGAGGTGTGGAATGGCATTTCACGGTTTAAACAAAAGTAGAGGGTAAGCACTCGTGTAAACTGATAACATCCATTACAATCCAAAACCCCATGAGCTCAAAGGCAGAAGCTTAATGGAGCAGAGCCATTGTTAATGTTTGTACAGTGTAGAGCTTTTTGTGCAGTACAATTACCTGAAAACTGTACTTTACTTGAGTTTCTTCATCTAGTATAGTGGTGCTCAATTTCAGATTCAAGAATAAGCTATTTATGTGACAGCTGGACTTACTAATTGTTCTGTAAACTGTCTTCTTACCTGTTCGGATGGTCTTTTTAGGGGTTGCCACAGCAGATCACCTGCCTCCACCCTTTCCCTGGTATGCTCTTCTGTCACACCAACCTTCTGCATGTCTTTTCTAACTAAATCTATGAACCTCCTTAGAGGTTCCTGTTTTCCTCCTGCCTGGAGGATCCATCCTTTGTCCAGTATATTCACCCTCCCTCCTCTGCACACATCCAAACCATCTCTGCCTTACCTCTGTCTGCAAACCGCTCAACCTGAGCTGTCCCTCTGATATACTAATTTCTAATCCTGTACATTTTGGTCACTTCCACTGAATATCTTAGCATCTTTATTTGCTACGGAGAAAAAAAAATTAAGACGGACTTTTGCGAGATCTCGCAAAAGTAACTCGTGATCTCGCAAAAGTTTTAGCCGCATTCTTCGGCCTTCGACCTCCGGTTAGCTCGAAGCTAACCGGAGGTCGAAGGCCGAAGAAGGTCGAGACCTACTACAGCCGGGAGGAACACCGCTTTCCCGGCACATCGTGCCTCGACCTCCCGGTCGGCTTCGAGGCGTTGTCCGAAGAATGCAGCTAAAACTTTTGCGAGATCCCGAGTTTGTTTTGCGAGATCTTGCAAAAGTTTTGCGAGATCCCGAGTTTGTTTTGTACGGAGCCCCGCAGGGGACATGGGAGAAAAAAAAATTAAGACGGACTTTTGCGAGATCTCGCAAAACTTTTAGCCGCATTCTTCGGACACCGGGAGGTCGAGGCACGATGTGCCGGGAAAGCGGTGTTCCTCCCGGCTGTAGTAGGTCTCGACCTCCCGTTAGCTTCGAGCTAACGGGAAGAATGCGGCTAAAACCTTTGTGATCCCGAGTTTGTTTTGCGAGATCTCGCAAAACTTTTGCGAGATCCCGAGTTTGTTTTGCGAGATCTCGCAAAAGTCCGTCTTAATTTTTTTTTCTCCCATGTCCCCTGCGGGGCTCCGTAGTTTTGCGAGATTGCGAGATCTCGCAAAAGTTTTGCGAGATCCCGAGTTTGTTTTGCGAGATCTCGCAAAAGTCCGTCTTAATTTTTTTTTCTCCCATGTCCCCTGCGGGGCTCCGTAGTTTTGCGAGATTGCGAGATCTCGCAAAAGTTTTGCGAGATCCCGAGTTACTTTTGCGAGATCTCGCAAGAGTGACAAGGGTAGGGATGTCGAGCATGCTACAGATCAGGACTGTGAGTTGACTTTTGCGAGATCTCGCAAAAGTCCGTCTTAATTTTTTTTTCTCCCATGTCCCCTGCGGGGCTCCGCAGCTCAGCCTCCTGTTTTTTGTTGATATGTCACCATCTCTATACCAAACATCAGAGCTGGTCTCACTACCATGTTGCAAACATTCCCTTTTACTCTTCCTGCCATCCTTCTGTCACAAATTGCCCCTGACACTTGTCTCCTGCCCGGCCTGCACTCTCTTCTTCGCCTCCCGTGTGCACTGTCTGTTACTTTGGGTGGTTAACCCCAGGTATTTAAACTCATGTACCTTCACTAGTTCTACATCTTGCATGTTCACCTTGCGTCTACTGTCTTTCATTCGAACTGTGATTGTTTTAAAAGAAATAAACATATAAACCAATTACCTGACAGTTTATAAAGTGGAAATAAATGAACGCCACCTTTCTTTTCCCCTCTTTCTTCAACGTGATATAAAGAACTTCCTAGCAAACAGCTGCTTATTTAAACACTATTCTTTGTACTTTGAAAATTGTTAAATAGAAAGAGGAGATTTCTAACAAACACCTTGTGTTAGAACAGTGTGTATTTGATCCTAAATCGTAATCTTTTCTCAGTGATATTCTGTCAGAGCAAGCAAGGCTGGCAGTGCTTTCCCAGTGAAATTGTCACGCTTCTGGGTCATTTTGAACCAGCATCTTGAGTTCTTATGTTTTGGTTTGATTTTGTATTATGGGATGTATTCTGCCTGCGACAGACTGGCGACCTGTCCAGGGTGTGCCCCACCTCTCGCCCTATGACAGCTGGGATAGGCTCCAGCGCCCCTCGCGACCCTGAAAAGGATAAGAGGAAGCGAATGGATGGATAGGTGGGTTGTATTCTGATTCTCTTGTTATGCTTTGTTGATCATTATTATAAATCTATGTTTCAGTTTATTCTGGTCAAGGGTTTCGTTTTTAGGTGTAGTTCAGTTACAAGTCTGCGTCTTTGTGAATTGTTTCTTGTTTCCTGTTTTATTTTGAAGGTTTGTCTTACATCAGTGTTTCTAGCTTCACATCTGTCTCGTTAGGTTTTGTTTCTCCCGGCTGTGTTCCTACCTGTTCCTACCTCGTGTCGTACCCTCAATAAGCTGTGTGCTTTGCTTCCGTGCTCCCAGTCTCTCATCTCCAGGGTTTTCCTAGTGTTTTTTTTATTAGCCTTGTGTTTTCAGTTTAGGTTTGTTCTTGTGAGTTTATGTTTGGAGTTTCTGCCACAGCACAATAAAGCTGCCTCTTCCTGCGTTTGGGTCCTCTTCTCCTGCCTGCACACAGCACACCATGACAGAAATCTAAAAAGAGTCAACGTGAAAGTGCTCTCTCACTTCCATTTGAAACACCATTCTTTTAGTCACACACTGGAATTACTCCACTGTTTGAAAAGTAGATGCTATTGTTAGCTAATGTTAGCATTAACCAGAAAGATATTCCTATGTAACTCACTTAATGTAAACAGTTTATTGCTATAACAAACTCATGCAGGCATTAATTTGTAATCTATTTTTGGATATCTTGTCTGCCTGATTTCAAATGAGGCAGTTGTAGGTGACCATGTATTAAAGGGAAACAATGGAGGATGCTCCCAAGATCATGAGAGAGGCAGTGCATAAAGGATGGAAAGTGTAACCTCTTTGATAGTGTGGCTAACTAGGTTAACATTTGGTCTACTGCTTTTGAAGTTAGAGCCAACTGATAAGTTTTCTTGCAAAAGATACCCGATAAATCACAGATTTTGACTTATAAAATTTATAATATAGAAGCCCCTCAAACATTGCTTTGTTTTAGCATATTATAAAAAAAGGTAAGCAAATAGCAGGTTACCTCAGCAGAGGACATATTGTCTATTTTCTGCTTGTGCCAATCTCCACTGATTTATGATGATACCTTTGAAGCAACTGACTCAAGAGGGCGTTATTTAAGCTAGGGAAATGTGCCATTATCCTGTTATTGCAACTTGTGCCCACAATTTAGAGCACAACAGTAGGCTACAAATGACATTACAGGTGCAGTGATCTGGCACCATTTCCTGTCATTGAGCTGCAACAAATACTCACCCTGGCTACAGATTTGGATCACAAGCTGCATTTTAGCGGCAAACTCTCTCTAACCTAAGATGTGAGATTGTTTGCTGCAAACATCACTCTGATTACTTCATCGTAATTTAATTCAATGGCATCGGTCGACCATCGGGGAGACGATGTGGCTGGTGTGTGTGTATGTTTCTATGTGAATGTGTGGCTTAAAAAAAGTGTATTTAATCATGCTTGTCTGAATATGAGTGTGTCACATTATTTTTGGAGTGTATGGGTTCCAACAGAGGTGTGTGTGCGCATGTGTGTGTTTTGGCTGAGTCACTGTGGTTCTGGCAGGGTCGAGGCAGGCTGGGCTGCGATGGGTTGAATTTGGACGAAGTGGAGGAGCGGACGTGGGAACCCTCTCTCCTGTTCTCCCATCTGTTCTGCTCGACGGAGGTGCAAGAGGTGATAGAGGTGCTGAGCGTGTGTGTGTGTGTGAATGTTACAGGGACGCAAAAATGACAAATCAAGCAAGAATGTACAAACACGCACAGGTGTGTAAAGAGATTCAAATATCCAGAAAAACACATTTAAAAATGTAACATTAAAACAAGCACTGGTAACATATATGTTTATGAACGCAGCATAAATTACTTGATATTACCTCGCCGCAAAAGTTGCTTAAACTAATTCTGTTGTATGCACAAATAACACATTCCTGTACTCACATATGCCACACACACCCCTGAGCCACAGATGGCAGAGTGAAGGGGTTAGGGCTTCCTGAGGTCTGCGGCTGAGCATCCTGTGGGCAACATCTCTAGAGCCAAATTTTATCTTCCTCGTCCTCCTCTTCTCCTCCTCTAGTTCCCCTTCCCTGATGACATGACACTCATTCATCACCCGCAGACAGGGATTCTGCTTTACAGCCATTAGGATGCAGGCGGTGCATCATTCTAACCTTGGCCGAAGGTCCGACTCCCTCAGTGGTGCTTCATCACCATTGAGGATTTGATCAGGCAGTGGGCACATCTCACTCTGGCATTTTCAACTGTTTTCACTTTTTTAAAGCTTAGAGTTCTAGTTTTTCACAATTTAGGGTTTATCCTATTTTGGGGGGAATGGTTTATATTGGTCACGATCATTTAAAAGCTAGCCAAATTAGCTTCTTAAAAGCAGACAATGGAGTCCCACAGGGCAACAGTTTAGCCAAATTATCTAAACTGATGAATTGTCTAAAGCCGAATTCTACAACCTCAAAACTACAACTTCTGTCTATTTATCTTCCTGGAAAGTCAAGAAACATTACCAGTGGAGAAGCATTAATACTTAGTAGTTGGTGCCTGCAATAAGCATTTATATCATTAAGTGATTTACATGTGTTTGACAGAGGAATAGGAAACTGTAATCTATGTCACAGGTTTTCTTAGATGCAATTATTTATTATAATATTATTTGAGCTTCTGGACTTTCAGTGGTAGAGTTTAAGTCAAAAAGTGAATTCATTTGCGCAATATAATATATTCAAGCAAGGTTTTCCTGGGTCTTTTCACGTGTGTTATAAATCTTCTTTTTTTTTCAGTACCGGTACTAGTTTTATTTTGTTGTATTTGTCCGTGACACATTAAAGGCCGGTCCGTGAAAATATTGTCGGGCATAAACCGGTCCGTGGCGCAAAAAAGGTTGGGGACCGCTGGCTTAGAGTACTAATCAGGTGGAACCAGATAATCTCCCACGGCACACCTGATCATTTCTCACGGCACACCTATGTGCCGCGGCACAGTGGTTGGGAAACACTGGCCTGGAGTCTATCACAGCTGCTATAGGGCAAGTGTCTGTTGCAAGACACAGCACTTCAGTCAGTTCTGATCTGGACTTTGACCTTTGCAACATCTTGATTCTTTTCTCTTTTTTTTTTCAAATTTGCTGATGTGCCCGGGGTCATTGTCCTGTTGAGCCCATTTCAACCAAGTTTTAGCTGTCACTCCAAGGTGCTCAGGTATTGTGGCTGTAAAACAAGCCTAAACCATCACTCCACCATTAAAGCAGTGTGCAGCTGGTATGAGGTGTTTGTCCTGATATGCAGCGTTTTCGTCTGGTGTGTATTAAAGCCAAACACCTTAGTCTGTCCAGACGACATTGCTCAAAAGTCTTGTGTTTTGTTCAGATTCAGCTTTGCAAATCTAAGCTGTACTGAAGTGTACTCTATAGAGAAAATAAGTTTTCTTCTGGCAACCCTTCCAAAGTAGCCATACTTGTTCAAGCGTTTTCTAGTTGCACTGTCATGAACATGTAACCTGCTAACCAAGGCTCTGAGGTTTTCTGTGTCTCTGAGCATTGCCCGGTCGGGCCTTGGGATTCATTCTTGGGATGAAGCTGCTGGGATGTCCACTCTTAGGAAGATTGCTGCATGGCGTTAACACAGCAGGATGCTGCAGCAAACTGCCAGAGCTTTAGTTTTAATGAAAGTGCTCACACTTGACGATGATGAGTTAATCATGTACATTTTATTAGCAGCACTTGGCTGCTGCCTATTCTCTTAATTCATGTGGAAGCAGTAAGTGTGCACAGTCCTGTAAAAATCCTTCTTTTTCCACATCTTTACAAATTATATACACCATTTTATAACAAGTTTTAATTTTTAAAATCTATTTATTGTTGCAATGGTAGATGCTCATAAAGCTTCAAAGCACAAACACAAACAAATAACTGATAAGACATAAACATAGTTGGCAAATAGGTGGTGAACACAGTTGAACATTTAGCAGATTAGCAGAAGATCAAAATGGAAACCAAAAACAGAGCTTAAGGAAAGAGAGTACTTAAAAAACCCTAAAACACCTCATGTTGCTCCATAGCTCCTGGATAGGTAATATATAATATACAGTGTAAAATACCATCTGTGTCCTCTGCATTTTCTCTGTCCACTGCATTCATGGTTATACTAGACGTAGAAACGTTCTTAAAACGCCTCGTTCTCATTCATCATTTATACTGCTCATGCATATATGCACAAGTATAGCTATTCATAAAATATGCAAAATAACATTTATGACTTAATATTTTAATCATGTACATAAATCAAATAATAAAGGCTGATTTGTATTAAATTCATGATTAAGGCAAGAACAAAGTGTGAGTCTAAACTGAGTGTAAAATTGAAAATGGGGGGTGGTATCAAAGTAGCATTTAGCCAGACACCAATATTAAAAAGAAAAAACAAGAACAGTTGTGTATGTAGAGAAGAAGTTCAGATGAAAATGAAACTGGTCTGTGCATAAAAGGAGGTTATTGGTGGCTTTTCGTACACGCACTTTTTAGGCAGTTTTAACAGCTCAGCAGATTCCCATTTATCTCTTTTCTTTTTACATCCATGCATCAGCCTATCCCTAATCTTCGGCACGAACAACATAGATTCTAATGCACATTTAACCGAAAACAACATCATGTAAAACGGGGGGACTCTAATCAGATATGATTAAGTCCTCCCAGAAGCTGGTAGTGCTATCTTGTAGTCATCTGTCCATTTCCTGCAGACATTCGATTAGATGAAACTTTCTGAGTTGTTGCAGCAGCAAAGATTTGGTTACTGTTTAAAAATAGAACAAATTCAGATAATTGAAGTCAGTGTATGAAAGAACTGCAAAAAATACAATAAATTAAAGGATGCTGCATCTTCTTTTCTCCTCAGGGAGTCTATTTATGATGAATGTATACATTGCTAAGTTGGCAGCTATACTAACTCACATTAAACACACATACATGTGTTCTGTGACTAGACTGGATGAGAGAACACATTGTCTTGAGAAATTCACTTTCATACCTCCTCTCTCAAACACGCACACACATACATGCTTCCCCATAATCCCACCTCCCCTGAGTCTCTACAAACAGGTGACATCCTGTGCTGTTCCTGGTTTGAAATAATCTCATACAACAGATGGGTCTTTTTCCCCTAGCCTGCCAGCCAGCCCCGCACGGCACCGCAGGCACTCATGGCAGTGAAAATACAAATGCTACCCACGCCAGCAGAGCGGTCCAATTCTCTGCCCACCATCACGGCAAACCACCGCATGCACTGCTTCGCCGGTACAGGTTTCTTTTCCTGAAAGGCCGGTGAACGTTTATTTCACTTCCTGTACCCTTTGTGGTGAGACGTTAATGCCCGCAACTGTGATATTTAAATGTGGAATGGCCAGAGAAGCGCAGAATTGGTAAGAGTGAAGCTGCAGCGACAGGTAGGTGGCCACAATAGCACAATGTATAAGTGGGCAAAAGGCCAGCAGCAGGAAGGGGACTGCACACAGGAATGTATGAGAAACACAGGTCTTTGAGGTGCTTGTTTCAGCTTCCCTCTCAAGTTTCCCCAGTCAGCAAAGCCCCAGTCTGCCTTACAACAAAAGCTGCTAACATGTAAATGGAGCCATGGAAGCTTTTAAAGACAGATTTAACAGAGTGGTTTGATAAATTATGAAATCTATCATATTCATTTTCTGTCTGTATGAATGGGTAAGCATGTCCAAAACTGTTACTGTATATATATATCTTCTTGCTAAGAGTTAGATACCATTTAGCACCATCAAACATAAAGCTAAGGTCAGGGTGCTAGTTTAGCTTAGCATGAAAACTGCTGCTAGCTTGGCTCTGTGGAAAAGGTTAAGAATGCATATATTGACAGCTAATGGAGGTAGCAGGGAGTTTGGTTTGGTAATCCCCAGCAGGATGTTAAAGGACATGTACCTGCTAAATGTGTTGTTAGCTATGGCGGTGCGGTCAGTGAAGATGACATTGAGCTCTATTAGAGTTGTGAATATTTGGATTAGCTCTTAAAGATGTGACTGTTAGCATGTTGATGGTAAAGTTAGCTGTGTGTAATAGAGATGTGCACAACTTGTTGGTTTTAGAAATACTAGTTTGGTTAAATATATTATTCTTATTTTATTAATTCACAGTTAATTAATGTGCTAATTAAGGTGCTTTGCCATAGACTTTTATAGGTGGGAGTCTGCCAGTGGACAATGGAAAAAATGGAGGTTTAAGGCCTTTCCACGTTGGCTTTGCTTTTTTAGACATGGAAGTTTTGACCATCTTTTATACTCTACACTCATGTTCTGGTCTGCTTCTGAACAGGCTAGCAGATCTTTTTTACCTAACCTAAGCTACCCACGTACGCTCTGTACCTTCATGTGTAACAGACAGATACTGTGACAGAGCGGTATAAATCAGCTCATCTTGATTTTGATATAAACACCATGTTGACTGTAGGTACAGCTGTGACCTTTTGATAAGCCTATCCCGAAGTTTTCATTGTATCAGGCTGATACCCAGCTCTGAGAGCAGGTTGATATTTGGCTTAAAAGGCCATCTTTCTACAAGTACTACATCCATTCAGATCCTGATGTGTGAGATTGTGCGTGTAAGCATGCTGACCAAAAAAGAGCTCGCTGCATCCTAAATGAATCACGCTGCTTTAACATCTATGTGTTGTCTGCTGAGCCAGCTCTAAAGTTAGGAGTGAGTGTGAGAGAAAGAAGAGGAATGCTAAGCAGCTTCCCAAACAAGCATCACAAGAGAAACTTTGAGCGTTCACTTCTTTTATATCCGTCTTTGCTCCATGAACCATCGCCTCTCTCCACCTGCCTCACTTCCCCGCCTGACCAACTTTTATATTTCTCTATCAGTCCCCTGTCCTCCTCCTCTTCATATCCCATCTCTGTTACCACATTAATATTATCACAAGTCATCCCTCCTTCCCAATATTTTCCCCCACGTCCTCTTCCTCCAGTTCTTTTCTTACTCCCCCTTCCTCCGCCTGAGTCCTCCCCCATCGATGCCCTCTGAGCTCTGTTCTGTAACGGCTCAGCTGGTGACGGCGTGCCAGGAGACTGCTCCTTTTGTGCCCTGCTGAAAGGGACTCGTAGCCTGTGAGAGCAAGTGGGAGAGAGAAAGTGTGTGTGTGCGTGTGAGCGTGAAGTGGGTGAGTGGGTCAGAACGATTGACATGGACATCCATCAACGGCAAGCGTGCAGCCCTGCCTTTCGCTATCACCGAGATTTCAGTCGAGCTTGTCCGCATCAATTATCTGTGGTAGATAACTACACACACACACACACACCGTTACCCTCTCCCACGCCAAATACCACCAACCAAACACTCCTAAAATTGTATTGATGCCAGCCCTCCTTTAACCACACACACACACACACACACACACACACACACACACATAAAAAGCTAAACAACCTCTAACTCATCTCTCTTTCAGCGAGACACAAAAGAGGGGTGCATGTTTTGAAGCTCAGTAGAGCATGACGCTGGATAGAAGAAGTAGCCTTGTTAAAAGCTCGAGCAACTCTGTCTTCTTCTGTGTCTCCCACTAATGGATTTCTAATTTAGAAATATAGTCAAAAGGGAAGACAAGAGAAGGGCGGAAATGGTTTCAGCCTAAGGAAAATTCTTTTTTTTCAGTGGAGGATTGTAAAGAGCTTTCTTTAATACGCTGAAAAGGGGTTTAAAGACAACAACAATGCAACCAACCTGCACAAGGTTTTTTAATCCATAGCCAAAAAAAAAGAAAAAAAAACCTCAATAGGGCATCTTCTTTTGTCAGGTCAAGAACAAAGTAAGTTAAAAAGCATTTGGCAAAATGGTGTTGTGGTGGTTAGCCATAAAATATGATAGGTTGAAAATGGCAGAAGAAAGAGAGGACCTGTGGGGGATGATATCATCATAATGACATTCATCCTAATGCACCATCTGGAGTAATGGCTTTGGGATGCTTCTTTGACCAAGTCTCAGGCTACAATGATTTAATGAGTTATTGACAGTAGTATGCCTTAAGGATATGCAGCTGAATAAAAGCGTGTAATCACGTCATTTTAAAATCATTATAATGTCGGTGGCTTGACTAGAATAGGTGGCACAAAAACTCCAAATGTCAATTTAGGGTTGTCAGACTGTTTTATAATCCTTGTTGGCCGTCCTTTATAACTTGGGCAGCGTATTGGTGTATTTTTATTTAGTATTTTATATTAATTCATTTATCCTGGTCAATAAATTAAGTTACTTTAGGGTGGTTAACTCAATATCAATTCAAATTTTTTAAATTTTCTTTTTAATATTCACAATATAAAAAAGAGTGAATTCAAAACAAATATATGCAGTGAAAATGCAACTATTTCAGCGGGATTAGGCCTCAGTCACACGGGTCTCGAGGCCGCTCACTGACCCCGGGGCATCTACAGGTCATGAAGGAAAAATCTGTTTTCCCTGAGTGGTTGCTGGAGTTTGCTGGCTGTCGCTGGGAGATATCAGACGGTGCTGCACCGAAAACATTCTTGCGTTTGCTTTGGTCACTAGCAGATTTACATGGGCACCCATCATTTGCGTACAAGACACCAGTTTTCATGCAAACATCAACTAGGAAACAGAGTTGAGGTGAAACTTGAGAAAGTGCTACACAAACCAGAAATCGAGACCGTTTACGTTCAAAGTTAAGGCGTCCCTTTTGAAATGTGTTGGTTTCAGACAAGGCACAGCTTTTACTCTGAAGGTGAGCATTCTCCGCTTCCAGTTTGCTTTGCACTCCTCACAGTTTCACAACCACTTAGCTGAAGTTCTCCAGAGGCCTGGTAACGAACTAATCATGTGATTCAGGTGTGTTGACCCAAGGTGAGATCTAAAACCTGCAGGACACCGGCCCTCGAGGCCTGGAATTGCCCACCCCTGTTATAGTCAATCCGGTTGTTAAGTCTGACGTCACTAGCCGTGTCTGGGCCTAAACTCTGCTGCAGGTCCATATATCAAACGATCACTATGACTAGGGATGGGTATTGTTTAGGTTTTTTCCAATACCCGTGCCAAACCGGTACTTTTGAAACGGTGCCGGTGTTTAAACGGTGCTCAAACCGGTGCTTAAAGAATGGAGAACACAAAATTGGTCCTAAAACCTCTCATGTTCAGCTGTTTTTTTTTGTAAAAAGATAACAATGTTAGCCTTTTCTGCAGCTATGGGGCATATATGGTATCAATCTTGGCTGGAAGCAGTGCTTAAACAATGGAAAAAAAAATCAAACTTTGTCCAAAAACCTCTCATGTTCAGCTGTTTTCCACTTTTTCTTTGGTCATTTTAGCCTTTTTGGCCAGGGTGAAGGGAGCATCTGCCATCAAACAAGAAGACAGCCGCATGTAGCTATGATGATGTTTGCTAGTTCACCTTACATGCATTAATGTAATAACGTGGTTAGCCTACTCAACGTAAATTACACACGAACAACATGAAGCTACTCACGCAGAGAAGAACGGCTGCTGCTGCATCATCATCCTCATCATTTCTGCTACACTGGCAGGGCTAGGGGCCAGGACTCTCCTCTTCGTGTTCTTGGGGGATGTTGCAAACTCCGGGTCCGATAACAGGCACCACACCCGCAGTAGATGTGCTTGGTGTGAGGTCTCGCAACAAGCTATCAAATACGGCGCATTTCTCGGCTTTTAGAAAAACGCTATGCGTCGCCAGGTGTTTCATCAGATTTGAGGTGTTACCTCCTTTGACAGTATCACAGTATCAGCTTAAAGCACTTGTTGCAGGCTGCTGAGTTTGCATCTTTTGCTGTGAAGTACAGCCAGACTTTTGACCGCTTTGCCTTGGTCATTTTTAATCTGTAGCTCTGCTCTAAAGTACCTGGACCCGCCTACTATCCTCGGAAGTGTAAAATGATTGGCTAGAATCTAAAGAGTATCACAGCTCAGGAAAAAAAAGCACCGAAAAAAAGCACCGAAATGTGCGCTGCTTTTCGGTCTGGTTACTACCGTTTATGGCACCGGATACCGGTACCCATCCCTAATTATGGCATTACTGAGAGTTGAAAAACTGTCTAAAGTCTTTCATCTTTAATAAAATGATCAGCGTTCTGCTCTACCAGGTGTAACAATTGAGTTTAACATCCAGGCATCCATGAAAACGGAATTTCTGACATTTAACGGAGTTAGAAGTTAGCAGGGAGTTAGCTCGCTAGCTTCTATCTAAATACAATATAGCATGTCCTGACTGCGGGGTTTTGGAAACAAATTAAAACGTACAGCTCTGCTATCACTTCCAACATAAATGAAGACAGAAAACTAAACAGCAGTGACGTTTGTAGGGTTACTGAAGTTTGGCTAGCTGGTATATAATGATGTGCTACGTGACCGCTAGCAACACAGCTATGTTAGCATAATATAAACAAGATAACTTTTTTTCCACTCGATAAAAGTTAACGTGAGTGTTCTCGGTGGTCAGGAACAAATGTAATCGCATGGCAGGATGCTGTAAAAGGACCAAACTTCAGCCAGGAGAACAACTGAGATAATCTATCCACAATACGAGGTTAGTCATTCATATACTGCTGCATGGGCTGGGCTGTAGTTACATCATAAGGTTTTAAAAATTGAGCTTAAATAAATGATTAGCAGTTATAAAAGCCGAGGGAGGTCAACAGAGATCACTGACTGTTTTAAATGGCCTGGTAAATGGCCTGCATTTGTATAGCGCTTTTCTAGTCCATAGGACCCCAAAGCGCTTTACACTACATTCAGTCATTCACCCATTCACACACACATTCACACACTGGCGATAGCAAGCTACATTGTAGCCACAGCTGCCCACTGACAGAGGCGAGGCTGCCAGACACAGGCGCCACCGGGCCCTCTGACCACCACCAGTAGGCAAACACGGGGTTAGTATCTTGCCCAAGGATATTTGGCATACAGCCAGGGATCGAACCACCGACCTTCTGATTAGTGGCTGACCTGCTCTGCCACCTGAGCTACAGCCACCCCCCGAGCTTTTTGAGATTAAATAGAAGAAAATACAAAACATTAAACATGTTAACAACACAAAAGCCATATTAAACGCAGACTACTTTAGGCCCGGAAGTAGGATTCGTCACGTCATCACTTAACAACCGGATAGTAGTTGCCGGGTGGTTACCAACCGGTCTTGTGCCCTGTGTGACTGATTAGCTCTTGGCTAATCTGATTGATGGGGACGAATTTTTTGAGTTTGTTTTGGTGTTTTAGTTTGCTAATTTGGTGGTCTGGACCAGTGAGGAGTCCACGTCCTGAATAATAAATTTGTGTAAACCAGTTTTTGTTACTCTAAGCTAAAGTTTAGAGTTATACAGTGACAGTGAGGTTGATTCTTATTCATATGACTGGTGATTGGTTCGTGGACTGGAGACCTGAAACTGCATGGTCCACATGTTGCTTCCAGTCTCATAGAGAAGGCCCTAGTCTATCTTTAAGTAGAGCTGAATTTAAATCGTCAGTTAACCACAGGGAATCTGGGACTTTCAGCTTGTAAAACTTGGCCCAGCTGTTTAATTTGCCCTCACCCTCTTTGGTTTTTCAGCCTTACATAAATCATTTTTGAATCTGTTCGCGTACCTTGAGCCACATTGTGTCACATTCTGTAGAACTAAGGACCAGTGTGGGTGGGTCTGTAGTTAAGTATCCCTTGTTGGACGGATGGTTGCTGGTTGGAAAATTTTAATGTGACCTCCATATCGATGCTTAAGCAAACCATATTCTGTGATAACAAAGACAATTTTGGTAAAGGATGCTTACGAGTAAATGCGTTTACTGTCAGAACAGCACAAGCTCAGCAACTCACTTGCAATTCACTTGTATTTTTATTTTTTATTCCTATTTATTCTATTTATCCCCTTTGTATATTTTATTTATATTTGTCTCTGTATTTATATATGTGTGTGTGTGTGTGTGTGTATATATATATATATATATATAACAATTCTGTAACTGTAACTTCGGTCGTTGCTGTGCTTTTTGGAAGTCGAATTTCCCAGAGGAACCCACCCGAGGGATTAATAAAGTTCTATCTTATCTTATCTTATCTTATCTTATAATGGAAGATACCTGCCACTCAAATCACGGGAAATCATTGAAAATTAGAGTTACTTGAGCCTCTTTGCTCATTGATTGAGGGCTGCGTAGCAGCATGGGTTCCATTCAAGGTGTGAACAGACCTCTCTCTGTCTGAGCAAATTGTGTTTTTGTCAATTTACACCTCCCTGACATCAGTTTCTGCACCAAAAATGAGTAGTTTAAGATTTTGTGAAATTAACTCACCCAGACTCAGATGAAGGGATCATTTTCTTGTCGGTGCGTGCAGCCTAGAAACGCTCTGAATCAAAACTCAACAGTGATCATTTTATATCTTATTTGTCAATTTATGAAGAATTACAAACATATGTTGTGATTCTGTAGAAATTATTATCTGACTTTCTTAGCTAAAAGAAATACCTTCTCAGGAAGTAACTGTTGTTAGCCAAAGGATAGCGCTTTTACACCACACACTGCCGCTGAGGTCTTCAGAAAAGCTGTATTCTTGACATTTTTCCTTCATTAGGCTTTGATATTTGGTATATACTTCAAATAAACAGAGTATTGGTTTAGAAGTTTCTAGAAAGACTGCTAGTGTGACAGGTTGAATGACTATTGCATATAAAACTGTTCAGTTAATACTAATTCATATCAGTTGATATAAGGACGAAAATAATGTAAATATGGTAAGAAAATGGTTAAGAGTTTATTATTTTTCATGTTATATTAATGGCTTTCATGTTACTTAAGAGAACTGCAATCTATACATCAGTGATCGGCTAGTAAGCCTTTTCTGGGATCGATTAGTAGTGTCTCTATTCTCCACTAGGGGGCTTTCGCGCGTTCTCCTCACTGCAATAAACTACTGCATGAGAGACGCAAGTCATAATCACTCTCGTGATTCTTTTCCCCCTGTTTTCAGGTAAAAGTGTTTAAAAGTTGATATATTTCCAATGTGTACACTGTTAAGATATTTAAGAGGTAATCCTTCATTGTTTTGTAAGCGTTAAAAGCATTACATTGCAGTTTTGTGCACATATACGTGGCGGTTTTGAGCTGTGTTTTGTACTGTGTAATGGCCATTAAGATAACGGCAGGAGCTAAAAACACCGCGATTGTCAGCCATTTTGTCAGGAAACCTGCTCAAGTATATGTATAGTAAGCACTTTAGTATTTCGGTTTATTATTTAGTGTTTTTCTTCCACCATGTGACATTTAGCAGTACAGAATGTGAAACGTTTCTGCTCATTTTCACTGCAATAAACTACTGCATGAGAGACGCAAGTCATAATCACTCTCGTGATTCTTTTCCCCCTGTTTTCAGGGGTGTAACATTTGGAGGCACCGCTGGGATAGCTGCTTAGATGTCCGGTGTCCACAATCTGCACATCGTAGTCCAAGCCAGCTAAATCCCCCCCACTACAACCCAGGCAGACTGCAGTGAGGAAAGTGTTGCTGTCGAGGCGAACTGGTAGCTGTGTTTTAGCGCATGTTTCCTGAGGCCAGCCAGAGATCATCAGGGGCTGCAAAAGCGACTCAGCTCAGCGTCACCCGTACATGCAAAATTCTTCCAGCCTACTGCCACAATGTCTTCGGTGGAAGAGCTGCGAGAAGAGGTTGTGCGTGAAATGCACACTCTGTCCAAAGACCAACTAGTGTCAATCTGCGAGTTCCTTGGCATTGCAGAGAAAATAGATGTTAGCAGAAAAACACGACTGTCACTGCTAACACACATCCAAATACACATTGAGAGAGAAGGTATAACAGTACTTGAGGATGAAGGAATGTCAGAACTGTTGTTGCTTAATGATAAGATTGCTGAAATAATGAAAGAGACAATTGTTGAGACTGAACCAAATGCAAATGAAGAGGGTGATTCAGGACACAGAGAGCAACCAAATACTGCAACCTCACTGGTAACAGAGACAGCTAATGCAGTTAACACAGCAATTATTTCTCACTCCCAAGGTAATCGCTTTGTCCCTAACTCATCTGTGTCAAGTACCCCCCAACGACCAAGCCCTTACTGGCAGAAAGATTTCAAAATATCAGGCCAGATTGGCGAACCAGGTCAAAAAGACAAACTGACATTTTCCAGTCTTGCTCACCAGATCGAAAATGGACTGAGCAGAGGTTACTCAGAGCTTGACATTGTAGATGCTGTCATCAGAGCTATCTTGCCAGGTCTACAACTACGCAGCTATTTGGAGGGAAAAGCTCAACTCACCCTTCCGACTCTACGCCGCATACTGCGCTCCCATTTCCAGGAGAAGAGCGCCACCGAACTGTATAAACAACTTGCCTCTGAGGTACAGACCCCAAAAGAGACTGCTCAAAGCTTCCTGATGAGAGTTTTAGATCTAAAGCAGAAAGTCTTATTTGCTTCCCAAGAATCTGAGTCAGGACTCAAATACGACCCAGCTTTAGTTCAGCGTATGTGTTTGCACACCATACTCACAGGCTTCCAGAGTGACAGTGTCAGGATAGATATGCAGCCACTCCTGTTAGACTCTAAGACACCTGATGAACTCCTGTTAGAGAGGTTAAATATGGCTTGTGCCAATGAGGCAGAAAGGAAAAACAAGAAGAGATGTTTAGCATCACAGACTGCTACAAGTGTGAGTGCAGTGCAGTCAGATGATGTGTCACCAGCTAAGAACCCTGTGAAAGAAGTTAAAGCTAAGATACCACCCGAGCTTTTAACTGAGTTAGCGGAGCTTAAGACAGGTGTAGCCTCCCTGAAAGGTCTCAGTGCAGAGATAGCTCAGATTAAAGAGACTCTACAGCAGCCGGTGGCTGGTCCTCAGTCATATGCCCTACCACCAGTTATGCAGTATGATAGGGACCAGCAGTATTATAGCTTCCAGGGCCCCCGTCAAAGGCCACCACCCCCTCAGTATCCTGTACAGCACTACACAGGTAGTCCAGCCCGCCGTGAGAGGAGGTGCCACATCTGCCAGCAGAATGGAGTCAACGAGCGCTGCACCCACTGCTACCTCTGTGGGAGTAGAGAACACTTTCAGGCTGGATGTAGAAGCAGAGGTATGAGACCATATAAAGAGAAACATTTAAACCAGCAATGGTTACCACCGAGGGACGAGTGTTAACCATGCCCATCATCCACAAGTCCCAACATTGCTCCAACTGTAAACAAGAAAAGTCAGGCATGAGACAGTGTTCAGCATGTAAAAACGCATTTTATTGTTCAAGAACATGCCAGAAACAACACTGGAGACAACATAAGAGACAATGCACTGGCTTAAAGACTAAGAAAGAAAATGAGACTGTCCAGGTACCACTGTCGCCAGCTTATGTAAATTCCCCTCACAAAGTCACATCTCTGGTGGGCAGGCAATGTCTGGTTGAGTGTTTTCTGGACGGCCACAGGCTTCAAGCTCTATGGGACTCAGGCTCACAGGTATCAATCATCGATGAGAAGTGGAAAAAGGACTATCTGCCACACACAGAGCTGAGAGATGTAGCAGATATTATGGACACATCTGAACTCACCCTGACCGCAGCAAATGGGACCAACATGCCATATCTTGGGTGGGTTGAGACAACCTTCCAACTTGTTTCCGGAACGGAACAAACTGAGAAATTGACCATCCCCATGTTGGTAATGAAAGGTTTTCAGCTCACATGCCCTATTATAGGCTACAATGTAATTGAATACATTGTGAATAAGACTGACCAAGCTAAACTGTACAGCACAGTGAGAAAAGCATTTCCCAGCCTCAAAAGACACAAGGTGAAAGCTTTTATACAGGCTGTTAGTGCAGATGCAGTTGACGAGTACAAAGTGATGACAAAGAAAGACTGTATTACTGTACCAAAAAAAAGCCACATGCATGTTGAGGGTCGTATAGCAGCAGGGCCATTTAAACAAGATATGGTCATGATATTTGAGCCAGACTTAAACCCCCAGTGGCCAGACAATCTTGAGTTTTTTGACACTTTGGTTAAAGTTAAGAAGGGTACTTTACCTGTCATAACACTAGGTGTCTCTAACCCAACTGACCATGAAATTGTCATTCCAGGCCGTACATTAGTTGGCTCAGTTCAGACTATTACAGCTGTTTTACCTGCCCAGGTGTTTGAAAAAGCCGCATCTGTAGCTACTGTTAACCAGACAAATACACAAGCCCAGTGTAGCGCTAGTGAAGAGTGGGACCCACCTGTAGATCTTAGCCACCTGGGTGAAGAGCAGAGAGTATTAGCAAAACAGATGCTCAGAGAGGAATGCCAGTCTTTCTCTAAAACAGACAATGATATAGGCTGTATTGAAAAACTGAAAATGACCATATCACTCAAAGACAACGAACCAGTCAAACGAACATACCTGTCTGTGCCACGGCCGCTCTACCAAGAGATGAAAAGTTACCTGCATGATTTAATAGCACAAGGCTGGGTCAGGAAGTCAGACTCGTCATACTCCTCACCAGTTGTTTGTGTTAGAAAAAAAGATGGTACTTTAAGACTGTGCATAGACTACAGAGACCTGAATCGGAAAACCCATCCTGATCGCCAGCCCATCCCACGCGTCCAGGACATTATGGACAGTTTGGGTGGAAACTCCTGGTTTTCGCTTTTAGATCAGGGGAAAGCGTACCACCAGGGGTTCATGTCAGAAGAAAGTCGTCCACTCACTGCTTTTGTGACCCCCTGGGGATTATATGAGTGGATTCGCATCCCCTTTGGACTTATGAATGCCCCTGCAGCATTTCAGCGCTGTATGGAAGAGTGCCTGGATGGGCTGCGCGACAACATCTGCATCCCCTATCTGGATGACACATTAGTTTACAGCAAAACGTTCAAAGATCACTTGGAGGACGTGAGAAAAGTGCTCCAGAGATTGAGAGGCTTTGGTATAAAGCTTAAGCCAAGTAAGTGTGACATGTTTAAGTCTGAGGTGCGCTATTTGGGCAGAATAGTGTCTGCAGAGGGCAGTAAAGTGGATCCTGCAGACTTTGAAGCAGTCAAAGCACTCAAAGGTATAAAACCACAAAATGTTGGTCAGCTCAGAAAAATGTTAGGCCTTCTCTCCTACTACAGACAATACATAAAAGACTTCTCCAGAAAAGCAGGTTGTTTGTATGAACTGTTAAAAGCTGACAAAACCACAGAGAACTCAGACACCACAAAAGGGACAAGGGCAAGACCAAAGAGAGCCAGTCAAGTTGTGCCCTCCTCAAAACAAATCGTGTGGACTGACCAGCATCAACGTGCGCTTGAGGAACTAATAGACTGTTTGCTCCACCCACCAGTGCTGGGGTTCCCAGATTTCACACAGCCGTTCATCGTACACACAGACGCCTCACACAAAGGGCTAGGCGCAGTGTTGTACCAGAGACAAGATGGTAAGCTGCGAGTTATTGCTTATGGCTCCCGTACTCTAACAGCGGCTGAGAAAAACTACCACTTCCATGCAGGAAAACTAGAATTTTTAGCATTGAAGTGGGCTATCACTGACAAATTCAGAGACTATTTGTACTATGCCCCAACATTTACTGTCTATAGCGATAACAACCCGCTAACGTACATTCTGTCAACAGCCAAACTGAATGCCACCACATCAAGATGGGTCGCTGAGCTCGCTGATTTTCACTTCACCATTAAGTACAAACCAGGGAAGGAAAACAGTGATGCAGATGCTTTATCAAGAATGCCACTTGATGTCGAAACCTTGATGAGAGACTGCTCTGAGGAAGTGCCACCGGACACTATTGCAGCTGCTATCCAGGCCATTGAGGTACAGAAAGACACACCTGCCGCATGGACACTCTCAGCTGCAGCAATGTCAGTCACAGCAGACGGTGAGCCAGCAGAAGCAACATTCACACCCATACCAAAAGAACAGCTTAATGAAGCGCAAAAGTCTGATCCTGTTATAAGCCCTGTATTACAGTGTAAACAGACAGATTCAAAACCACTGCCCAAAGAGCTAAGAACATTTGACCCTAAGACAAAATGCTTGTTCAGAGAGTGGGGCAAGTTAAGACTAGATAACAATGGCATCTTGTACAGGCTCACTTCTGCCCGGAAACAGCTAGTCCTGCCAGATCAGTTCAAAAAGACTGTACTTGAAGAGCTGCACAATAATATGGGCCATCAAGGTGTTGATCGAACAGTGTCTTTGATACGTGAACGCTTCTTTTGGCCACACATGCAGGCAGACATCGAGCATTATGTGACCAACGTTTGTTCCTGTGTAAAGCAGAAAAAGCCCAGCCATGAAACAAGAGCTCCTTTAACAAACATTGTAACTACGCAGCCCTTTGAGCTGGTGTGTATAGACTTTCTCCATCTTGAAAAATGCAAAGGCGGTTATGAATATATTCTAGTGATAACTGACCACTTCACACGTTTTGCCCAAGCCTATGCCACCACCTCAAAGTCAGGCAAAACTGCTGCAAACCTGATATTCAATGACTATGCCCTAAAGTTTGGCTTCCCCTGTCGCATTCACCATGACCAAGGAGGTGAATTTGAAAATCAGCTATTCAGTCAGCTCAAGAAACTGTGTGGCATGGCCGGTTCTAGGACAACACCCTATCACCCAATGGGGAACGGTCAAGTTGAACGTATGAACAGGACATTGTTGCAAATGCTTAGAACGCTAACTGAAACACAAAAGTCGAACTGGAAGGAATCTATCAACAAGTTAATGTATGCATATAATTGCACACGTTGCGAAGTCACTGGCTACTCCCCATTTTACCTACTGTTTGGACGGTCACCCAGGCTACCAGTAGATATGCTCTTTGGACTGTACTCAGAAACAGATTTTAGTGACCACAGAGACTATGTTGAAAAATGGAGAAAGGGCATGGAACAAGCCTACTCTATAGCAAATGAGAATGCAAAGAAAGCTGCTGAAAAGGGCAAAAGACACTACGACACAAAAGTAAGGAGTTCTGTGTTACAACCTGGCGAGAGAGTTCTGGTCAGAAACCTGACACCTAGAGGAGGCCCAGGGAAACTGAGAGACTATTGGGAGGACACTGTTCACACAGTAGTCAGACAAATGGGGCCTGACCTCCCTATCTATGAGGTAAGACCGGAGAGAGGCAGAGGGCGCTCTAGAGTGCTTCACAGAAACTTGCTTATGTCATGTGACCACTTACCTTTTGAAAAAGTGCCTGAAAAAGATAATCGTACAAGACATGAACAGAAAAAGACTGATAAACCTGTCGCTGTTGTGCCAGACTCTGATGATGAGGGCAGTGTTGATGAATACCGCTGTCATTACGCACCACCTCAACCTGTGTCCCAGCCATCAGAACAAGAACTTCTCACAGCAACGTCTCAGCCCGCAGCTTCAGTCCCTGCTCTTGCACCAACACCAGAGCCTCTTGCTGGAGACCATCTGGAGGCGCCTGACCCAGCTGCCGTGGAGACAACTTGTGAGGAGGCAGAGCCCACTGCAGGTGACATACCTGCCCCTCCTCCACCTGTTGTACTCGAGAGACTTGAGGAGGAGACACCTCAGCGGCCACAGCGAGAGAGACACCCGCCAAGACGGATGACGTATGACCAACTGGGCACCCCATCTTGCTACAGTGTTCAGCCAGCACCGCAACTGCTTCCTGTGTACCCGGGCCTGGTTCCATGGTTTCCAGCTGTGCAGTCATACTGCACCCAGCCCATTGGTTTGTATGGACTCCAGCAAATGTAAGTTGACACTTTTCCACTGATGACTTGAGAACTGTACTTAAAGACTGTCATCAAGAAAAAGACATGAACTTTTCCCCATCTGTGGATTATAACCATAGACAATAGACTTTGTGAAGACTCACATATGGACTGGTTATAGACTTTGTCTTCAGTCACCAGTGATGGACTGTGGTGAAACAGGTGTTAAACCCACAGAATTAAGGACATTGGTTCACTCTACTGTTGATGTCCTGACTACAAGAGAATATAGACTGAAAAGCATCTTGTTGGTATAATGTCGGGACGACATTTTTTGAGTGGGGGAGAGTGTGACAGGTTGAATGACTATTGCATATAAAACTGTTCAGTTAATACTAATTCATATCAGTTGATATAAGGACGAAAATAATGTAAATATGGTAAGAAAATGGTTAAGAGTTTATTATTTTTCATGTTATATTAATGGCTTTCATGTTACTTAAGAGAACTGCAATCTATACATCAGTGATCGGCTAGTAAGCCTTTTCTGGGATCGATTAGTAGTGTCTCTATTCTCCACTAGGGGGCTTTCGCGCGTTCTCCTCACTGCAATAAACTACTGCATGAGAGACGCAAGTCATAATCACTCTCGTGATTCTTTTCCCCCTGTTTTCAGGTAAAAGTGTTTAAAAGTTGATATATTTCCAATGTGTACACTGTTAAGATATTTAAGAGGTAATCCTTCATTGTTTTGTAAGCGTTAAAAGCATTACATTGCAGTTTTGTGCACATATACGTGGCGGTTTTGAGCTGTGTTTTGTACTGTGTAATGGCCATTAAGATAACGGCAGGAGCTAAAAACACCGCGATTGTCAGCCATTTTGTCAGGAAACCTGCTCAAGTATATGTATAGTAAGCACTTTAGTATTTCGGTTTATTATTTAGTGTTTTTCTTCCACCATGTGACATTTAGCAGTACAGAATGTGAAACGTTTCTGCTCATTTTCACTGCAATAAACTACTGCATGAGAGACGCAAGTCATAATCACTCTCGTGATTCTTTTCCCCCTGTTTTCAGGGGTGTAACACTAGTGTGGGATTTTAAAGTTCAATTCAATTCAATTTTATGTATATAGCGCCAAATCGCAACAGCAGTCACCTCAAGGCGCTTTATATTGTACAGTAGATCGTACAATAATAGATACAGAGAAAAACCCAACAATCATATGACCCCCTATGAGCAAGCACTTTGGCGACAGTGGGAAGGAAAAACTCCCTTTTAACAGGAAGAAACCTCCAGCAGAACCAGGCTCAGGGAGGGGCAGGGCCATCTGCTGTGATTGGTTGGGGTGAGAGAAGGAAGACAGGATAAAGACATGCTGTGGAAGAGAGACAGAGGTTAATAACAGATATGATTCAATGCAGAGAGGTCTGTTAACACATAGTGAGTGAGAAAGGTGACTGGAAAGGAAAACCCCCGGCAGCCTACGTCTATTGCAGCATCACTAAGGGAGGATTCAGGGTCACCTGGTCCAGCCCTAACTATATGCTTTAGCAAAAAGGAAAGTTTGAAGCCTAATCTTGAAAGTAGAGATAGTGTCTGTCTCCTGAATCCAAACTGGAAGCTGGTTCCACAGAAGAGGGGCCTGAAAACTGAAGGCTCTGCCTCCCATTCTACTTTTAAATACTCTAGAAACAACAAGTAGGCCTGCAGAGCGAGAGCGAAGTGCTCTAATAGGGTGATATGGTACTACAAGGTCATTAAGATAAGATGGGGCCTGATTATTTAAGACCTTGTATGTGAGGAGCAGGATTTTGAATTTAACAGGAAGCCAAAACAGGAGAAATCTGCTCTCTCTTTCTAGTCCCTGTCAGGACTCTTGCTGCAGCATTTTGGATCAACTGAAGGCTTTTCAGCGAGTTTTTAGGACTTCCTGATAATAATGAATTACAGTCGTCCAGCCTGGTCTCAGTGAGTAACTGAAAATACCAGACGTAGAAGTGGAATAAAGCTCCTCAAGCTACAATAGAGCAGTCCAAACTTTTCAGAAGCAATCTTATGAAGAAAAAGTGCACGGTTTGTCTGGCTGGGAGAAAAAAAATCATTGAACATATTCTGTCCACACAGAAACTCTTAAATGAAGTGCATGAGCTGAGAACTGCTACAATGGAGTTGCTTGAAGTCCATGGGGGCTGCAGCAGTTCCCAGGTGTGCTTAGTTCTGCCACTGAATATGCAGGACATGCTGAAAAAGAGCAGATGTGTTGTGCAAATGCACTGCAGGTTAACAGAGGCTTGAACAAGATGCCGTTTGGGCATTTAGAGCACGTTTTCCACACTGTTTAGAAATCTGAAAAACAAGGCTGCCCTTTGTGTACTCAATGCAAAAACTAAAAGATGTCACATCTCTGGAAAAGGTAAACGTGGCGTGTTTCAAATCATGCCCAATGAAATGTTCCAGTGCAATTGCTATGGTTTCAGCAACAGCCTGTGTGCACGTCTCCTGCCTGCCATAAGACACTCAGGCACAAAGACACACGCCACAGCCATGCAAACAGGATTTTTACACTCTCAGACAAAATGAGATTATTTTTTGCCATTGAGATTATTCCAGGCAGGCACGCGTGTTGTGTCTCAGCCCCGCTCGAGCGTACAGCACACTTCTGCACATCTAAGAAAAAAGAAGGGGATAATATAATAAGAACAGGAGTCAATTGCCTGGTTTCACCTACGGGGCTGAACGGGCTGGGCCAGGACTCGCTCACTATTCACATCATTCATCCTCCGCAGCAGAAATGAATTGTCTGATGGGCTTTAGTTTAAAATAAGCGAGCGGCTCTTTCAATTCTAAGTCGGAATGGTAAGCCCGGGCAATGGCCACTTAAGCCTGTGGGTGATAAGTGTTTATTGTGGGCTGAGATTGTGAATCAGAGGAGAAAACATCCCATCTTACCCAACCCCATCATAAACGCCACAATTCATCATCTTAACATCCCTCCTGTTGGGCACGACTAAATTAACCACAGAGTGCTGTATGCTTTAACTTTGTTAACCTTTTTTCCCTCTTCATTATGTTTCCTGCACAGATTAAATCTCACACACTTTGCATTTTAACTCTTGAGATGCATCAATTGCCACCGCGGGCGCTGTTGCAGACAGAAACACATTCTCAGCATGGTTGTCAGAAAATTGAAGTGTCAAAGTCTGGAAGCAAAATATAGTTCTGTGATTCTAAACTCTTTGATCTACGCTTTCTTTGGGCTGCTCTAATTAAAAGATCAACATCTAACAGGTATGCCTGGTGCAGACAGCAGCGCAGACACTGTAGTAGTTAATTTCCCATACCACTCCTGTGTGGCTTCAAATTGCAGCAATTGGATTTTAATCTGTGTACCACTGATTAGTCATTTGGCTCCCCAGCCGCTGTGTAATTTGTTCCACAACAGAGAGCGGAACAGGGACGTGCACACACACGCACGCACACTGTACACGCAATCACCGGAGACCCAGACGCAGGCAGGCAGGCAAGCATGCAAAGTAACACACGTGCAAAGAGAATGGCGGACACATGACAGAAGCAAAAAAGAAGTGAGAGAAAAACAAAGAGAAAAAAAGAAGGCTGGGGGGCAAGAAAGAGCGCCACGGTAGTTTGTTCTGAGGGATTCGAGAGGATCTCAGCTCCCTCTCATGGCCGTGCAGCGCACCACACGAGGTTCAAAGATCTGACTGATTTGTCTACAGCGAGCGAGCGTACAGACGTCCAGAGGGGATGGACAAGGTCGCTCACTTGAGTCAATCCGTTTGGACTGTCACAGTGAAGCTGGGCCTCCTCCAGCCATAGGTCAAGAGCATCGCAGGGAGAGGAGGGAAGAGAGTCATTTTCACCTGACAGGTAATGAGCGTGGACCGTGTGTGTGACGGCCAGCACAGCTGTTGTCCAAAGTTACAGCATGCTATATATGATATCTTTTTTTTTTCTTTCAGCTTTTATTTTTGCAAACAGAACTTTATCGCAACCTGAAAGTTTTCAATTTTCTCCATCCAAAGTACCAGTTAAAAAAACAAACAAAAAACTTGTTTTCTGGAAAGTGAAACTTTCTTTTAATGCTTTTTTTTGCACTAAATTGTTTTGAAATTCTTCTAGAAGCTCTGAGAATAACTCATAACATGATCCCACAACCTGTTGAAGTGTGGTGCCATTATTGCACAGAGACTTGATTTTCAGCGACGCAGGAGATGCATCATATATTTAAAATATAATCTTCTTTTTACTTAATTTCTTCTTCAGATTTTTTTTCTTTTGGCTTCTCCCTGTAGTGGTCACCACAGCAGATGCCACCATGCCACCTTTATGCCTAGCATGCTCTTCTGTCATGCCTTTGTGACCTCTCTAGCTTTGTCTCCAAACTGCTTAGCCCGAGCTGTCACTCTGCTGTCCTCATGTCTAATCTTGTCCATTCTGGTCGCTTCCAACTTAAATCTTTGCATCTTTAAGTGGCATCTTCAGCTCAGCCTCCTGCCTTTTTGTCAGAGTGACTGTCTCCAAACAGAGCATTCTCATTCCCAACACGTAACATACCGATGATCGCAACCTGAAAGTTTTCAATTTTCTCCATCCAAAGTACCAGTTAAAAAAACAAACAAAAAACTTGTTTTCTGGAAAGTGAAACTTTCTTTTAATGCTTTTTTTGCACTAAATTGTTTTGAAATTCTTCTAGAAGCTCTGAGAATAACTCATAACATGATCCCACAACCTGTTGAAGTGTGGTGCCATTATTGCACAGAGACTTGACTTTCAGCGACGCAGGAGATGCATCATATATTTAAAATATAATCTTCTTTTTAGTGACGGACGAGTGTTGGGTTTCACTTCATTTCTTCTTCTGATTTTTTTCTTTTGGCTTCTCCCTGTAGTGGTCACCACACAAGGTGCCACCATGCCACCTTTATGCCTAGCATGCTCTTCTGTCATGCCTTTGTGACCTCTCTAGCTTTGTCTCCAAACTGCTTAGCCTGAGCTGTCACTCTGCTGTCCTCATGTCTAATCTTGTCCATTCTTGTTTCTAGAGGATTTTGTTCCTCTTCTCTCCTGGGCACATCTCCACCTCTCTAGGCTCTCTTCCACCTGCTCCCTACTCTCACTAAAGATCACAAAAAGCAGACAACATCGTCCAAAGAACCTGCTGCACATCCTTTCCAGCTCTCTGTCTAGCCAATCGAGACAAGTTTTTATTTCTCCTTCCTTAACATCCAGCCTCATACATATCTCACCTTTGCCTTTGCCACCTGTCTCCTTGCTTTTTGCCTGCCCTCCTGTTCTCTTGTCTACTTTCTTTGTCTCTCTGCCGTTCCCCATTTTATCTTTGCCAACCTCTAGTATTAAATCCTGTATTTGTCTGCTTCCTTGTTCTGCTACCAACTCTCCTCTGTCCATAGGATACACCAAATTTAATGGATGCATTATTAATACTATTAGACAAAATTATAGCTAAAAGCAGAGGATTTCTATTCAATATATCATAACTGAAGGGGAATTTAGGCAATTATTATGAGTGTACTATACACCATATTCCACTAGATGGCAAGAGTAAACTGATAACTCTTGTCCTGTGCTGATTCACAGAAGGAAAGTGTTTGAGCTTTTCTGCTCACAGCTGCTGACAAGCGTTATAATACAGACTCAGTTCCAAGGCTGAAACAAACCTAACCTCTCTTCGGGTTATACAATGAACATGACAGTTAAAAGGAAAAGGAACACAGACTACACTGGCAGGTATTTAGAGTTGTTTCTCTCTGTTCTGGTCGTCACTAAATCCTAATCGAAATTTCGATGAATTGCTCACTATTTTCACCTGCTGCCTGCCAATTCTGACTGTGTGTTATTTGGTGTTAGGCTACAAAATCGTTGATTTGTAGATATGTCTGTGAAGGTTCTCAGTCATCCAGGTCATCGTAGTCAAAGGAGCTTGGAAAGAAAAGCGTCTGGACTTCTTTAAGTTGCTTGAAGACGTTTCACCTCTCATCCGAGAAGCTTCTTCAGTTCTAAGGTCAAATGGTGGAGAGTCCCAGATTTAAACCTAGTGGGAGTGACCCCCCACAGAGGGACAAAAAGACCCCCTGATGATCCTCTAATCGCCTGAGCCAAGGTGGGAAACTGGGTGTGGGTCCCAATCAGCCAGAGTTTCGGGTGTGTTCATTGTGAAACCTGGCCCCACCCTATCATGCGAATTCCTGAGGTCAGATGGCCCAGGATGTGAGTGGGCGTTAAGGCGTCTGGGAAGGATCTCAAAACTGGATTATAGATGGCAGAGAGTTGGTGTCGTAAACCCCCGCCTCTGTTCAAAGATGGTCGCTCACAGTGGACATAGATGCTTCTTTCACTCCTCTTTCAAACCATCTGTCCTCTCTGTCCAAAATGTGAACATTGGCATCCTCAAAAGAGTGTCCTTTATCCTTAAGATGCAGATGGACTGCTGAGTCTTGTCCTGTGGAGGTGGCTCTTCTGTGTTGTGCCATGCGCTTGTGAAGTGGCTGTTTGGTCTCTCCAATGTAGAGGTCTGAGCATTCCTCGCTGCACTGTACAGCATACACCACAATGTGGTGTATGAAAGAGGAGTGAAAGAAGCATCTATGTCCACTGTGAGCGACCATCTTTGAACAGAGGCGGGGTTTACGACACCAACTCTCTGCCATCTATAATCCAGTTTTGAGATCCTTCCCAGACGCCTTAACGCCCACTCACATCCTGGGCCATCTGACCTCAGGAATTCGCATGATAAGGTGGGGCCAGGTTTCACAATGAACACACCCGAAACTCTGGCTGATTGGGACCCACGCCCAGTTTCCCACCTTGGCTCAGGCGATTAGAGGATCATCAGGGGGTCCTTTTGTCCCTCTGTGGGGGGAAACTCCCACTAGGTTTATATCTGGGACTCTCCACCATTTGACCTTAGAACTGAAGAAGCTTCTCGGATGAGAGGTGAAACGTCTTCAAGCAACTTAAAGAAGTCCAGACGCTTTTCTTTGCAAGCTCCTTTGACTACGTTGATTTGTAGAGTTTTTCCCTAAAAATGTGGCAGCTGTAAACAATAAGAGACAAAACAAACAAGAAAACTAAACTAAACACCTAATCAGTGAAGCTGTAAAAGCAGAATCATGAAAGGAGCCGACACATGGTGTGACTGCAGGATCCTACCCAGCTGGACGATCTGTGCCTGTGGGTTTATTACAACAGCTAAGCATTTTGCAGTGTTTGTTAATATAAGAATACGGAGCAGCTAATAATAAGGATCGTTTTAATTTTTGGATAGATGAGAATCCTTTTCCATCGATGACTACCTGACATCATATCGTCTGTGTAGGTTCTCAGTCATCCAGGTTGTGCTAATCTGAGAAGCTTGGAAAGAAAAGTGACTGCACTTCTTGTTTCTTGAGGACGTTTCGCCTCTCCTCCCCAAAACTTCTTTAGTTCTAAAACCAAATGGTGGTCTCAGGTATTTTAGGCCCCAGTGGGAGTTTTCCCTTAAGGTGGTCGTTGACCTCCTATTGATCATGTGTCTCATCACATGAAAAAGGGTGTGGGTCATATTCAGCAGACGTTCAGGGTGAAACCATTGCGAGACCTTGCTTCACCGTATCTTCTTGAGATCAACTGATGCAATATGTGAGTGGGCCTTAAGGCACCTGGGAAAGGAGCTCAAACTGGATAATAGGTGGCAGACAGTTGGTGTCGTGAGCCACAGCCACAGTAGACATAGATGGCTTCTTTCACTCGTACATCATGCACTTCAAACACAGCCTCACACTCACTCAAACACTGGTTCATCCCAAGTCCTGCTATGAGCTGTTTCTCACCTTCTCTGTACTTCTTCTTACCATCATTTTGGTACAAGCTCATCTTACTTTCATCTTTCCAAAGTTTTCTCTGGCAAGAGCTGTGCAGGCTCTTTAAGATGTTTTCTGGCTAATCAGCTCTTCCTCATCTTGAGTGCAGCCAGTGGTTTGCATCTCATTGTAAACTCTGTATTTCCATTCCTGAAGGTGTCTCTTGATTGTAGACTTTGGTGATGATGCGCATGGTTGGATGTTGAGGGAAAGAATTATGGCCAGTGCATTCCTTTCTTTTTTGGTGTACCAGATTGGAGCTCATAAAGCTTTCTGTCTGAAAGATTCATTTGGGGGGTTTTCAGCCTAGTTCAAAACTTGTCATTGGTCACAAAATAATACTACTTAAAAATGGGGTACTTAGTGTAAAAACAGCTGTAATTCCAAAACGGTTAATGCAATCCTTCTGTTAAAATCCTCAATTAACGTTATAAGTCTCTACTTTGATCAGAGAAAAGCAAAAGTACAAAAACATTACCATAGTCCAAAAACTTATGGACCTGCTTATGTGCAGTAAAGTAAAATCCAAAGACTTCAGTTTAAGAACAGCTTGGGTTTCAGAGTGGCAGGCAGCTCTTTGCGCTGGTGTGTGTGTGTGTGTGTGTGTGTGTGTGTGTGTGCGTGCGTGCGTGCGTGCGTGTGTGTGTGTGTGTGTGTGTGTGTGTGTGTGTGTGTGTGTGTGTGTGAATTAGAGACACGTTGTAAAGTGCTTTGTACAGCCTAGATACAGGTTAAAAGTCACAATGTAAGTGCAGACCATTTACCATTTCGCCAGTCATGTGTTTCTAAGGAACATTAGAACAACATCAGCAGCTGTACTGTGTTTAATTATTGTCAGAACTAGATAAGGCACCATTAGTGTGAATGAATGAAGCTCTATTCAGCAGCCCTGCCACAGTGAGAACAAAGTCACTGATTACCGTTTAGTGTGTGTATCGCTTAGCTGCACTACACTATTATTAATTGTCTCTGTCACAGAAGCTGCCTAATATTCTGACTCATGTGGGAGTTACTAGTCGATTATAACAAGAGAGATCCTCATCATTGTTTAGCTCAAGGACGTCAAATAAGCATTGGAGACGAGGGATATCCTCACTGAACTGATGAGGCCATCAGCAGACATATTCAACTGTGGATATTAATTTCCTCTATATTAAAGAGAGTTTCTGGTGGATGTTTCAGACATGGAAGTTGAACTTCACCAGGAATGAACACAAAATTCATCCATCCAGCTTTCATCCCAGCTGAACTTATTATTAAGAGTTTATTGTCATTTAAAGATTTCAAATTTGCCAAAAAAGCACAACTTCCATCAAGTTTCATTGGAATTGGGAACAGTGGTACCTTGAAGCACATTTGACTTTACAATTTTGACCTTTAATTGCACAGCCATCATTAGGTATGTGTGAGGGAGCAAGTTTTTTTTGTCAGTCAGCGTTTGATGGGAAATTGGGCATTTTCAAAGATAGAGAATTTGACCTTTAGTTATGGTGCACTGGCATTTTTAAAAGGCTGGAACACTTTACACTATAGGGTACAGGCTATCATTTTGGCCAAATACAGGGTGACCACAGATGTGAAGGACAGACTGAGCCTGATAAACAAGTATCGCACAAATAATATATTACATATTATTTATATATTATTATTTTATAATAATATATTCTTTTCAGATTGTTTATCCCTCTAATGCGGCCTAAAATCATAGCAGCAGAAATGCTGAAGAATCTCCTCAAAAGTCTGTAATTGTTCTTTCCTCCAGTTCTTCACATGTCTGTATGAATATATTTTGTATGTAATTTCCCCAGAGCCTCTAAGATGGCTCACCTCTTGCTCTCTGTGATTGTTGAACGCTTGGCATTGATCCCCAGGTCTTATAACCGATAGCCTGTGGTACCTACTTAACATGTTCCCCATGAGCCACCAGTGATCACATATCATATCTCTGCTGAACTGGTAACATCAGTCTTTGTTGAAGCTAATCAATACACAGAAGCTGACACAAGCTGTGTCCCAAAACGTCGGCTGCATCCTTCGGAGGACCTGGCCTTCGCGGTCTACGTAAAAATCCCGGAGGAACCCACCCGATGGATTAATAAAGTTTTATTTAATCTAATAATATAATAACTTTGATCTCAGCCAAACCGATTTACTCCGGAATAAGTAAAACACAGAAAAAAGCCAAATAATTACATGACTTATATATCATGTTTAACCTGAGTAGCGAAAGACAGCGGGGCTCTGAAAATGATGAAGCCGGGAGTCCGCTGCTCTCGCCGGCTCGAGTGACCATTGAACCCCCCGGCTAACTATCGAGCTGGTGGGTAACAGACGTCTCCGAAAACTTCGGAGCACTTTTGCAAATATGCGATGTCTTGATAAACCAAGCAGATATTTGAAGTTTACACAGCTACTTTCTCATCTGGAAATATGTTAAAAGTTTATTTTGTGACCCAGAAAGATTAATAAGAGTAATATTAAAACTTAGTAGCGGTCGACATTGTTGGAAACGGGAATTCTGACTTTTTTCTCAGAAGAAAAAAAAAGACGAAAAAAAAGACGTGCCCAATCCTCTTTCTTAAAAAATGGAGGCTTGCCAAAACAATGACACATTTTAATCATATGATGCAGTCACGTGACCAATTCAACTAAGATGGCGGATGGCATTGTACAGCTGTTGTTTTGTTTGCTCTCAATTCTGACAGCCCTATTAAAGATTAATATCAGTTTGTACTCTTGCAGCAACAACATTGTCAGTCCATTTAAAAAACTTGGTGCTTTTCCTCAACGTTTTGCCGCGATGTTTCAAAGAAAGTAAATAAATGGCAGATGGAAATGACGCAGGTCAAATCGTCTTACGCTTCACGCAAGTGTTTTCAGTGTGGATGAAAACGACTGAAAACGATAGTGTGGATGTGAAGTGTTTTTAGACGAAAACATCGTTTTCAAATTTATCCAGATTAGTGTAACTTTTAGATCGAGATTTGTTACAGTTGGTACGAAGATTTCAATTTGCAACCTTTTAGACACACCTAATCCACACGGTCACGCTCACTCGCCGAACAAAGGCGTTAAAGACAGAATACAATCAGTCACCACTGCCCGTTATTTGAGTATCTTCAAAGATCTGTGGAGACACTTCAGACCCTGCGAGCCAATCATAAGCCTTGTTTTTCTCCCACAATGTGACAAGAAGATGTTAATGAGGCAGGCGGTTGAGATGGATGCCTAAAAATAGCACTGGCATGGTGACACCGCTGACAAAATGTGCTGAACTCCTTCAGGAATAGAAATACAGGCTTCTAGGGGGGGAAGAAGAGCTAAATTGCACTTGTGGCTGGAATGTGAGCTGCTTTAAACAGTGCAATCACTCTCTCTCACTCACACACACACACACACACATATTTCCATCTGCAATTTTTGGTCCTTGAGGGGCAGACTCATTTCTCCTGTATGGGAGTCATTTGTGCCAGCCTCTAAGCTCTCACTCTCTCATAACGATCACTTGTCATCTTTTGAAATTGGTTTCTCTTCATCTTGTTATCAGTTCTGTTTCTTCTCAGCTCGTTGCTAAATTTCCACTTTGAGTCCCGTAGTGCTCCGCAACTTACCGAACTGTTGAAGGTAACAAGCCAGCTGATGGATATTGCCAAAGAGCCAATTTATGTCTCACTGAGGCAAATTGATGGCAGCGGGAGTGGCAGGCATAAGCTTTTTTTCTGAACTAAAGGTATTACTTAACTGTGGAGCTGGGATTCAATTTAATATTCTTTCACATTCTTGGCACTTTCCTGCTCACCTGGCTTTACCCTAAAAGCCGCTGGCCACGATATCACGCCTACTTACACACAGATGCGTCTTCACCTCAGCTCGACCCCATCTTCGGCCCCTCCGTGGCTGCCGAACCTTCTACCCCAAGGTTGCCAGGGAACGGTGTCCCCTTGAATTTGCATAGTGGGTGGATGCATGGACGAGTGGAGCAGTGGATGGAGGAAGATGTGTGGGGTAGGGGAAGATTAAGGGCCTCCAGAATGCTACTCTTTACGCTACTTTTCTTTTTGATCTTCTAACTGTCCCTCTTGGCAGGCCGACGCTGTTTGAGCCCAATTAGACTGTTACAAATGCTGCTCTCGCATGTCTTTGTTCCCCCTTTTTGTTTTGTTCTATGCACCACTACAGACACTAATGTTTCTCTTTGTACATATTCATGCTCTACTGAAGAGAATGGAGTTAATGAGTCACTTGGTGTATTGGCTGCGTCAGATTAAAAAAAAAGAGAAAAAACTATGAAAGTATAAATAGTCTTGTTTATGTGAAGTCAGCAGAAGTGACCTGTCTGAAAACAGTCCTTGCTGAGCACTATTTAAATATACAGGCAATATTTTTTTTTTTTACAAAGCTTTCCATCATGACCTTGGATGATATCCCACATAGCAGACAGGTGTGGCCCAGATCTGGTGTCAATCCAGCACTGCTTGCTGACTTCTGGCATGGTAAGTGGTATGTCGTCCAGATATGGGCCAGGCCCGGTATAGATGGCACTGTCTATGTGATGGCATGGCATATCTGGCCAGTGAACAACGGTGGCAAGAAATCATCACCAAAGAATAAGATGGTGACTAAAGTGCCACAAAATTTCCTAAAGAGCTGAATTACATTTATAAACTTGCATGTTTTAAGGCGTCCTGCTGGTTTACATGCTAACAGTATTATACCATAATTCTTTTGGTGAGGTAAGTGGAAAACGGTAGAGATCTGTGTGAATGGAAGGAGGAGGTTCTACTGGAAAAGAAGAGCTCACAGCATCTCCAAAAATGTTAGGAACGTGACTAAAAACTGAAACAGCAGCACTCACCTCTCTGTTTGCATAAGGCTTATCCATGAAACATTCGATGTGCCTTACTGTTCAAGTTCCTAAGCAAAAAGGATGAGCACGCTGAATCGACAACCAAGAGACACAGACTTAAAACAAGGGGAAGCAGGTAGTTTGGCTCTGCCCAAAGTTCAACACAATCCCCCAAGGCTCCCTAACTGACATGTTATATCTTGTTTGTTGCATCAGTACACAAAGTCTCTGCTGCTGGTTGCCAGGCTACCAGACTATCAGACTCCTGGAAGTTCCCAACATGTAACTCGACCCTGAAAAACACAATTTATTTTCACGTGTTAAATAAATGAGATAAAGTGTAATAGAGTGAGGACATTTACAGCTTAATCGCTTATAACTATATTGGGATGACAGTGCATTCACCCTCCTATCAAACTGTCTGCAACAATAGGGAGT
Source organism: Diplotaxodon limnothrissa (assembly GCF_057381915.1). Classification (NCBI taxonomy): domain Eukaryota; kingdom Metazoa; phylum Chordata; class Actinopteri; order Cichliformes; family Cichlidae; genus Diplotaxodon; species Diplotaxodon limnothrissa. Next base: position 2,578,014 of record NC_140610.1, on the reverse strand, counting down.
AGAATATTTCCCAAGTGTCACAGAAATCACTAATAGCAGCTGGACGATTACATCCATGAAATACTATATAAGTAACCTGTGATGTCACATTGTGGAAGTTACGTTTTTCAGATGTAAAGACACTAAACACCCCCCCACACCCACTCAAAAAAGTAGATCTTTTGTTTCAGTCGTTTCCACTGCACAAACATGTCCAAATGTAACTGTGAAAGAGGTGACACACGGTGGCAATAAAAGCAAAAGACGCAAATTGTCATGACTACACAGCCTCCCCACCCCTCTTTTCAATATCAGTCCAATAGCTTTAGATCCCCAGGTCCCTGACAAGGTTTATTAGAGTGCGGTGCTGCTGGCTAACTGCTGAGAGGCTGAATGAGGAAGGGAAAAGTGTTAATTTACAGCTGTTGCAGTGACAGCATAATCACTGAGGCTGGGGGGGGCACGGATTGCTTCTTTACCAGCTGGATGGGGTGATGATGGTTGGTTGGTTAGTTAGCATGTGTAAAGTTAATAATACAGCTTGGCAGTGTAATTGATTTGTTGTTCGTTAATTAGTTGTTTATCATTCAGAAAGATGCCGTCTGAAGCAGAGCCAATCCGCTGTGAGCGCTGCTGCTTCGGCTAATAGGTCATTACCAGTACAGTGTTTTCAGGCAATCTCATTTAACATGCATGGATGTTCTATTTCAAACAAAGTTTGTTTTTCTGCTTTCTGTTCAGTTATGACTTGCTTTGCAATATGAAAGCAGGGCACATACCATTCAAACCATTAGCGTATTTGTGTTTGACATCAAACGCACATCTTTGTGGACTCTGAGCACTTTCACCTCATCCAGTCTGTAGGAGATGACCGCAAGGCTATTATGCTGACCTGCTGATTCCTGGCAGTCTGGGAAAGTATATCAAGTCTTTTTTATCACTGTGCTTTGAAAAGAGAGCAGAAAGGAGTGGGCTGGGTTATTTAAAAAAATGGCCCTTGTGGAGCATTAGCGGATTTTATCCAGAAATCCCATTTGAGCAAGTAGTTGGTGAGGGTAAGGGGGGTAAGGGTGGAGAAAGACCAGAGTGAGTATAAAAAGATAGGAAACATCACACAGCCTGACAACAAACACCACAGGAAAGTAACGTGCAGAGTCTGGACCCTAAGAAGAAAAAACCCAGCATGTAGTGTTCACATAGAAATGCAAAGAGACTGAAGAATGGAGGACAGGTTCCCTTTGGATTACAGGAGCTCCAACTGTGTTCACTGAGGCTGTTATTTCTTTTTCTCATGTGTTGTAATGCTTTGTATCTGGTTTTATTTAACATAATCAAACCCTTAAAAATATCAGTGGTCATTTTCGGCTTCCTTCATGTGCATCGCCTCTTTAAGGTCAGTTTTTAAAACCTTGTGATGTCCCTCCAGCCTATGTGCTCACATTTTTCCAGACAACGAAATTTTGGAAAGCTTTAGAAAAAGAATCACTCTGATGTAAACTAAGATTTCCAAGGACACATGAAGATGAGGGTCAGGAATTTTTCATAGCAAGTCATCCAAACTTACCTCATGCTGTGGATGAATCATCTCACGTGTTCTCTTGACTTAAGCCTACAAGGTTTTCAGCATCATTTCACTGCCATGTGATTGCACTTATTTCTCTCACACTGACTTAAAGTTATGCTAACGTGTTTACAATATTCTAACCATTTGCTCTTTAGCTAGACATCACTATATGTCAGTTAGCCCAACTTTAATAACCTCCAAACATCGCTGCTGTTTAGTTTTTTATTTGATTCATGTCTGTGTTTTGGCTTTTTATAAATCCAACATGGTTTAACATCATTAGGTGGGAACTAGCACAAGCTAACCTCCTGCTACCTTCAAATTCTGTTAAACTTCATAAATCCTCTTTTTCATGGATGCCTGGGTATAAAACTTTATTGTAACACCTGGGAAAGCAGCAGCACTGACCATTTTATTAAAGATGAAAGAATTTGGCTATTTTTCAACTTTCAGTAAGAGATGGTTTATTATCACCTGACGCTGTCGCCGTGGCTACGTGCTTGAATGTGGGAAATACACTATAAAGATCGCGCATCAGCTTGTGCAGCCTGAAATCATGACCCTACCAGAAAGGTTATGAATGTACATGCAAAAAGTGGTTCATGTAGTTTGGCTCCAGTCACACATGCTCAGAAGCCAGTTAGCGGAAACCAGTCATCGGGTATGTCAATCTGGCTGCAACCAAACTTATCCCAAAAAGGTTTTTTGGTGAAGCTCTTTGCGAATGAATTCAGCAATCAGTTGTCAGCTGATCAAGTTGACAAGTGGTGGTTGGCAGGGGGTTGCTGATCAGTCTCTAAGACTAGAAAAGCTCTATTATATACCAGTGATTTCGATGCAGTCTGCTATGCAATGATTTACCCAATGAGCCATTATTATTGGTACAAACGTTTGTGTCCACATCTGTCATCATTTAAAGGATATACCTTTTGGTGTGTTGCATGTAGAAATCACATCACCATTTGCCCTCCGGGGTGACGTTATCACATCCACCCACTGTGTATCCCACCATGTAGTTGTTGCTTAAACTGGTGGATCAATCAAACACGAAGTATAAGTAAACAAATTATATTAATTTGTGTAATAATAAAAATTGCACTGATAAATGTGATGCATATGTCACTAACATATGCATGACATATGCATATCAGATCCATAGACGCACACACATACAAGAATGCAATGTGCACACACACTGGTGGGCTGCTCTAATAAAGTGTCTGATTTCCACGCTGCTTAGTGGAAAAAGAACCATCTGCTACCTCTAAATCATCAGAAAACGAAGAGCATCTGTTTTTTAACACTTCCTCTGAAAAACAGCAACTTTTCAACACCTCCTACTGTGCATGAGCTTCAGCTTGAAACCATGGTGATGGTATTTATTATTAGGATGCTGGGTGAAGTGTTAGACTATAGTGGCATAAATGCTGCTAATCTAGTACTTTCTATTTCTTTTGATACTTAGTTTTCCTCTCTTAATCTGAACACAACTATTCATTCATCTTCACTTAAACACAGTTCTACCTGCAACACGGATGTGAAAGGTTGAACAGAGGCTAAGCAAGGCCTGACTTCCTACTTCCTACTGTTCTATTTGGGAGGCAACTTGTCTTCTAGTTTGCTTAACTAAACACACATGTGCATGAAAGTGGTTTAAAAGGTGCATCGCTGCCATATCGATAAGAACCTGTGTTGGAGTCACAGGGCAGGGTGGTACAGCACGGGTAGGAAAAGCTGCAATGATACATCAAAGGGCCCGTTACTGGAAATAGCCATGACAACCAGTGTGCCTCACCATGACATCCCCACAGAGGGCAAAAACACCGTGCGTGGCCTTTCGGATTTTTCTCCTGCTACGTCTGATTCACTGGAACAGAGGAAAGATAAGAAAGAAGAAGAAAGTATTTGATATGTGTCCCTTTGAATTTGCAAGATCATTTGATCAAATGGACGGCAGGTAATAAATACGCAGCCCTGCTGAAACATGATCCGCTTTATCTGTGCAAAAATGTGCATCAGTAAAGATACTTCAGTCTAGCAGTTTCTGTCACAGTCTTCAGGTAACAAACACAGTTCTCACAGCCAGTACTAGTATTTTCAAATCGCACTGATAGAGCTGAATGCACATAACAGCAGAATAAAGAGAATCTTTCGTGAAACGGCAAAAAAATAGTGTCTGCAGAAAAAGGACTGCTGCACAAATGTGCAAATCAGAAATGCTGTGGCTGCGTTAATCACTGAGAGGACAGCAGAATAATGTTCAAGGTCAAGGCAGATGTTAGAAATCGATTGGCTTCACTCTTTTTATGAAGTTGAGTGAGCGATAACTACTAACTGAGTTTTTTAAGAAACTGGAAAACTTCAAGCTAACAAGGACATCTCACACTTGAGGGTTGGCTATTGGTAAAATTCAGATTCCGACTACAAAGTCAGTCCGAAGTAGTGAAGTAATTATGACACGGATCAAGGAATGCCAGATTTCTATTGTATTTTTTCAGTTGCTCTGAATACGATTGCCTGTCAGCATTCACGCAGGCCTCCGAACATCGCTGAGCCATTAATTTATACAGTGTAATTGCCTCATTATGTGCTTATCGCCAGCAACCAAAGCACCTGCAAGTGCAGCTTCTTCTTCTTCTTCTTCTTCTTCTTCTTCTTCTTCTTCTTCTTCTTCTTCACTATCTGAAACAAGCTGTTTGTTGCAGTTTGAAAACAAACAAAACTGACAATAGAGATGGTCATCTATCTGTGGAGAGGATAGATAGATCTGTCTGTCTCAAAAATTTGAACAAACTAAAGGACTAAAGATTAAATCACACAATGCATCATTTTCCTGAAAATGATGAACTATGAATTCAAATCAAAAATGTCACTTTTTATATTGGACGTTTTTAAATCATATTCCTGATGATGTATCAACTTGTTTATTGGTTGACCAGCACTCCCCCACCCAGCACCAGGAAGTCACTGAATATTGTTTCCTGGGCTTAATCTGGTTAGTCAGTCACATCCATTTTACATCTAAATTTGAAAGATGAAAAGTGGTGTTTTCGGGCCATTATAACGACTACAATGTAACCAATTTCTCACTGAGTAATTTTCCCTTGATTAAAAGTCTAAAAAGCATCTAGGTGATACACAGCAGTCAAGGTCAAAATCAGATTATCTTTGAAACAGAAAATGTATTTCTATATAAAATGTAAACGTGTTTTCTGTGCGTCTGGATTTTAAATACATTTGATTTGGTTGTAAAAGATGTTCAGATCAGCCGTCTCACAAAAGCTGCCTTCAGTGTCTGAGTTTTTGCAGATTAGATTTAATCTACAAAGCGCTCACCCTGGTGATTTCCATACAGTATTTACTGTAGCTTCTGTACAGGCAGACTGCCTCATGTTTCTTTAAAAAGCTTTGCAGCCAGAGATGCTGTAATATGTGAAAGTGAGTCAGACGGTGAATAAAGACAAAGCCAGACACACATCCTGACAAAGATTTCTATTGACTGATGTGAGGCAGTGCGCTCTACGCTCCTGTGCACTCTACTGTTGTTTATATACTGTACTTTATAACCTAGTTTCTAGTTACTATGGTTACCTCATGCTCAGTGCATAGATGTCTCACTCCAGAGCGATCGAGTGAAAGAGAGAGAGAGAGAGAGAGAGAGAGAGAGAGAGGGAGTTGGTTTGTGTCTGTGCTCAGCAAATTTCACCTTAATTTAGTAATTTAGCCAAAACGGAATAAAGATTGTTCATTTGCCGTGTTGTCACTGGCTTAAAATTAAAGTCCAGAGACATAATTATTCAAATGCAGATGTTAAAGCTCTGCAAGTAGTACTCAATATCCAGCTAAAAGTGATTTTATGATTATTTCTATGATTAAATTATAAACAGATTTTATGTGCTGAGGACTCTAAAGAAGAAAATGATTGTTATATTTATATATATATGTATATATATATATATATACACACACACATATATTTATTTATTTATTTATTTATTTTTTCTCTGTTTTCTGTTTGCATCAGACTAATTCTATTATCACTTAAGGGTTTATTAACAAGTGTTTGCAGACAAATTGGTGTCTTTCATGCAAACTACCACTGACTGCAATAATCTGCTTGCAGCCAAAGCAACCACACGGGTATTTTGGTGCAGCAGCCTTTACGTATGGCACTGATTTCATCCACCAGCAATCTCGAGCAACTATTCTCCAGCCAGAAAGATAATGCATATTTTTTCCTGGTAATGTGAGGTTGCCAGGGGGGTTGTTAACTGGTCTCTATGCCTGTGTGACTAAATCCTCAGTAGTTCAGCTTCTTGCTAACCTGATTTTTTCACTCTTATTTTGCTACACAGTGAGGTCAAAGGTCAGGATCAGCTAAATAAGAGCAGCTACCCTGGAGCAGCTCGAAATGTTTAGATCTTCGCTCAGAGATATTTCAACGATGCAAATGAGTGTGGACCCACAGGAGCTTAAATTAGAGCTGTGTGTGTTTGTGTAGCAGTTATTAGCACACTAGCCTAATGATGCTGCTTTTAAACTGGGGCGAAATAAGGCGAAGTGGCCACTTAGAGCTCGAGAGATGATGACAAATGGCTCTGACCTTGCCAAATTACAGCGTTGCTAATGTTGGAGTCAAAGTAAAGCTTCAAGGGTGTCATCGTGTCAACTTGTAAAAAACAAAAACAACAACAAAAAAGGAAAACCTGGACTCGTGCACTTTTACACTTTAAACAAATGTTTTGTGATTAAAAAAATGACAAAGAAGGTTGTTATTAGGATGGAGCAGGTCTGTTGCTGTGGTTACAAAATGTCGTAACGCTCATGAATAACCAGTTTGAATATTCCCAATTTCCATGGAAACAGATCTCATTCCTACCACAAAATCACAACAACAGTAAATTACATGAAGTAATTGCATGCTTGTGGATATGTTAATTATATAAATTAATAAAGCCCACAAACACATCTCGCAGGTTAATTCTTCTTCTCCTTCTTCTTCTGAATTTATACATACACACACACGGCCATAACAACGACATCAGAAATTTAAAAAAAATTATATTCAAAATATATCTCATATGAATGAAACCATTATGTCTAAATTATTCTGCTGTGTGTCTAAAACTATCATTTGAGTCGTTCGTCCGTCTTCGTGCTGAATGTAAAACAGGTTTTGATGCTTCAGTAGCCAAGTTTATACTCAAATGATTCCTGAAAATTGGCCAAGGAAAATACAAATTAATTTCTCTTCATGTTCACTTGCTATGAAGGAATATCAGGATTTGAGTGCATCGAGATAAACAGCAGGTTCATTCACTGCAAGCCAAATCTCAGCGGGTAGAGGACCTGATGAAACATGACGGAAATACAGCAGATTTTGTTTTAAATTTTCAATAATTTGTTTTTCACAAACTCAAAGTGTGCAAAAGAAATCTAATAAACTAAGTTACACTAACTAAAAACTCAAATACTTTATAAAGTGTTTCTGTAAATATAAAGTAACGTATTTTCTCACAGTTTAGAACAGGCTACATTAAAGATTTGCGATCTTGGAAACAGTTACATTTTTGCAGTGACTTTGTTTTTCCCATGACTACATAAAGCTCGATTTTTCAGACTTTCCAGAAAATAATAAATAAAGTGGTATCCTAGCTCACTACCACATGTGCAGCTTTGTAGCATGTCCTGTCAAAGGATCAATTTTTCCGCATATTGTAATGCTTGCTTTAAGCTAACCAAGTAGATTTGTTGGCTAAAACTAACCAAACACATGTTAAAACAAAAGGCTACACAGTACTTGGACCAGTTAGCCTCCATCCATCAATCTCATCTTCCAGTTGTCCAGTTCAAAGTCACATATAGTTACATAAATGTGATGTACGTGATATCTGATGTAAATCTACATGATATGTGATATATCATGTAGATCATACAGAGTTACATATAGTCATATAAATGAATACATCACATATCATAGAGAGTCATATATGTACTGTATCAGATCTATCTCAGATGTGCCATGTTTTAGAGCAGGGGTGGGAAATTCCAGGCCCCGAGGGCCGGTGTCCTGCAGGTTTCAGATCTCACCTTGGGTCAACACACCTGAATCACATGATGAGTTCGTTACCAGGCCTCTGGAGAACTGCAGGAGCTAATTTAGCCATTTAAATCAGCTGTGTTGGTTCAAGGACACATCTAAAACCTGCAGGGACACCGGCCCTCGAGGCCTGGAGTTGCCCACCCCTGTTTTAGAGCCATGTTTTAATTCAATTCACAACATTTGGAGCTTTGTGACAACATATTATGCCGTCTTTCAGTCACAAGTGCACAACAGTGTTTAAGTTTTGTCCTGAAAGTCCCATCATGCCCACTGATGTAGAATATGCGAGTTTAATTACACTCACATGATAAATATATAAATTCATAACAAACTGACTTTTTAATGAAAGAGTATGACAGACACCAAAAAAAAAACACATCACAGAAAAACCCATAAAAAATTAATTGTCTAAACGGCAACACAAGATGCTTGAAAGACATTTAGGGAGCATTATTTAAAAAAACTTTATTGAGAAGTCGTCATTCAGTCCAACTGGAAATTAAACCTTTTCTCTTTTCCCTGAGAAAATTCTTCTTCCCATCGCTTTGGCTGGTCTAATTGCTTCTGTTCCTATAAAAACAGAGATGAAATGTGATGTTGCTTTTAATTTAAATGTCTTGCAACAGGACTGGTTGCATCATTCCTCTTAATGGAGCTCCTGTGCTCACTCCAGAGATACGAAGCAAGCATATCACGACCTACAGAGCTCACATAGTTTGGTATTTTGCACAATTTACACAGACGCAGGTTCGGTCTTTCTATCTGCTAGCCTGAATAAAAGACTTTTTGCTCCTGCTAAGCATTAAAAGCAGTTGGCAAATTTTCTAAAATGCTGAAAAGCTGCTGTAAAAGTGCCAGCTGCTTGTGTCAGCGCTGCTCTACCTGTTAAAAGTAAGACAGTATTCACGCAAGTAGCAGAATTGCGACCCTTAAAGCTTGAGTCTTAATGACATGGTACTAAATGTCAAAAGAGTGGTCCAAGCAATCCATCCAATCATCTAATGCCAAACCATCTCAACTGGCTCCTCTCAGTGTTGAGGAGCAGCGGCTCTGTACTCTGAGCCTGTCTCGAATGACTGTACTCTTCACTTTATCCCTGATTGAGAGGCCAGCTCATTTGTGTCTTTCAGTCACAACCCAAAGCTAGCATCCATGGTTAAGGTTGGGGACATAGACCGACTGATCATAAGCTTCCAAAACAAAACACACAAAAAATGATGGTCTTTTCTACACATGGGGCTATTTTTTAAGTAAATATTGACTGTGACAGTGACACGGTCAGAGTCTTACAAGGCGGTCAGGTCTTTGCATTTAAAAATATCAAATGCACATCCATAACGTGCTAGACCAGGCTAGGTCACAAATGACCGCCTCTAATCGAGGCCATAAAAGCACAAACAGGAGAATATAGATGCAAAGTCCTGTTAGTAAAGCTGCTGTTTGGAAAATCTACATTATAACATTTACATTTCATTTACAGTGGGGAGAAGGGTGGCTGATCATGCCTCTTCCAGTAATGGAGTGCTAATGAAACATTTACTGCTTGAACTAATATGCAGCGACTCCTGTCTGAACCCAGAATTAAGGGGAAGATTTTCAAATGTGATGTTGGTTCACTGGACTCTACTGTGATTTATATTATTCATTAATCCACCATCGCTCTGCTATTCTTCCATGCTTCATGAAACAAGACCAGAATGGTTAAATGAATCTAATTTTATTTATGCAGCAGCTGTCTGTTAGTGCTGCAAAATCAGAGTCACTAAAAAGTATTTAAAAGGAAATGAAAGTGTTCTGGAAGAACAAGATTTGAGTTGCACAAGCATGAATGTGGGCGAGGAGCAAAGGAAATTGCAGCTGAGAGCATTTTTCAGATTTTCATCTAAATTGTACAGCTTTGAATTGTTACTAGATAGCCTTCATTTTCTGCTTTTTTAGCACTTGGCAAATTGCTGGAGCGAGACAGTCAGTTTGCCGTCTCTGCAAGGAACTACGGCTACTTTTGCAAAAGCAGACTTTGCTTTGATTCAGAGGAAGACGTGGAGAAGCACAGCTCCTGACAGCTCCTGCAGCAAGTTATGTAAAACATAAATGTTTAGGGGTAATAAATCATATTTATTATCCCGGTCCCTGGGGTGCAAAGTCATAGAATAATTAACAGCACGCACTTTAGTGTGAAGGGAGCTTCAGCTGTTATATTTCACTGTGAGAAACAAGATACGACACAGATTTCATTAAATCAGAACCAAACATATGCAAACAGAGTTGATCAGTATTAAAGTTTAATTTTAGGTTGTCAGTTCAGTGCAGCATGGTTTAGCATAGTGAATAGTAGACTGTAATAAAATGTATATATTTTCTATTTATACATAGGGGATGTAGTCTAGTTTAATCATTAATAAATTGAGGAATGTTTGTATGTGCTCTCATCTTTCTCACCGGTCTCAACATCTGTTTATCCTGCTTACTTCAGACTTGGCAGGTGTCGTGCTGGATACATGAATATGAAAAGCACAAAACTGAAGTTTTTCGGATGATTGGTGTTTTCATTTGCTGTCTGTTCCCTGTTGGAATGACTGGCTGGAGTCAAACTAATCCTGTCATGTGATAATGTGATCAGGTGTGTTGTAGCATTTAATGGTTGGAAGCTTCCAGAGGATGTCACAGAAACATCTGCCAGGGAACTAGAAGATCTGACTCACACGAATGCATAAGATTTACTTTATTTATCGCAGATTTGATCAATTATATTATCCACAAAGCAGTCCTCTTCATAAGAGTAAGTGTTATCACTTGGCAGCCACCTTGAAACTCCCACAGGTGCTTGTGTTGTTGTTGCTGTTATCTTCGAAATCTGTTTTTAAAACTTAAAGGTTTTGCTGATGTTGCCTCGCTGGAATTTATACTTCTAACACAATCTCTGCTGCTGTTGCATTCTCCCACAGATTTTAGCTCAGCTTTCTTTAAGTGTCTCGACCTTGTATCAGTTGTCCTGTCTTTAGTAGTTTGATGTAACTACTAAAGAAATGAATCTCTGTATGTGTGCTTGTTGCTACTGATGTCAAAGCACTGACCTTAACATTTACCTTTACTGATGCGGGCAGCGTTAGTGCTGTATAGTATAATATGCCCGACTATACTTTAGTGTAGCGCAGTATAGTGTAGACTTTCTGTGTGGAGTCTGCATGTTACCTGTGCTGTGTGGGTTCTCTCCCACAGTCATGCATGCTAGGTTAATTTGTGGGTGTAAATGGTTGTCAGTCTCTCCGTGTCATCCCTGTGATGGACCAGCGATCAGTCTGAGGTGTACCCCTCATCCAGTAATAGCTGTGATAGGTTCCAGGCGCCTTAGGATGCTACTGGATAAGTGGTTACAAACAAAAAAAAAACAGATGGATGGTAAAGTATTTGTCAATAGAAAACACGGTGTTTCAACCCTGAGTGTGAAGAATTGCAATTCGTATTTTGTCTCAGTGACCTATAAGTGCTTATTTATCACTTGTCGATTTCAGATCCATGTCAGCTTCTATGAGTGAAGAACCTCTTGTCAACACTAATCTCCAAATAATTGCCTGTGAAACATCAATAATTTGCTGTGTGTTATGGATTCAAAACTAACAGCGCGTAATGATGCTGTGAGTCGTGCATGTACACGTAAAGATTCAAGTACATAATATTCAGTTCTGTTTGTTTTATTTCAGGTGTCTCTAGAATGTTTTCGAATATTTAAAAAAAAATATTTAAACAAACATTAATATTAATTCGAAGCAGCTCTTAGTTGCTGCGCATGTTAAAAGTTAAGATCGAGGCATTTAGGGAGCGATGCTGCTCTGTCCGTGGTTCTGAAACGGCCTCGACTCGTCCTCATTTTGTTGAATTCCCAATTTTACAGAAATAGCTCCTTTGTTGTCCCTGTGATCCTGAATTATTTATTTCAGACCGTCTTTCCGCTGTGACATTTGCTCACATCGTCCCCGGGTAAGCATGTGCGGGAGCGTGAATCCCTCGTCAGAATTCGGAAATGTCAAGTGATTGATTTCACTATGCAAACACGCTCTATATTGTCAGGATCAAACCTCCAAAGTTACGGATCGGGTGGAACATGACAGGTGACATCGGGGCTCGTTGTGAGTGTTTGCTCTCGACATGCAAACTGAACGGACAGCTGTTTTAAGTTTACGCACATGTAAGTGGCCGATCCGTGATGCGTAAAAGGTGCGCTCCGGGGTGGAGACTTTCTCTGGAGAGGCAGCGGTAGAGAGCGCAACAGCACGACTCTCTGCATCCACAGGTTGCATCTCTCCTCTTCTCTGAACATCTTAGCAACCCGCTGCAGAGTGCAGTCACAGGACATGAAGTCATTTGAGCACGCGCCGGGCTGAGCACTCCGGACCCGGGCTGCAAACAGAAGCTCGCGAGCACGATGCCAAACCCAGGAAGAACTGCAAGACCTGATTCATCAATTTAAAAACGCATCTTTCTGATTTAACCGGTTGTCATGTGAGCGTCTCCTCCGAGGACTGCGCGTTGTGTTCGAGAGCACCATGCTACGGGTCCCTCACTGCAGCGGCACCACGGAGACAACGGCGGCATAATGGCATGCAGGAGCGGCTGCTGCTGCGGCTCCGGTCCGATAAACGAGGATAACGCGCGGTTCCTGCTGCTGGCGCTGTTCATCGTTGTCTATCTCCTGTGCGGGGCCGCCGTCTTCTCTGCGCTGGAACACCCAAAGGAGAGAGAAGCGAAGGAGCGCTGGGCGCAGAGGTTCGAACATTTCAGCCAGAAGTACAACCTGAGTAAGAAAGAGCTGAATAACTTCCTGAGGAACTACGAGGAGGCGAACGTGGCGGGGATCCGCGTGGACGCAATCAGACCTCGATGGGACTTCACGGGCGCTTTTTACTTCGTAGGAACTGTGGTGTCAACCATCGGTGAGATGAAGATGCTGGCCTCTGCAAACTCAGTCAGATACATCACTTTTTCGTTCTTTTACATAATCAGTTTCTGGCTTTTTGTTTCGTGACTCTGTGCTTTTGGTGGATGCAAATAGCAAACTCCCACATCAATGCGTCTCTTCATCACTTTATATTCCTTTCTCCCGGGAATGTAAAGACTGGCCAGGTTCAGTTTGATCAAACTTTTATACAGGCCAAATGAAACGCAGTAGCAGTCTTTACTGAAAAGTAGGCAGATCCACTTCAGCATCAGTTTAGAGAGTTGACTCAGTGCTTACAGTGTGGTTCAGTGGGTTCAACAGAACTACACACCCTCTCTCACACACAAACCTTTTAATGCCTACTTCAGAGATTTGTCCTTGACTGTTATTTCTCCATTTCAGGACTGGCTGCCCGTTTGAGAGCATTCAAGTCTTTAGTGTCAGTGAGGCAGACAAAAACACAGCCATCACTCACCGTTCTGCAGCTGATCCTTTTTTTTTTTTGTCAAAACTGCTCCTCTGATTTGTGCTTTTTAAGTCTTTTCAGATTTTTTCATGTTGTGGACAGGTCATGTTTGCAGCCATTATAACAACTTGATTGGAGTTAATTTGTTTGTAATGACTGTAACTGGCTTGCCCGTGGCAGTTTAAATGAGTGGACTAGCTGAACATATTTTATATAGAAGTACTCTCCTTATACAGCTTAATTCTTTGGGTTTTCAAGTGAAAGTGCCTCAAAAACAGACCTGAAACCACACTTTCCTCTGCTCGAGTGTCAGCCGTTGTGCACTTTTCCCTCTGACAGTGCACAACAGCTTTATTTAAACAGACATTTAATCCCACCTTAGTTTAGCTTCTAAGGATTAAAAAAACAAAACAGGATTGTCTTTTTGAGGTATGACTTCACAGTTATTCATGATACAAGCGCAGGGGGAAACAGCACCTTTGATCATGTTATAAGTAACAAGAGACGATCTCTGATCTTACAAATGACCTTAAAGTAATTTGATGGTATATTAATCGCTGTGTCCAGCCACTTCAAAACAATCATATGTAAATTGTTATAATATTTAATTCTTCCCCAGTTTCATCAGTCCCTCCTCATCTTTATTTCCAACAATCACCTCTCAGTGTTTGCCAGGGAAAGCCCCGTTAGGAACACATCATCATTTTGCATCTTCTCTGAGAGCACTGTGTGTATCACAGCTTGGATGAATGTGTCTCGATTATCAAAGAACAGCAGCCTGAGTGTATGCGTAGGCACAAGAAGTCTATTTCAAAGGCATCTCGTATGTGTGCTGAGGAAACCAAGTATAATTCATTATGTTTAGAGGTCGACTTCACCGAGTAGACTGGTGAAAAAAATCCCTTCTCTTCAGTTTCTTCTGAGTATTTGAGTATTTTTATTACAGATATGTAATAATGTCGTCTGTTGACTGGTTAACTGTCAAATTTAAAGCATCACTGCGACGTTTAAGACAGCGGATCTATTATTTGATGGAAAACTAGATGACAGTTTCAAATCTATATTAAACAAACTTATGAGGTGCTTTAGACTGTCAGGGGGAACTGTAAAAAGAAAAAGGTAAAAAAGAGCATAAACATTATGAACAATTTATGAGCACAACACATTAAAAACTGGGTAAGAAAAAACAAGTGTATCCAGAAAGGAGGCCGTTACAGCTGAGTAACTGCAGGCTTAATAATGTAGCAAACATCCAATCGCAGTTTAAATTTGAATCCTGAGTCGAATTTACAAATGTAGAAGAAGTGATGTGATGTTGGACTCCACTGTGGCAGGACTCCCACAAATTAGTGGCTTCACTGTAAGACTTTGTCATATTTTATATCCTCTGCAGTAACACTGGTATAATCACTAAAACACATTCATAAAGATCCTATTTTTACATTTCTGTTTTTCTATTTGTAAAAAAAAACTTGCCAACTACGCTAAAGGGTTGTTTCATGCTGCGTACATCCTGTAAAGACACAATCGAGTTATTATTTAATGATTATTATTGATCAAGAAGCAAATAATCACCCAAAAAAGACAAACTTTAGCTGTGCAACCCCAAATAACCCCGACTGTGTCCTGAGAGCGCTGTAATGGCGCTGAAATTTTACCTTTTTTCTTTGAAGCGCCGCATATCTTGTTCACAGGACTCATCAACATCAAATTTACAAAACAAGTGGAAAGAAATACACATCTATAAAATCCAGGCCATTTGGCTTTATTGTTGCATTTGGATGAAATCTCTGTTTCAATTAGCACCTTGAGATCCTTTCTGAATGTGAAGGCAATCAAACCCTCCACAAGACGCCTGCCTCTGGCATGGAGGCAGCTAGTCACGCTGCACCGTGTGTTTTTCCTGAGTGGATACAGTCATGTTTAACTTTGTTTTTAGTAAAAAGGACAATCATATTGTTAAACAATAATTTGTCGCACGAGCGTGTATAACTATGACGTTTCCACTCTAAAATAAAAGCCAGAGTTCGATTTTTCAACAATTGGTCAAGAAGAAGAAGAAGAGCAGCAGAGAGACAGACGGCACTTCATGAGCTTTAGTGTTAAATGAGGGATGAAAAGACATCAGTGAGAGTGGTGCAGCTGAAAGACCTCATGTTCTGACTCCCATTTTCTTCATCTGCCAGTTCAGAAGAGACAAAGTCAGTCACAGAAAAACATCTTCAGATCCCGTTGGAATAAAAATCTGCAAAATCTGTTTGACCTTTAAAAATCTGGAGAAAAAAAAGCTACACCTGAGGCGTGGGGTGTCTCCACTGCGTCTTTCATTTGCCAAAATAGTGTGGAAAGAAATACAGTGAAATGTGAGACTGGAACACCTCGGCTCTCAAACTGAGTGTTGCTGCACAGAGAGACAAAGCGAGAGAGGGTTAGCATGTCACCAATGGCAACCCTGTGGAGGAAAGCAGTCGCATGAGCACGTTTTTCACTTAGTAGGAGTAGAGAGTTGTAATTGGCCGTCTTTGTTGATGGCAGATAGGAAGAGAGCTTGATTTAAAAGATAAAGCAGCTGCAGGTTGGTAGCCACTTTTCTCTAGTTTGCTTGTGTGTAAGAAAAAACCCAGAAGTTATGGGCAGGACTCGCATTTTCAAGTGAAGGTGACGTTTTAACGTACGAGAACTCTTTTAGTCTGTCCTTTCATTCAAAGATGATCCGTACAAGCTGAGGATTTAAAGTTCTCTCATTAATCATTTTTCCTCTGACTTTGTCCTTTTTTACATGTAGCACAGTGTAACGACAGCATGATGCTGCTTTGAGAGTGTAAGGAAGGAAACAAAATAGCCTCATACAGTTTTAAACTAGTTTCATGAAGTAGACGTGTGGTATGCAGCCTTGGTTATACTCTGCTAACACAGCCAGCAGCCTGACAGCAAAGCAGTCCTTCCTGTTTAGTCTCAGTTACACTTTCCGTGTCCGTGATTTCGCTTCGGTCCAAATGTTGTTATCAGATGGAGAGTGTCAGGGTCTGTGTGCATGACCTCACAGGTCTGACCACACAGAATTTAGATTACAATACCCCAACTACACATGCTCCCCAGTCAGGTGGCAGACTTCAAACTGGGCGCCAGCAGAGTTGGCGAGCTTAGCTCCTAGCATCGTTGCAGACATGGCAAGTAAAATCGAGAGTCCACAGATGCGACAAGCCACAGCTCAGTCATCAACGCCTTTGGTAAAAAGAAAAAAAAGAAGCTTGATGTTTGTGAAAATGTGCATCAAACCAAATTCTTTTAAGGTTTCTGTCTTGATTTTAGTTGCTGATGATGATGAGGATGATTTTCCTCTAAGAGTGACCATAAAGTAATCTTATCACATCAAACCATTATCTTTTCCTAAACGTCTTCAAACAGATTTGGTGTCTAAAAGTAACAATAGTGTAACATCCATCAACCTTCACCTTAAGGCAGTGGGGGAGACTATCCTGGAGGACATTAGGTGAAAAGCTAGATCAGACTCTGTTGGTCTTTATATGACCTCTGGCTTCTGTTAGTCTATTTTAAAAGGCTTTTGTCAGAAGGTCTTTCTGCTAAAAAGCACTGAAGGCAGACTTCTACCGCTACAATCTTTGTCAGTGTAGCTACAAAGCTCACATCACAACACTGAGAGTGTTCGGTTGTAGTACTAGAGAGGGTAAAGACCAATAAATGTGAGCTTCCACTGCTATTGTCATCTTATAATGATAGCAGTAACACTGTGTAAATTTACTCTCACTACGTGATCTATTTCTCTGTGTGTGAACGTCAGGGTTTGGGATGACAACCCCGGCCACCATTGGAGGAAAAGTCTTCCTGATGTTTTATGGCCTGCTCGGCTGTGCGGCTACCATCCTGTTCTTCAACCTCTTCCTGGAGCGTGTCATCACCGTCATTGCCTTTGTCCTTAAGTCGTGCTACGAAAGACGTCATAACAAGGCTGTGCTGCCACAAAACGGACGTCAAGTCTCTGAGGGAAACAGAGCAAGTGGAGCCGGGGAGGAACTTGCAGGCTGGAAGCCCTCAGTCTACTGCGTTATGCTCATTTTAGGAGCGGCAGCCGTTTTGGTGTCTTGCTGCGCCTCGCTGATGTACTCCGCAGCGGAGGGTTGGGGCTACCTGGACTCGCTTTACTTCTGCTTTGTAGCCTTCAGCACCATTGGGTTTGGAGATATGGTTAGCAGTCAGCGAGTCGCCTACGAAGGCCACGCTACGGTTGCGTACAGGCTGGGCAACTTCTTCTTCATCCTGACCGGCGTCTGCTGCATCTACTCCCTCTTCAATGTCATCTCCATCGTCATCAAGCAGGTACTCAACTGGCTGCTGAGGAGGCTGGAGGCCCCCTGTCGCTGCTGTTTCCCCAGGAGGGGTCACCACCCGCACCGGCATCCCCGTCGGAATGTGGTGGCCCCGGGCCACCTCCGTGGCCGCAGAGACCCATCCATCGAGACAGACGCCATTAACGAGAGCGAGACCGACACTGGACGCAGGTTGTCTGGGGAAATGATTTCCATGAGGGACTTCTTAGCAGCCAACAAGGTGAGAGTAGACTGACCACTCGTGTGACTCTGCACCTGATGAATGAAATCACACCTGTCTTTACAAGCAAGCAGTTCATTCTTAGAGTAATCTGATGACTGACGCGAGTAGTGGAGGGAAAACTCCTTTGTCCTGCTGCTGTCAGATGTCTCTTTATGAGCCATAACCTCCACGTGATTACCGGTGCATATATGTTCTTATTAAAACTGATCAAAATATTTGTATTCGCTGTACATATGTGTGAAAAAATACGGGGGAGAATTCCTATTTTGATACAAGCTTATGCTTCATATTCAGTGTCTTATGTTTGGCTGCTGAACTGCTGGGCTGCATGCATATGCAGCGTCAAAGTTCTTTGAATATCAACAGCTAAGCAACCACCGGCACTGCTTATTCAGCAGCTCTTGTGGCCCCTCAGGAGTGTCAGTTGTCCATACATTTCCATATCTACTACTCCACCATGTAGACAAGACTAATGAGCAGTGTGAGCTACAATTAAATGTCAAAAGTGTGCGCCCTTCTGCACTGGATCAGAAATCCTTCTTAGATCTTTCTTTACAGGTCCTGGAAGTCCTGACTGAGAAAATTAGAAGGCCGAATGGTTTAATTCTGCTGAACTGACACAACCAAGAATAAGTTAACTGTCTTGTGTTGTGTTAGGATTGTTAGTGAAATATAAGATGAATGAAATTTTGTACAGTTCAGGAAACTGAGTTTAATCGTCTGATTCAGCCTCAGAACAAGCTGATGACATCAGAAACCTGTGTGAATACTTTTTATCAAGCTGTAGGAACTCATGTCTTTGTGTGTTGGTTGATGGTAAAATTTATTGCAAATTATGATATTTCCCTGTTAGAGTGAAGCACGGTTTCTAACCTCTGAAGCACCACATGTTCATTTGCGCTTCTTTTTTACGTAAAACATAATAATTTATGGGTAATTGATGGTAATCGATTTCACTCTGAAAATGTGAGCCTGGAATTTCACTGGAGCACCTGCTAAATCTGAGAGACCACCTTTGAATGTTATGTACTGCTAATACAACAATAACAGAGAGAAAAGGGGCGGGGGGGGGGGGGGGGGGGGATATATCACAGAAATCAGCAACTTATAACAAAACTTATAACCTTCTTTACAAGTACAAACACTTTATAGTAATCTCCACTGCACAGTTAAAATAACTTAGCACTACCAAAGGCTTTAACTTTTTATTAAGGTGGAAATGCTGTTTGCACGATAAACCTGCAGCAGAATAATGGGCAGAGTTTGCTTTTCGGCCGGTTCCCTGTAAGCTCTGCTTTCATTATAAGATAAGATAAGATAAGATAAGATAAGATAGAACTTTATTAATCCCTCGGGTGGGTTCCTCTGGGAAATTCGACTTCCAAAAAGCACAGCAACGACCGAAGTTACAGTTACAGAATTGTTATATATATATATATACACACACACACACACACACACACACACACACACACACACACACACACACACACACACACACACACACACACACACATATATAAATACAGAGACAAATATAATATATATATATATATATATATATATATGACAGTCCGTCTACCACTGTGTGCCCGTCTCAGGGGAAAGCAAAGGCTTAATTGTGAAACCAAAACAGGAAGAGGACAGTGCGTTTGTGTTCCCTGGTGTCTATCTGTAGCTTTCCCCAGCTAGCTAAAACGGTGGATGCTGGAGCAGTTGGAGTAGCTGTGAAAAGTCTACGAGATAAAAGAGAAAGAGTCGAGGTAAACAAGGTGAAGTGAGCGAGGGAGAGAGTGATGGTATAATAAGGCTGTACCCCAGATGGGTATTCATTCATGGAGAAAGATCTGATGGTTTAGAGGGTTCAAAAGCTCTGGTGGCATGACTTCCACGAGCTCATTAAGTTACAAAAGCTCTGTACTTATTAACCTGATACAACTGGGCGTTTAAAAACTGTGAGGTCTCTGAGACAGCAGCGAAGGGGGTGTGTGTGTGTGTGTGTGTGTGTCTAAGGCATGTTAATGTAAGTCTGTCCGTTCCACATCAAAGCGTTGCTTTCACTAACAGCAAAGGAACAAGAAGGGAGGTTGAGGCTTGGAAATTCAGCTAGAAATATGTACATTTGCAACATTTTTCCAAATTTCAAAGGACGACTTTGTATCCAGGTTAGGAGGTGGCTGATGTAACTTGTAGTTGGTAACACAAACGAGCTTTTGCTTTGGGGTGAATATTTCAAGGAACGAACACCGTCCACCATCTGTGAACCATACATGACAGCAGGCCTCACTACACTCGTCTCCACCCACTCCACCCTACCTGTGCTCTCTTGCTTTCCATGGTTGATCTCAGGCATTTAAACACATCTACCTTCACTATCTCTACTCCCTCCATGTTCAACTTTCCACCTGTCTCCCTCTAATCCACAGTCTTGTATTCTGTCTTGCCTCTACTGCCCTTCATTCCTCTTTTCTCCGGAGCATACCTCCACCTCGCCATACTCTCGTCCACCTGCTCCCTACTCTACAGATCAAAGTGTTATCTGCAAACATTATAGTCCACGTCTGCCTGGCCTCATCTGTCAGTCTGTCCATCAATTTTCAATTCAATTCAATTCAATTTATATAGCGCCAAATCACAACAAAAGTCGCCTCAAGGCGCTTCATAGATACAGAGAAAAACCCAACAATCATATGACCCCCTATGAGCAAGCACTTTGGCAACAGTGGGAAGGAAAAACTCCCTTTTAACAGGAAGAAACCTCCGGCAGAACCAGGCTCAGGGAGGGGCTGGGCCATCTGCTGCGACCGGTTGGGGTGAGAGAAGGAAGACAGGATAAAGACATCACCACTGCAAACAACAAGGTGCTGATGGAATCCACTTGTTACTCCTACCTCACCACTTTCTTGTCCTGCACCACCCTCACATACTTCTCTGCACCTCCTGACTTCCTCATACAATGCCACAGTTCCTCTTTTGGTACCTATCGTATAGTTTCTCTAGTTCCATAGAGGCAGAGTGAAGTTTTTACTGACCTCTATACTTCTCCATCAACACTCTCAAAGCAAACATTGCATCTGCTCTTTCTCAGATTAAAGCAATACTGCAGCTCACTGATTGTCACCTCCCTTCTCAGTGTAGCTTCAACAACTATTTCACACGTCTTCATGGTGTGTCTGATCGGTTTTATCCCTCTGTAGTTACTACAGCTCTTCCCATCATCCTTGTTCTTGTAAACTGGTACCAGTACACATCTTCTCCATCCTCTCATTCTCCTCATAATAAACCATGATGTGCCAAAACAAACAAAACAGTCTAAAAATTGTGCCTCAATTTGGATCATCTGCAGGAGCGGCCACATTTTTGTAAACATTTGCAGCTTTCTAACCTCCGCGCTAGCTTACGCACTCACAATATATCCTCTTTCTGCTGGCTGAAAAATGTATCCTTTGATTGGCCTCTTGATTTCTGCTATAAAGCCAAAATGGCAAGCAACGGGCGTCAGAGGTGTGTGGTGTTTCAAGTGTTTGTGGTGCACTTATTCACCCAAAACAGTATGGAGGTGAACCGTGTGCCAGGTTTGCCAAAGTCAGCAGATACACTGTATTCACTCACTCATCCAATTCATTGAATTCAGGTGTTCCAATCACTTCCATGGCCACAGGTAAAATAAAGCAGCTGGGAATGGAGAAAGCAAAGTCCTTAAAACCATAAAGTCCTGACCTGACAGTGGATACATTTACACCCGATTATATACAAAACAAGCCTGTTGCATTTTCTGCTCTTTGTTGTGCAGAAAAAAAATCAAGGGTAAAAGTTGCTGAGTGGCAAAAGTTAAATCACTGACACTCGCGTCAATACTTTTCACCTTTGTTTGCTTAAAGCAGCCCACTAAAGAAGAAATACCATCTGGCAGCTTTTTAATGCACCTGTGAAATCAGATGCTGCCGTTCGATCTGTGTTTGTTTGCCAAGACTTTATAGCTTGAATGTACCACTTCACTTTCCCCAGTTTTCTGCAGTTTCCGTTTCCTCTTGTGATGATTTTTTTTAATCTCTTCCTCTAGGTGAACTTGGCCATTATGCAAAAGCAGCTT